>NC_091053.1:3039313-3647176 GCF_963966145.1 Tenebrio molitor
CAAGAAAGAGTTGCTTTTCCTTGGCATCATTTCAAGCAAAATTAAACAAAATAATCACAAATGTAGTTAAAACCTAACCTAAAAATTTGACGTCGCTAATGAAATAAACGTACAACTCGCGTCTTGCTCTGATCGCACATGTCAAAGCGAGATGCATAATGGGACGGACTTAATAAAATACGTACAAGAATCCAAGAGCTTGTTTTACATTATTAGTATTACATTATGTTAGAAAGAGCAAGCAATGTAACAGTTGCTTTGCTTATTAATTGATCCATCAGACTATAATTAAAAAATTGACTTTAGATGTAAAATCAAGAAGTTTTACTTTGCTAGAATGGATTTTGCTTCATATAAAGAATAGTAAAACTATCTTTGAAATTGTTTCTTTCTCGCCAATAATTCAAGCGATATACGAGTACTGAATACTGAAAGAATTTGTGCCGGTAGATTCGAAAATTATAAAAGCTTTAAGCCTTTTAATAGTAGATTTCTTTTAACAAACAATTAGCACTTTGTTATAATTTACTAAAATAAACGTCCTCGTAGTACTTTCAAAAATGAAACCTTATTCATCTTGTTCATTTTTTCTTTTTGTTTTTTTTTCCATTTTGTTGCTGAAACACAATTCCAGCACTAAAATATTTTATTGAAAATACCCTAACTCCAATAAGGGGAGAATGTCAAATACTATGAATAGTTAAATATGGTCTGCTAATTACTAAATTGCTGGTAAAGGTACTCTACATTACCTATACACTTATGAGTAATGAATTGGTGGTTTATGCACCGATATAATTACATATACATGTCAACCAACCATATGTGCTGCATTAATGTTATACAAATACAGTGAGCCTGGCTGTAATACAGTGGTATTCACGGGTAATAATGGGCCTAACAACGTCCCGACGCAACCAAGTAAACATATTTCTCAAACGAGTAGATCCCAATTGATCTTTTTATTTTTTAATGAATCCAAAACTGCTTTTATTAAGACAAATTTCAGTTGTCGCTACCTGACATCTATCATGTATTTGTGTTTAAATAAAAATAACCTAAAAAATTTACAGTAATTTAGATGTCAACTTCATGTCAAATAAAAAAAAAATTATAACCACACTATGTTTTAGTAGTTATTTATGTGACGCGCTTAGTAAATTAATCTTTAGGGGCGCGCTGGCTTATGGAGACTCGTTCCTTGCGTCACTCGTCCCACAAAAGCCCGCGCGCCCGTATAGATTAATTTACGCGTCACATAAATAACTACTACCTTGACGTAGCGTTAAGGGGTTGTTTTATTTTGTTAGCGTGGCAAAGTGGCACTTGTATGAATTGGTTTTCCAATTTCAAACGTGAAGTAAAGCAATTAAATTTAGATTATTTCTGCCCGAACCCGAGGAAGTCGAAGGTGTTTAAGATGTCATTTATATATTATTTTTGAGACATTAAGATCAGCATTGTGATTAGCCCAGTGCACGTTATAAAAGTATAAAAGTGAGAAGCCAAAATATGCAGGAAAATGAGTTCCTTCTCACGCAATTAGATTTTTCTTCCAACGTTTTCATTGAAAACGATTCGACAATCGATAAATCAAGATCGTTGTCGTTCATATTTGCCCCTTTGGACTTTTGTGTCACTTCCCCGGCACAATTATTGAATTCCAGACGTTTTTACCTGTTGTGGCGTGTTTCCGTTCCATGACCTACGCCATCTTCGTGCCGAGTGCACCAGCCGTCCCTTTCAAGAAAGCATAAAAACCCTTTCTGATAACCCACGATACGTAATTCCGGGTGACGTTATTCGAAATTTATTTGTGGCAGGTCCACGGCCTGCAAGCATGCAATTTTTTAGTGGGGCCACCCAACCAACAAAAGATTTTTTTTCGGTGCCGCAATTACACGAAATTATGACCTCCTAGCTTTTAAATTAATTTAAAAATTTCCAGTCGGGAATTCTATGCATATTTGTCTGTTATTAGCGAGCACGTGCATGAAAAGGGCCGTTGTGATTGCAGGTTGCGCATTCCTGACGTACTTCAGCCCGGAGAGTGCCCTCAACGCCCAGAACGCTCTGCATGAGAAACACACGTTGCCAGGGGTAAGTTATCCATGCTCATTACCCACCTGCGCCGCTTTATTCCCCTCACTTTTTACCCCAACGGCTCCCTCTTCGACTTTATGGGAGAAGATGGATGGGGCGAACTACTCGGCAAAGCCTTTCTATTTTATTAGACGGTTTATACATGTGTTTCTTTCGTTCCATGTTAGGCTTAACGACCCAGAAATTTGTCTTTTTCTTTTTAAAATGGTCCGTAAAAAAACATTATTTTCGTGTTAGGCGGCGCAGCACAATTTTAACACGCCGAAAGATAGAAAGAGTTTTTTTTTTCCTCTTCCATAATTTTGGTTTGCTTTTGTGTTATGATTATTACACGGACAAAAACCGTTTTTATGGGCAAACCTTCTAGGATAATGTCGTCTCATAAATACAATTGCCGTTTTAATGCATTGCAGTGACGGCTCGTGTTCCGCGAATATGGGTCGGCCGAACATGGGTAGATCGGTAAAGCTCTAATTAGTCAATTTAACTTTTTGATAGGCATCCGCGTGACAAATGTAGGTGCATAATTAAAAAAATGTTGGGTACATAGTAAAACTAACAAGTGCAAGTTACATACATATTAATCAAAAAATTAAATCTTACGACAAGAACCACGAGGACGTCTAGAGCATTCTTGCCAGGAAAGGAAATAGGAAAATAGGATGTAGGAAAAGGTCAGGTTCGGGGGTAGATCACAAACAAACAAAAATTCCAAAAATTAGAAAACAAAATAAATTCTAAAAATTGGAATAACAAATTATAAAACTGAAAACAAAATTAAACTTCTCAAAATTAAAATAAAACCCTTAAATCTAATTAAAAAAAAAAACAATAAATAAACTGAAAACATAAAACAAACTACAAAAACAACTAAATAATTTTCTGAATAAAAACCTATTCATATTATATTAATTCTATTAATTAGCTATTAATAATTATATTAACTCAATTTTACGCGATTTTGTCGTTGCAAAATCATCAAGAATTTTTGTATAAAATTTTTTGTCTTTAATTAATTCTTTAACCAATCCTCATTCAATTGCTAAAACCGACAAATTATTTAAACGGGATTGGGACATTTTCCACTGTAGGATTTCACACGTTTTAATGCCGAAAAACTTCTTTCTACCGATGCTGATGTTGGCGGGAGAGATACAATTAAACAAAACAATTTATATATTTCCGGAACATCGGTAATGATATCATTTTTATAAATGAATTCTATCATTTCTGTAACTGTCGGTGAATTACCAAAAGTTTTTATCCGAATACAGAACTTGCAACTCCCTTTTTAATCTTTCATTATTAAAGAATCCTCGATAATTATTAATTAAAGAATTAAATTGTTTTTCGGGAAAATTACGACTGAACACATCAAACTTATTGCTGTCAATTAATTCCAAAAAATTAAGGGATGAAATGTCTTTAAACCGTATTTCAATTTGATTTATAAGTAAATCTAAAATTTCGAAAAATAATAGTTTCTTAGACAAGTTATCTGTTAAATCAGTCTTGTGTCGCTTAGCGGACGGAGGCAATACATCCTGCATTTTTTTCATTTCCAAATAAAAATTATTAAAATAGTTATCATTTCGAAAATTTTTTAGAGTTGCTACAAGTGAAATTATCCTTTCATTGCAGTACGTTATATCGGATAACCTATTTTGGATTATGGAAAAAACGGATTCTGTATGCGTGAAAATTAAATGAAAAGTATGTAACAAAAACACGAAATCAAAGTCGCTCAACAATTTTTAAAACCGATAGATTGCCGTATCGAAATGTCATCCCATTGGTCTAAATTTTCAATGATGTGATCAAAAACTTCAATTAAATTTGTTCTTTTATCGAATAATGTATTGACAACGCGAGATTTAAACTTCCATCTGGTCTCAGAGTTACTTGGTAATCTTTTTTTACAAATTGAATCCAAGAGGTTGGTACGTTTAGTAGATTTTGTAAAAAATGCAGAAAATCCCGAAACGTTTGAGAAAAAATTCTACATTCTCTAATTTGTTTACACGAATCTTGCAATACTAAATTTAATTTATGGGCGTAACAATGTGTAAAAAGTGCTTGAGGAGCAACTGATTTAATTTTCTTTTGTAAACCGTTAAGCTCTCCTGCCATCACCGCTGCCCCATCATATGTTTGTCCGACTAATTTTGTTTCAGTATTAAAATGACCAAAATTTTGTTGCAGCAGTGAAAATGTCATTTGCAGTTCGACCATCGCTTACGTTAAAAAATCCGAGAAACCTTTCCAAAACTTTACCGTTGCTAACAAAACGAAAAATAACAGACATCTGTGAAAAACATGTGATATCTGTAGTCTCGTCTATTTGCCACGAAAAACATACGGCGCTGTTAATTTTATCATAAATGATTTTCATTGGGGGATAAAGAAGGATCTATAAATTTATTAAAATTTTCATCTAAAGTAGCGGCAAATTTGGCTAATTCTTTAAAATTACCTTGATTATCTGAATGTACTGATTCATCATTACCCCGGAATGCCAATTCTTGTGTAGACAAAAAAATTGTCATACCTATTTATTAAACGTTTAACCATTTCTCGATTTTCCCGGACCTTTTCATTGTATTTTTTAATATATTCTTTATGACCGCTGTCAATTGCATTTACAATATTTTGTTTACCGAACAATTTAAATTTTATTGCCGAATGTGTATGTTCTTTAGATATTTCGTGTTTAACTAAAGCGCGATGAATTTCTTTTAAATTGTCGTACCCTACCGAATTATAAGGATTTTTATTTACCGAAAAGAGTACACAATACCAACAAAACAATTTATTACGAACCCGGCTGCCCGTTAACCATATATGTATGTTTCTGGTATAGAGTTTTAGAAAACGCGCGATTATGACCACTTTTCGATTGTATTAAATCAACCATTGAGGGTTGTGGAACTGGCAATTTCTTCACAAATATTTTGTCATCAAATATTTTGTCATCTAAGGTACTACTATATCTTTAGAAGGTAGCGCCATTCCGCTCCACAATTTTTCGCCTCAAAATTAAAAGAGATGGCATTATTGATAAATCCCGTGAGTGTAACAAAGATAGAAGTATACACAATTTTAAGGGATGTTTGTATCGAGTTAAACAGATTCTATCTTTGTCACACTCACAGGATTTATCGATAATGCCATCTCTTTTAATTTCGAGGCGAAAAATTGTGGAGCGGAATGGCGGTACCTTCTAAAAATATAGTACCTTAGCAAACTCAGTCTAGCAGCGCTGCAGGCTGCAGCGGTCAACGGCCAAATTAACTCTGGCCGGGTTTATGTGAAACGAGCTAAGCTATCCGTTACAAGTTACAACAACATAACTTAAGATTGGTGAGACGAGACAGCTGGACGTATTTCTGAATGTATTCATCGTTTCAAAACCGCACTCTGTGTTGCACTCGGCAAATCCATCACTGGCCGACCCTTCCTTGGCCGACTGATTTCTTCGAATGCGTTTAAAAATATTTCTCAACTACATCGTAAATGTATTTATTATTTAATAAACACTTGCCGCAGGAGCCTAGGAACGGCTTTGTCAATTATTGTAGTTTTGTAAATATTCATATGCATTTAATTTTTGTAATGGTGAAAAAATAACTTTAACTTCAACATCTAATTTAAATTGGTCTTTACTGAGGCAATTAAAAAAAAACGATGAAAGCGAACAGACATCATAATTTATGTTTAGAAGAATTTTGCGTTTATTAAGTGGATTTTTATTTACACACGCATTTTTTTTTCCAAAACTATCCTGGATGCGTTTAGGTATTTATATAAATATGTGTATTTACAGAACATACAGTACACAGTACAATGTAATTAGGTACGAGACAGAAATGTAAATTGTAATGTAAGTTGTTATTTGGGTTTGAAGAAAAATAACGTAAACATTTTTTTATCAGAAAATATAGAAATAAAATTCGTAATTTTGTGTGGTACGGCCCGGCCGACTCTGCCGCCCCTAACGAGCATTGTCCTTTAAGGCTCGCACGAGACCGACGACTTTTCTGTCGTAACAACAATATTTTGGGAAACGTATTTATTGATCACTTTAATACCTGAATAAATAGCCTTGAAACCGCCTCTGTCATTTTATTAGGTAATTTATAAGTAATAGTTCAAGCGGGGTAATAACGAAATAGTAATAACGCTATAGCACGCTATCTGTATATTACGCGTGTGCAACTTGATCAGTTTCAGTTTACACAGCGAAAAAAGTGTCACATTTGTCGTTCAAGTATCAGAATTACCTAGGTGTTATCGATGTTATTTATCGCGACTAATTTTCCCTGCTGCCGAAACAGGAAAAAATAAAAAGAGGTGATAACTTCTGTTAAAAATAAAACAAGTTTGATGGAGTTTGGCAAAGTGATTTTTCATTTTCTTTGTATCGTAATTGTATCATTTGTTTTGGGCAGGAAATTACCACAATATGCAGCAGAACAAAGCATTGATGAAATAATAAATTATATCAAGCAACCTTCTCTTGCATACATTTCGTTGTCGTAGATTATACAGTGTGAACACAAAGTTGTTTAAATAACGTAGGTCTTTTTGTGCTCCGCCCAGTTGGCGACTCAACTTCGTCTCGGTCATCAATTTCTAGGCTTAGCACAAAAAGACTCACTTCTACTCTTTATGATATAATCTATTATTTTTTAAATGCTCGACTGCGCTAGCATTTCTATTACTTATTTATTACTTATATTGCTATTATGCAGCTTCACGCGAGCTTTAAAGTTCGCCGAAAGCATCTGAGAATTGTAGTCGTTTTTGAACATTTCGAGCAAGCACGTGCCAAAAAAATTGCAAACGAAGTAATTCCAAAAATAAATAAGAGAGTTGATCACGTCCCTCGAGAAATTCAATTATTTTCGTAGATCATAAATCAAATTTACGGCAATAACATGAGCCAATAGCAGTTGAATAATCTACGCCCGGAAGTCGTGTTTTTAAATGCCGTACCAGCAAATTCAATTCGAACTGAAATCGTAACCGCAAAACAGATCTTCGATAAAACGGGAAACAGGACCGATAGCGATTGGCACACATCGGTTCTATTTCTTCGGCCGTTATTCCCACCAGACTTTCATGTTCCGGGGAGAAGGTGAGGTCACTGGAAATTGTCATTTTTTGAAATCTATGTACCAAAGGGTCGTAAAACATGTGTCCAGCTGCCGCGTTAAATTATCTTTATGTCTTCCTTTTGTGTCCCAAATATTTACAGAATTAATCCTGTGGGTTCTCCCGGAATGTGTTTTATTGCGGCGATAATAACGAGTTTCGGAGTGACGAGGCTATTTTTGCTAAGCAGGAGCGATTTTTTTCGGAAATAATTCAATTCCGAGGGTTGGGACTAGGAGGTTTCCATTAAGAAAACGATTTTTTGACCTGCAGCTGTCACAACATTACCAAAATCCTCCTCGGGAAGCCAAATTATAACTGATGCGCGATTGGCTCAGTTTACGTGTTGTGATTTTGTTAAAATATTTTTTTAATGAATCATTCCTGTGTTTAGTTTGAAGTGTGGCAACGTTTCTAAAAATATTTAAATAATGGATATTTTTCCGAAGCCCGAAATAAAATTCTCGAGGCACTTCGCGATCATAAAACTTTTTTCCCTTATAAACAAACCCACCGATCTGCCAAATAAATATTCGCCATCGTTTTCAGCGTAATCGGTAGGAGCGGGCCGACCTTTCAGCGTATTTCAGGTCGTGCGCACATGAAAATCGCGGCGTGGCCTGAAGTTGGGTTATGCTTTACTTCAGACGCGGTAACATAAACAAACATGTCCGCTTTAAACCAAAAAACTAACCGACTTTAGTTCATGTGTGTTCCCCGCGGCCGTTCGAGGAAGTTGTGCCGCCATAATCGTGGAAAATTCGGGGGCGGTTTTTTCCCCTCGGTCGTCGTGTTAGTGTCCCGCACTTTTTTTCCTCTTTTGGTGTTCCGTCACTGGGAAAACTCACCATGGATTACGACATGCTCGTTTTTCCCGAACTTCTGGCGTACTATGACACGAGTCTGGTCAGTAATAATGTTATTTACTGCGCTGATAATTGCGAAAGCTGGACAGGCTGCTTTTGCATTGTTCCGGGGGCTGTGGTTTTTGTACTGTTCATCAATTTTGTTCGGTGTAACGGTGCGTTATGTTTTACACCGTTACGGACGTAATAGGAATTCAAATAATTAAAGTTTGTTTGGATATGGGTCTAGTTGTGTTAGCGTAAGCTGATTATGTCCCGAACGGCCTACGATAATGTTTTCCTACAACGAAATCGGCGATAATAAATCTAATGGAAAATACCGCAGTGTAATATTATTTTAATGTCATTTGTAATTCACGTGTTATTCGTGCGTTCGGAATAAATTCGATAAAACTGTAACTATTATTTTCTGAGAAAAATCCTCGAAGAGGTCAACCTTGTTTTAAAAAAACCCATATGCTTCAGTACTTTACTTATGTTAACAACTTCATCTCTTAAGTATGACGCCATCAATAATTTTTTTAAATCACAACCCCCACTTTTTTCTTCTTTTTCTGATAGACCTTCGTACTACCTAAATGATGAGCAAAAAAAATTGGTACCTTACATAACAATTTTTTTGAGAAAATGACAATTGATAATTCAAACATTTAATTTAATTTTTAAGGTATACATTTCTTTTTCTATGGGTTTAGTTAAAATCGAAGGTTTATTTTAATGGAACAAACAATTTAGAACGTTTGCGGCAGAGAATTTGCGCTGAAATGGAACAAATAAGCCCTGACATTATTGAGCGCAGTGTACAAAGTGTCGGTAAGTGTTAAATGGTCGGCGGGAGGCAGTTTCAACATTGCGTTGAATGTTATTGGTAACCTTAGATGTTTGTTTGTTTTTTTTAAGGCCAATTAAAATTTTTACAATAAAAATTAAATTACATTTTTGGTATGATTTTTTTTCATTCATCGTTTAGGTTGTGGGAAGGCCTATCAAAAACAAAAAAGAAAAAAGTGGGGGTTGTCATTTAAAATAAATATTGATGACGTCATAACTAGGAGATGAAAAGCTGTCAACACAAGTAAAGTATTGAAGAATATGTACTTTCTAAAAACAAAGTTGACCTCTTCGAGGATTTGTCTCAGAAATTAATACTTACAGTTTTTTCGAATTTATTCCGAACTTTACGAACGCACTGTATAAAAGATTCCGTAAACCTAAAAGTTTATTTGTATCTTCCATGATCAATAAAAACTTTCTAAAATACCAACAATATTATAAACACTTTGCCCTTGGTGCAAAGAAACAATAGATTTCATTAATGTCATCGGAGACCGACTTATCGCGGAATCAGGGGATTCAAAATCTAAGAAATTCCTTTTTGAGAGGATTTCCCTTGCCATTCAACGTGGAAACGCTGCAAGCATTCGGGGCACTTTTCCAGATTCCGCATTATTATCGGAAATTTTCGCATTGTAAATTAAAAATGTTATTTTATGTTAAATTTTAATAAATGATTATATGCTTACGCAAATCACAACAAGATAAAAGCCTCTGTTACTACTATATTTTTATTTTTGTTATAAAAGAAATTAAAACATAACAATAATCCCAAAACGTAGTTTAAACCAATGTAGTTAAATCTGGATAGAAATATGCAAATTTTTTTGGTTTTTTATATCAATATTGTTTTATTTAAACATTTGTGTCTAAACTAAAACCAAGAAAATTTGTCTAACAAGAGGAAACAATTCTCTTTTCAGTTTTTTAAATATACGACTATTTTATTTTATAATTCATTATTTAAAAAATCTTCTTCATAATCAAATAAAATGTCAGTTCTTTTGTACCTCGTCAATGTTCCAATGTGGTAATTTCTTCAGTTTCTGTAAAAGCTGTATATGTATTTTTCTAAAAAAAAGCTCAAAATAAATGGAAAGTACTTCAACAGCAACATTGTTATGTCGGCGTAAAAACGCACCTAGAATTTATACTTAATATTTTTATTGCTTATTGTGAATGCAGTGTCTTCTTAATTATTATTAATTAACTAGCCATTTTCAATACAAGTGAGCAAAGTAGTGCATTTAATCACGAGTAGGGAAGTTGGGCCAACCGTACGAGTGATTAAATACACGTTTGCTCATGCGTGTTGAATCTGATTTTTTCCATGATCATAAAAAAGAGTCGCGGAATCGAAATTTCGGGCACCATTTTTTTTTTGTTACTTTTTGAATTTTAAGTTAATTGCAGTGAATTTGTAATTAAATCATCGCTTTCAGCTGCTGCCTACCCCTTATTATGCCGCAAATCAGTATTTTTTAATGTCAATAAATCAAAATGACAAAAACATGACAAGAGTAAAAAATGAGGTTATATTAACGTAAACTGTACATATCATTATCTAGCTTATCACTATTTTTCATAACTGTTAAAATCATTGAATCAATAACTTCTACAAAATTAGCCCAACAGGGAACTCACACAGTTTTACACAACAAAACTTGGATCAACAAAATTCGAAACAAAAGAGGTTATGTTGTTAGGCGTTGCGTGTTTGTGATTGGTTTACTGATTTTAGTTTAATCAGTGATACCAACACAATATGCATTTACCATGAATTTTCCCAGAAGTTTACCCCAAACAATTTCAGTTTTTTCGTCAATTGAAATCTAAATAATAGGTTACAAATGTAAATAAGTCAAAAATAAGACAATCTTTAGTTACTAAAACTTTCAGTACAACATATTTGGCGCCCTCTATTCACAACCTCTCAAAACATCCACTTTGCTCACTAGTGAGAAAATATTATTTCCTCACTAGTGATTCAATTGCCATCTTTGCTGACTATTTTCAGTGAGCAAAAACCACTAAAATCCAATGCTTTTCTGCCGTTGCTTTTCTGAACTCGTGAAGTTTCCACTTCATTGTGCTTCATAACGTGCAAAAATTAATTAAGAGAGTGCTATTTTAGGCCGACCTTTTCTATTTCATAATGTTTAATTTCGTCGGACTATTTTGTTATAAAATTTATCAGAACAGCGTAACAAATAATTCACACCAGAATTTATCACTCCCGCAAGCTAAAATTTAAATGAGTTTGTTTTCCGCTTTCCAAGCTGGAATAAAATAATTTTAGCCGTGGTCGAATACTCGAATATGAAATAATGCCTCAAGTAGACCAAAAATATCCCGAAATTGTGTTCCGTGAATAATGTTGTACATATTTATAGTTGAAAGTTGGAAGTAATAACGGAGAGGACTGAAATGATGTGGAAACCTCTCTGGATTTCGGTTCTGATTTTGCGATTAAATTTTGATCGTTCGATTTAAACGCGCAATAAAAAAGCACGATTCTAAAAGTTGCCCCTTTTAATGGAGTTAACATAAAAACGCGAATATTCGATACTCTTCGCGACGTATTCTTCTCTTCAACAAGCTTAATCCTTCAAGATCGGAAAAATTCTCTCGCCTCATCAGAATTTTATTATCCTGTAGCTTTTTATATCAGCTCTCTAAAATTGAATTCAGACATTAATTTTATTTTAGCGCGGTGCTATTTGATAAATGACGCAATCCACACGAGTACTCCTCGAAAACTTCCAAAGTAAAACGTTTCGAGATGTCGAGCAACGTCGGCCATGCCTCATCCGAGCAGCAATAATGGCCATCTGCTGTGTTATCATAATACAAGTACAATATTATCTGAATTTATTCCGGTAATGCAGACGCGCGCGCTCGGGAGTTATTTTCGACAGGCAATAACTTTCCCCCGGTCATAAATAAGACCACTGGAAAGAAAGAATTGTGGCTTCGGCTTTTACGAATCATTTTACATCGGATTTAATGGTTTTAAGAAACTCGCCGATTCGCTACGAAATTTAATTTACATTATTTTAACGTTTCATCGAGTGCACAAGCTCTCTGGATGCGTTTTAACTGGAACTTCCTGAAACAACAATAACTGTTGCAACTTCACCCGTACCGAAGTTTCCGAAGTGAAACGTTAACTTCACAGACACTTGGCAGGAAGTTTTCGATGGGGCTAAGAGCCTCCTATGAAAGCTTAACATCTACCAGATATCAATAAGAAACCGGAGCTGCATCCGAGTGACAAAAATGGATGAGATTAGACCAGGAAGATGGGGGCAAAGTTGAAACAAGTTTTCGTGAACTGCAAGATTACCGAACATGTAGAACTAGTCAACTTAACTTCATTGGAAGTTTATGACGTTTAATTTGTTTAAAAAAAAGTGGAAGTGGTGACTGGAAAAGTTGAAAGACGGTTTTAACATCACCAGACCGGAGTCCTTCGTCGCATTGAATTTTACCCTCAACCCTGTTGAAATCTGCCTTTTCCCTCGTTGAAGAAAGTGCAAAATGTCTCACGATTAATTCTTTTTCTCGCAGAAAAACCTCTCGGCTGTTGAACTTTAAACATACTCAGATAAGGCAGCTGTCACTCTCTTTTTGCGCATTTTTCTGCCGGTAAACACGCACAAAGCAGACGAGAGTTTGCATTCAGATGGATAATTTTATTCTGAAGTTTAAACATCCATTATGCGATTTATTTAGCGTTCCAAATACTATTTTTAACAGTATCATCTGTTACGTACCTTCAACAACACCAATTAAACACCTTCACAGAACAGTGTTTTCTCACAGGAAACCTAATTAGCGGAATAAGTCATGATGTCTAATTATGATTGGGCAACCGTTAACTAGCTAGTTATTTATCAGCGGCGTACTTTTGATGTTGAAATGGAAATCAAGTTGTCCTAGGAATATTGTATCGGGCGTTCAAATGAAATCCTCGGCTGAGTAGGCGTTGGAAAAATTAAACCATTTAGAACAGTGTAAAGTTTGAATTTCCCGCCGTTTATGTTTAATTGAACATGTTTGTTTTCAGCAAAGGGTGCCTTTAGCTATTTGCTTCGAGAATAGGAATCGTTAAGATATTCTATTTTTGATGTAAAACATTGCAAAGAAAGAAAAAAAAAGAAAACATGTTTGGCTCTAAATTTTAGGTTAGCTGTCAACATGCTCCAATTAATCTACGCTTTAAAAAAGCACAACAATTGACGGTTTCCAACGCCTTCCCAGTCCAGGATTTCATTTGAACGCGCGATATACATAGAAATATGATCTAGAAGACTTTGAAGATCCTGTTTATTTTTGGGAAAGGCCGTTCCGGTAACCTAATTATTTATACAGCTCTTCTCGTCGAGCTTTGTGCCTCTTCATTCTGCAAGCCTATTTGTTATTTTATTTCTGGTATGTTTGGCCAATTAAAAATATTTGAACTAACACGTCCGAAAATAGCCGCTCGTGTTTATTGATATTACATATTTCAACTCTTGGTGAACCATGTGTATCCATGGTGCGCGTTGTTGAACATTAACTTTCCTGAAAGTCCGCGGCCGCGCTTCTAAAATTAAAAATTCCTTTATTTGTTCGTAAAGCTGCGTCAGTCGAGCTTTCAAAGATGCATCTGACAGAACGGTATTAATGTTTTTGACGTCTTTTATGCTGGTCGGTACACGTACACGTCAGATACGCTTCATTTTATGACACGCTTCAATTCCTGTCACACATAAATTATTGTCCTTGTCTTTTACACAACATGAATACATTTTGTACACGTGTTTCCATATCGGCATAGAAATTGATTGCCACTATTGGGTCTGATTAGGTGTGTTCCATTTGCGTCGAACAAAACCGAAATGAAGACTGGGATGTGTCGTTGTGTTGCTTCGAATTTGTGAAATTACAATTTTAGGCCGGTTACATCAGGGGAAACGGAGAGGACATTAGGCGGCCCTGAGGGGTAGTTTGAGCCTGAGATGGCCAATAAGGAACCCTGTTGAGAACGAGATTAAGGCGGCAGATTGGCCCTAATTTTTACCTACGAATTACTCATCTGACGTACAGTTGAGTGTCGGAAACTTCATTATACGGCACGGTTCGATGTGATTTGGTCGCTTGTTAAAAATAAATCAACAATAAGAGACGCGATATACTAATAAATCGTCCTTTTTCTTTTGTCAGGAAATAAAACGTCACCAGCGCCCACCTAGTTCCTTAACTGAAAAATGGCCGACTCTTCCCATCCTTTCAACCACAAAACAAACGCCGCTCCCATACATGGGCAATAGCTCTGCAACATGTGAAATATCGAGGCTTGCAGTCGACAAATCGAAAATAGTTATTTGAAAACATACTATTTAGAAATAATGAGAAGTTCTTTTACAAAAATCTAACAGATAATAAAATTCAAACTAATAATGGTATATTAGTCGAATTTAATAATCAGGCAGAATGGATTCCTCATTTAGAAAATGAGATACCAGATAGTAATAATCTACATCATATTCAAATTAGCCTTGAAATTTTAATAAGAAATATTAATAGTTCACATAATTGGAAATCCCCTGGAGGTGACCAAATTCATAACTTTTGGTTAAAAAAATTTACTTGTATTCATAAATGCTTACTTGATCACTTTAAGGGATTTGTTAGGGAACCTAACACATTTCCAGAGTTTTTGGCCCATGGAATAACATATCTGAAACCAAAAGATTCCGATACTAAAAATCCATCAAAATATAGGCCAATCACATGTCTGCCTACAATTTATAAAATTATGACATCTTGCATTAAAGTAATAATTTACGACCATTGCCAAAAATTAAATATACTTAATGAAGAAAAAAAGGTTGTATTAAGGAGTCTTTTGGTTGCAAAGAACAACTCATAATAGATACGGTAATAATGGAACAAGCTCGAAAAAATAATAGAAATATTTATACCGGATTCATAGACTACAAAAAAGCCTATGATTCAGTACCACATTCATGGTTACTTAAAATTCTTAAAATTTATAGAATTAATTTGGATTTAATTAACTTTTTATCCCATGTTATGACATTTTGGAGAACTACTTTAAATTTATCAATAAATAATACTAAATTAAAATCCGAGCCTATTCAAATTAAACGGGGAATTTATCAAGGAGATTCTTTAAATCCTTTATGGTTTTGTCTAGCGATTAATCCTTTGACAAATCTATTAAATAGCACTGGATATGGTTTTAATTTTAGACTTAATGATACCACACTATCCAAATTAAATCACCTTCTTTATATGGATGACATAAAACTTTATGCATCTAAAAAGAATCACATTTTATCTTTACTAACAATAACTGAAAATTTCTCAAATGATTTTGGGATGAGTTTTGGTATTGATAAGTGTAAAACGCAATCAATATGTCGCGGTCATTACGAAAATTTAGAATATGTAACTCAAGAAGGAGAAATTATTAAAAATTTAAATAAAGGAGAATTTTATAAATATTTAGGTATTAATCAATCAAATCATATTCAACACTCAATTATAAAAGAAAATTTAGAAAAGCAATTTTATTTAAGTATTAAATCTCTTTTGAAATCAAAATTATACGGTAATAATTTAATTAAAGCAGTTAATACATATGCTGTTCCATTGCTGACCTATTCTTTTGGTGTTATAAAATGGTCCAAAACTAATTTACAGAATATAAACATTAAAACCAGAGTTCTTTTTACCAAATTTATTAAACATCACCCCAAATCTGCTATTGAAAGATTTAATTTACCACGTGAAAAGGGTGGTAGGGGTTTTTCAAATCTAGAAATACTACAACACAATCAAATAACTTCACTAAAAAATTATTTCCTCAATAGAGCTCGTGATAACACCTTTTTTAATGCTTTGGTTTCAGCCGATAAAGGTTACACACCTTTAAATTTAAGTGATAATATAATTTCAGATATTGTTGAGCCAAATATACCTGACACTATAGCAAATATAAAACAGAAGTCTTTACATGGGAGAGATTTTAAAGAACTGGAACAACCAAAAATTAATATTCAGGCTTCTCATGCGTGGCTTAAGAAATCAAATCTTCACCCTGAGACGGAGGGTTTTATATTTGCGATACAAGATCGTGTTATAAATACAAGAAATTATAAAAAGCACATATGCGGTTTGCAATCGATCATCGATAAATGTAGGATTTGCGGAACTGAAGGGGAAACAATTAAACACATCATTTCTTCTTGCACCGTTTTGGCTCAAAGCGAATATAAGAAACGTCATGATATATTCGCTAAAATTATACACATGAATTTAGCTGTTAAATTCAATTTATTAAAGAATACACAACCACATTATAGTTATACACCAGAAAGTTGTTTGGAAAATGACAGTTACAAGTTATATTTTGATAGAACAATTTTAACTGACATTCATATTAAGCATAACAGACCAGACATTATAATTTTAAATAAACAACAAAAGCAAGCATATCTTTTAGATATAGCTGTTCCAAATTCACATAATATAACACAGACATATAACACAAAAATTAATAAATATTTAGAGCTGTCCGTTGCTATGAGAAATCTTTGGTGTTTAGAAAAAATTTCGATTTTACCACTTGTAATTTCAGCAACGGGAATAGTACCGCAATCTCTTTTTAAAAATTTAAAAATTCTGGATTTAGATAACACATTGGTAGTTGAAATTTAAAAAGGTATATTATTATACTCATGTCACATCGTGAGGAAGTTCCTTAACATTGACACAGAACATAATACACAACAAAGTCAAAATGCGGAGGCAAGACGCCGGTAATTATGTTGATAAGCACTGCACTATTACTTGATAGTAATATCCGTAATAGTGTATGTACTCCGGCAAAATTGCCGTGCCGCCGGGTGGAGGTGGGATAGTTGAATAAATGCAATTAAAGAATTCTGGTCAAACATATGGTCAAATGAAATTCAATTTAATAATCACGCAGAATGGATTCCTCATTTAGAAAATGAGATACCAGACAGTAATAATCCACATCATATTCAAATTAGCCTTGAAATTTTAATAAGAAATATTAATAGTTCACATAATTGGAAATCCCCTGGAGGTGACCAAATTCATAACTTTTGGTTAAAAAAAATTTACTTGTATTCATAAATGCTTACTTGATCACTTTAACGGATTTATTAGGGAACCTAACACATTTCCAGAGTTTTTGGCCCATGGTATAACATATCTGAAACCAAAAGATTGCGATACTAAAATCCATCAAAATATAGGCCAATCACATGTCTGCCATTAAAGTAATAATTTATGACCATTGCCAAAAATTAAATATACTTAATGAAGAACAAAAGGTTGTGTTAAGGAGTCTTTTGGTTGTAAAGAACAACTCATAATAGATACGGTAATAATGGAACAAGCTCGAAAAAATAATAGAAATATTTATACCGCATTCATAGACTACAAAAAAGCTTATGATTCAGTACCACATTCATGGTTACTTAAAATTCTTAAAATTTATAAAATTAATTTGGATTTGATTAACTTTTTATCCCATGTTATGACATTTTGGAGAACGACTTTAAATTTATCAATAAACAATACTAAATTAAAATCCGAGCCTGTTCAAATTAAACGGGGAATTTATCAAGGAGATTCTTTAAGTCCTTTATGGTTTTGTCTAGCCATTAATCCTTTGACAAATCTATTAAATAGCACTGGATATGGTTTTAACATTAGACTTAATAATATCACACTATCCAAATTAAATCACCTTCTTTATATGGATGACATAAAACTTTATTCATCTAAAAAGAATCACATTTTATTTTTACTAACAATAACTGAAAATTTCTCAAATAATATTGTGATGAGTTTTGGTATTGATAAGTGTAAAACGCAATCAATATGTCGCCGTCATTACGAAAATTTAGAATATATAACTCAAGAAAGAGAAATCATTAAAAATTAAAATAAAGGAGAATTTTATAAATATTTAGGTATTAATCAATCAAATCATATTCAACACTCAATTATAAAAGAAAATTTAGAAAAGCAATTTTATTTAAGAATTAAATCTCTTTTAAAATCAGAATTAAACGGTAATAATTTAATTAAAGCAGTTAATACATATACTGTTCCATTGCTGACCTATTCTTTTGGTGTTATAAAATGGTCCAAAACTAATTTACAGAATATAAACATTAAAACCAGAGTTCTTTCTACCAAATTTATTAAACATCACCCCAAATCTGCTATTGAAAGATTTAATTTACCACGTGAAAAGGGTGGTAGGGGTTTTTCAAATCTAGAAATACTACAACACAATCAAATTACTTCACTAAAAAATTATTTCCTCAATAGAGCTCGTGATAACACCTTTTTTAATGCTTTGGTTTCAGCCGATAAAGGTTACACACCTTTAAATTTAAGTGATAATATAATTTCAGATATTGTTGAGCCAAATATACCTGACACTATAGCAAATATAAAACAGAAGTCTTTACATGGGAGAGATTTTAAAGAACTGGAACAACCAAAAATTAATATTCAGGCTTCTCATGCGTGGCTTAAGAAATCAAATCTTCACCCTGAGACGGAGGGTTTTATATTTGCGATACAAGATCGTGTTATAAATACAAGAAATTATAAAAAGCACATATGCGGTTTGCAATCGATCATCGATAAATGTAGGATTTGCGGAACTGAAGGGGAAACAATTAAACACATCATTTCTTCTTGCACAGTTTTGTCTCAAAGCGAATATAAGAAACGTCATGATATATTCGCTAAAATTATACACACGAATTTAGCTGTTAAATTCAATTTATTAAAGAATGCACAATCACGTTATAGTTATAAACCAGAAAGTTGTTTGGAAAATGACAATTACAAATTATATTTTGATCGAACAGTTTTAACTGACATTCATATTAAGCATAACAGACCAGACATTATTATTTTAAATAAACAACACAAGCAAGCATATCTTTTAGATATAGCTGTTCCAAATTCACATAATATAACACAGACATATAACACAAAAATTAATCAATATTTAGAGCTCTCCGTTGCTATGAGAAATCTTTGGTATTTAGAAAAAAATTCGATTTTACCACTTATAAAACCACTTTTAAAAATTGAAATTTTTTTGACATTGTTCGGAAAATCGCAGCTCCCTTGACCTAAAGTGTAAGGTGTAACTGTGTATTTCCCAGTTTGGGAGGCCGAAAACGAGAGACATGTTGCAAACGTGTCGTCGCCGGTTTTCGGATCAAAGTGTTCCAGACTTTATTTGGTGAATAAACAATAAAGACATGGAAGTAGCTTCTATCAATCACAAATACAGCGGAAAAATTCGTGTTTGTTTAATGCCTTTGATCTGCAAGCGAACTTCATCGCTGAGCTGCAGCAGGAGTCACAAAGGAAAGAAATCGGACGTTTTCTTGTCAGCGAGTTTCGGTAGCTCCACGTATATCCCTCGACAACTACAAATTACTTCTGTTTGTATATAACGGGTGTACCGCACATTCGGCAAATTCTTAATTGGAAAATTTATTAGCGCAGGTTCCACTTAACTGCGGCTATTTAAAGCGTGCCGTGCCGTTCTGACTGTACAAACAATCCGTTCAAGTAAAATAAATACGATTTTACGATTACACGCCGACTCCCCTTCTTGTTGTTGTCAGTAGTGCTGGAAATTAGTTCAGCTGAATTTTTTCCAGTCGCAAGAATTGGCACAATCCAAAGAATCCGGATCGCCACAAAATCTTGTTCGCACGTGGCAGATTTTTGAATGCATCATTTGGAAATGATGCCTTCAAAATAGAACCAAAGAGAGAGAGCATTTTTCTAACCTCAAACACATCTGGTTCCGTTTTCATCTGAGTTTTTTTCCCGATCGATCTATTTTAAGCGTTGAAAAAAATCGTCTTCCACATCGATCCCGATTGGAAATGCAGCGCCGCGACTCTTTGTTCACGATTTTTATTTATAACTTGGAATAACGATGATGGGAGTGTGCCCCTTGAAATGAAAACTTTATGAGCCGTTTAAAATTTTGGCACTGGTCGTGTGCGCGTTTCTGTTTACGTACGTCACTCCTAATAAATTCCACTTATTGAAGTGTATATTAAAACCATTTATTTCAAGACGAACACACCAACGTCACATCGATTTCAATCGGGACGTGTGATTGGTTTTCCCAATTATTCTAATTTGAGTGTGAAGCGTGCGAGATGTTTGATTTTGCGAGAGACTCGGTGTTCCTGCTGAACCGCCGCCCCTCACCAGGACGCACTAAATTAATAAATTGTCTCCGAGATTTCGTGCGTTTCCGCGTGTGTGCATAAATAACGAAACCGTTTCGTGTCACATATAAGGATTTCAGGACAAATAAATTTCGTTTGCATTTAAAAGACACTTTCTCGTTTATGATAATTTCTTGCATAAACAAGAATGGATGTCGCCGTCAAAGTGGCTCTAAATCATTCCGATACAACCAGGAGTCATAAATCTTATTGTCGATATGCGAAAGAAATAACACTTTTTCCGTTTCGTCACTTTGAGGGTGAGCAGATCTCTTTTCAATTTTTTACACCAGATCGATGGGAACATTTTACAAAAACAACTGCCAGTTCTCACATCGTACGTATTTGGTTAGGTCATAAAAGATTTTTCGATGAGTGCCAACAAGGAGGCAGAAATTGCCAATTTCTTTGTAACGTACACAGTTGGAACGGAAATATGACAATTATTGTGGCCTCCAAGTCGAAAATTCAAATTGGCAAAGAAGAAGCCAAAAGCTCTCAAGTAGTTACCCAACAATATATGGAAATGGCTTGTTTACAATTGTATTCTCGGGTTTTAATCGTCTCAAAATTCAACATTGCGTCATTCAGAAATAGAGAATAGCTATTTTCAATACAAGTGCGCAAAGTAGTGCATTTAATCACGAGTACGGCAGTTGGGCGTCTGAGCCGAAGGCGAGTGATTAAATGCATGTTTGCTCATGCGTGTTGAATCAGATTTTTTCCATGATCATAAAATAGGCTTAAAAATGATAATAGGGGTTACTTTTGATGGGTGTCAAGCGGCGAAGGTGACGATATACTCAGAGGATGAAATAGGGGCGAAGGTGAGGGTATTTCCAACTCGAAAAAACTGTCTTTTTTTCTTAACAGGGTTGAAAATGGTAGTAGGGGTTGGTTTTTGTAAAATTAAAGTAGACAGTAATTTTCTTCTTGTTTTGAAGATCAAGTGTACAAAATTTCATCAAGATCTGAGTAAAACTGTAGATTTGCATACAAAATATACAAACAAAGAGACATTCAGTTTTATATATATATAGATTTCTCTTGATAAAAGTGTAATATTCTACTCGTGGGTAATGGCTTATAATCACTCGGATGAATCACCCTCATGAGTAATACCCATCATCACCGACAGAATTTCATTACGAGACAATTTAACTGTACATGAAATCGCCCGCGTAACTTTTCCGGTGCTGTGATCGAAGACCATAAAGTATCTTTTGGCAATTGTGTCCAACAAACGTTATTCCAGTTTAATATTTTGGCGCGTTCTCCGTGATGTCATTATTGAAGCATTGTTATCGTTCCAGACTCATTTTACTCGAATTTGACGTAATCGTTTTGGCGCATTGATAATTTTCGCTAGTTTGCTAAAACAGACTGATTTATTAGCAAAATCGGAGAGTTGTCTTTCCACAAGCATTTTGTTATCCTGGCGCACAAAATCGTTATGAGTAGTGCCTAATTAAAAAAAAACCCGGATGAAACAGGCTAATTACCCTTTTTGTCTTTACAGTCTGCATTACCAGATGAAACGAAATTCAGTCGAGTAGAAAAAACCTCGGTAGTCCGTATTAAATAAATAATAAGTAAACCTCGCCTAAATTTTTACTATAATAAAGCCCGGAATGTACGAGGGGAATAATAAAAAAGGCATAATGCGGTTCGGTTTTGTTTTTTAAGCTCGTTATTCCACAATGAAAGCAAATAAATTTTTGTTACATTTTAATTACGCCTCGGTCTTAAATTTTCCAAATTGTTGGCACAAGAGAAGCGGAAATAAAGAGTACACATGTATCCGCTAATCGCATAATCCCTTTAGTTACTTTTTGTATCTCTTGCAGTCACGTAGCGAATTACGGCTATGGTTTTACAATGGCACGCCTTCTAATCCATTTTTAAACTGGCGAACCTAACCAAAGGCTGATGCATATTTATTTCCCTTTTGTGGCTTTAATTCTGGCCTTTTTATCGCTTCGGAGGCGTCCATCGCGAACAGAATGCTGATCGTAGCCAGAAAGCGCTGGATTTTGTCATCACTGGTAATTACTTGTGATGGCAGCGAAGGCGCCCACCCCTTCGCGTGAAATTTTCGTTTTGATCGTCGGGGAATTTTTTCGCCTTTTACTCTCGAAAAACTACATTTTCCTAATGACCATTTCTTCTTCTCCCTGATTTACTACAGTACAATTTTTTAATTTGCACCGATTTTTTTTCTCCACACCAAAACTTTTATTACACCGGGAAGTTAGTTAATCAGCCGTGTCAGTATAATTTTGTGATAATTGTTGCGCCTGAAAGAGATTGATTGCCAGAGAAAGAATAACCGAGGATAAACGAGATATTCAATTTGTTAGTGAACATTCGGGTCCGGGGAAAAATATCGGTTTTGTGAAGATATCAGGGAAAGGCGAAGTGAGTAATTTCGGTGGAAATAATACAGCGGGTTGATGGCTGACAGCTCGTCTATTGAATATTTTATCCGGCGTCGACCTAGCTTGCCGATGTATTTGGTCATGAACTGTTTGACAAATAGAAGAGGAACATATTATGTTCCAAGAAAATTCATGGATTGTACGTGCAAATGTGATGGTCTTTAAGCCGTGAAGTTTCAGTGCTGTGCATTTTTTATCTTCTACTCTTGTGGAAATTTTGGGCGTAATTAATCTCTACTCCTTCGTAAGTTTATGGCTCGTGAGGAATCAATTTAAGTTTTCCTCGTCCGCCATTTTTTCTGTTATTTTCCCCATGCATAATTTAGCAATGGCGCGTTTGCTTTTTGAAACTGAATTTCCAATTAAAATTTTTTGTTTGTATTTAATCAATGGGATCATGCTTGACGCTTGTGCATGGTTGTGGTGGTAATTAAAATGGGCGAGGCCTCCTGTTTGTTCTGGTTCGTGCACCATCTGGGGAAATTGTTTTTAAATTAAATCTTATATCATCGTGACTGCGAATGCGGCCAGGGATTTCATCAATTATTTATTTAGAACACTCCGAGAAGTTGTAGGAGGGCACGAAATTAAAAGCTGTCGGGAAAACATAATTGCTCATCGGAGGCAGCCGCTGATGGAACTACGGAGATGACGCCGAGTGGAAGCCGGCAGATTGCTCGAGGATGAGAAAATTAGTGGAAGCCGTCTGAATGGCCGACAAGACAGAAATCATTAATTTGGTGACGGCGTCTAATATTCCTTATTGCGCCGTCTCCCGGATTCCCTGTCCAGATTACTTTTCCCAAATTCAATTCGATTAATATGCAGCCGGCGTGCGTTTTTTCTTAAACTTTATACACAGACGGGATGTATTACTTAATTCAATATGGCTGAATGCCGAGATGGTCTTTGTCTGCACAAATGCCTTGTTTAGATTTTTTTGAAGCACGTAGAGATCCTTTGAAAATGTTGCATGGGTCGTTTATGACCCAGCACCAGTTGCAAACTAAATACTAATAAATCGATTTTGGTAAAAACAAGACAACAAAAACAGGAAGATAAAAATCAAAACAAACGAATTCAAAGCGGTGAATATTGCATGCGGGTCGGCCCTGAACGAGATGATAGGAAGGGTCCGTCACTCGCCGGTGACGTCCTGCATATTTCATTATTTTCCCTCTTTCTGGTCGTGTCAGCATTTGACGAAATGCGGCATGGTTCTGAGATAATCCGCGGATGATATCATATCACAAATAGACAGCTCCAGAAGCAACATGGGAGCAAGGAACGAAATAATAGCTATTTTCAATACAAGTGGGCAAAGTAATGCATTTAATCACGGGTACGGAAATTGGGCGTCTGAGCCGAAGGCGAGTGATTAAAAGCACATTCACTTTGCTCACTAGTGAGAAAATATTATTTCCTCACTAGTGATTCAATTGCCATCTTTGCTAACTATTTTCAGTAGTAAAATCAATGATCATGGAAAAAGCATAAAATCTGTATTACTCAGATCCTAAAAAATAAAGGCGAGGCGTCTCTGCAAATGATCGATAATGGACTTAATAAAAAACATGCGTGGACGGCGGATTCTCTGTTTATTTTATATGCAGATCGTTCGGATAAAGGACATTATCATAGAAAGAACAAAGTTGGTTGTTGATGGCCGCGTCCGGAGGAATAATGGATGGGTCGGGGTCGAAGGGAGAATTCCGATGCATATAATTAAAGGAGAACAGAAAGTGAAGAACTGATTTGTCACGAAGAATTTTTAAAATCTGTTAACCACTCTGAGACATCGTTGAACCCTGGAATTCAAGAGGGGATAGTTTTATTTAGTTAAAACCAGCAAGTCTGAGATATTCAGAATAGGTCTCAGGTCTTTGTCAGCTCTCCGAGGATCCCTAAAGTTATTATAGGAGTCCTCTCTATTTCGCAGGGTAAGGAAGGCAACAGAAAGGCAATTACTGGTGGAAACCTTAACAAATTCGCATTCCCTCTTTAATATTGTATATTTTGCCGTCCCCGTCGTCGACCGTCTCCTCAATTTTTTCCTTTCGAGGCCTCTCCTTGTCTGTCAGTTTTTATCTTTGCATGTGCGAATAAACAATTCAACGAGCAAGTTTCCTCTCTAATTAGGTGTATCAGAGGGAGCGAGAACACTTATGATTAATTAACCCGCAGCACCCTAAATCACAAACGGTTCATTACGGCATTTACCGCAAATTACTTATTTATCACGGTGGATCCAGGTGAGGAGTGCATGGAGGGCTGCCGGGTGAAGAAAGAAATAGTCGAATGGCATCAGAAGAGGAGTCAAAGTCACGCACACGTCACTTCCGGAACTCATCTGCTCGATCCGGAGCCATCTAAACGTGATAAATAAACGCCGCGAAAATCCAAACGTGCCACCATCATCTCCCAATATCGGATGGATGACCCGCTTTTCCGCCCAGCCAACATCCAATTCATCAATATCAATTCGAGCAATTTACTATTTTCCGAAAAAAGTGCACGTATTGATTTCGCCCGGAAGAAGACGGGGTTGGGGCGACGGAGAAGGCATCGTGAATAATAGGCTGGCGGCAAAAAAGGATAGTGATCGGGCAGATTTCAACTTTGATTACAAACTAACGACTATAATTAGTTTTTAACTGAGACTTTTACCTGGTGAACTGGAAAAACGATTTGGAAGGAAATCTTTACCTGCGCGAGATCCTCCGGGCAAATACTTTATGACCGCGTCGAAGTACTCCTTTGATTAATTTTCTTTTAGCTCCACGAAACTTTTCTGGCGACATTTTTATTCATTTGGGCAAGGGCCCGCGGTGTTTTTCAGTGTCTTCCCCCGTTTCAGTCTTTAATTGTCCATCAACAGTTAAAACCAGAAGAAAAATTGACTAACGACATTTGAATGTGGGTGGTATTCAGAGGTATTGGATTCTCTCATGGCCTATGACCTTGGAAAATATCTGCGCGTCGACTACTTTACATGCAAATAGTCGACCGGTTTGTAGTGCCTGCTTGAGTCGTTTGCGCAGATATGACTCATAGAGCCCATGAGAAAATCAAATAACACGCCTTTTAGTATTACGACGTGTTTCGGGGTGTCACCTTTGTGGAAAAGAATTGTGTTTCTTGGGAGATTTTGCGAGAACTCCGGGGAGCATCCCAATTGTATTATACCGCCAATTTATCACTGGCTGGCTGGCCCTCAGTCATCGATTGGGGGCGGCCACCATCTGCGACCTTGTAAAGAGGTCATTAGGATTGGCGGTCGCGTTTGCAGTTTCTCGTAGACATGATTGAAATGAAGGGCGACAGTGTGGGCGAGAACTGGCTGTACATTTCTTGCATGCATCAATCACCTAGTCGTTTCGACAGTGTTATTGCATGGGAGGTCGGGACCGGGAGGGACGACGGGACGCTCGATACATCTGAGGTGTCACCTTGACAGCTATGGCAATGCATCACCGGTTCGCAGCTTGTCTGAACGATATTGGATGGGCAATAGTGCATGTAATGATGTTACTCTACACTACGCTGAACATTATCATATTATATCATTGGAATTTATACGGATGCGTTCGTTTGGACTGTCGCGATTGTTGCAGATAGGTGAAATGTCAAATGTGAATATGGAAACCGCATCGCTCTTGTGTTCCAAACGCGGTTAGTTAAACTTTAAATAACATGGCACGGGGGTAATTTCGGATCGTCAAATTCAACAGTTGTATTTTCATTAAGGTAATTAAGTTACTTACGGTTGCTGTTAATTGTTCAAATTCAAATTGCAATAATTATATTTGTTGAGTTAAACGATAAAGTTAATTGTGCTTAAGCGCTGACGGTGCTGAAATATTCTTCCGAGTAAATGAGAGTTAAAACTTGACGGTGTAAAGCCTTTTGACATGCAAGAGCGTTTCCGTTATGAAGATGAATAAAAAATTACACTTCACTATGAGCGACATTTTGTTTGCTTTTCTACTCGTTCACATATTGAACATTCATTTTTACAATAATTTATTTCACACTTTTACATAATAATAATTGTAAATTTAAACTTCAAAGTACTGTATAAGCATATGTGGCTCTATGACAAGAACATCATAGATATTTTTGTTTTGTTTTTCCGATAATAATAAATCAATAATTGTTTTTGAAACTGTCTAATTCATTGAAATAAAACTGTGAAGAATATCCAACAAAAGTAAGATTGTTACGAAATTACAATATTCCTGTAAAAAAACATGTTTCATGTAAATCGCAGAAAGACTTATTTTCTTTTCTTATTCGTCGTTCAGGTCACGGACTCGTTTTTTCTTTTGCTTAATAATTATTTTTTAAGAGAAATGAAAAAAATCGTATCGTAAATTATGCCAAAATGCACTGTTTTTGAAACATTTAAATCTAAACAAGTATTCCGAACGGTTCATTATGTATGAATACATTTCCATCGCTATGGAAATTGTAATTGTGTGTAATTAAATATTGTTGATTGGCACAAAATATTTGTAAATGTATCAACACTGATTTGAACATAAAAAGTTAAATTTTCACTACAACTAGGTTTTTATAAAGAACGTCCAATAAAAAGTCATCACACAAGGGGACGAAATAAAAATCACAGACAAGAATATGTAGTTATTTATAGTAAGAGTGAGGAGGGCAAAACTTTCGCTCACGCGAATTGCGTGTTCGTCCACGAAGGGGAACTGAGTGCTGTATTTTGGTTTTGTTCGATACCTCCTTAGAAAGTGAGTCTGTAACTTTGTTTTCAAAATTTTGAGTAAAAATAAACCACATTTTTGGATGGATCTGTTGCTATGGAAAAAAATAAAATACAAAATAAACAAAGTTCTGTAACGTCAATAAAGTGGCTAGTGTGCACGTTGTGGAAAATGTGGAAATGGATATTCAATAGTTATACAGAGTGTCCCTAAAAAAGAAGACGAGTCCATATTTTCCTTATTTATTGGACGATTTTAATTATCTATGCACCAAATACATTTTACATTTTTTTTTTCTATTTTTGTTATGTAAGTGTATACTTGTGATATTGTTGTTTTTAATTATTACATTACTAAATAAAAGTAAGTATTCGCATTTGAAAAAAAAATATTTTGACAGTTTACCATTGAATCCATTGGGGCTGTACATGAATTTATTAGGCCCTTTTGCCTATTCACAACCATTTAATTTGGTGTATAAATAGTTGAAATCCTCCTATAAATAAGGGAGTTATGGATTCGTTTTCTTTTTTCGGGACACCTGTATATTCCTGTTGATGTCCTGAAAGAGGAAGTGCCGCGAGGTACCAAATGTTGTCTAAAAAATCAAAATTCCGTATCAGAAAGAATTGCAAAAATTTACGTGTGAATGAAAACCAGTGAGCGAAAAACGACGAGTGAAATGAACGAAAGAGAAACCTTTACCCACTGGTAACTATGGATATAGACTGATTTTCTAGGGCGGTATCACGTTGCTTTCCCCACCGAATTTACGTCGATTTGTTTGTTTTGTAGTCCGGTATACTTTGTCACAGTGGTTCTCAATTTCTTTTCGATACCGTCCCCTTTTCGTCATGTTATTTTTGTGCAGCTCTCCTTAAGTGTTTAGTAATGTGAAATTAGGTTCCTTCTCAAATAAATTAAGTGCATGTTCATGGTCCATTTAACCTTATGAATTACAGGGGTTAATGCCCAGAAACAGCCAAGTGAGAGGGGACAGCAAGATTTAACTATCTTAAAGATTTTCCCCTCCTTTTTATTTTAAGTTTTATTTGTAAAACATTTCTTTAAGCCTTCGCAAACCTCCTGTGAGGATATCACAGCTCCCCGGGGGTTTGCAAAGGACCAATGCTCTGCGAAGAAATTCACATTATATTTGAAACTATGGAAATGGTTGAATGAAGTATTCTTTTAATATTTTAATGTTTATTATGTGTTATAAATAATTAATAACATTGCTAGGTATTCATAAATATGTCTTCAGGAAATGTCATATCATCGTATGGTGGATTGTTAGCAATTATTTTGTTCGATACCTTCCTAGAAAGTGAGTCTGTATCCATAGCTACCAGTGGGTGAAGGTTTCACTTTTGCTCACTGTCTTTCGCTCATGGTCTTGCCATATATAATTCTTCATCATCCATTTCCACAACGTGTACACAATCACTTTATTGACATTACAGAACTTGTTTATTTTGTTGTTAATTTTTTTCCATAGCAACAGATCCCTCCGAACATGTGATTTATTTATTTCAATTTTATTAAAAATTTTGAATACAAAACTCACTTTTTAAGGAGGTATCGAACAAAATCAAACACAGCACTCGAGAGTAAAGCCGCTTTCGTTCACTTGAATGGCATAGTCCACTAAGCTGCGCGTGAACGAAAACTTTGCCTTAAATAACATTTCATATCTAAAGCACATATTCGCTGTAAGACTTTTAACAGGTGAAATTAGCTTAAAACTAGACATCAGTTATTACTATGAAATTTATGGCAATGGAAATAGCCCAAGAATGTTAACGAGTCAAGAGTACAAAAGGTCCAATCTCAAATGATGTCTCTAACACTTTCTAATTTTAGTATTCATGGTGGCTGATTAAGAGAAACCTGCCGCATTGAAATAGTCGCGTTTAAGGGTAATTAGAGCGTCGTCTTATCTTAATTATTTCGTGTATCTCGTACATATTTTTTATTTAATAGAGCGGTTGTCAACGACGCCGAGGTCAACCCCTTTTCTTTCTTCACTTCTTATGAATGACGTTCAAGTAGGAATTCCAAATCTGAGAAGACCGGATTTAATCTTGTGCATTACTGGGTACATTATGAATCTAAGAAAACTATAACAAGTGAAGTTGGTGAAATTCCGCAATTTAACTTTCCGAAACCCTTGTGATGACCATTTCCTTGGGAGATCTCTCGCACCCTCCCGAACTTTTTGCTGATACCATTCGAATTAACTACACTCAAGAGAATGAAACGAACGAGATTAATATCAAAGCATAAGTGATTTCTCGAACGATAGTACTAAGTAGTCTACAAAGTCGTTGAAACTTTGACTGTTGGAATTTCCTTCTTGCTCTTGCTCTTAATGATAGGTGTAAAGCTGGCGTTAAGACGCGGGCTTATTACAACGGGGCGCGCGACCTTCAACACAATTACCAACAATCACCCCTTAAACAATAATCCAGTTGAGCAATAAAAACGGACCCTTCAGACCAACCCCGGCTATTGTAAATGACGACCGGCTCCGGAGTAATAACGTCGCAAGACAATACCTTGATCACTAGTGCCACCTGGCGGATTATCGGCCCCGTCTGCGCTAGAGCGCTAATATCCGAGCTTAATATCGGGATGTAAACCCGAGCCTCATCACCATAACATTCTCATTATTCTTGAGCGGAGACGGGGCCGCCGGATGAGCCGAAATCTACTCCACCATTCGAGTACATTTGTCTAAATGTCTGTATCTCTGTTCCACCACGGAGAACATTAGTTGCATTACAAAGGTCATAAATACTGCCTGATACCGTCTTCATAATATCGTCTGCTGAAACCGGTGTAAAACAGTTGGCAAGATGTTGCGTACGCCGCCATCGAAGATGGGTCCGAATTGATGCGGCAGCGCGGAATTTAATGCACCCGCTGCATCTTCATGCAAAACAACCAACGACCCCCAGTCGATAAATTTAATTTTCGCGATGGTGCGAGGGTGGGAAAAAGGACCCGGCGGCGCGCGGAATGTGTGGGGGCCGTAAAATCGGAATGGCTTCGTATAAACAAAAATAACCGCGGTGGATCATCGAGTGGGGCGAATGTAGACAAAGCAAAACCATACAAAGACGTTACAGCACTGGCTGAAATAAAATTACGGTTTATATCAAATTGTGGTTCGTTTAACAAACTGGATGTCGTTACTTTCACTTTGCATTCTCCACATCTTCTTTTATGGAAGTAAATTCCTAAATGCGTAGTTTTTGCATGGTGCGAATTGGAAGAAGAGTGCCAATATCGCGTATTATATTGTTATGGATATAGGATTCTTTTCCATTCTCTTCGTGGGATGTAATAACAAATTTTCTACTCTTTTACTGTTCGACGTCCTTCCACAGTCGCAAGACATTTCGCTACCGGTTTTATTATAATAAATACTGAACCCACAGAATTTGTTAAAAATACGTATCTTTAGAACAGAGCCACGTGCTACATCACCTTGTATTATTTATTTAGAGATGTTTGTTTTTACAGCCGTCACGGTTGAAATTGCGAGTTATTAAATTAATTTCATTTAAGCCAAATTTTTGGAAAAACACACTGTATTAAATAGTACAAATATGTTTTTCCATGATCATTGAAATCACTGAAAATAGTGAGCAAAGATGGCATTTGAATCACTAGTGAGGAAAAAATATTTTCTCACTAGTGAGGAAAAAATATTGTCTCACTAGTGAGTAAAGTGTAATGTTTTGCAAGTTTGTCGATAGAGGGCGCGAAATATGTTGCAGTAAGAGCTTTTTTAATCCTGTTATTTAGATTAAAATTGACGAAAAAGCATGGGTAAACTTCCGCGCAAAAGGTGAGGAAAACAGCTAAATTTTTGGAAAAACACACTGTATTAAGTAGTACAAGTATTTGTTTCCATGATCATTGAATTTCAGTGAGCAAAGATGGTAATTGAATCACTAGTGAGGAAAAAATATTTTCTCACTAGTGCGGAAAAAATATTTTCTCACTAGTGAGCAAAGTGTAATGTTTTGCGGAAAAGGTGAGGAAAACAATGAGGACGATCGATCGCCACGCAGGTTAAGCAGAAAGAAGCAGAAGCGTAGTGTAAAAAGTGTAATTCAAAGTAAACGATTCGGTAATTTCTCAAGTAGCGTGTCAATTTTTGGAGCGGATCAAAACGTCATAAAACCGATGTAAATTTCCATTTGAAGCCCTCACAAAAACGCGTCTGACAGGCTGCAAATGCGTCGATGGATTTCACGTATTTCAATTTTCGTCTCGATCCTCGCCATTCGAGGATCATTACGGTGCTTATTTTACTCGAGACGCCGTAAAAGGAGAGTTCCCGTTTTTCGGTTCGCATTCGACATGACATAAAATGTGTAATTCCTTGATCCAAAAGAGAATAGTGGAAGCCAAGCTGAAAAACAAATAACCCCTATAATAAAACGTATCAATAAAGAGTAGAAAATTGAGTAAAAGAGAAGTAAGTTGTGGAGCACGTGTCACATCCCCTATTCCCGAGTTCCCCAGAGCCACCCTATCGATTGCACACATGCTAAGCGAATACGGTCCAGTTCGTCTCCACTCTCCGGAAAAGATTCTGCAATTTCACATAAAAACTTTTTAAATCTCATTATTCGAAAAGTTGGAAAATTCAGGCGTTATTTTTTTAAGAATGATAAAACTCGACCGTATTGCTGTATTTGCCAAGTTTTATTAATATTGCAGGGATGTAAAAAATATTTTGTGAAAAAATCCGTTTTCTCCAGCAACGAAAACAAAACATTTACATAACAATTATTTAGTTATTCACGGAAAAGTTCACAAACTTTCTGGCGATTTTACGACCGGTGGAAAACAACAAATTCCAAATATAAAGTTTAAATTATTTTGGCGAGCTTCTATTTCCGACGTAACCTTTGATCTTTCCGCAAACAAAAGAAGTCATTTAAATGATTGAATATTCATTGCGTCTTAAATTGCGAACAAAAGCACCATGAAAAATTACATTCGAAATAAACAGCACAGTAAAAAGGCTAGTAATATGTAATTATGTCAGAGTTAATGTGGTTTTTCATCACCCCAATGAATTCTTGACAGGTTTCTTTACATAATTCCACAATTCATCATGTTGGAATTTCTCTCGCTATTGTGCTGTAATGGATGAAAAAATACTTTGCCAAATTGCTAAATACTCTAAACAACCCAGACAAGGCGCAAAGAAAAAAAAATCATAATTGTGCTAAAGTTTCAAGTTCTTGTATTTTAACGAGGCGCAGTTTTTTGGGTTTCAAATTCGAGTGGTATCGAATTAACAACGCTAATGATGTTTCTTTTTTTTACAGGTAAGTCAACTCGGTTCCGTAAGAAAGTCTTTTGAGTGGGGACGAAATCCCATCTCCGCCGGTCTCGTCGATGAATAAAGAATTCGCAAGAATCCGGCCGTCTCCAGTCACGCTCGAACGGTGCCGGGAATTCGGCGATTGAATTTCGGCAAAGTCAGAATCCTGATCCTCCCTAGTACGCTTTCTATATTTCGCTATTTCTCTGATATATAAATTGGACAAGTTCTAAAGCCCCCGGCCCGAATTAAAGTTGGATTTACACCAACGCTTTGGTTAGGTATTCCAGCGGAGGCATCAGAGGAAATGTGGTTTGAATCAAATTATACTGTTCATCTTGTCAGAGAAATTCTGGGGGATTGTATCAGGTTTGTTTTAAATTAGATAGGTCGTGTGTTCAGTGCTCGCACAAAGCTCACGAGCCACGTTCTGTTTTATTTCGAGGCTTATTACTTTCGGTGAGAACTCGAAATCCAACAAATGTTATCGCCGCTTTGTTGACGATTTTTCTTCTGCAATTTACCGAATTCCGCCGTAATGAATCGAAAGCGATCGCACCGGTTTTCTGTACTCTGTCGTGCACTTCTTATCCGTATCGTCTTGATTTTCTTGGCGAATTTAACAATTCGCGCAAACAAGAATCAAACAACGATCGATACTTAATACGTTTATCTCTTGAAAAAAAAAACGTTTTTGAAAATGGTTATCTTCTTCAAAATGTCTTAAAATTATCGCCTGTGTGCACGAATTGAATGTAATTTCAGTCGAAATCCAAAAATCCATATGAAAAATGTTCGAAAAATTGTAAAAGGGCATTTGATTCAATTCCATGTGGCACTTGTTTAGATATGCATCTGATCTATTTTTCTTTGTGTTTTTAATACGAAAAAACAATTGCTCAGTCTTTTAATATGAAGTAAAAAAACAGAAGAATTGAAGGGTAGAAAAGAATAGTAAATCGAGTTTTTTTTCACTATAATACTTCAAGTTTTGAAGTACAGGATGTCTCAGCTAAGAACTTCGAGTCTAATATCTCGGTTATTTTCCAACGAATTTTTGTGAAATTTAAAATGCAGATATTTTAGACCGTGCAGAGTAAAATCCCATTAATGCAATAACCCAAGTCTCAAAAACGTAATTTTTACATGCCGTTTTAAAATGTTGAATCACTTAAGATTGATATCAAACAATTGATCGTCAATAAAAATGCTGTAAGGAGAAACGCGTCCTTGAAAGACGTCTGGTTTACAAGAAAAAAGGAAAAAACTGTGTTAACCGTGGCTGCAGATGCAAAAACGTAGACGCGTATGAAACAAACGCCCAATTTTGCAGAATTTTGGTCATCCCTTTTCGCAGAAGCGCAGGTGACATATTTGACGTTTATCTTGCTAACCTTACAAACACTTACAAAGTTAAAGACAACATTTGGACGTAATTTATTATACTGGATGCTTTAATTCTTCCATAAAGGGCTAAAACACGATCGGGATATTTTAGCAAGGTAATTTAGTTCACGTACGCTTCCTGTGTCTTCAAATAAATTGACGACTCTCTTAACCTTACATTTTGTAAAGCCTACATTTGGATAGTGTTTCACGAGAAAACGAACTGTGTCATTGAAGTTCTTACGACACTCTCCATAGGCAAAATTTTTTTCCTTTTTTAACAATATTGAAATTTCTGCCGCTGTAGTCTATTTTTAGAGTATTTTCAATAAATTTTCAAAATTTGACGTTTCTAATAAAGCGCGCCTAATTTTGACAGACTTTAAAGTGTGTACAAAATGTTGCTTGGCAATTAATCATCATTTGTTTCAAAAAGTAACTGCTCAAATACCTTCAAAATTTTACATTACATTTTTGACGACAAAATCTAATCTTTTCGTTGAATCAGACAAGTGATTTAAGTACTTAATTGTTTGTGTAGACCCTTTTTTTTAATGTTTAACAATCTAATAATAATCGCTCATAATTTTCGATAAAGGAAACATGTGTTAAAATTACATTTTTTAACTTGAGATAATTTTATTATTACTAATTGAACCTTCACGGTCTAAAATATCTGTATTTTAAATTTCATAAAAATCTGTTGGCAAATGACCGAGATATTAGGCTCCAAAGTCTTAGCTGAGACACCCTGTATATAATGACAATTACTATTGTAATGATATTTGAATTGAATTTTTCACGTGTTGCCAACTGAAGCGTATTAATCACGGCCTTCTCAATTTTTTTTTTCGATCGCACGATATTTTGAGGGTTGCATATCGTAGATCACATTAACATTATACGATTTCTAGTGACAGAGTCGGCAAACTTTCAACGCCTACTAGGATCCCACATTCATTTATAGACACCGCATATAATACGTATATTTTTATATGATGATGTCCCGATCACTGCTAACTGTTTTTCTTTTGGTTTTCCTCTTTTGTCAATTGTATTTCACTATTTCCCAAAACTATTTCATCTTTACGTCACTTTGACATTTAATAGAAATAGAAAATAATTTTGAGAAATAGTGAAATACAATTGACAAAAGAGGAAAACCAAAAAAAAAAAAACACTGTAATAGCGAAATGAAACTACTACTGCTACTACTTCTGTTTACATAATTTTAAAATGGTGTTTTTGAAATTCAAAACACTTAGAGAATTTCTAATTATCAATTGTTTTAACTTGTGCTAAATTCGCATCAATGAAAAAGCCATCGTTCCATCAACAACTGTTGGTTGTGTTTGGATATTTTTCAACCTCTCAATGTTAAGTTAAACGACTTCTGTTTTATAAATACATATAAAACACCAAGGTGTTATTTATTTTTTTAATCGATGCTGTATATGTTACTTTTGTGTTGTTGGTCTTATTAACACGCCAGCAATAATTTGATCTTTGTACTTTGTTCAACCGGTTACTTTTTAATGTTCCCGTTAAGTTGCTCGAGAATTATAAGATAACAAATAAAATAATTTTTGGGGAAAAAATTAAAAAATTTAATAAATTTATGTTCATATTTCTTCTGCTTCTGCTCATCCTTTTTTTACTAGCTTCAATTTTAAAAATTTAGGCCAATATACAGGCTGTCCCAGAACTGCCTCGCCGCTTGTGCCGACAGCAAAGGAGGCTTCAAGATGACTAAAATAAATTTCCTGTAGCTCACTTAACCGAGTTAAAAAGTTTTCAATTTCACCAATTCCAGAAGCTCGTCCTCAGCTATTACTAGCAAATCGGACAGGTTGCTAGACATCAATAGTAGATTATTTCATTAAGAGTAGAAGTGAGTCTTTTTGTGGTAAGCAGAGATTGAAGGCCGAGACAAAGTTGACGTCGACGTCTGGGGGAAGCACAAAAAGACCTTCTACTCTGAATGATACATACTATTTTATCTTTAAGCGGTTAAGAAAAAACAATGAGTCATGAACTCACTTATCTATTTTTCTTTTCCTGCAGTTACACTGAAATTACAATCTTCAAATTTGCAGTTTTCAAATTTTAAGGCATTAGTAATTTATACAATTATATAATTTTTATGTTTTTGGGACTTGAAGTTTCGATAATATTGGTAAAATCTACAATGCTGCAAATTTCCTGGTAAAACTTTTCCAAATGAATGAATGATCGCGATTTGTAATTTTTAGAATCCTAAATTTTTACTAAGAAAGCAGAGTCCGAATCATCGCATCACAAGTGCCGATCAGACATAACCTACAATAATAATTTATAATTCTTCCTCTAGGGAACTCAGAAATTTTACCTATGTAGGTAGCCAGATACTTTTCATCATGAGCATTATGTAGCAATCATACACTTTTCGGAACTTTGGTGGGACTAGATCCTACATAGTTTGCAGCGATCTGCGTCAATTCTCGAGGCGCGGAATGCATTTTGTTTTGAAAGTGCATCGGACGTACTTCAGTTATTCGCTAAATATAACAAAAATGATCAAAACGTGAATAGCAAACGATTACAACTTGGAACTGTTTACTTTTTAACACTGAACGATCATCTGGCGCTATTTTTGATTTTGACATCATGAAATCTGACATCTATATCCATGCCATGGACACGCCCGGGTGGCTCGTGATAGACCATAGGAGAACTGGTTAAATTTGGGTAATAATTTCATTATTTCGCTTTGTTACAGGCTTTTATGTAATAGGGATAATTTAATTAAATATTTAATAATTATTAAAAATTTGACACGGTCGAGTCCCCTATGGACACTTCTATTCCTAGGACTTGAAATACTTCTGCTCCGCTCAGAAAAAAATAACACTTTAAGCTTCTATATGGAGACACACAATGGCGCTTGAAGATAAAATAAATTATATCTCATGGATTTTATTTTTTTTTTATTTTATCGAATTAAGTTGTATTGATAACATAATTATATAACATTTTTTGATTTACAATGCAAACATTTCCGATAATAATGCGGAATCTGGAAAAGTGCCCCGAATGCTTGCAGCGTTTCCACGTCGAATAGTAAGGGAAATCCTCTCGAAAAGGAATTTCTTTTTTTAATTATTAATATCACAACTAAATTCGAAATTCGAAATCCCGCTAAGGCAAAATTATGATAATCCCACCTTGATGGTGCTGAGATAGGACTTTTTTTCTTTAAAATTCAGATTATCACATTTACCCAAATATGCTGATCAGCTAGAAAAAAGTAAAAGTTGATATCTTTAATTACAAACAAGTTATGGAGCTTTTTCGCAACTCTGGGACACCCTCTGTATGTACTTCCTTTTTTTTCTTGGGGACACCTGTATTTTCAGCTTTCGGAGTATCTTCTTTACTTTTTTGGCACGTACCAAAATGTATACTGTTTATATCCCCAATTTAAATAAATTAATTTAATCTGTTTAATTATCCAATTATTACAATTACATGTCGTGACGTGTCATGACGTTCATTCTTGTCAAATTGAAAGTACTGTTGAATAACAATTTCTTACGCTGTTTCATTTAAAAATCGTTACGCTTTGAAGCTTTTTTTTTTTGAGTTTGATAATATGTACCTATCTAGGCTTACTCGTAATTGATGAAAATTAGATATGCGAATGTCATTTATTTTCTTCGCTTGTCAGGAACATTTGGAAAGTCGGTGCATTTAAGGTCATTTTTCGCATGAAAAATATCCGTTAAAAGATACCCACAAAATATTGCATGCTGAAACCCTACTTAACAGTTAAATATAGACATGCAAAAATACTGAATATATCTACGAAACTTTTGTTATTTTTTCCGTGCGACTTAATTATTATTTTTCAGCGTAATTTTCGTCACAGCAAACTGTGCATAATACCCCGTGCAACGCACGTGAAAATCTCTTTCTTTTTCTGTTTTTGTCTCGGGTCGATTATCGGAAAATGCGAAACAATCGTCGAAGCAATCTAAAAATGGATTGCCGGGAAATACGTGGAGTTTCCGAAGCTATCGCAGGTGCATAATATGCACAACCGGCGCTTTTCGATCCCTGCATCCTGCTGCCTGTCGTATGAGCGGACTGTTTTATTTATAACTATTATATGGCAGATTTAAATGATTCATTGACTCGATTAAACATGCCCGTATATCACGTTCGATATTTCTCCGCACGTTTAAGAAGCATGATTTATATTTACTACCAATACGTAACGTGCCTTTATTATTTATGTCTGGTCGACTGAAAACACATGTCGGACCGGTCAAGTTATCTTAAACCGACAATCAAATATTTAAGCTGAACTTTACGTCCCGAATTTAATATTTAAAACGTTTCATCATGGAATTTACACAAAGACTGGCGCGGATATCGTGAAGTTTTTTTTTTCGGAAATTTATTGCAATTTCGAAAATGACGTATAAAAAAGTTTTTTTTTTATGACACGACCCACCCTTCTCATATGAGACGCCGTTACTTTTACTATACAAAATAAAGCCAATAAAGATGAACTTTCTGTTTGCCTTTCCATCACAATTCAAGTACCTCCGGAGACTGGGTGTGGGGAGTTGGCAAGCCATCAAAAAACCTAAAACTTATCACAACCGCTTCACTAATGGTAATGGGGGTTCGTTTTTCCGTCTTAAAAAATAAATACACTTCGTCTTTTGCTCGTTACGGTCGACTGAAACATTTCGGATTCATTTTTGGGAGCTCATACATCTGGAATTTTTTAACGAAATAAAAGACATAAAAGAGTGGATTACATTTGCGAGAATCCTCCTCGGGGGTTGAATCGGAATGGTCGACGAAACAAAAGGCGCATGCCAGCGATTTTTTAACAATTTTTTTTCAGACCCCTGTTTTTTCCCCTTTGCGAGCTCTTTTATCAGCGATTTTTTCCGTAGCTGCCGACTCTTTTACTGTCAGTGTTGTGAAAGCTTATTAAAAATACATATGCCCCAGTTAAATGTTTAATTCAGGGAATTTTTTGTTTCGTTTTATAGATTGGCGAAAAAAATGCAAACGTTGAATATGCATGATATGCGACACAATTTACATAGATAATGAGTCCTGACAAGTGATGCATTTCACAATCATAAATGCTAATGTGTAGATTTTTATTAACTGGAAGATAATTGAATTGGTGGAGGGGACATGCAATTCACTAAAAATTTTAAGTCTCAAGGACCATAAATCAGGAGCTGAAAGACTTGCCTCGCTCTATCTTAGTTTAAGGACTTTTAAGAAGTTTTCAAATCATCCCTGTGTTGTCTTAATCTGGAACTAACAGGATCCAGCCAGGGCGATATATTATTCTTGGGGGGAAATTTTGTGGTGCGAAAGTTTCGTAGGTAATTTTTTTAATCCGGGCCTCCAGAAATGCTTCCTGTTCTCATTATCAGAAAATTGATTGTTACCGATGATTGGTTAACTTAGCCGATCTAATACACCGGAAAAGCAATCAGGAGCGGCGTATGAAAAGTGAAAACGGATCAAGAAAATACGCCGACGGAGATTAATAGGTCGAAATTTGAAAATTTCATGTTGCAAGGTTGGCGCGATGAAACGGAAAGTAACAAATTGAAAAAAAGTAGTTGGAAAATATTCCATTTTCGTAAAGAAAATTGGAAATCGCGCGCACATGCCCGACGTTATTTAAAATAAATTTCAGAAATAGAGCTTTATGAAGCTAGAACCAAGTAAAAAAGAACATAAATTTCTAGCCGTTCTGGCATAAAAGGAAACATTTATAAGGGCATTTACATTTTTCTTGTGGTGGCCGTATAATTTACCCATCCACAGTTGGCGCTGGATTTGATTTAGGGGTTGTGCCATTTAATAAATTACATCCCTGAGTTGGTTTAACGGAAACCGAATTATTTAATTGCAAGTTTCGTGTTCTCACAAATGAGGGGATAGTTTTGGTTTTTGCTTGGTAAATTAGCTATCGACTTTCCGCACTGCCGAACGACAGGGGAAACGGCACTTATTTACGTTATTTTAAGGGTGCGAACTTTGTAAACATTGTTTAATAGAGCATGCAACGAATTGAATTTCCTTTCACATATATCTTTACGGCATGCAAACTTGTGCTTCGTTTAAATTTAGAAGCCTGATCTATTATGCCTGCAAACATTTGTTGTACACCGCCTCGGCTCCTGCATTCTCGATTGGACCCTGCTGCGATCTTCAAATAAAAAATATACACACGAAGAATTTTCAATATCGGTGACAACTTTGCACATTTTAGTTACTGTAATCTTAACAGAAAGAAGCAGATTGCTTTTTTTTAAATTGTGATTCAATCCAATCAAAAATGTTTATCGCGATAAAAACGCCCTACTACTCCTATCAAAATAGATTAAAATTGCATGCTACCCCTGTCAGATTCTCAAATTGTGTTCACTGTATCATAAATAAATAATTAACGTTAAAGTTTGTATTCTGGAATTAATCTTGCCAAAAAAACACGACCTAATTTTTTTGTATCTGACAGATTTCCCAATTTTCACTTAAATATTTTTGCTTTAGACAATTTTACTCGATGATATTTGGCCATTTTTAAACCCTCGAGCTAAAGCTCTCGGGCCTAACCAGAAGAAAAATGTCCAAATTCAATTCGCAAAACTGCATCACAGTGTTTTTTGCATGACGCAGTTCCTCTTAACATCCACGAGCAAGATAGTGTTATTTCCATGAAACATTAATAACGAGAGGGCTCTAGGTGGATTTTCTGTAAGTATTCTTCCACGTTCAAACGTCAAATTATCCGTTTCGCTATTGAAGAAAATGTCATTATAAAATGACCATAATAAAGATTAATGATTCCATTCAATGGTAATTTATTGACGGATTTGCCCCAGAAATCTCGCTCGTTGTATTGTTGACAAGAATTCAATCTTCCTTGGCTATAAACACCGCCATTCGATAACATATTGGATGTATTTTTATACAGGAAAGCTTTCATCAATATTTTTCCTGCCATGATTTCGCTTTATAACTTTATAGAAAACCAATCAAATCCAATCAGGAACGTGCTTTTATTGCGTTTTATGCCGGACACTTTTACAGCCTTTCCGTAATTCATTATAAATCGACCATAAATTCAGCGCCAAAGTGAGAAGGGATGCGGAAAAGTAGTTTCCGCACTTTACAAAAGCTTTTTTCAAAGAAAATTATTTCCAAATTGGGGGCTCACGTAAGATTGTGCAACAATGAAATCATAAAACGGTGATGGAAAATAAATAAAATAACTTTCCGACAAAGCTACAGGGTTTGACAATTAGGAACAGGTTTTTTTTTTGGATGTGATGTAAAAAAATTGATTTGGGACTTGAAATAAGAGAAATATTTCAGTTTTAATTTGTTTTACAATTAGTAATTTTAAACGAAATAAAAATTAAGAGTAGAAGTGAGTCTTTTGGTGCTGAGCGACCGAGACGGAGTTGAGGTTGCCAAGTGGACTACTCCTAAAAAGACCTTCTACTCTCATTTTTTATTTAGTTTGTTATAGACGCAAGCAGTACAGAAGGGTGCCACGCTTTAGTATTGTATTTGGAACTAAGACGACAAACTGGTATAAGACACGAAAATAGATAATTAATTACCGTGGATAGTTCTTAATTTTTTCTAAGAAATTACTGTCGCGACGCAGCTTATAATTAATTGACTTTTGTTATCGGCGCGTTACAGCAGTTCTTTTGTATTACAAAGAATTCCATCGATTATGGCAGAACACAGCGCGGTTGGTTTTTGTAGTGGAGCCCTTCGGAAACAAATGCTTACAATTTGCAAAATATGTCAGTCATTGTCAGAGGAAATCAAGCGTGTACGTCACTAGCACGTTCAACTGTCGGCGACAGCCAACTATTTATCGCCTACTTTGAAACTTTGGAGACTCCTAAAACAATTACGTAATATATTATTTTCGAAAAGAAACACAACAATACACCGGAACCAGATGTCATTTACAAATTACTCGCGCGTTTTATAGAGGAGAGGCATCCTCTCACATTTTCTCGTTCGTGTTTATTTTTATGGTACGGGAGGAATATTATTTGGTGTATTTTTCACATCGGTGGGAATATAAACTAACGTCGTTATGAAAGAGTTAGTGGATCCGTTGGTTGGAAGAGCGTAAGCAGGTGGTGGAGGACCATTTATAACGGGCAGGTGCTTCTATACTTAGATCCATTAGAGCCCTTTAGGAGGCGGAGGTCCTGCATACTTAAGTTTCTCTGCTTCCGTACTGTAGTCGCTTTATATCCTTAGTCCGGCAGGATCAAACTGTTCAATAGCTACCGGGAGACTTGCGTCACTCTCCCCGGAGACAACCCCGCATTATCGTTACATGCCGCTTGATCAATGGCAACAGTGGAAATTACGTTGTAACCAAATATTTTACATGAACTGCATGGTACGTGTAATCTCAATGTCGTGTCTTTGATCGATTGGCACAAAAAATCCAAGTGTCATTGTCTTTTCGCTCGAGAAGAGGCGACACTTCTTCGGAAAAGTATAAAAAAGAAGTGATTAAAAAGCAATGTACAACTTTTAATAAACGTCGGAAGTTTCTTGCAAGTTTCACTTTTTTAATGAAGACCATAATGGGGAGTAACCTTTTTATAAAATAATTATTAAAGTTCGTTAATCCTAATAGAGCTGGCTTTCATAATAGACCCGCATGGACGTTCAATATTATAATATCAGGGTCTCGTTAAAAGTTTATTGTAAACTTTACGCTACCGACCCAACTTTGCAATTAGTTCCAGATGAAGGTCTCACTTTTTCGCATCCGAATCGTATAGAGCGGAATGTTCTTCATTTGGTTTGGACGTAAATTGCTTGTAGGTTAATGCTAAGGTAATTGGAGGGCAGCCAGGAAATTCTCAACAACTCTTACGATCATTAAACTTATAAATTGTTCTGAAACTTGCTTTCGCAAACTAAATTACTTCTCTATATCCTGGTAAGTACGAAGTATTCTATCCAATTTCGTCGATCGTCGAACTAGAGGACTCTCCATCAAAATTCATATTTAATCAATATTTTTGTAGCGTTAAATTACCTTCCAGAACTAAATGAAAACTTTGCTTTCTTATCGTACTTTCGTCTTCTTGTTTTCAACTTGTTCATCAAAATTTAAAATTGCGAAAAAGTTAGTGGCCTTCTACCAACATGTCGTTGACATTTAACTTGATAAAATTCGGAAATAATTCTATCTTGAAGTTTTTATTGTAGTGGACGTTTTACTGGTATTGGATAAATGTTTTATTTTTACATTTTGATTTGATTAAAACATGTTTAGGGTTTGGGATGCACAGTCCGTCCGCAGCCTCCGCCAAAAAAATTATGATTTTGAAAATTTCCTTATCAAAGTCCCAGGTAAAAATTGTTAATTACCATCTCTAGGTTCTCGTTTTCAAGAAGCATCATAACTGTAAAAATCAATTTTTTTCACGTGCCATGCCTCTGTCAAAACATCGTCTGATAATTCTCTTGACGAAAATAACACAAGCCTGCACTGATTTCGATGTTTGCATAAAATTGACAGTTTTTGAACAATTTCGACCCCCTGATTACGAAAATGATTTTGGTTTTGCACTATCACGTCTAGTTTTTTCACAAATCGTTTTTTCTTAAAATTGAAATGTTCACCTAGAATGAATGAATTATTTCAAAATTTCGATATTGTAATATCGGACAACAATATGGATATTCGAAATTTCCTTGTTTTATTTGCGAGTGGGACTGCCGGGCACGATACAAGCATTGGACTCAAAAGAAGTGGCCTTTAAGAACTAGACTTGTACCGGGAAGCAATAATAAAAAAGAATTTAGTTGTATCCTAAAAAAGTAGTATTAGGTACCATCAATGCATATTAAACTTTGTTTGATGAAGCAATTTGTAAAGCCTCTTGATAAAAATGGACAATGTTTCAAGTATTAATGTACAAAGTTACCAGATCTCTCCAATGCCAAATGAAAAGAGGTTAGGACCTCAAATAAGATCTTTGTACAAAGGTAATGATTTTCAAAATTCTATGAATGTTGTTGAAAGGAATGCCTGGACGGCATTTAAGAACGTCATAGAAAAATTGCTTGGAAATCACAAAGATGAAGACTACGAAAATATTGTAAGAATCATGTTTAAAAATTTCCTCTTTTCGCACTTAAATCTTTTTCCTAAAAATCTTGGTGCTGTCAGCGAGGAACAAGGGGAACGTCTTGACCAAGATATAAAACAAATGGAGAGGTCATATCAAGGAAGATGGAGCGTATCAATGATGGTAGACTTTTGCTGGATGTTACAGCGCGATGTACCCAAAAAAAATATACAGCAGGCAATCAATTAAAAGAAGTTTCCTCACAAAGCGTTAAAGATGCCATTCTCATAAGGAATAAAAAAATTAGTTAGATTATTAACCAAGAATTATTATAAACATCTTATTTTCCTAAATAAATTGCTTAATTTTTTTTTGTTAATTGTGAAAAAACCTGACGTGATACAAAAAAATGAATTGTATTTTTGTAATCAGGGCTCCAATGTTATACAAAATCAGTTATCAAAATCAAAACATCGATTAAAAAGTTTTGTTTTGCAGGCCTGTGTAATAGTTTTCTTGAATTTAAATATCCTCAAGACTCAAGATTTCCTTTACGAACTACCCATTAGAAAATTAGTGACAAAGATTTAACTGATAAAGGTCCTTGGAACGCTAATATTAATCTTGAACAGAAATTCGGAAATGTCATCATACAATTTCTGGACAAAAATTACTTTTTCGATGTAAAGATTGCAACAGGAATTTAAAAACGAAAAGAGCCTTAAAACTCATAGGACAAGAATTCATGGAATTCATGTGTTAAATCATTTTCCTCAAAAAATAATAAAACAAGAATGAAAAATTAAGCAATTAATAAAATTCCATCTAATTCCATGGATTATGAGAAGCAATTAGAATCTCAAAATAGTCATTCTAGTGAATCTCAAAAATTACTTTGTACTCTATGTCCTGGACAATCTTTTAAGCATAATAACATATTGAAAATTCACGTACATAAGTATCATAACCTATCAACTTCTTCTATTTTTTCTTCAAGCCGATTCAATCACAAAATTGCTTATTAATTTAAAACTTCAGTTACCAACTATATTAGAAGATTATCAACAGCTTGTAGACATTTAGCTGCAGATAAATTAAGCTCGATTATTAATAATTGTCTTTCGACTAAATTAATCTCTTCCTTTGAGAATCTTTTGCTTTTCTCCTATAGAGCTTTCAATGTAGCAGAGCAATCTGACAAATCATTGAATAAGCATATAAAAGAAAATCTTTCCAATTTTGAAGTTCCTCAAATACGAACTGTTTCTAAGAAATCTACAAATTTATCATCAGCTAAGAAAGTGGAAGCAAAAGTAGCCTATTTTGATATAAAAAGGAGCTGTTAACTTATTGTCCTCGGATGACTCATTAGCTTCATTCAATGAAGATGTTGCTGAAGAATTAAAAAAAAAACATTCTTCACCATCTCGCGAACTTTTTTTCCCAGACGCTTTCTTACCAGGAGAGTTTTCTTTAATAGTCAATGAGCAAAAGATTCGAGAAGCTATCAATTCCTTTCCTGCCGGTTCTTCACTAGGTTTGGATGGCATGAGACCACAATACTTGAAAGATATTATATCTTTGTCAGCGGGTGAAGCAGGTCAGCAGGCACTAAGAGCTTTAACAAAGCTGTGTAATTTTTTATTGTCTGGCCAACTTCCTTCAGAAATTTGTCATTTATTATATGGTGCGTCTTTATGTGCCCTTCATAAGAAAGATGGAGGAATTAGACCGATCGCTATAGGAAACTGTTTACGAAGATTGACTTCAAAGCTAGCCTGTTTTCAAAGTCGTAATATTGTAAATTCGTATTTATCTCCACACCAACTTGGAGTGGCAACTAAGCTAGGATGCGAAGCAGCAATTTATACCACAGGAATCTTTGTGAATAACGACCAAAACCGTGGAAAAGTTCTTCTTAAATTAGATTTCAAAAACGCCTTTAACTCAGTCGAACGGGAATGTATTCTAAAAGAAGTGCAATGGCACACCCCACTTCTTTACCCTTATCTTTATCAATGCTATAGGAATCCTACAACTTTATTTTTCGGTGATCATTTAATTTCTTCTTCTGTTGGAGCCCAATAAGGAGATCCTTGCGGTCCTATGATTTTTAGTCTTGCCATTCAACCAATTATTTTATCTTTGGATTCTCAACTGAATATTTGGTATTTAGATGATGAAACCTTAGCTGATTACCCAGAAGTAGTTTTGTCCGACTTTAAGAAAGTTATCAATTTATCCAGAAAAATTGGTGTTGAATTAAACTTTAACAAATGCGAGATCTTTTGCTGTTCTGGAGACACAGATTTAAAAGTCATAAAGGAATTTCAAAATTTAGCACCAGGTATTAAAATTTGTGAGCGAGGAAGTTTATTTCTTTTAGGCTCTCCATTCTTTGACCAAGGTTTCAAAAACACTGTCGAAAAAACTATTATTATACAGTTGAAAATCTTTTAAACAAAGCTGAACTTCTTAGCAGACACGTGGCTATATTTTAATCAAGAACTGTCTTTTCATACCAAAATTTAATTTTTTATTAAGAACAACTCCATTTTGGAAATTTTCTAATTATGATAATTCAATTGATTCTTCTTTAAAGTCTTCTTTAGAAAGAATACTTAATTTACGTTTAACTGATTTACAATGGTGTCAGTCAACTTTACCAATTAGATTTGGTGGATTGAGAATTCGCGACATTTCCGACATTTGCCTTCCTGCTTTCCTATTTTCAATTCATGGTGTTGAAAAGCTTGTTTCTCTATTACTAAGTTCGAAGGATAATGAGCTTATTATTCACCATTATGATGAAGCTTTAGCAGTCTGGGATGTAGAAAATGAGAACGAAAGACCAACACTTCGACAATTTCAGAAGAATTGGGATAATATCAATATCAAACGAGTAATTGCCAATGACTTAATCTTTAATTCACCTAGAAACTTGGCTCGTTTTAAGGCTTTGCAATGCAGAGAATGAGGGTCTTGGTTACATGCAATACCTTCTCCTAATATTGGTACTCTTTTGGATAACACTTCCTTCCAAGTTTGTATTGGTTTAAGATTGGGTTGTAATCTTTGTACACCTCATATTTGCAAATGCAATGCGAAAGTTGACAAAATTGGCATCCACGGTCTAAGTTGTTCAAAAACCAGTGGTAGATTTTCCAGACACACTGAAATTAATTCTATTATCAACCGGTCTTTGACTTCTATTCATGTTAATTCAACTATAGAACCCAACGGACTGTCTCGGGATGATGGAAAACGCCCAGATGGGATGACTTTAGTACCATGGATTAAAGGTCAACCTTTAGTTTGGGACGGTCCTATTGTAGATACACTTGCAGACAGTTTTGAAAACTTCTGAAGTTTCAGGTTTTGCCGCTGAAATGCCTTGCAAACGCAAACATAGCAAATATAGCAATTATTTCGTCAAATTACGTATTTAAAGGTGTAGCCTTTGAAACCTTAGGTCCTTGGTGCAAAGAAGCCATCGATTTCACTAATGTCATCGGAAACCGACTTATTGCGGAATCAGGCGATTCAAGATCTAAGAAATTCCTTTTCGAGACGATTTCCCTTGTCATTCAACGTGGAAACGCTGCAAGCATTCGGAGCACTTTTCCAGATTCCGCATTATTATAGGAAATTTTTGTATTGTAAAACAAAAATGTTATGTACTTGTTTATTTAGTTTCACTTCTTTGTATTTTGGAACTAAAAATGTAGATATTTTCTGTTGATGTCGTGCACACGTTGCCCTCTATTTGCAAATGTAAGCACTAACTTCGGAGAGTGTTTATCAACTGGCAGAAAAGCTATATTTTTATTTTCAGATCCTATTTGCATTGTTCCGTTTTATTGGTTGGAACAGTATATCTTTGATTATGGACTTTTAAGCACCGCCGCTTAGTTTAAAAGGCTCATTAAATACTCACTCGTACACGCATGGGCACCTAGAGGTAAGTACTCACATTAAGAATGCAAATGGAAGCGGTATTTTTGATCGTTATCAGCCGCTTCGTTTCCGTGAACCTAGCTAAATTTAATGCATAGCGAACTGCACTTACGCTTTTTCTCAACTTTTCTTTCTCTTCTTTGCTAATTTAAAGACCTTTCCGATGTGACATTTTGAATAAAGGATTTTAATAATTGATAATGTAATGGAGGCACGGACTATTAGAGGACGGGTCGAGCGACGGAATAGAGGGGATTGTGTCGGATCCTTTGGGAATTTTCACATGTTGAGCGACTACCAGACTGGAAAGCTGTTGCCTGGATGAGCGCGTATTAAGGTCATTAATAATATCAAGTTCTCTCGCAGTAAATTGGACTTTGAAAAATTTTTTTCGGAGGCAACACAACGATACAGTTCGATTTTCTTTTGCGGCGATTTTGCATAGGGAATAGGGCAAGTCATCATCGGGAATCCCCCGAATTCGATTACTTCCAATCCCCGTCGTGTTCTTTCAATTCTTTCGAATACAGACGTCGGCCGAACGATGGCATCAAGGAAATGACGAAGGACTTTCAAAGAGCTTTAGTTTTTTTGTTCGCAGAAGAAGAAAACTTTTAATCGAACATTTACTTTTCGACTAGAGTGGTTTGGATTACGATGTGTTTTGTTTTCCGGCGTTATCTACTCCCCCGGGATATCAACTTTCCAGTTCACAGAAACACTTTCATAAATTACTTTCAGCGTTATGCCCGTTCTGTATTGGAACTTCACACATTATTTACTTCACCTCGTTCGGGATTAAGAAGGATTCGCGATTGTAATTAACTCGACAATTCTAAAGCGCAAATCTGCTGGCTAAGTTGCCTGAAAGCTGCACCTCGTTTTATCAACAACTTTACAAAATGCTACAAAATTTCCATGTTTATGACGAGCAATGAAACACTTTTATGCATTTTTTCCTGTTCGCATAATTAAGGTGTACTGGTTTGTTAACCACGATAACAAGCTTTGTATTTAAAGTTGCATGCTCATAGAACATGAGCACGATATTAATACATTAATACTCATATGACAGATCTTTGTCCACGCCGAGATGTGTGCCGTGAAAAAAAATCGATAATGATGGCTGAACCGATAATGACCGGCGATTTATTCCCAGGATCTGTCTTTCTTGTCCCGACGTTGCCAACAATTCACCAATTATTGCCCTTCACCCTGTACGTTCCCTTCCTATTGTTCCTCTCACAAATGTCCGCACGACAACCACTATTACATTTGCAAAAAGCGAGGGTGCTCTATTGTGGTTTCGACCTTGTTTTTATTCAATCTGACTTGCAACAGCTTCACATAAATGTATTTCAAAATTTAGAAATTTTGCTCGTTTCTGCTGATTAAAAGGCATTTGGAGAGATCTACAGTTCAGAAATGTATTTCAGATTTTTTTCCATATAAATATCTTTCGATCTTTCGTATCCACTGAGTTCTTCACTCTCTTTCCATCTTTCTAATTTATTTAGTTTAGTACCTACTGATAAACATTGGTGAGATTTTTCCATTCATCTTTTTGATGTACCTAAACAGAAACAGAAAACACAATTTTGTTGAAAATAATGCTAGAAAAAGTTCGCTCCGTTAAACTTGACTCCGGAGATTTTAGCTTGCTGCGAACGATTTTAGCGTGATGCGAACGCGAACGCGAACGATTTTAACGTGACACATGAAACTAATTCCCTGCGCGGGAATAAAATGTATGTGGTGCGCCTGAAGAAGTTTTCACTTCAAAAATAGAGTCAAAGATTGTAGGTGCTATGCGTTTGCCTACATATTGATAGCTGTGATAAAAATCTGTGTTTTCATGAAATGTAATAAATTTAGTTATTATTCAGCGGTTACTAAAGTGGTGCATAAAATCACGCATACAACGCTTAAACAAAAATTGTGTTAACGTCATCTGTCATTCCTATTTCCTACAACAGTCAACCATAATGACAGAAGTAGATTTTTTGCTGTTGATTCTCACTTGGAGAAAGAATCAAAGTGGTAGTTGAAGGGGTCGGTTATTTTTTACTTCCGTAATTGTCGCCCCCTTGGGAAGGTTTTGTTCCGGAAGAACTTTTTTGTTCGTATTTAAAGTGAAGCTTGTTTATTGTTCCCAAAAGGTGGTGCAGAAAATCCTTGACGATTTAATTTATGTACAGGGCTAAATAAAACATAAGGATTCTGGTCGATAACTGAATTTTTTCTAGTCCGGATAATCAAAGGGAACCATGTTTTTTGTTCGTAATTAAGAAAGGCCGAATAAAAGGAAATGAAATTTTATTGGGCTTGTCGAATAACGTTTGAAGAAAAAAAATAAAAACGGCGGATGAATACAAATGGCTAAAAACAATTTTAAGGGTTATACGAAAAGGGAATAACTAACTACAGCCGAAGGTAAAATCTTGAATTTATAAGAAAACTTCTATAACAAGACTCCATCCGGAATATAATAAAACCGTGAAATTTATCGAGATGTGCGTGCGAGATTGGAAGCTCTAATTGGATTGTGGCGCTGAAAAGATAAAAGCTAAACATGTTAAAACAGCTTCGGGAAGGTCAAGAGAGCGACTCGTTTTTGGTACTGTGTAAATCTCGTAAGGAAGGCATAAATTCGAGGTATGTGACAGTGTCGCGTACAGCTTATTACTCTATAGCCGTATTTTCAGGAGAATTTTCAGGCTGAATATGCGATATGGAGTCCCTCGCACGGACTTAACTCATATATCTGTCTGGAGCGCGCTTATCCGCCGCAACGGAGAACTTTTAAGCGGTATATAGTACCGCAGTTTGCGTATATAATGTCAAATACGGCATTATTTATTAAAGAAAAAAAAAAACGACCGCCATCTAAATTCGAAAACTCCCGAACCGAACTCTCACGTCCGGTAAAGTCGATTCGCGTCCTGCGATCGTCGGACCATTTATTAAAAATTCATTGTTATTAAAAATTAATGGGGGGTTCAAAACAGCGAAAACTCTTTAAGGTCAAGTAAATGATTAAACAATTTTTTCCATGATCATTGGATTTTAGTGCAAAGGTGGCAATTGAATCACTAGTGAGGAAATAATATTTTCTCACTAGTGAGCAAATTGAATGTAAAAATGCTGCCCGAAATTTCAATTTAGCGACTGTATTTTATGATCATGGAAAAAATCAGCATGAGCAAACATGCATTTAATCACGAGTGCGGAAGTTGGGGGTCTGAGCCGAAGGCGAGGACCCCAACCGGACGAGTATTGAAAATAGCTAGTATATAAATAATTTTTTATGCAAGGAAATGTTTAAAGAAAAACGAGAGGAGCATAAAACGTTTTTTGAGTTCTCCGAGTAATAAACCTTGTCACTTTTGTCCTTTTTTATTCGTATACCAACCCCCGATATGATTTGTATTAGAATTTGGACGTGATGGTCTTGCTGAATAAAAGATTCTCCGAACGCAATCTTAAAGCAATCTGTTGTTATCAGAACAGCAGCTGTCAGTTAGAAACCGCGACTTTTTCATATCCCCCCTCAAATCCCGAAATAATTAAGTCCATAACCTGAAGAATCGCGCCCCCTTTTTTAAGCATTAATTGCGTCGCCTCGGCACCCGGCGACGACGGCTCTCCGGACTTTTTTATAATGATGCGGATGTAAAGTTAAATAACGGGGGACCACCAGTGATCCGCCAACAAAAGCGCTTATTACGTAAGATTAAAATTGTGCTTCCGAATAATATAATGGGGCAATTTTCATCACGAAACTCTTTATCCCCGGGTTTATAGTGCGAAATTTGGGTCAAAACTCGCAAACAACACCGTAAGAATATAAAACATGGGGATGTGTGGAACGGGGGACGAAACGGGGTCACATGACCCACATATCTCTCAAGTCGAACACGTATCAGTTTGCCTGCATGGTAATAAAACAACGGTCGTTTTTTTCCAATCGTAACGTTACAGTAAAACGATAAATCAAAGTCCGACGATTCGAAAGCTCACGTTCAATTAAAGCCGAGAAGCTAATTCAATTCGGGGATTGAATCCGATAGCATAAAAACTGGGTGGGCAAAGATACCTCTATAAAATGTAATGACGATTAGATTAATCACCGAAAGGAATATTTTTGCTTGTCAGCTCGTAACGAATCGAAAGATTTTTGCTCCAATGACGGAGCTTTCAAGTAATTGTTCGGTTAATTTTTAATAACAAGGGGGTGCATCGTCTTAGTTTCGATTACAACCAGTCCTGTTGCGTTTTCGGTGTAATTTTTATCTATCACGATTTAAAATTTATGGTGGCCTTATAATTTATCACCGCTTTAGCTCCGCAGACTCCCAGCAATCCAGATTGAAGTCGTGCTGGTGTTTCAGTGGATTTTTTTTATATATCAAATTACAATTCCGAACTCACAAATCCGTATAATTTCTTCCGCAGAAAGGAAACGAAAACTTGTTGCACACACTACGCACCACTATGCATGCTTCCACGTCATCAGTTTCATCTGTCACCAGAAAACTGTACAAATATAGACACAGTCAAAACGGCTTTCGTCTTATACCAAAAATTTAGCATGTCGTTAAACCGAGTTTATTACGTCACGTGGCATTATTCAACTGAATTATTACCCCAAGGAATGTTGATGTTCACGTGTAGTTATCTCGTATTTTAATTTGTAAACCGTTATTGTGACGAAGACACTTTTAGTTATGTTATTTTGAAGTCTCCCGGGGACGGGAATGGCTTGTAAAATTTGAGTAGCATGTCAGCGGAACATTCAAACGTAAAACTATAAATAAGCGACAATTTCCTATGAAATTTTTTATGATGTTACCAAAATTCTTTATCTGTCACGAAATACGAGATGCTACAGCGTTTATTTTGGCAATTTGATGGCGGAGGCGTGGGTTGCCAATAATTTTTTATGGAAATTCGACCTGTTAACGTGACGTACAGAATCGATGACTGCAGAAATCCTCCAATAGATCAGAGTGGTTTTTTAAGAGCGTACCTGCGTAAAAAAAACGATGAAAAATATAAATGCCAAAAATGAGAAGTGGAATAATGGAACATTTACTTACGGATTCTTTATGTTAACAATTAAAATGAGTTTCTGTTGACCGATGACTATTTTATAGTAAATCTCCTTCAAATATAGGAATATAAATGTATTTATCTATTTTGCGTTTATAACAAAGCTATTACAGCACTCAAAAGAGTGCGTTAATAGCTGATTTGAGTGCTGTAATAGACCGGTACAATTCAAGGTTGGTAACTTTGCCAAACGCCAAATCACGCTAAAGAAACGATATTAGAATACCTTCAAATGTTACACTGTAACATTTGTGTTACCAACCACCATAAAATTCCCCAAATTTTAAAACTGCGATTGTTCATTTTAAAAGGGCTTAAAAATGCGGAAAATAGAAAAGATATTGTATGATATCTTATTTATAAGGCATTTTGTAGCACTCCTCGCAAGCTCGTCGTGCCCTAAACCCATGCTTCTTATAGTATAGGTCTACGAGTCTAGCAGGCCCGTTGTTTGTTGGATTACATTTTCCACTTCTTCCTATTTTTCTCTCTTTTGTTTTCCAACTGATAATTCCTGTCATTCGTAAGTCTTCCTCTCCCTCTGCTTTCCATCTGGTCCTCGATGTACCTTTTGTCCTTTTCCGGTCCATTCCATACGTCATCAACATCTTGGCGACTCTTCCTTCATCTATCCCCTCCACATGCCATCTATAAGTCGTTGTGTGATGTAGTTGTTTTATGCCGAGCATCGTGGCCAAGAGCCTAGCGCGCCGCTTTGCATTCGGAAGGTCTTGGGTTCTAATCCCGGGGCCGCCTGATCTATGGTGAGTTTTTTTCAAGGGTTTCTCCGCTACATCACATCGTGGTATGAGCACAGGTCTTATATCACAGATAAGGCGAATGCTGGGTCAGTATTTACTCCTCAGAACTTCCCACCTTCCTTCCGCACCCATCCTCGCCCATCCCGAATCTTCCCTTCAGTGTGACTGAAAAAGCTCTGGAAAGCCTCAGGAAACCGCCCTCCCTCGGGGGGAATGAAAAATGTATCCTTTTAGCTATTTTGTCTCCTCGTTTGTTTTCCTTCTTCATATATCGTCCATTTTCTCTCCTTCAAATATCTTCCTTACTGCCTTCCTTTCCCACACCTCTAAATTTGCTTTTTCTGTCTTACTAAGGGTTCACGTTCACTGTCTCGTAGGTTCTGATCTTTGCACCTCTGGAGACATTTTGGCTTTTAATCGTTTTCTGTAATGCACCCATGAATCTGGTACGTCTTCCTTCAATCAGTCTCTATTTGTATCTCCCTAAATTCTCTATCTGACTACTCCATATTCCTATTTGGATTTCTTCTCGTCGCAGGATAAGCCCCTTTGTTGGAGAATGAATCTTTTAATAGAGTGCGATTAATGCTACCTGTTCGATGCCAGCTAGTGAGCACCTACCTTAACTCGGTTCCCTTTGGATCGATGTCGGTTCGAAACTCCTCCAGTCGTTAAAAAACCGCCTGGTAAAAACGAGTATTTTATTATAGAAAGCACGAAACACATAATTGTTGCGATAAGCTGGAAAGCCGGGCCGAATCGGGCGAGAGGAGCATGTTTTATCTGCCATTTGATCATTGATTGGTTATAAAGGGTGCGCCAGATAACGTGGCAGTTGGCGGAATGTTTACGAGGGCGCTGTAAAATCCGGCGTCATCGCGCCTCCGCGGTGTAACTGACCGTTAAAATTCCAAGTAATAAAACTTGTCACTTTTATCTATACCATTCTAACTCTTTCCCCCGAAAGCTCTCGTAAATATCGACCTATTCGTCGCGATAAATATACCGTCGGAAAAATCTCAGTCGCGCCGTCGAACTTCCAGTTGTAAAATTTTATGACCAATTATGAGTTTTCAGGAATGCAGAAAGAAACATTTTCCAAAGGGATGGGTTATTTATTGTCGGGAATGCGTCCTGTTTGCTTTTAGTCGAGATGAAATTGAAAGTTTCTGTCTCTCCAATGAAAAGTAAACAAAAACACCGCGACGTGTTCCCAAAGAAAATACCATTTATTATCGGATAATCCGGTTTTTTTTTCTTATCGCAACTTACCACAAACTGCGCTTTCTCTAGTTTTACTTTCGTGGTATTGGAGTAATTGCAGACATTGTACCTTAAGTCCTCATTACTGCGTTACAAAATTACGAGTGCAAGATGGAAAATCCTCCCGGACGAGGTGAGCTTGGCAAAGACTCGATTAGAAGGTGATGCCATCCGTGATTCATCTACTTTCCCAACTCTCATCTCAGTTTTCTCAACTAATAAGTAGTGCGCAACGAGATCCGTCCTTACGCCATAAAGCAAATTTGAGCTCGTTCAACCGAAGAAAAAAGAGCCCAACAACGAGGAAATGATTTTTAATCTAGAATAATGGATGGCGTATTGTTCGCTCTGAAAGGAAACTCGCCTGCACATCCTTGAACTTAAAGGATTTCACTTCGCTCATTATCATGTCTCGATGGGGGTCAAAACTCTCGTTCTCCCGATTGCGAGCCAACGCAGACATCTAAAGCGATAAGTTTTTTTTTTTTTGGAAAATCGATAAGACAAAAATTAACCTTCGGTTCAGATCGCAGACCGAATGGATCGTGCAATAGCGCTGGTCGTTTTGTTTCGCCAGATTGGTACACATGTTCCAGATTTGTGATTGATGGGGGCGTGTACGTGTGTACCGTGCACATATATTATGTTCAGGCCTGCCAACAGAGGAGATTGCATCGAAACGTGCATGCGGTTTAACTGAAATGATCGTATGCAGGCCGTGCCTATTTCGAGGAGCGAAAGTTTAGCACATTAGGGAGGAGGCGCAAAAAAGCGTTGGCCAGAGTGTGGAGCCTAAAACACGCCATTAGTCAGACAAGGGGAAAATGAGCAATTTATATGTTTTCTGGTGGCAAAGAGAAAGAAGCTATCGTGAGATTAAAAATTACTCATCACATTCATTAGAGTGGAGCACGCGAGTGGTGCCATCTAAATGTTCGCACGAAATATGAAAAATGAATTGTAAATAAATTAAATAAAACACGTGGGAAGGACTTCGTTATTACGTTAAATGACTGATGTAACAGATAACTATTATCGTGTTGAACGCAAACTAATTCTTTCATTACCAGTAACACGTACCTGCTCATCTGAAGTCCCTTTCACACGTCAAGTACTTACTCGTATTCAGCGTAACGTAAAGCAATACCCTTTTGATTAAATTAGGTATTTACAATTGTTTTATCAAATCTCTGAAACGGCGTAACTTGGACCCAAGTTCGTTCAATTACGAGATACGCAACCCCGATTTACCCTGTTTTTATTGTCGTTTTCCTCTTCTGAATTAGTCTAGACTGGAGTAAATTAATGGTAATTAGCAAATATCTTTCAGTAATTTGGGGACGGTGAAAATAAATTGTGAAAGAGGAGGTCCGTAATGAATTTTCGTGGTGGTATCTTTGCTGAATTGGGATTCTTTATTTGCTATCATTAGTTAAACGCGGAAAGTTCTTTTTTCCGGGGAGGATTTCATGAAGACAGAACGACCCATAATTGGTAATGTATTATCCGGGATTGAATTTTGGTTGCATGCAGGGTGCGTTTATCGGTTTTGTTTTGTGTTGGAAATTTCTCTGTGATTCATGCGGCAGCTTATTCGATGCACGTTACATTGATCTTGCTCAGCCAAAAATTCCGGAGTGCATGCTAATGTGCATATGGTAAAAACCAACATCAGAAAAGAATGTAAATATTAATCTTCCTAGCTAGCAGACGCGCCTTTGAAGCACCTAGTGTGTTTGAATACAAACTTTTAAAAGTTGGTAAATGGTGAAGTTCCTGCGTTGGGCAGTTACTGGAGTTGCTTCGAACTGTAACGTATTCGGAGTTATGTATTTGTTTTTATTTTCGGTACGGTTCTTGTTCTGGTAATGGAAGTGGTAATCCAATAATCAGCTTCCTGGGTCGTAAACGTTGGAAAGTAGTTATACAGGCTGTCTCAGAACTCGCGGATCAAACTTAGAGTGCGTTTTCCTTGGTGATAACTGAAAGCAAGAGCGTTTAAAAAAAGTACAGGGTATAATCGATTATTTGTAATGAATAATTAAAGTTGACCAATCAGAAGGACGCATGACAAGAAATTGGTGGTCCCCCGCGAGAAGTTAGAACGCCAAAGACTGAAGATGCTGTTCTTCAGTTCTTTGATGACGACGGTAGAAGAAGTATATTTGAAGAACTATATTTTTAATAAACGTTTTCACACATATAATGATTTTTGACTTATGTCAAACTTTTTCTCTTCTTGGGATACGTTATAAATTATAATTTCAATATCCCTAACTTTTTTCGATTAGTTTACGTTGCAGATGCAGGGTCAGGATAAATTTCTTGTGATTCCGATTCACTGCACAGGCCCTGCATAGCATATTTCACTTTTTACTAAGATTTTAAGGTAGTAATATTACTCACTTGACGCTACGCCGCCATTTTACCTTCCATCAACAAAGGTTCAATCATAACCTCCGAGATAGATAGGGGCCGCGACCAAGAAATAGTGACGTCACGAAGTCCGGCTGACTACTGTGTAACTTATAATACCCAATATAGAGAAAATTATTTATTTCAATGAGTAAAACTGAATATTGTTTGAAGAAAAATAATTATTATGATAAAAAACAATAAAGAGGGTTTTCCACATCAACTCAATACATGCGTTGGCTCTTGTGGAGGCCTCGCCAATAGCCCTATCTCTATGTGTTTTATAAGTTTAACTATTAAATTTAAGTAATTTTCTTTTTGGTGGATCGTTATTTTGGGTGCTAATTTCGTCGTTGATTAATTTTGAACAATTATTATTAAGAAATATATTGGCAAGGATATGACTATTTCAATATCAATATCGACTTCAATGTTTTGTTACATAAAATAAATTTTTCATTAATTTCTTCTACATATTTTTCCAAATTTAACATTGTCAACTCCCGTAAAATGATCGTTTGTTTACCGCTTCTTAGAAATTCAGTTTCATATTTATCGGGAATAAGCTCACTAAATATCTGATATGCCTTAATAGAAGTTTCAAAGAATAATTCAGAGGGTTGTTTTTTAGAGCACCTCTTGTTAAATTTTTTAAATATTCACCAACATTTGCAGTCATTTTCACAAACATGACAGTATAGCAGAATTTGGGGATGTATCAAATGAATTCTTTAATATATCTGAAAAGAAAGAGATGTTTTCAGATAACCGAAAAAGACCATTATCGTTTTCATCTCTGTCATCCACTGAAAAGTCTTTTAAAGAAAATGTTCCAAATTTCGCGGACTTTGATTTAAGAAGGCTTAATTTAAGTTGGTCTTTTTCTTGCCACCTCTAATAGGGATCCATTATTTCTGGTCATTTTATCGACAATTATAAGCGATGACTGCGAAATGTTTGTTGGATTAAATGATTCCCTATGAATGCATTTAATCCATCTTTTTTTAGGTATTTCTTCATATTTTGGAAAAGAAAAGACGGTCACATAATGTTGACTCAAGTTGCAAAAAACCACTTGTCATTTGCAACTGCATTTTTTTCATATTTCTGAACCAAATAAAGGCACAAAGGGACCAGAAAATCATAGTTTGGGTTGAATATTTTCCATATAAGTACAGTTTTAAAGTAATTTCAAATGACTAATGCCATAAAAGTGCTGTTGCAAATGCAAAGTGGTTTTTTGCAACTTGAGTCAACTTTACGTACATATCGTAATTGCTTGAACAATTAATTTCAAGCATATTTTTTAATGAAAGAAAAAAGACACCCAGATATATTTTTAGTCCAATTTTTAGCGCTTTTGATAAAATTATATGTTTATTATTATATCCTAAACGGCACCAACCAAAAGTTTTATTTTATACCTAACTAATAATATACAGTGTGAACATAAAGTTTGGAACAAAATTCATAGTAGCGTTATGTGACGTTTTTTGGAAAATCGCTCGGACAGGTCGATTTTATTTAAAAAAATGCCATCCTGTGACGTACAACTTGTTTAAATGACGTCATTGGTTTTTGCGCAATGACGTCATCACCAATTTTTTAAATGACAACCCCCACTTTTTTCTCCTCTTTTTGATAGGCCCCTCTGCTACCTAAGCGACGAATGAAAAAAATTGGTACCTTACATAACAATTTTTTTGAGAAAATAGCAATTTTTATTTCAAAAATTTAATTTAATTTTTAGTGTATTTTTTTTGTATGGTTTTATTTAAAACAGAAGGTTTATTTTAATCGACCAAATAATTTAGAAGATTTACTGCAGCGAATTCGCTCTAAAGTGGAACGAAAAGCGCTGACATTATTGAGCGCAGTGTACAAAGTGTGGGTAAGTGCCAAATGGTTGGCAGGGAATAATTTCAACACTTGCGTTAAACTTTATTGTTAACCTTAGATGGTTGTTTGTATTTGTTTGAGGTCAATTAAAATTTTTACAATAAAAATTAAATTAATTTTGAAAAATAAAATATGCCAGTTTCGCAAAAAAAATTGTTATGTAAAGTACCAAGTGATGACATCATTGCGCAAAAACCAATTACGTCATTTAAACAAGTTGTACGTCACAGGATGGCATTTTTCAAAATAAAATCGACCTGTCCGAGCGATTTTCCAAAAAACATCACATAACGCTAGTATGAATTTTGTTCCAAACTTTATGTTCACACTATATATGTAACTTTCACTTATTTGTTAAAAAACACAAATTTTACGAGGCACTTCAAACACAGCCAACGGCCATCCATATTAGCTGACGCTAACAGTATCAATCAATTAGCGTTTTTCACTCATTTAAGAATCGTCTTCAACCTAAATTTGGTAAATATAAAAAGACTACCACCTTTAATTTATTACTTTAACTTTTCTGAACTACATATTTTTTACACTCTTTAAAAAGAAAATTGCGAAAACGGAACTACATATTTACACGTCGCGATCAACGAACAAAAAATAGACTGTTCCGAGTTCCCGTTCGACGCATGGCGTGCACGGTCAACCAGAACTTGTGACGTCAGATCATGTGACACAAGCTTTAGTCGCGGCCTATATATTCAGGGAGGCCACGGTTCAATTCATCATATCCGTCCCGTCAATTTCCCATACCCCTCTAGGTTACAATTGCTCCGGAAATTTTCACTCATAACAAAAACAAACCATATTTCATTCATTGCCGGAAGTTCGGAAGAAGAAACTTCTTGCGTTCCCTGACGAAGATTCTGTACATTTGTTCGCCTGCTTTTGGCGAAATTTTCCCATTTTTGGTTATTTCAAAAGTAACTGTCACTTTTGACGTCTGTTTCGACAAGTCGACCAGGTAAATATTGAAAATAATTTTATCATTCATACGAATTACACGTCGCTTGGCAATTGAGGGAAGGTAGAACTACACGTCCACTGATAGAATGCCGTTTTTTAAATATCCTTAGATAACAAAATCCCCAAACCTCAATATTAAAATATGAACAAAGTATCATAGATTGTGTCGGTAATATCTTGAAACATTGCGCCACTAATTCTCATTGGTTGTTATGAAACCCACTCGATAAATAATTTATATGACATTTCAAATTGGAAATTGTTAGTGCTGTCAACTGGTTTAAGCATTTAGATTTGCGATTTTTCATCTTTAGAGCTTTGTTTTGCGTTTCTCTTTCGTAAAAGTTATTAGTTTTGATCGTGTTGAAGTTTTTATCTGTTCCGTTGCGATTTTTTGTTAATTTTTTGGAATTTGTGAAGTGAGTGCGTGCCTCAAGAATTTACCATAATGAACACGTTAAAAGTGACATTACAAACATCGAAAATGATACAGAGGTAATTTTTGTTTATGCATTAAATAATCTCTTGTGTGTTTAGCTATTGCTAAAAATGCAACCCACAATACATTTTAGAATTTCCGGAAAAAGCTGGCTACTGAAATTAAAATATCCAGCTTTTTTCGGAAATTCTAAAATGTATTGTGGGTTGCATTTTTAATTTCGTCTTTCCTAAGTGCAAACATGCAGAATACCTAATAATAAAACATCACGTGTAAACCTACTCTTTCCATTTTTTTAATTTCGCGCTGGATCTATTTGTTGCACCCTGAATATTTTTCTAAACATTTTTTACCTTCATCACTATCAAGGAAAACGCACTCTAAATTTGATTCGCGAGTTCTGGGACAGCCTGTATATTGAGTCTTTTGGAGGATAACTATAATTTGTGTCTGGGAGGTGGGAATTCGTCAGAGAGGAGAGAGAGGCCACACTGCCTTTTCGGCCAATTTGCATAAGAATCGCGACGCGGAGATATTTGTAAATTGCACACCGAGGCGAGTGGCGAGTACACAATTTTTTTTGGTAGGAGAACAACATTACTCGAATAGGAAAAATAAACGCTAAATCAACATCCAGTATTCCAAGATTAACTGAAAAATTGGTCTGTTTGGAGCTATCGCAAATATTGCTGGAACCCATTGCGGAATTATTCAAAATGTGGATAATCGTTCCACTTCGTGCAGCTGCATAACACATAAACCATCCATTTTCATTGTGGCACAACTGCAATCTTGTGTTAGCATTCCGCACGTTTCGCCCTGTAATATTTAAATTTAGAGCCTAAACGACTTCACCAACCATGTAAAGTAGTTATTATCATTACCTTGACACGTCACCACCTCACCATGTTGCACTCAACTGCTTGGGTTTGTTCTTCACGTTCCACCATCCAGTAATGACAGATTTTCCCGTGTATGGTTATGGTGGGCATAAATCGCTTCAAACAGCGCGGGTTATTATTCAGATTTCGGTTAAAATCGTGGAGAGATCTTCATCACGGCATCCGGAATAATGTGCGGGGCTTAGGTGAGAATGCATTGCTATGAAAACGTAATTCCTTTATTCGAAGATATATGTCAACCGGAAGTGAATTTGTAGGCACGCATCGCCTGATTCCATCTCCATCTATCAAGTCGTGAATAAAGGCGAACAACATTAACAACCAAAATACGTTCGTTAATCAGATTAACGCTAACGCAAACTATAATTTGTGTGTGGGAGGTGGAGAGGAGCGAGAGGCAACGCTGCCTTTTGGGCCAATTTGCATAAGAATCGCGTCCGGTACGGTATTTGTGAATTGCACACCGAGGCGAGTGGCGAGTGCACAATTTTTTTCTGGTAGGAGAAGACAAGAAATGGTGTGGGAACGTTCCGCAGTTCTTTTTTGTCGGATTTCCCTCGCATAATTTGGTCTCACATGTCACCGCTATTCCCTACAATCATCCGGCAATTACACGAATCCGGATTAGAAGATCTCATTTTAATTAGAATTCCTAATTTTCCGACGAGTTAAACTCCGGTCGTGGTGCCGAGATTTTGATGCACAGTCTGCACTTTTTGTCAAAATGTCGGTTGAGTGCGGACGGGGCGAATTTCACCGACTCCCAAGTTTCAGTTTACACAGCACTATTTAAGAAGCTCCCGAGCTTTATTCAAATGGTCTTATCGCTACTAGGGCTTCATCGGAACTTTCCGAAATGGAGTAAAAGTGCCACGTGGTGGTTTATTTGAGAGCGGGATTCATGTCGAAATTGTCAAGAATTTTCCGGTCGGGCTGCATACATTTTCCAGGCTTAAACCCGGCTTAGGGCCGCGCTAATATGAGAAAATCCCCCCGGTTGCGAGTTGAGCCATGTGAAGACAGCAGCAGGTGGACGCTGCAACGGTCGCTCGGAGACATTTTGATATGAATTTTGGATAGCGGAAAACGTGAACCAAGGAAAAATTTATCGCTTGCAAATTGAATGAGTTTCGATTGAATTTTCCGGTGAGCATTTTAGGACGACGGAACATTTCCACCTACTTCAAATATTTATTTGCAACTTCTCGTCACTTATCTCTTTACCGTATTTATTCGAACATCTATTATGGATTCGAAAGAGTTAGCGCCAGAGATTATCGCGTGAATTATGATACAGGGAGAGTCAGTGTTACTCCAGGTTATAATAACAATTTATGACGCTTAATATTTTATCACCCATTGTATCGTGAACTTTGCGGATGAGATCCATACGTGGACCACTTTTATTATGGCCAATAAAGAATTTCACAGCTTTTCGCTAATATTTTCGCCGTTCGTTTTTGCCTTGACACAGGGTATAGTCGTGTTGAAAAAAAACTATTTTTTTCATCGTGGCTATGAGGAGTTTTGGATACATTTATAAAAATTTTCATATTGAAAATTATTTGGAAAAATGATTTTTTCCATGAAATAGTGAGCAAAGATGGCAATTGAGTCACTAGTGAGGAAAAAATATTTTCTCACTAGTGAGCAAAGTGAATGTTTTTAAACGCACTACTTTTGCTCACTTGTATTGAAAATAGCTATCGCAACGTGGAATTTTTCCATCTATGACCTCATTTTTATTGAATTTGAAAAACTTAAGCCTCGTTAATTTTTTACCTGTGCAGTAGAAAACGTTTCTATGCTCTGAAAGTGGTTGGCATTTGAGCCACATTTAGAGTATGAATTTTTAACGTTCGTCATTGTTGCTTGGTTCTTGCTCAAGGAGTAAAGGTCTCGAAATGTTAATCATTTTAGTTGAAACGTGTTGTGAAACTATAATTCACCGGAATTAGTTCAGCTGGTACTTCTGTGACAATTCCTTGCACAACTTTATTAATTATGTATGAAGTTAAAAGTCCATTCGAAACTTGGTAATGGTTGTCAAACGCAACTCTGGAAACTTTTTGTGCTTAGGTAGAATAATTTTCTTTAATTGGCTCATCAGGGCTGTCGAGAATGACGACGTGCACTTAGCAACATCGCACAGCCTAGACTAACGACTGAAATCCTCCCTTGGCAAAGACCACACCTGTACGCATAGTTATCAGTGTGTTGCGAATAACGGCCATAGTTCCGCAGCATTAAGCACCTGGAAACTCGGTATTAATCAGACCCACATCAACCCGACCCTCAGATGGCATTCGTATATTTCAGTAGTATTTATGGGTCGAGATTTTGTGAAAAATCCGCAGGAATTTGCAGGATGCGAACACCGCCGCCCGACTCATTTGGATAGTTGTGCTCGATTTCGTGGAACGCCAAATTGCGCCACATAAGTTTTCCAACTTTAAACGTGGAAAGCTCTGCTTAATGACTAGAAACGGAAGATTAGCAAAGCTTCTTTTCGGTTAGGTTGGATGTTTTCGACGGGGCGAGACAAATACGTTCGGTCACCGGGGACAAAAACCCTGGAACATATTTTGTTTCTTCAGTGCGTGTTATCGGCAGTGACATAACTCGTCGAAAAAACACGGCGGTTCCTTCGGATTGCTGTTTATCTCGCTGGGAAGTGCTGCCAAGTGGCTAGGCGGTATTTAGGAAATGAAGTCGCATAATGGCCCGCTGCGAGCGCATTATGCCTTGAAATAACGATTCGATTTTAGAGAAAAAAAACTGCTACGGCTCTAGATCTAATATTGCTGCAAGATTGCCGGCGGCGGAGCACGTTTTCAAAGCGAAAAAAAACGACACAAGAAAATTCTTTCATGGAATCACTTTTTACTACAATGCAATGGAATTCATATACCTGGAAATATCAACACAGAACAAGTTTTCGTGAATTCTAAAGTTCTATATATTTTTTGGATTTTACTGGTTTTTGCTCACTGAAAATAGTTAGCAAAGATGGCAGTTGAATCACTAGTGAGGAAATAATATTTTGTCACTAGTGAGCAAAGATGGCAATTGAATCACTAGTGAGGAAATAATATTTTCTTACTACTAGTGAGGAAATAATATTTTCTTACTACTAGTGAGGAAATAATATTTTCTCACTAGTGAGCAAAGTGAATGTTTGGAGAATTTGTGGGTAGAGAGCGCTAAATATGTTGTACTGAAAGTTTTTTAACCTGTTTTTAAAATACTTTTTGTACTCATAGCCTTGAAAGCAACGCTTCCAACATCCAACGCTCGCTCCGAAACGAGTGCTTCCCGGTCCACTCGAATGTAAAACTTGCAAAAAACACTGGCCCTTTGAGGCATTCAAAAAAAAATCTGTCTTGATAATAATAAAATTTAGTTCATAAAATACAACTTCCCTGGGTTTTCCTCCATTAAAAAATTACGGAAAAATTTATAATCGTTGAAAATTGTTTCTAGAAAACTCACAAATTATTGCAAAAATTGAAACATCAAGTGAAGCAATTGTTTCCAATAACCAAAGATCACTGCCTACTTGGTTTTATGTTCGTTTATATTTAATGTATTAAAACAAAAAAATTTAATTTAAGTTTCGTACAAAAAATATTGTACGAACCACTTGCGTGAAGACATATTCCGTTCATTCGCGCATTAATTAAAGGCACTCGCTCCTTCGTCGCTCGTGCTTTAAAAAATGCGCTCATGCGGGAACATCGTCTTCCCGCACTTGGTTCGTAAATAACTATTCTACGTTCCAATTCGCGACATCACAATATATTTTTTTGTCTAAGTTTTTTGTATCTGTTTTCCTAATTGAATGTTTTATGCCTGTTTTATAAATGCCTCAATATGTTCGATTACGCATTTTTTTGTGTCGGTCGGAGCAATTTGTCAACACGAAACGTTGTAACTCAAACGAAAAACACTAAAGACAGTCAGTTTAGCAAATTGCGGTGACTAAACTAGTGGCATTAAGTTGCATGTCCATTCATTTTACGAAATAATGAAACCTTAACACGTGAACTTGTTTCGTTGCAGTAAATTTCTTAAGACATTAGCTAATCAAAAGGGGGTGATTTGTTACCCATTTTTCCTAGCTCTTTACGGAACGATGTCCGTTTTAAATCTTTCCGTTTGCGCCACCAACTGCAATTATAATGCAAATCAACACGACCGGCAATATTTTAATTTATTTAATCGTGTCCGATAAGCGCGATAAGCATGCCGGCGCAGTTTAGTTTGGGGTGTTGCATTTTTATTTAAATCGTTAAAAGTTTTGCAATTTTTCCGGCGGCGTTTTATATGTAAATGTATTCTATTTTAGCATCGCTAACCTTTTTTCAGACAATCTGACTAAGGTTTCTACTTTGTTCCTAATTAGTTTGTTAAATTGCACGGAACTTTTCAACAAAAACAAAAATAACTAGTACAACCAAACTTGGAACGTCTACATTTTTAAGGCTGATTAATGATAACTTTCTCTGGAGTACACATCTGCGCGTGTCCGTTATCTCAGGTTTTTTTCATTGGTGGTTTGAAACAACGAAACACATTTGTCTGTTTCTCGCAAAATATTCATTTCCCCGCTTTTATGATTTTTGAATACTTCCATACAAAGCAATAAACTAGACGTTAAAGGAAAACGAGAATAGAAGAGAATAAATTGCTTCACTTATTTCGTATTATGAAAGACTTGAAATATCACCGGTTTTTATATAAAAATATCGGTGGCATTTATTTTAATTCTGGAGCTCTTCTTCAAGGTTCTCGTAGACAAGTTAATCAAAGTCCCAATTTATTCACGACCTGTGGAGAATCAGTTCCTTAGAATTCTCTCTAAATATGGATGTTTCAACTTTGCCAGATTAATTTGGTGATAATGTTCATGAAAGCATTAGTTTCTTGATGTTTTACAGTTTTACTCGTCCATAAATATTTCCCGGTTATAAATCTGCCGCTTGCCTATCCATTATATTAATTAGTGTGTCCTTTAATTGTAAGTTTTGGGAGCAAGCTCTTTGTGTAATGAACTGTGTAGATAATAATTCACTAAAAGCGGCAGCCGATATTCTGGATAAGGTTTTTACTGCGTCTTGGGATTTAACAACGGCAATATACGTTAATTGCTTGTAAGAAACAAAACACGTGAATTTATGGTTCACATTGTCGCCCTCTGAACTCTGGTAAACAGAATTTATTGTGAGCTGCATCTAATACATGAAATTTAGAAAGATTAAATTTAGTCGGGTCGAAAGCCCGAAGTGGAAGTGTTGATTTGGTTTTCTGGTTCTGTTCGTGTCAATAAATTGTTAACATTTCCTTCGTATTATTATTTATTCAAACACGTGAATGCCTCGCCTTAATTACGTAACAAGCAAGTGTTACAAATTCGTGCGATACCATCGCAGACCCAATAATTCCGGATAATAAAATAATTTTCCGCTTTTTTCCGATGCCTTTCGCAGTCGTTTTGATCCAATCAAAAATCCTCACCATAACTCGAGCCATAAGAATTCTCCTTCGCACGGTTTTAGCGTTTATAAACGACCATAATCCGCACAAGGCGATTTGTCGTGTCGAAGCTGACGCTTTAATTTTCTCGCTCCGTCAAAATATCAATACAGAAACAACGAGTGTTTTTTTGTTCAACGTGAATATTTCCCTTATCAACAAAAAACACACCTTTTCGTCTATAGAAAACTAACCGGCGCTGATACCCTAATCTTGAATCCTTTTTGCCACCCTTTCTTTCACACCGACTCGCCGTTTTCCGCTCTCTTCCAGGCGAGAGTTTTTCTCGCCATCCTTGTTGATCCCTCTGAATTTGGGCGTGAAATTGACAATATCAAACAACTTGTAAGAGGTATTGCTCGACTCCGGTATGAGGGGTCGGTTTCTAAATAGTTATTTACATTAGAGTACGGGAGGTGAATTTTACGGCACAACTAGTTTCAGACACGATGGCGCAGCCGAGTGCCTGGTTAGTTGGAGCGCCGGAAAATACCTCCCGTACGACATTTCCCGTTGCTGAAATTATAAGTGGTAAAATCGAAACCAAAGATTTCTCATAGCAACGGAGATCTATAAATATTGATTAATTTTTGTGTTATATTATGTGAATTTGGAACTGCTATATCTAAAAGGTATGCTTGCTTTTGTTGTTTATTCAAAATAATAATGTCTGGTCTGTTATGCTTAATACGAATGTCAGTTAAAACTGTTCGATCAAAATATAATTTGTAATTGTCATTTTCCAAACAACTTTCTGGTGTATAACTATAATGTGGTTGTGTATTCTTTAATAAATTGAATTTAACAGCTAAATTCTAGTGTATAATTTTAGCCAATATATCATGACGTTTCTTATATTCGCTTTGAGCCAAAACGGTGCAAGAAGAAATGATTATATGATTATGATTATTGATTGGTCAATAAAAATTAAAGAAACACATTTACCGGAAAAATAATACAGGAAAACGTGTTTTTTTACACTATTTTACAGTAACGTATGAACACTTTAATTTTAAAGTAACTGCGAAAAATTTGGAGGTCGAAAAAAATCTTGGTGCAGTTTTTGCATTTTTCCGGTCATAAATCACGTAAGTCGCAATTCGGGTGAGCATCATCGATTGAGCAAAAATTGCATGTCCGAACTGGTGATTTGAACTCCGCAAACAAACGTCCGATCGATTAAATCGTGTAATTATATTGGTGGGTCAATTAGAATTATCTCCCGTCCGAATATTGATTAGTGCACATTGTAAAAACTATTTCGGCTGAAAAGCATCGCTTTGATTTCAAAATTTAATCGACGGATGCGATAATTACATCCTATTTCGGGTTTGCCAGTACACTTTTGAATTTTTGATGCGTCGAATTTGTGAAAATATATTTGTTGGAGAGCGAACACGAGACCGCATCCGTTTCCTGTTTTCTGGATCGGAGAGTGACGCCGAAGACATGACAAGCTCGCTATTAGCAGATCGTGGAAGGGAAAGTCGGACGATGGACGTTGAAAGTAGGAATGAAAAGGGAAAGAACGTAGGGTGAAGAGGGTCTAATCTTGGGACATGACAATCTCTCTGAAGGAAAATTCAGCGAAATTAAAATTCATTGCGGTGTGAATTATTTGTGACGAAGCAAACGGAGCTGTGTGAAAAATTCACAACTAATTATTTACGTAATTTTTGTTGTGGTGATAGTTGACGGAAACCCCGCACTAAAAATTTATGGCTCTTTTGGAAATGTTATTAGTAAATAATTTATTAAGAAAGTTATGGAACACTGCTTTTGTTCTAGTTCAAGATTTTGCTGTACACTCTCTCGTCTCCAGAGTTAACGAACGTTATACGTATAATTACAAGTTGCGACGCTCATTCTTCAGACATTTAAAACGCGAAATCATTGTGTTAAAACCTCTGGCGGATACCATGGTATATTCCTGAGCACCGAACCATGTTCAGGTGGGACACCTTTGGCTCACGACACGGCGATGCCGTTGATCGGGCGCATCTTGTAGTGCAAACTGGGGCTGTTACAGGTGGGACCAGAACATGCAACGCAACCCCTGAAGGAACCCCCTGGTAGGTCCTCGATTTGTGACAGATGTTGTTTCTGAATTGCAGTTAAGTTGGTCCAAACAAGTAGGAAGATAATTTGTGAATTTTCGAAGAAAAATGTCGAATTTCGAAATTCGCCGGTCTCAGATAATAATAAATGCCATGAATAATAACTATTGACCCGAAACTTCCTGAAGCCGCGCCCGACTTCTCCAATACGGAGCTTAAAACTGAAATACGACTTTATAAAACTTGAACAATAGCTTCAGAAAGTGAACGGAAATATATTGAATATTTAACGAAAGCTAATGGAAGCAGTTTACGTGTAAAAAGGACTCGAACCAGAAAGAATTATTATTTACAAGGCTCACAACTAAAATTTCTTAACATGAATATTTGAACGACCTGATGCTTGCTCTATTCCCCCGAGTGCAAAAGTTTACAAGCAAATAGAGAGGAGGGGGATGGGTTTTCTTACCTTGTGGTCGCTTTAAAATTCAAGGCCGGACTTAAAAACTTCCACACTTTGGAGTTCCTAATTACGACCTGTGAAATATTTCTCGGATCCTAATTTTATTTCTCTGGGCGATTATGTGGAACGGTTTGTATAATTTTTACTCGACACAACTTTTACTGCGTGCTCGGTGCGAAATAACACCCCGAGCACGAGCTTTCCTTTTTAATTCCGTTGAAGGATCGTCATTAAATTTTTTTCGAGACGTACAACGACGTTAAACGAACAATGAAAAATGTGACTGAATAATTAAACGATCGTGCGAGCGACTGTACCGGTTTACGACAAATATGCGATAAAAATAATGACGGTTTATGGCACATAATAAATATATGAAATGGATTTTGGAAGCGTTCTATATCCGGTCCGCACGGCGAATGTGACTGACTGATCGCGGAAGCGAGATTAATCACGTTTGATTGTTTTTCTTTTTTTTATGGTTCGAATTTCCAGGAGGAGGAAGTGATAGTTTTGTTTCCGCAGAATTGATGAAAGTGCAGACAATTTCCGGCGTTGGGAAATAATGGCAATCATCTCGATTAGTTAATTATTCGAAAAGTGCATCGGACACGGAGGCGTCCCGAAGCTGTGCTTACATCGACGCCCAAGCGGTGATAAATAAGGCCATCAGAGCAGACCGTTGGTCACTATCGGCCACGTACGAATAAGAGGTGTGGTTCGTTATGGTAATTGTGAGTAATGTGGCGCTATTCCCATAAATCACCCACTAATTATGGTCACAAACATGCAGACACAGCAACAATATCAATGTTCATTACCAATACTGCATCGCATCTCCATAATTGTTCGCCGAAACTGGGGGACGAAATAATAAGTCAATTATAACGGCTAAGAAATAACCATAAACAGACCCTTTTCGACGTCCTGAAAGGAGCCAAGTCAACTGTGGCCACTTAACACTTACTCATCCGGTAATGAGGGTCAAGTCATACAGTCCCTTCGCAGGCCGCAATTTATTGCTGCGGCCTATTGTGAGTTACACTCGCGCAATAAAATATTTTAAATGCGCCCCCCCGTTGATGATGCGGGGACCGTTGTTCTGCGGAGTTATGAATCCGCACGCGTAATGGCGCGGAGTCAGAAAGAATCGGTCTTGACTCCGCCGGAGCTTCGTCATCAGCCAAGACACGACATGGAAGTAATTTTATTTCGACCAAAGCGATGAGCTCTAAGACGGAAAGCAGGTTAACTACACTCTAGAATCTAGATCGTAAAACATCATCCGTATAAGTTCACGTTTAATAGAGTTGTAAAAGTGAAGGTCGGTCTAATAAAGTTAAGCAGTATTTATTGGATATTCACTCGAACAACAAGTTTATTGTTGTACATAAACAAATATGACGTCGGCTTTTAATTAGATTTAAGGGAGAGATGCGTGTTCGGTCTTGCGTGTAAATCTGATCAATATACAAGGATTGAAAGTGGGAAAACGCCCCTTCCAGTTAATTATAGGTCCAAAGGAAGGGATCGTACAACATGTTTATTTGAAAAATTAGGTTCTATTTTGAACGGAGTCGCGCGTGATTTCCTGGTTCTCTTTTGATTTGTTCCGCGGACGTAAACGCACTTTTACTAGCAGGGTGCGGTAAATTAGCTCCCCTTTTAGTGTGGTTGGTTGGCATTAACTTTGTTGTCAGACCTTCGGTTTATTTTATGATGTGTGTGCAGATAGAAGCACGCTCTGGTCAGGTCAGCTCAAGATGAACAAGATAAATGAAAAACGAAATAAACACCTTTGATAAGAATGTCTCCGTCCCAGCTCACTCGGACTTTGAAATTTTTTTGGAAAAGTGTTACGCTTTTTAGTTGTTATTTCCGCGGTATATACAAAATGACATTTATTTTTTGAGCTACAATTTTTTTAAATTGCTTTTAGTCTTCTACGTTGTCAAACAACCTCGTAGGTAAAATTTCGGCACATTTTAAAAATACACCCTGTATATCATATTTTATAAAACTTACACCAATGCGGTTTCCTTGTTTTAAAGCATGTTTCCTATAGGTTACTTCGCGTTGGCGTACATTTTATAAAACATGATATACAGGGTGTATTTTTAAAATGTGCCGAAATTTTGCCTACGAGGTTGTAGGACAACATAGAAAACTAAAAGCAATTTAAAAAAATTGTAGCTCAAAAAATAAATGTCATTTAAAAAAAATAAATGTCATTTTATTTTTTGACATAGAATTTTTAAAATATTTTTTCCGAGTTCTTCATGAAGCCAGTAGCTCGTGGTTAAAATATCTGTACAACCTTCAATAACACCCTGTAGTATCTTACTCCTGTGACAGAATCATTAATCAATCGCAAACATTTTTTCCGCGTAGAATATTAATGCCGACCTTAATATAAAAAAATGGTCGGAAGTTTCAATCTGGATGTATTAATTATAGCGAGCTGTCAAAGTAATAAAAACCCCTAATTATCTGATGTCCCTTTTAAGCGGACGTTTCCAAACGGCACAGCGAGGGAGTAACAAAACAGACGAATATCTGGGGCACCTGTACACCACTATATATCAATTTGAAAACACCAACTATTGTTATTTATTTTCCTGGGTGCGTCCCTGTAACAATCAGCAATGTAGAATATAACGCCACTAAATTAGAGAAATAGTCGGCCACACCCATCATTTTGTCAAATTGTTTTATGGAAACATACTCGAACGACATTCGAAATTAATTAAAAATTATCACGACAACCGACCAGTTTCATATTCTAATGGAAGGCGAACCGGAAAGTGAGAAAATTCAAATTAAGTTGTTACCTGCATTTTAATTGTCCGGGGGGTGATAAATTATAATTTCTGAATGAGTTATGATTGTTTATTATTACCCTCAGGTGCGATAAAATAAATCTGTCTTCATGCTGTATGCAGACTATAAAAAACTATGGTGAATTTATGTTCTATGGTAATTTTGTAACGGCAATATTAATATAGAGTAGAATCTGCACAACCATGGAGAAAATTGTCTGAAGAGAGAAAATATGTAAGTCGTGCGGTTGCGCAGATCGCCCGCATATCCGTCGTGCCTAAAATCCGGCGTGAAGGACCGAAGATTGTGCATTGGTGTGCTAGGTGTAAAAAATTTGATTGCAGCGGGACGAATCGACTGACTGGTTTTATCTGTTCCAGGGACTGACCGCAGCGCCATCTCGCTGGCGACTCGGGCCGGTTCTGTCCCAACTCTGCCCTTCACAAATGGTGGTTTTGTGGTACGTTGGCCTAATGCCACTCCGCAACTCACTTTGTGTTTTATTTCTTAATGTTTACTAGTCACTGTTGTTGTCGTTCACTGGTCACGTTGATGTTGTCACCCCTAAATGTTGTCTGCATCACAGCACTGTACCGCCTATTTTATATTACATAACGGAAGTGTCATTTACACCCCTCAACCGAAAAGGATGTTACCGAACTTCTCACACAACTGTTACCAATTTTATGTGAAAGTTAATGCCTAGCGAACCCTTGCGCCAGCCAAGGCCTAATTTTCACATCACGGACGTAAATTTCTGAATTATTACACGAAAATAATCGAAAATTTACGAACCATCAGGTGACGAGATTCTTCAAGCATTAGAGACAGAATTTATGCATGCATTCAGTTTTTATGTCTTAGGTTTATTAACAGTGTTACCGTGTTTTTCTTTACTATTATGCTTCTACAGTTTTTTCCTCTTGTTTCTTTTCTTTATTCGTTAGATAGAAGACCGAAACCGGACACGTTACAACTCAAGCAAAAATTCGATCGCTCGACTAGGTATTCTTTTGTGGTAAAAATTTATTATTCATCGCCTTTTTTGTGAGCAGTTTGCATTTCTATCAAAACACACCTGTTTAGCGGCATTTTAAATGACTTTTTTATTTAAATGAACCGGCACAGAATGCAACACCTGAAATCAAATTTATGACCGTAATTTGACATGCTTTAAAGGTAAGTGAATGAAAAATCGCATCGCGCTACATTCTCGGTGTGTTCCGTTCTCACACTTGACGATTAACATGTTTTATGGGATTTCGGGATTAGACAGTTTCGTCACTTTTGCGTGGAAGTGTTAAACCAGGCATGTAAAGTGCTGACATGACCAGATAAAAATAAAAACCGGGGGTGGTTAACTCCACCTTGGATTTAATGCCGACATTAAAAACCTGCAAGGGCAGTAATAAAAATGAAAGCTAAAACTTACATCAACACAAAAAAGGCCCCATCGACGGGAATAAAATAAAAAATATACGAAATGTTGATGTAGGACATGATAATAAAAAGTGGAAGATGCGTGCGGCCGGAATAAGTAAGATCGAAGGGAACAAGGAAAAAACGATATCAAATAAAATACATAATGCGAACATTAAGACTGAAAAATACCCAAGGGGACAAAAAGAAAAAGGTGAGAATTAGAACCGTGCGATATTTTACAGCGAAAAAGGGGCCGGGATAAAACATAATGTTAAACAAGGCAATAACTTTCGTGTTGATTCGGAAGACATTTTTTTTGCTGGATCGGACCAAAACATAATTGTGGAGTCGGTGTAACTCTCGAAAGGAAAACTTATCACTATTACGATACCTACACCAAATAGTAAAGGGGCAAATGGTGATTTAGCTGGTGATTTGCATGTAGAACTATGGTCGTAAACTACAATAATTGATGATTTAATGTGAACCGTTCCCATTTAGTCAAGAGTGTTTTCTAAATGGAACACACTAAAGTGTCTGTAGTTGTAGGAAATGACATCCACTTCAAATTTTGCCCAAAAGTTCATCGAGCGACTACAGGCAAATTGAGCTTTCTACTTTACGTACTCACAAGCGAACGAAAAGTAGCTCTTTTTCGGATGCACTTTTTCGTTTAGTAAGTTAGCAATGAAACCGACAAAGCCAATAATTATCCTGTCACCATAAATTATGTAAATAAGTAATTGTTTTGCAAATAGTACCAACAACAACAAAATGCTTTATTTTGCCCTACGGGCTTTCGGATTCCTGGTTACAAACATAAACATAAAAATAACAATTTATTGTTCTCCCTCACTCCTCTCGTTCTCTATTCTTTCTCTCCTCTTCCTTATTCTTTCATCCATCTCCCTGTCGTCTTTGCTCCATATTTCTCCCCTTCTTTCTTTCTTCCCTTCTCTCTCTCTTCTCCTTCCTTCCCGTTCCTGTTCTCTCTCTCCTCGTCCCCACCTCTGCAACCCGCTATCATTTTCCTCTCTCACACACACTCTCTCCCCTCCTCTCCTCTCACCTTCTCCTTGTACATTTTCTCGCCGGGTCGTCTTCTTATTCTCTCCTTCTAGAAAATTTTCTTCTGTTTCTCCTGTGTCTCATCCCATCTAAACCAGTCCCCGTTTATCTGTATTTTCCTGTATCCTATTTTCACCCTTTTTTCTCTATCTTTCTTTTCTCTGGTCAACTCTGTTTGCAAATACATAGTAAATTTCTAGTTTTGTTGGCAAACTAGTAACAAATAATATTTCAAAAATGGTTAATTTGAAAAAAATAGATACAAAATAAACTTGTCTCCTAAAAATTTCATGTGCAAAAGTAGCCGATTTTGATATCAAAGTAGCTGTTAAATTATTGTCCTCGGATGACTCATTATCTTCATTCAATGAAGATGTTGCTGAAGAATTAAAAAAAAAATCCTTCTCCATCTCGCGAACTTTTTTCCCAGACGGTTTCAAACCAGTAGACTTTTTTTTAATAGTCAATGAGCAAAACGTTCGAGAAGCTATCAGTTCCCTTCCTGCCGGTTCTTCACCAGGTTTAGATGGCATGAAACCACAATACTTGAAAGATATTATATTTTTGTCAGCGGGTGAAGCAGGTCAGCAGGCATTAAGAGCTTTAACAAAACTGTGCAATTTTTTATTGTCTGGCCAACTTCCTTCAGAAATGTGTCATTTATGATATGGTGCGTCTTTATGTGCCCTTCATAAGAAAGATGGAGGAATTAGACCGATCGCTATAGGAAACTGTTTACCAAGATTTCAAAAACGCCTTTAACTTAGTCGAACGGGACTGTATTCTAAAAGAGGTGCAATGTCATAATCCACTTCTTTACCCTTATCTTTATCAATGCTATAGGAATCCTTCAACTTTATTTTTCGGTGATCATTTAATTTCTTCTCCTGTTGGAGCCCAGCAAAGAGATCCTTGCCGTCCTATGATTTTTAGTCTTCTCATTCAACCAATTATTTTATCTTTGGATTCTCAACTGAATATTTGGTATTTAGATGATGGAACCTTAGCTGATTACCCAGAAGTAGTTTTGTCCGACTTTAAGAAAGTTATCAATTTATCTAGAAAAATTGGTCTTGAATTAAATTTTAACAAATGCGTGATCTTTTGCTGATCTGGAGACACAGATTTAAAAGTCATAAAGGAATTTCAAAATTTAGCACCAGGTATTAAAATTTGTGACCGAGGAAGTTTATCTCTTTTAGACTCTCCAATCTTTGACCAAGGTTTCAAAAACACTGTCGAAAAAACCATAATTACAGTTGAAAATCTTTTAAACAAAACTGAACTTCTTAGCAGACACGTGGCTTATACTTTAATCAAAAACTGTCTTTTCATACCAAAATTTAATTTTTTATTAAGAACAACTCCATTTTGGAAAATTTCTAATTATGTTAATTCAATTGATTCTTCTTTAAAGTCTTCTTTGGAAAGAATACTTAATTTACATTTAACTGATTTACAATGGTGTCAGTCCTCTTTACCGAGTAGATTTGGTGGACTGGGAATTCGCCGCATTTCCGATATTTGCCTCCCTGTTTTCCTATCTTCAATTCATGGTGTTAAAAAGCTTGTTTCTCTATTATTAAATTCAAAGGATAATGAGCTTATTCAGCATTATGATGAAGCTTTAGCAGTCTGGGATGTAGAAAATGAGAACGAAAGACCAACAATCCCACAATTTCACAAGAATTGGCATAATATCAATATCAAACGAATAATTGCCAATGACTTAATCCTTAATTCACCTAGAGACTTGGCTCGTTTTAAGGCTTTGCAATGCAGAGAATCAGGATCTTGGTTACATGCAATACCTTCTCCTAATATTGGTACTCTTTTAGATAACACTTCCTTCCAAGTTTGTATAGGTTTAAGATTGGTTTGTAATCTTTGTACACCTCATTTTTGCAAATTCAATGCGAAAGTTGACGAAATTGGCATTCACGGTCTAAGTTGTTCAAAAAGCAGTGGGAGATTTTCCAGACACACTGAAATTAATTCTATTATCAACCGGTCTTTGACTTCTATTCATGTTAATTCAACTTTAGAACCAAACGGACTGTCTCGGGATGATGGAAAACGCCCAGATGGGATGACTTTAGTACCATGGGTTAAACGTCAACCTTTAGTTTGGGACGTTACTATTGTAGATACACTTGCAGACAGTTACGTTTTGAAAACTTCCGAAGTTTCAGGTTTTGCCGCTGAAATGGCTTGCAAACATAGCAAATATATTTCAATTATTTCGTCAAATTACGTATTTAAAGGTTTAGCCTTTGAAATCTTAGGACCTTGGTGCAAAGAAGCCATCGGTTTTATTAATGTCATCGGAAACCGACTTATTTCGGAATCAGGCGATTGAAAATCAAAGAAATTCCTTTTCGAGAGGATTTCCCTTGCCATTCGACGTGGAAACGCTGCAAGCATTCGAAGCACTTTTCCAGATTCCAACATAAGTTGATTAATTTTTAATAAAACGTAAGAATTAACTATTTTATTCGTTTGGTTTAACGATTTCTTTTTAATTGGTGGCCCAACCGTAAAGACCCTCTGCTAATCTCTGGGGACACATTTTCTTTTAGAAGATTCTTCTTTTGTAATCTGCGACGGGCAGAGAAACTCGTGTCGGAGATTGCAGAAGACGTCTTTCCCGTCTGATGCGGTTGAAATTTGAAATTTGTGTAGGTGACAGTAAGTAGAACATATCTGTAACGAACGTGTCTATGCAAACGCGATACAAGGTTTCCCTTATTCGTCCGCGCCACGTCATAAATAATAAATGTGAGCGACGTTAGTGGCGTAGTCGGCGGCAGTTTATTTCCCCGCCGCCGAGTGGAGGACCTGATCTGCGGCATTACCAAAATTGCGTCGTCGTGGCGGGGGAGTTTCGCCTCCGCCGGTGTTCTTAGCACATCCTTACATTATACGTATAAATGTTATGCTAGTTGCAGGAGTCCCAAGCGGCGGATGTAAGCCTGTTAGAGACAGCCTGCGGGAGCAGCTTAGACAACAGACCTGCTGCCCGTATTTGATTAGAGACTTTGCCCGTCCGAGATCCCCAATCCCTCACGTCGTTAGGTCCGCAGGACCGTCCCTTCGGGCAAGGATAAGCTCCTCGGAACTAAACCCTAATGCCCAGAGCTACGCGTTTCTTTCCGTCCGCTTCGATGCATCGCGTCCCACTAAAACCACGTCAATATAAAAACGGATCAGTCTTCTATAGGCCGCGATGAAAACACACACCGCGGACTCTTCCACGGGATTAAGGAAATAGATCGGCCGGTCCTAATCTTCTCACCAAGAGCTTTTTCCGAGACGAGTCTGACAGGGATGACCGAGAAAAAGTCAAAATTTTCGAAAATCCACGTCCTGATCGTTTTCAGTGACAGGTTGAAGACTCCGTCATTTCAAAAGCTACAAAATTTCATGAAAATTCATATTCATATAGATTTGAATATTTTAATTTACAAGTCAAAATCTGATAGTTATCCAGCTGCAATAACTAGTTTTATGCATTTCCAGTAACACAAAATTAATTAACCCTTTAGTCGTAATTGAATTTATGATTAAAATCCACATTGTAGTGACGACTTGACGATTATTTCCTGCCGTTGAAACCGAATTAAATTGGGCGAATTACCGCATAATATATCGTATTTACCGAATAGATAAATTAGAACTGTGCAGGAACAAAGCGAAAATGTAAACATATCAAATAGAGAAAGGCAAATAGCTCCTGACATTTCGTAGTGATGGGGTTGCGAGAGATCAAAGAGATGTTATGTTTACATTATTTGGGAACACACGTATATCCGCACAAATTTTGCATTTACTTTGATCTTGCCACAAAAAAATTTAAACGAAATTGCGAACGATCGAGAACAGGAGGCTCGGCGTAATCGTCAATTAAGGGACTCGGAGCAGTTCGGCGAAAGATCGTGTAAATATTAACGCGTCTGGTCTTCTTTTTTACGAATAAAGAATTTATTTATTTGGAAGAGCCGCGATGCAAAATGAATCCAAAACAGATCCGTTTCGGGTGGTATCGACCCGAAGAAAATAAGAAGTGACGGTGGGTGTTAAATCGTGGGACGAAAAGGGAGACAGGATGTGTCTTGACGGCTTCACGAGCGTTGACAGGGGGCGCGATGTCGGCTCCGGGGAGGAAACGGTGTCGTGAATTTCCGCCAACGTTTCAAAATATGCTGACGGGGATGGAATCGAGAAAAAATACAAATTAAACGTGCGACAAAATACGTTAAGAAATGCATTCGTGTGTTGGGCATCACCGGAAAGTCGTTGGCAGTTGGCCAATCGATAGACGGACCATCACACATCTCCGCTTAAAGGTGGTGCCTCACATCTGAATACACAGCGAGTATTGTGGCCAAGCGCCTAGCGCGCCGCTTTACATTCGAGAGGTCCCGGGTTCCAACCCCGGTGCGGCCTGACCAGGTGTGGGTTTTTTTCACATCGTGGTATATCTCATATCACACAGCTGAGGCGAATGCTGGGTCCAGTACCTACCACCTTCATTCGTCACCCATCCTCACCCTACCCATCCCGAATCTTCCTGTCAGTGTGGCTCAAAAGCCTCTGGAAAGCGTCAGCAGCCCGCCCCCCGTCGGGGGGGCCTTTCCGAATATACTGGAAAATAAATTTATATGTATATTTTGTTTTCCCATGCAAACACGGTCCCTGATTGAATCTCTCGGTTCCAATATTTAAACGTGAATCCTTGCGGCTATAACCGAGCCATTTTCGTCTCTGAAAAGTGTCCCTTTTTTCTTTAGAAAAACTTTTCTAGTTGCCGTCCTTAATTAAGAGGCGGTCCGGGTAAATTGCCGCCGTTATAGGGGAATGAAAAGAACTGAAAACGCTCGAACTATAGACATAAGTTCATTAAGTATTCCGCAGATGTCTTCGCTTCCATAAAACCATTTCTATAATATTTCATTTTGCGTTTTTCTTTCCACCCTAATTGTTGCTCCGAAACTCTTTTATTGCATGTCCTTAATTGATTCGCACAACACTCTTTCTACTTTTTGTCTCTTTGTTGCAGGTGAGTAGACCGCCAACCTGCGTCTAGTCCTGTAAGTTGGAACCAGAAGAGCAATTTAACACATACCCAGAGCGATTAAGTTTATCTGTTAATTTGTCTTTCGCCTCCGGGTGTGTAATAATTTCGTTCGGTTGGGTTGCATTCTTTTTAATGCCAGTTTTGTTACTGTTAAATTGGAGCGGAACGGGATGGAGCGCCAGTGTTTTACAGTTGAAGGTAAATTAATTGACAGCCAAGTTCCCGGTGGACATTTTATTCGGCAAAATAAAAACACCAACTCTGAAGTAATTTACTGTAATTACTCTTCGTTTAAATTCAATCAAAATTTATTTGCGGCCGGGACCGGATCGACCGTGAACCATGTCTGGATTAAAATGGGGCCGGTGTGCAAGTTTTTCCGAGGGAATATGAAGAAGAAATTTTCACGAATTCGCGACTCTCTGACAGCGAAAAAGTTTATTTGTTTGGCGCGCGTGAATTCCGCTTTCGGATTAGACGCGCAAATTGAATAAAGAATGTGTTCGTCAGATCAAAGTTTCATATTTCGTATGGGACAGGCTGTTTGGGACCACCCTTCTTACGATATCAATTTGCAAATTTAAGCGGTGATATATTCCCCATGTCACGTTATCTAGCCGCTTTATCGCCGAATTTTCGCATTTTGAATTCATTTATATAACCTTTTATCCAGTTCTCTTTCACTCCATTTTTCACAACGCCGATTATCTTATGGTATATGCCACGGCCGACGGAATATAATCAGGCAAAAAACACCAATTTATCTCCGGGCATCGTTCTGTCGTCGCCGTTATATTCCACTTTGTTGATGACGTTTCCGAATTTTGACGAGAACATTCAAAATGTTCCTCCCTGCCATCGGTTGACTTGTTGCTATTTATATAAAACCCGGTGAAGTTTTATGAAAATCACGGGGAGCATGTTGGAACGCCTTGATCCCGGCTTATGTAGGGCAAGTGTATAACCGCACTTGAATTTTAAATATGATAAAATATTCAGTCGCGAAAGTCAGCCATAAATATACAGATAAAACTATAATGAATGGTAAAAGGGTCGTTAAATTGTATGCAAGGTCTGAGTACTTGTAAAATTACCTTGAAATATGAGAGGTTTAGAGGCGATGAGGTAGCCTGATCGCACACCACTTCTCTCACCGATTGCCTCGTTCGTCACGACAGTGGCGTGCCGTCAAAAAAATATATATATCACATCTTCAAAAGATTTCTTGATCGATCAGAAAATGGCCAAAGATTCAAAACAAAAGATTTTTGAAGAATTGAAAAGTGTAAAATCTCAATTCAAACTCAAATTCATTGATGCTTCCCTTGTTGCGGAAATAAACACGAGTCGCAGACACAAAATGAAGAAGGTAATGAACAACTTACTCAAATAATGTCAAAAACTTAATTGAATGGATTAACAATAGCAAATAGGAAGACACTTCCAATGCATTCAAATTGCATTAAGAATTATTGTTGCATTGTGCATATTTAGTATTTTCTGTATAGTTTTTACTTCTGTTTTGAATTTATATTTTTGGTGATTTTGACCCAATGGTGCCAATGGTACAATTTACGACAGTGCCAGATATTTTCGAAGCTAAAATAACAAGACCTCATTTTTTGCTTTGACAATTTTTGTGCTTAACAGGCTTAAAAATGATAATAGGGGTTGCTTTTTGTGGGTGTCAAACGGCGAAGGTGACGATATACTCAGAGGATGAAATAGGGGTGAAGCGGCGAAGGTGAGGGTATTTCCAACTCGAAAAAACTGTCATTTTTTCTTAACAGGGTTGAAAATGGTACTAGGGGTTGGTTTTTGTAAAATTAAAGTAGACAGTAATTTTCTTCTTGTTTTGAAGATCAAGTGTACAAAATTTCATCAAGATCGGAGTAAAACTGTAGATTTGCATATAAAATATACAAACAAACAGACATTCAGTTTTATATATATAGATTAAATTAATTAAAATGCTGAAATCTTAATTATTTTCATAATCAACGAAATTACTTTTGTCGAAATTCTCTTCTAAATAATTCCCCAACAGAGAAAAAGGAAAGACATTTTTATTTTCAAGCTGGCGGCTTGCCGTGAAAGGTGTCCTGAGTTCAACCGTTGCGCATCGAACTCCGCGTTCAAAATTGCTTCAGGTTCAAGTTCTCCCACATTTATTCTTTTTTTTATTTTTTCTAAACGCCATTAAATCAGCTTTATTGCGACTTTGTGAGTGTTTATGGTTTTTGGATTTGTGCGCATGAAGTTTCTTCAATATTTCTCCGCCACTGGTTGCCGAGCCTAATATGTGGTGCTCGATTCACGGCACGTCTTGTCGCGAGTCCCCGTTTCTCGTCAAAAGGGCGCCCCCGAACCAACCCCGTCTTGTCAATATTCGGCCGACCGTTCGCTTATAATAAAATTGTAAAGTATCGTCGGCCGCAGCCGCCGCCAGCGCTCGACCGCCGGCTCTCGAGAATCAATTTCTGTTTTTGTTCTGTTCGTTATTTATTGATAATATAAATTTTGTAGGTTTGCGCGATGGCGGAATACCAAAAGTGTGCTCCGATCTCCGCCAGATAAATCGACAATGTGCTAACTTCCGACCGTTTTTGACGCGAATTTTACACAAAACACCACCAAGGCCCATAAATACTCAGCACGGGAGCCGGACTGGAACGGACCAATAAAAGATCAATGAGGGATTCCAGACGAATCGGAAAAAATTACTGCTTCAATCGGCCGCAATAGAAGTGCACACGTTTTCTCTCGTTTCGTTGGGGCTTTCGGCGCGCCTAATTTGGGACTATTCTCACATATCCGGAGTTTTCGAATGCGACCGGAGTCTCTAATCAATTGGCGCTTTTCATTCGTTCAAGGTCGACACCGAGCATATTTCAGACGCCGGAAAAAATCCCACTCCCCTGCGGTCAAATTGAACAAATCAGAATTTTCTTCACACGAAATTATTTTATTATCTAGAGGAAAATGGAAACCTAACAAAACAGATTCCTAATCAAAGAATTATTAAGCTTGAAATCATCTCGTGCAAAGAATTATTTTTTTAACAATTGAACCACTAGTGAGGAAATAATGTTTTCTCACTAGTGAGGAAATAATATTTTTTCACTAGTGAGGAAATAATATTTTCTCACTAGTGAGCAAAGTGAATGTTTTGAGAGTTTTTTTAATCTGTTTTTAAAATATGTACTTTCTGAATATTAGTAACGAAAGCTTGTCTTATTTTTAACCTATTTAAATTTGTAACCTGTTATTAAGATTTCAATTGACGAAAAAACGTGAACGTCATTTTTTTACTCTTCTCAAATGCGCATTTAATCACCTGTACTGTTGTAGTCCTCGCCTTCGGCTCAGACGCCCAACTTCCATACTCGTGATTAAATGCACTACTTTGCTCACTTGTATTGCAATAGCTATTTACGCATACGACAAAATAAATTTCAGATTACCAAAAACAGGATTTCTTTTTTTTTTGACTAGTTATGCAATAATGCAGTCCTTTCTTGATACTTTTTGACTCTTTGATTCGGTTCGAGTCGCTCTGCTTTTTATTCTCGACGACCCTGTCATGTCCTGGTCGTATTTAAAATGTAAATTGTCTCAGTGCTCTGAATTTATTAAATATGATCCACACGACCCCGTTTCTTTTTTAGTTATTTTTAAACGAATTAAGGAGAGCCGTCTCACAGAGGTCCTCCGAGAGACGACGAACATTTCACAGTTAAAGTTTCACACGGTGACTGTAAAATTTTGTTGGTTGTTTTTCTTTATATGAACGTGTCGTCGAGGCATTTGCAACCTCCGAGGAAACATCGCAATATTTTTGGCGCGAAAAGCACGAAAAATCACTAAAAGGAACGAAAATGTTCCAGAAAACAATTTTCGCTTCGCTAAATAAAAGTTAATGTTAACAAACGGTCAATTCGGGAGTTAATCTTGATGCGTGAGCTCAAATGGGCGATTCGGAAAGGAAACTGGGGGGAGTAAACTAATAAACTAGACCACGGTGAGGTTCCAGGGGTGGGCGGGAAAATATTTTTCAAAGTGGTCGTTCCGATTCACCGTGAAATTTAATAATTACCGAGAGTTACGCAACTAAACGGTCTAATTTAATTTCGTTTCGTAATATGGTTAAATTAAATTAAGATTGCACTGCAGTAATAAGAGCTTCAGCACAGCGTAATAACACTCGGTTGCATGTAATTGTACAGAGAAGAGGCGACGCCGGAGCCGCAGGTTGGCATCGCGACGCTCTGCAAGCATTTGTATGTTAATTGCATGCGCCCACCAACACGAAAACATCACTCTCCTCGTCTTTCCGTTATAACCTACGAAAATCGAATCAATTACGATCTCTTAGTTGAAGACATTTCAACGAAAATAGCCGACCAAGATTAATTCGAGTATCGCATGATCAACCGGGGAGACGTCAGTTTCTTTTTGGGCAGTACTGGTAATCAGGGGTTGCGGTAGTGATGCGGGACATTTTTGGAAAGACTGTTAAGTTATCGTTGCACTCGTTGAACTCGATTACCATACTATATACTCCGTTTCTGAGTTCGATGCCGGTCATAAATCAATAACAATCACCGCTGAACACACGCACATGCAAATTTCTTTTGTCGGGAAGATCCGAGCAGTAGAATAGCCTAGGCTGATTGTAATTAATGATTCGTGGAATATTTTGGATGTGCTGGAATCTGTCAGCGCGTCGGTCGTTTCGTGGCCGAGCGGCATCGGGCTCAGAAACAGACTATAGCATTGTGACGGTCTCGTATTAAAGCGAAGTTCCAATTTGAGCCGTAAATCTTGCACGTGCAGCTATAAGGAAATATTACTTCCATACATATTACTACATTTTCTGGAAGCAATACATTTCTATCTCGTGAAAGGGTGTAGCAATCTGAGACAAGTCTGGCCAACAAAGAGCAGTAAAATCTCGACGATGAAAAAACCTCGCACTAATCTATATAAAGGAGGGCCGCGTCTCGAAGATCTCATAAAATTGATGTAATGCACTCTAACAGCGATCCCTCGAAGCTCGAGACTTGGAAAGTGTTAATGAGCCGTGGCTCAGCAGTTTTATCATGCTGATTTGACCTATTAAAGAAACGACTGGCAATTGCGCTCAAATCGGTAAACAGTCGACCTTTTGTATAGATTTAAGGGTTGAGAAGAAGTATCGTCATCAACGGCGAAACAGCCCCGTTAGGCCACCCCCGGTGACATATTGCTTCGATAGAACCAGGCTCGACTAACCTTTTAATCCAGTGAGTCGAACGGTGAAGGAGTCAAATCCGACACCAGTACAATAAGCCGAGTTTAATCTGGCAAAAAAATAAACAGCGGAAGGGGATTAGTTATAATGAAAATGGGGATTCCTAGTCGAAAACGTACATGCAAGTTCAAGTAATAACAAGGCGAATTAGTTTTGTCGAGAGGAGAACAATGGAGCGATCCGCGTTTTATGCGATCCATCGCTTTGGAACAAAGAGAATGAGGAAAGTGGTGGCGGCAGCTTCATCTATGAAAACAGACAACTGCTAAACCTTCCATTGTGGACGTAATGAAGACTGATGATGGTAAGATGCAACGACAATGACTGCCAAAGGATCGGCTGCTTTCTATCAAATTTTGATAACTGACGAATTGTTTTGACATCAAACATATCAAATCTTGCAGCGAAGTTTTTGGATGAAAAAGGGCAAGGTTTAAATATCGGCGGCGTAATTAGGAACCCCTAATACGATTAACCGATCAAACGAACTTACCCTGGTGAAGTTCGATCGTAATTGCATCAAGACTCCGTTTGAGATAATCGCATCTCTTTCATTATTTCATTAGGCTGTTTTAATTTTTTGCCCCCGCGTCGACCCTCTTTACAACCAGAATTGTACTTTGCGAGGGTAACAATAGGACCACGAACGTATCTGTTGTGTTCCCCCGCTCAAAGATGGCAAACTTTTCACGTTGGCTTAATCTGAAACGGCTGAAAAACACAAATTTATGTATATTTGCGACAAAACCTGCATGCAAATGTCATTTTGTTTGCTTAAAGATGAAGCCATTATGCCCGGGTACAAGCGAGACGTCGCAATAATAATCCAAGTTTTGCTGTAGAAAAATACCAAAAGAGAAGTCATAACAATGACTGTAAATTTTTAGTGGGTTGCTTTAAGAAACGAGTCGTTTCCATTCAACAAAACGTACACAAAACACTAAGGTACGTCTTTATCCGTTTCACTTCCGATCGAGTTAGGGGCGAACGCTTAAACTTGGCAAGGTTCCTTCGATTCGCGTAACTTGCATTCTTACATCGTGGTTTATTAAGTTGGCCACCTGAACCAGCGTTTCGGGAGCTTTTTCCAATTCTTGGGAAATTATTTTGACGCAAGATATGCAACGGAGATGACGAACGCAAAGTTTTTATCATAAAACGGAAAGTATCGAGTGTTCATTTAAATTTCTCCTCACAGTTGGCGTTGAAGAGTCGATTGTGAACGCACCACGGATTACAGATCTTTAAATCTAACCTCACTTTTTGCGTTGTTGTGTTTTTACTCTGTAGACGGGACGAGTGGTGCGTTCACAATCGACTCTCCACCGGATACATTTAAATGAACACCCGATATTTTGGAAAATTGATTAACACAAATTGAAAAAATTCGCAGTGACAAGTGCGAGAATTGTATATTATTATAAGACGCTTGATTGTGACACGAGTTGGTTGGGGCACGACGAACGCAGTGAGGAGCTCCAACAGAACGAGTGTCACTGTGCGTCTTATAAAACGAGTGTAATATACTATTTTTTCTACTTTGGTTGTATTACTTTGATAAAACATCGAATTATGAAATAATCTAGGGACTTTTGTGTGGCATGAGTTATGGTGGTATTTCTGTGAAATTTATGTCAAATCTCGAATAATGTTAACAGGAGCTGAAATTTCAGGAATTAGTAAAGCAAATAAGCAATAAATAAGCAATAAAATAGTATATTACACTTGTTTAATAAGACGTATTATCACATTCGCTACGCTCGTCGTGCTTTAAACACACTCATGTGAATAAGGCGTCTTACTAAACTCGTATAATAATATGCTATTGTGACACTACTTTTATTTTCACAAAGACTCACTTATGATAGTAGAAAAACCATCTTTTTAGAATTAAAACTGCATTGCTTGATTTTTTGGAAGACATTTTAAAGTCATGTGCAACAACATAAGAAGAGAAAATATTGTTTGGCAAGTACCGAAACTCCCTGGCAAAATTACAATCACTTCGTATAAAATCCGTTTTGATAGCTCAGGGTTCAATTGTTATTAAACGTAATCGTTGGCCTTAAAATATTTAATGAGGGTGAAGAACTTTGTATGAATTTTCTTGAAGAACACCTCTAGCTTCTTTTTCGATAAAACTCGCATGAAAAACTTAACGGCCCGCGCTATTGGGACTACAAAACATGGCTTAATATTTATTAACGATTCCGCTTCTTTGTTTTATGGTAGTAATTCTCGTTCAAGTTTCGAAACTTTTCCGAACAACTTTATTGTACCTGTGAATAGAAGATTCTCTCTTATTTACACACACACCCTCACAAAGAATACTCTTCTCGAGTTAATAAAATCAACTGGAAGCGCGCGACTCTGTATTAGCACAATAATGAAACAAATAAATTTTTTTCTTTGCTACCGACGCAATCAGCATCTTCCGCCTTAGGGTGCAGACGAGAGTCATAAAACCTCCACTATAGTAGGCATAAAGTGCTTCATTGTTGGTTTAATTTAGGGTTTTATTCAATTATCCAGATTTCTAGTAGGCCCGGTATAACACTGCAGGGTTGGCGAATGAAAATTGTATGGCAAGTTTTCTTTGTAATAGGGGTTAATATTAGACTTTTATTGTTCTAGGAGTTTTTACAACCTTCACCGGTCCAAGGAGTATCACAATTGCGGTTAAAACAACTGTTTCTTCTGTTTTCAGAACCGGTTCCCAGACGTTTTTTAGAGCGTCGCTTCTTTGATTGATCTCCAGAAAGTGAGCGCGCAGCATTGTTTTCGGGGGAACTTTTCTTCGGTCTCGTGCTGCTCATTCTCTGTAGTTTATTTGAAAATAGTGGCTGGGCGTATAATAGTGGAATAAACGCGGAACATTTGTCATTCTATGGCTTTCCAATGACGGTCTAGTTATTTATTTTTGTGCAAGACAACGGATTTTGTTTGGAACATTTCCAATTTGTACGTCGTACTATCGAAACATTTAACTGCATATAGCTGCAATCCACATAAATATTCAGCTTATGGAAATTAGATTTAATCACATTCACCAGGAAGCCCCATGTACTTCTCTTTTAAAAAATCTAATTCGAAATTTGTCAACGACAGGGTTGAAAAATGGATTGCAAAAGAGAGTGTTCTTAGTTCCCAAAGTTCAGACGTGCATAGGGGAATTCCGGGATGTCTCAATGGATGACGGATTTCAATCACCAAGAAAAATATCGGGGGTGTAAAATATTTGGATGATTGACGTTGACTTGTATTTTCGACGATTGTTGTGTGTGCGATTTTTTTAAAGCGTCATCCCTTAATTATCAAATTAGAGGTGGCGTTGCGGTGGCGTTTTGCACCCCTCTGAATTATTTTTAAAGAGCAGACAAAAAATATCGACCAAAGCGAAGTTTAAGCTGTTCTACGTCTGATAAAGGGTAGGCCGTCCGTTTTCCTAATCGGCGAGCATTTAAGCCAGATAATAATAGGAGATAAAACGATCGATAAATTTTTATCAAACTCCAATTAAAAATGGCAATTACCTTTTTCCGAGTCGGTATTTATTTGCGTGCATTGACATGTGGTGGGGTTGGTTTTAATTAAAACTACACCTGAGATAGTGTCGCGTGTTTTGAGGGTCGCCGTACTAATTTGATGTTTTTCTAATTCAGTTCATTGCCGAAGTTTATTTCCACTTGCGGCCTTCGTGACAATTGTTCAACTCTAATGGAAATAACGAGGGTGTGTTTGGAGATTTTATTTGCTTAATAGACAGTTTTGGAAGGGTAGCTGAATAGTGGATCGTGGTAAATTTTTAATGGGCGGACATTTCGGTGCGTTTTCAACTCCGTGTTGAAACTAATTGAAAAGAAATTTTCATCGATCCAGCAGGAGTGCCGGGATGAAATTGTTGGGGCGTCTTTCTCGGGGAATTTTTCTCTCCGGGTAATAAAATAAATAACGAAAGGGGTGACGTTGTTGGCGCTGGAAATATTATACACGGTTTCGTTTCATAAGGTATATTGCATTAAACTACCGACAACACAATGAACGGGAACAATGACGATCGTCGCGACGCCGACTCAGACGCCAGACGTGGCTTTACGACTGGAGCATTAAACTCGCGCGCCCTTCTGAAAAATTTTGTCAACGGTCGCATTTCCACTTGAATATCCTTGGCGTTGTGCATTGAAGGTAACAGTTATTTATGTGACGCGCTTAGTAGACTAACCTTGACGAGCGACGAAGGAGCGAGTCTCCATAATCCAGTGAGTGTATCGATTTATCCGAGAAATCTTCGAGTCCAACGAAATTAGCGAATCAAAATCCATACTTTAAGCGCGCAGGTTTTCGTCGCTGTTCCATTTTGGCTCTAACATCCCTCATAATATAAACACATCTTCATCAAAGTTCCTCACACGTCTACGTGGCTGCGTCCGCATCCTCCACCGTGAATAATAACGAGTTTCTCTCCTCCACAATGGAGATGACTACGTGAATATATCGAACTTAACTCCCAACGACACAACTTTCTGTTTACACAAGGTGTAACGAAAACTTTGCAGTGAAACTAATTTTCCTCAAAATGGGAATAAAATAACACTGGGGATTTGGCCACAAACCCTGCAGAATTTCATTTCAAGACCGAGGTTTTTTATAAATGATTCTTAATACCTTCATTTGAATTATGCAAATTTGTGTGCATGAACTCGACGAGAAATTCGTATTTTTCAGATTAAAATTAGACCAGATGTTAATCCGGGAGTCAGCGCTTTGTTGTTGTTGTTGGAAGTAGTGAGGGATTTTTTGGTTGGTTCGATAATAATCTAGTGTCGCGTCAGTGGATTTCCCACTAATCAGTCTTCCGAACCGTCGCTTTTGACTGGTTTAAAGTCGTAATCTCGGCAGCAAATAACACTGCAGCGAGTGTGGTTTTGGGATGAGGGGTGCAGCGGTAAAATATAATATTAAGAACTGTCAGTCGCAAACTGAACGAGCTCGGTGAATGGTCCCAGCAATTCCGAAATGCTTTTAAAGAAAAGCCCGAAGCAGAGTGCATGAAAAAGAATTTCGTTATCGTCAGTTTCCACGAAACTTTGGTGCAGGGACTCTCCCCCGAAGACGTTCAAAAGCCGAGGTGTGTTGACTGGGAAAATGTAGGGATAATTTGCTCTTCCCCGAAATTCACCGAGAACTCTGCCAAAGTCTCGTTTGTTTTCTCCTTCATACATTCCGGCCTGTCACCACACTCGAGGGCTTTGATAACGTCATTTAAGGTGACGGTGAACTCGCGACTGGGAATTCGTTACAAGTTTTATCGAGGGGGGCGAAAAATTCATGCAAAAGTGCGCCGGATGAGGCTGATACGATGCAAGGGTGGCGGAATAATTTATTGTCATTATATGTCGTTTAGAGGGAAAATTAGCGTATGTCGTGACTCGGACCTGATAAGGTATTCACGTGAAGACTCGATAGTTGACAACAAAAATTAGTGTGGTGATCGGTGATTTAGGGCTGTTAGCAGCTGAGTCTGAGTTTACCTCCGTGACATGATGAAATTTACACTGGATGTGGAACATGGCAAAACGCCGCGACACAAATTCAACGTAATATGTTTGCAATTGCAATTTGCATCTGCTAAGCCCGAGCTGTCACAGCGGCAATCGTTGTGTCAGCGCAGTTGAGCTTCTGCAAACCTGAAAGCTGCATCCATCATGTACAAGCGGTGTCCGCCGCTTATTGGACAAACTCAATACCGAAAGTTAGAATTTCACGTTTCGGGTCGCACCGGAAGCTCAAAGGGTGTGCGAGGGTGATAAATGAGTTTGCGCCGAAAAAGCTCACATAACCCCCTCGGAATTCTTCAATTTGATAGTGTCGGACATTCGTTGCCTTAATTAATAAATAGGAACATAAAGAATCCATTTTCTTTGTTTCGAGGGATTCGGATAACCAATTTGGGTGATGATCGGGTGACTTTTCCATTAGATCGGAGGAAAAATATAACGTCTTGAACGCCTGAAAGGTTATACGTATTCGTGCTTGCCGGATTCACGAGGGTGGTTGAAGGTGTCAGAGACGGATGACTATGAACCCGAATGACGTGGACGGGGAACTAACATCCTTTTTCATAGTCGAAGGAGAAATACCTCTTTCGAGCAACCAAAGCTCGTAAAATTATGGACTGAATAGTCGACACGAATGGGGTCGCCGAATTTATACCACTTTTAAGGAAGCGACCGCGTCATCTTCCAATCGCACCATTGTTGTGCCGTCCGTCCGTTATTAACTCTTTTGGATCCCGAGTTTTTTCCCCTCGAGGGGTGGGAATGTTAATTAGCGGCTCAAAACGCCATATCGCGAAATTTATTGTGATGGCCCCGAAAAGCAATCACAACAGTCTCATGCATAATTCCAAGCCGGACCTATTACCATACCCTTAACGACCCTTCGGGTGCTCCAAGTTCATTTGGTGTGAAACGTCTTCGTCGTCATAATTCCGTCGTGGAGAAGAGCCGAGGAAAAAATAATTGAAATCAGAATCGTGACCGCGACATAAAATCGCCACTAAACGTTCTGTTGGCGTAAAATAGGAATAGGGTCAGCTCGTTGAGAGGTTCTTAATGTTCTGTTGATGGTCGTGTCTGTCCCGCTTTACTCATCCAATCCAATATACATTCGAATTTTCATTCACTGGGGAGGAATTTAAATTGCCAGCGGTCAGCATTCGGTCGAATATTCGTTCGACAGAATGTTCGCGCAGTTCTCTTTGTTCGATTTGTGAGGTCAGCTGAAGTTAATCAAGCTTGCCTGCAAAAAAAAAACTCACATTTGGATGTTGTAAATCATCATGTAATATCATGCACACATCCATATGTGTCGATGTTTTAAGGCTTTCGTTCGTTCGATTATTTATGTTCGATTTTCACTGCGAGCATTATCACGTTTATTAGTTTTTGAATTATTTATACGTGCAGTAATTAACGAATGGATTAATCTTCAACGGAAACGAACGATTCATCACGGCTTTGTCAAATAGACCGCGTTTCATCGGAGCTTCGTGGAAGAGCCGTTCCCGATGGGACTTTAGGCGCTTCTTCTAATTCCTGTTCAATTTTGTGACTATTACTGGAAAGCAAACCGCATGGCGGGAATGAATAGTTATTTACATTAGAGTACGGGAGATGAATTTTCCGGCACGACAACACGAGGGCGCAGCCGAGTGCCTGATTAGTTGGAGCGCCGGAAAATACCTCCCGTACTAACTTCTGTGGTTTTTGTTTATTGTACAATTTTGCAGGCTTTTATGATTATGATTATTTACTGGACAACAAAAATTAAAAAAACACATTTTTATTGTAAATTAAAAATGTTATGTACTCGTAATTATGTTATCAATGCAGTTTATTTTGTATTATCCTGTATAATATGTGTTTTTTTACTCTATTTTACACTAACGTTTGAAAATTTTTGACATTGTTCGGGAAATCGCAGCTCCCTTGACCTTCAGTGAAAGGTAACGCTATATTTCCGAGTTTGGGAGGCCGAAAATGCTATTGAAATGTGTCAAGCGCACATTTCTCTACTAAACAATTCAAACTTGTAATGGCGCCTAAAATTCGTCCGCAATAAAATTAATGAGCTGTTGCCATCCCAAAATAAACCACGAAAATCTTTATTGCAAGTCTTGCAGGGGTGACGTACAAAATTAACTTTCGTTCTCATCGGGAAGCTCTCTTTTTAAATAAACAATTCCTTCGGGAATAACTCCAACTTTACAACTTTAAAACGCAGCCACTTCTTTTCCTGAAAAAACAGAATGTGGAAGTTAGTACATCAACGCCGGCTTCCGTGGCGCTGTTTTCTACTTAAAGCTCTGCAAACGTTGCAGGAAGACGACTGTAATTATCGTCTGAAATGTAGGTGCTTTTTCACCGTAAATATGAAGATGTTATTCTTTCGGTGAAATATTTGTCGAGTTCTTGTGTCTTGCGCGGAGAAGATGTAATAACTTGGTGGAAGGCGTATTTAATTGAAATTTTTGTTTTATGGCTCGGTTTTCGCTCTTTAGGGTCATTAACTGACCATAAACCGGTTTAGTTTCATTTTGCAAATAGAATTCAGCTACTTCGGCTGGTATCTACGGTCGTTTGTGGTTTCCTTTCTAATAAAGTTTTAATTTTGTACTGGATATTTCAAACTGACTTGGTTTGTGCAATATACAGGGTGATATTGAAAGTTGTACAGATATTTTAACCACGACCTACTGGCTTCATGTAGAACTCGGAAAAAATATCTAAAAAATTCTACATATGTCAAAAAATAAAATGACATTTATTCTTTGAGTTACAATTTTTTTTTATTGTTTTTAGTCTTCTACGTTGTCAAACAACTTCGTAGGTAAAATTTCGGCACATTTTAAAAATACACCCTGTATATCATATTTTATAAAACGTACACCAATGCGGTTTCCTTGTTTTAAAGCATATTTCCTATAGATTACTTTGCATTGGCGTACATTTTATAAAACATTATATACAGGGTGTATTTTTCAAATGTGCCGAAATTTTACCTACGAGGTTGTTTGACAACGTAGAAGACTAAAAAAAATTGTAGCTCAAAAAATAAATGTCATTTTATTTTTTGGGCTACAATTTTTTCAATAAATGTCATTTTATTTTTTGACATAGAATTTTTTAGATATTTTTTCCGAGTTCTACATGAAGCCAGTAGCTCATGGTTAAAAAATCTGTACAACTTTCAATAACACCCTGTAGTGATACGATTAATTAAGAATCTTCCAAACCCATCACGGAATGATGTAGGTACTTATTTATTTAACACCAAAAAAATATTCTGCACTGAATTGAAAATGGAAGTAAGATTTTCAGAAAGAGTTTATGAGATCTAGTCCTTATTTTCACTTTTCGTTCAGAGTTGAGGATCTGGAAGTGAGTTTAGAATTTCTTGTAGTCAAGAGCGACTCTCGTGTAATGAAATAAAGGTGCAAGTTTCGTGTAGCAGACGGCAGAAGAGGTTGTATCGACAACAACAGGAATGCGGTGCACTTTGAGAATTGTATCGTTTGTAGAATGCTCCGGAGGTTCAGACGGGTGCATCCGTTTCAAGCATTAAAGCGCGTCGAGACGGTACCCCCGAGTGGAACTAGCATATCGCCCAAATGAAATAACGTAACCAGCAGTGTTGCTTGCTTTGCTGGTGCATCAAAGTGTTCGAATCTAGAAACCGTAACAAATCCGACAGTGACGTCGCAATGGCAGGGAAACTCCGGGTCCTTCCCAGGAGAAATTTCAACTTGCATAATCTAGAGACGAGCCTGCACGAACAAGGGGATGATGGATACAGAAGAGTGCATGCATACAATCCCGGAGGCGAGACGCACGCCGCCGCCGCCGCCGCCTCGCATAAACCGGGATTATGATGAAAAACATGGACGCGCGAGGATATAACCGTGAAATTACGTATAATAAACCAATACACACGAGGCGTTATGGAAATGTGAAATCTATAAGCACCGACATTCTGACTCTAGCACTGCATTGCGGCTGGTTTTATACTTCTGCGACGCCGTTTTTATTAAACTATCGGGAATATTGGGATAATGCAAATAAAACACCGAGTGTACACACGGCGGTGCGGAAGGCATAACATTTTTGCACATTGTTTTCTACTGTTTGTTGCTTTGTTTTAAAAGAGCTTCGGCGGAACGACTCGACGAAATTGCCAATTTTGCCGGCGCTTTGCTTCGGAACTTGTTAAAAAATGCCACGACGAACGTCATTCCGGCCACAAAGACACATCTACTGCCCCCGTTTCCGTGTTGAATCCCTTTGTGGAGCAAACAGACGCGAAAATGCTGCATCATACACGGATATTTTAACCAAATGTTTAAACGAAATGGCTCGGTGCAGAAAATTTGTCACCACTTATGCGTACAAAGCCCCGCGGCAACTCTATAACTGATAGGTGTCTTTCTACGAAGAATTTTTAATGAAATTTCGTTACGGCGCACTCGAATCCTGTTGGAGCCAGTTGGTTAATGTTTTTTGTTAGTGTGACAGATCTAAGCAAACGTGGTGTGTTTTCCTTCTACGTGTGTAGCGAGTGTAAACGAACCCTTTCAATTAAACCAATCAGCGCAATAATTTACTCATCAGCAATTCCGTTAGCGCCTTGCCGTCGGGGAAATCCCTAGGGTCCAAAACTAACAAGCGCATTGCTTCAGTCTGTTTCGACTGGAGCAGACAAAGGTCTTGTGTAGTCAATGTCAAGTACAAAACGATCGAATCAATTGTTTATTTTACTTGTGACGAACACACTTTAAAATATTTTGTAGAAACAGATGCGTTGCTTTGTTCGGAACAATGTTCATGCATTTATACCAGATGAGTAATCTCTTTCTACATTACAAAACAGTGTAGATTTCGCTTAATATCTTTGAAATCTGAACTATTCGTCAGTTCTGTGCATGGCGCGCTCGTTAATAGCTATTTTTAATACAAGTGAGCAAAGTAGTGCATTTAATCACGAGGACGGAAATTGGGCGTCCGAGCCGTAGGCGAGGGCCCCGACCGGACAAACAAAAGAGGTTACGTTGTTAGGCTTTGCGTGTTTGTGATTGCTTTACTGATTTTAGTTTAGTCAGTGATACCAACAACACATTATGGTTAAAAATTTAAATAAGTCAAAAATAAGACAAGTTTTAAAAAACTTTCAGTACAACATATTTGGCGTCCTCTATCGACAAACTCGCAAAACATTCACTTTCCTCACTAGTGAGAGAATATTTTTTTCTCACTAGTGAGAGAATAATTTTTCCTCACTAGTGAGAAAATATTTTTTCCTCAATAGTGATTCAATTGCCATCTTTGCTCACTATTTTCAGTGGGCAAATACCACACATGTTTTTATGCCTTTTGGATTAGGGTTTCCCAAGAACCGTACTTTTGGTTTTGCAATAAATTCGCTGGGTTTTTGGCCAATTTTTTCTCACTATTAGGGTCCGTGTCAACTCGTCCGGGCGATTGAGCCATCCGACATTGTTTCAAACCGTCGGAATAACTTAATTTATAGATCGCTTTCGTGCCTATCGCAACGCTCCTTCCCTGCGGGGGGTCAGCCCCGTGATGAATCGTCAGGAGGCCGGTGTTAGGTCACGGAAATGCCGCGTCGAGCTGAGCAGCAGCTGAGCTTCCATTCGAAAACCCTCATTCCATGCACGAATATTCGCCCAGATTCATTCGAGCAGACGGTTCGAAACCCTTCTGGTATTCAGTAATTCCGATTTATAACGTGTAATTACTTACGAGATTTGATTTATAATGAAAAACGGACGCCATCCGCGACGGATCTTTGTTGGTTTTTCCTGAGAGATCCGAAGAGTCGCACTTTAATTAACTCGAGCGTCTCTGGTGAGTGTTCCCACTAGTTCTGAATCGGAAAAATCACAAAGACGGGGGATGCTAATTTAAATAACACTCGGAGATGGGGCTGCAGGTGAAGGGATTTCCGAACAATGGGGAAATTAATCCGCAGCTGTTGTGCAAGGTTTTTTTATTTATAGACCGACACTCAGCGCGGATAGTGGCGATGATCAAATTTTAGCTCTTTCAAGATATTTCTTTGTAATTCTGACAAGCGCTGATTGATTGCGCTCCATCTTCTTTGTGAGAAATTGCATCATAACAACGTTTCCTCAGCGTAGCCCAATCCAGAACGGAGTGAGTGTGTCTCAAGGCTAAAATCAATTGCATCTCTTTAATTTAACGAAGGTGCTGGTGGTTCTCCATTTTCGTTCCGTTAACAAATTCATTTTGGGAAAATCTGACCGCGCGGCTTTAAACGGCGACAAAGTTGTCCTTAAGAGATCGTGATCTACAGCTGTTGTAACCCTTTTGCCGTCGTGATCACGTCTTATTTTATCATCAGCAATCTTTCTCCGACGTGTGGAAACCCCACGATTGTCGCTTAACCCACATTTCAATCGGAATTTTGCCCGCCGGCCATGATCCCCCGGTAATAACGTCACGGTCTACAAAACTTTAATAAAAAAAGATACATAAAACGACCATTACGAGTCCATTTTTTCCAGAAACGATGGGACCATTTTCGGGAAGAGTGTATTAATTTTGCTGGAACTCGGAACACTTATTATTCCCTTTACATCTCCGTTCCCCTTATTTCCTGTTTCTAATCGAATTTATTCCTATAATATTTCCCTTGCATGTTATAAACGCGCCACATAAAAGCGTTTTAAATTGCCGCTCAACTTATTCCATTTCGAATTAAAATCGCCCCGGATAGAGCAACTAGTTTCGCCGAATTGGGTCAATTTCTGCATTTGAAAAACCCGTTGCAAATTTTATGACACTTAATCACGCCGCCAAATTGGAAATGTTCTTATTATCCCGGTCCCGGGCGGTTTTTATCCCACTTTTGAAAATATGTTGTGCACACAGAAAATTCTTCAACGGGTCCTAAACCAACACGCTTCGTCCACGTCAATGCAGACGATGTGTTAGTCATGAGTATGTATGTGTGTGTACATAGAGGAGTGTGCAGAGGGCGTACCGCGTCCGTGTTTAATTAAGGGATGGGACGGGGCTAAGCGGGACGATGTAAAATCGATTGCTTTCATCCCAGAGGATCGCCAGACGAGCAATTACGCAATCTCTGCTTAGGTAATTGATAATCGAGCACTCAGCCCTCGTGTATTGCAACATCTGCGACGTCTTTAACAATTGTTTTGGGGATTTCGCAGCCCGAGAAAAATTTACTGAAACGAGAACGAAGCCCCTGATTGATAACGTCATTTTTTGTTCGATACCTCCCTAGAAAGCGAGTCTGTATCTAGTTACCAGTGGGTGAAGGTTTCACTTTCGCTCACTGACTTTCGCTCACGCATAATTGAAATTCGACAATATTTGGTATCATCATCAGAAACTTTGTTTATTTTGTTTTTTATTTTGGTTCACTTCATTGTCTACTCAGCTGCGTTTCGTGTACGAACACGAAATTCGCGTGAACGAAAGTTCGTTGCACGTTCCGAGCAGATGTAATCCTAAATCGAATATGATATTCCGATTGTTCCGGGGCTCTCTGAAAGAAGCGTCTGGCTCCTTTAATAACGGTTTTAATTAATATTCAATGCGATGCTCTGAACTTTTAATTAAATGTATCTTGTTGGATAATGAGTTGCAAAAAGAACAATCGCGCAAGTTTTTATCGAGCATCTTCCGGCTTTTTAAAATGCAACAACTCTCTCATCAAAATCACCAATTAAAACCTGCCACCCTCCGTTGTAGGCGCCGACCACAAATCACACATCCACCCCCTAAACTTTAACAGTTCGAATCACGAACATCTGCGTATCGGTGCTGTTTAATTGGAGAAGGCTTTCTATTATTCAGCATTGTGCGTCTGTGTGTGGCGCATTTTCAGATGGATTAATAATGTATTTGTTCAAGAGTGAGTTGAGTATGATAAATGGTCGGATGTTCGACATGTTATGGATCGGCTGGAGAAAAACGCTATCGATTAAAATTTAATTAGTGCACAGCATCAGGATTTGTTAGGGGTGAGCAGCGTCGGAAAAAATCACACCAACCCCAAAATGGAAACGTCGCTTTATGTGTTCCTCTCAAGTTTAATTTTCTCGTCCTTGAGCGGTAATGAACGTGCATGTGTTAAAGTGAAACTGAAAAGCCGTTAAAATAGGCTGCAACGCAAGACCGCAACGTTAAATTAGATTAGAATGGCATAATAAATTACCGGGGGCCATGATTCAAGGCACCGGAATAACCTAATCAGTAAACCACAAGGATGATTACACATTACACTTGATAAATACTGGGCCATTATAATCAGCGCCCGCGATGCAGGACTGCTCTCGCAGGATCCGCTTCCTGCTGTTCCTGCCATCGCTGCCACTGATTACTGTTATCGGCCGGCGCTGCCGCCGTCGGATTATCATCCTTTTGTTTCTGAAACCTTTTTGATGGTAATAGAAAGGGTAATGGCGGATTATATGAGAGCGCTTCGAGAACGTGCTTTTATTTTCCCATGTAAAGGTTATTACGGATTATGGACTTTCAAGATTAGGGATTGAATTACTTTTTAAAATGTTTTGTTCTTCTCGGTTTACTAACTTCTTTTTATTGGTGCTCCAGCTTTCCTGATAATGGAGTTATAAATGTTGGAGTAAAATTGATTCGGGTGAGTTATCTCCTCTCCGTGGGTACCGGTTTTTAGCATCCTGACGCGCCGAGGACCCGGGGGCCACAACGACCAATTAGTTTTGGTTGATATTTTATCACCGGAATTATTCAGGCCTATATTTATACGGGAACGTTATCTCAAAATGTGAATCTCTAAAGTGGAGAATATACCTGAGCCACATTTTAATTGAAACATTTCACTTTGTGGATGTTGCGTTCCGCGATCTATAGGAAAACACAAGGTAGGGCTATTATCAGAAGCACGATTGGCTTTATGGTGGAGTTTACGGAGCAGTACGCTCCAGGACGAGTCCTGCAGGAGCCATCACCAGGCGGAATCACTCCCGTCTCAACGTTAACCGAACACCACGTCATTAGACATTTCGCATTTTTCAGCATTACGGTCGCAGCTTTGCAACAGAAAACAAACTGATTATTTCAACACGCCCCAAGGAATTGCAAAAGAAATTACGACCCACTAATGTTTTTATAAACAAGCATAACCGACTGCGAACGAGACAACCCGTAAAATTTTACAACCCACCCCTGGAGGGAATTTTATTAACGATAACACACCTTCGACGTATTTCGGAGGAGCTGCAATTAAAATTAAATTTTCGTTATTTCCTCGTAAAAACGAAACTTCTGGAAGGGTTGCAGAAAAAACAGTGGATGATATCCATTCGGTGGTGGCGTTTTAATGATTTTCTAGTTCATGCGTACAAAGTTTAGCACATTAAACTTTGCCGCTCCATGAGTTTCATCATTATAGACATTGGGTTGACTGTAACGACCTTTGAAATTATACCTTGCACATTTGTAAGCGGTAGACACCTTTGCAAAACGCTCCTCCAGTCTTCTACGAAGAGCGCGTTTGCTCTTTTATGTGCCTTGATTTCCACGCCGTTATTGTTATGTTGCACCTTCCTCTAAACGTGCTATTTTACATGGCGAACATTCTCGGCTTATGTCGCATTTAAATTATCTCCAACCACCGCTCGCTCTTGCGTATGTCACCTCGAGCAGGTCCGTGGAGTGTTCTTCATCAACACGAAATTCAAGTGGAAGCGGGTTTTTAAGATTGGCCGCGTCACCTTCTTTTTGCCTTGTTTTGTCGGAGTTCAACCGTTGCGAATCGCACACACATAAAATCGCGCAGATTGATTGGTAGCGTCGCTCGTCGGAGATTTTTATGTCATAAGAAAAAAATGGGGTTCCTGGTATCGGTGTTTATTATTTTCTTTTTATGGCCTCTATATTGCGACCCTGCTTGGTCTGTTGCGTGCGATGATCCATGTGCCGCCATATTGATAACAAGTGTTACTTCCTCACACCTCCACTTCCGCTCCTTTATAACCATTTGCTGTAAGAATGGCCTCCATAAATTGATCGCGCGGACAGGCCGGCCTGATGTAATGTCCATTCTAGTGGCGGAATAAATCAGGCGTGCACTGCAGTCTGGGGAACAGTGTGCGCTGGAAGAAGCAATAAGGTTATCATTTTCCGGTGTTCTACTAAAGAAGACGCATGGTTCGTATCCCGAGGTTAAGTTAAATGAAATTGCACCGACCTGCCCACTCTTATTTCCTTCGGGCTGACTTTTCGCTTCCATTCCGGTCGAATCTGGGTTATTAAATTTTGATATATGCTGCTAGATAAGTTCAAACGAAATGTTGGTGTTTTTGTCGTCGAAAATTGGACGGATCTTGTTTAGCGGACCTGGAAGAAAGTACAGAAAGTACAATGCAATAAAATACAGTTAGTTATTTGCGATTACCACACAAGTGTATTGTCAAGATATGACCACCTGTGAGAGTGAACAAACGTCGCAGGTCTCGTACGTTGTGTTTTTTAAAGTTATCTGCCTCGAGATAAGAGAGATAAAACAGATCTGAAAGACTTGACGTTAAAGAATGGTTCATTTTTTAAACGCCTCGTGAAGAATTTAATTAATAAGATGCGATCACGAATCTTTTTACAGATGTCACCAGGTTTTTGATGACAAGAATTTTGACAGATTATTTTTAACAAAATAAGAGATCTTGAATAGTCTCTTGATGCTGGCTCTTCCGGAGGGATTCCCCCATGAAAAGAGTGAAAAAAATCCGGTGATGGAAAAGATTCAGAATTGATGAAAAAGTGCAAGGAAGGTGGTATTACGTGTACGGATGAGGGAAAGCTATTAAGCTATGTAAAAAATGTATTGAATAGAGGGAGATTCGATTGAAATTGAAAGTCTTTTTGTATATTTCTTCCAGTAAATCAAGGCAAGAGCAGACACCTGGATTTCAATCAAGAGTGCTACGTCATCTTTTGTTTTATATAGAATCGTCTGTCTTAGCTTGATCGTACAGTCGTTTTATTGGTTGCCTACCTCTCGAAAAATCTATTATTAATTAATTGCTAATTATTAATAACTAATGCTTTATCTGCGACGGTAAAACTCATTTTACCACTTTGTCGTAATCGACAACTTTATTTCAAGGTTAACGATAACACCGTTGCTTTAAAATTGACGTTTCTTTGACAGTTCACCGAAAAATCTGCTTACCAGTGGCGTCGCGTGTTTGGCAATAAAGCTGGTAAATTGTAAAATGTTGCTCTTGTTTATTTTATTAATTTTCTCCATTATCAGATAACACAATTATAATTCCAACGTCTAAAATTCATGAGTATGATTTATAATAATAAAGTTCTGTTTGAGTCTACGCCCATGCGTTGAACGCTTATTTGTATAAGATTCCGCTACGACATGACCGATGATTTGCAACGCCTGCTCTGATTTGTAACGTCATTTTTTCTCAGAAACTAACTTTTTATAAATTCGTACAAAATGTTTCAGTGTTTTTAAAAAACTGTGGTTTATTTTTAGGTGAGTTGTGGCTTATTTTTTTTTTTTTTTATAAATTGCGTTTTACAAACAATGGCATTCTGTCCGAGCGAAGCCATGTGCATTTCAATTAATCACATGATTTGAATAGGCGTGACCAGGTGTATCGATCGCTCTCGTGAAATATTATAGAGCTGCCCTCTGTCGATGCACACGTAGCAGACGCCGGCGTCGCTCGTAGTTCAGCATCTCGGTCAGATGTGGCGCCAGGGATTCTGCCAGGAACAACAGGTTTTTACGATCGTAAAAATCTTTTATATCGACACTAACAGCTTTATTTAAATAATAACTGAATTCTCGTCTTTCTCTCGGGAGATTCTCCACAGCCTTGCACTTTCCTCGCCTGGGATCGTAATTTATTGTAATTTTTTTCAAATTAACAACAACACGAATGTCGCATTAATTTTAACGTAAATTATGAGTCGCCCTCGGATCTTCGTTTGTATTTTATTAACTCGGATCGATCGAACGGTGACCGCGTCACATACGAGATTGGCTAATTTCAGTTTTTTCCCACCCGTGGGCGGTGAAGTCTTAATGAAGGGCTAAATTAATTAGCCGATACCGAAGTTCGGTAAAGTCTCCGAAACATGCACTGTGCACATTTTTCCGTCGTTTTTTGCAGCGCTGATGAAATTCAACTCATTAGCTCTTTTTGTAATTAAAAACTAGAGGAACATCCGGCACAAAATCCCCCCAGGCTGCACTCATTCAACCCCTTCTGTTTCATACTCTCCACTGTTTATCACAAAAAGGGATACTTGCTGCTAGCAAGTCAAATGAACTTTATGTTAATTAATTTTCAGAATGGATGTTGGCGGATTTTATTTTGCCATGCTTACCCCTAATTAAAAACTTTTATTATAATATTCAACTTTATTTTATTTTATTGCATGGGGAAAGGCTACAAATTGTCGTCTGCGTTGTTGGCTAAATTAAAACAGCTCTTTATTAAAATCAGATGCTACCTCGCCCTGTGGATGATTCAAGTGACTTAATTTAATTTGATTTATGAAGCGACGTCTTTATTTCGCAGGTGACGGTTCGGTCTATCGTAATTACAATTATTAAATCGTCCTGGAGGGATGTAGCGTGACAAGCCCCGAGCGAGTCCATCTCCTGGTGAAGGGATGCATAAGCGGATTGAGGTCGAATTAGAGTTGCGGGTATAAAAGCTCTACTTTGTCCGCAGAGGACGATACCGGGGCCCACCACGCCGGCTTTGTCATCGAAAGATTAGTTTTGATTAGCCGCCTCTGGTTATATGCAGGATACATTTTGTTGTGCGTCTGTGGAATTATAGTTGTTCGTCGTAATTCCATTGAACTGATTCCCAAATGCGATTTTTCCTGGATTCGGTTCCCTTTGAAATATACCCAATCGTGATGCACCAAACCGATTACGATTGTTACCGTTCTATTGTACTATATTGCTTGAATTAATTAAATCGCATTTATTTGGAATTAAATCTCGAAATTTTGACATATTTATTATGATCAAACAATTCATTTTTAGGCACCCTTAATAATGAAAACGGTAATTTTACGTACTCACAAGCGGACGAAAAGTAACTCTTTTTCGGACGGTGACCGTGGCGCCATCTGTTGGTCTGTTTGGTAAGTTAGCAGCGAAACCGACAAAACCGATAATTGTCCTGTCACCATAAATTATGTCAATAAGTAATTGCATTGCAAATAGTAAAGTTCTAGTTTTGTTGACAAGCTGATAAAAAATACTATAAAAAAAATTATTAATACGTATTAATAAATGTATTTATTTGAAAAAGATAGATACAAAATAAATTTATAATTTAAATTAATGTGTACTTCTGCCTCGCCTGTTTTCAAGCCTCGGCTGCGCCTCGGCCAGAAAAAAGATGCACTTTTTGGCTTTGATGCACAAAGAACTATTCTTCTGTTCTCATATTCTCTCGTTTTTTTTTTCGTCTTCTTTACAGATGATGTTTAATTTTGATACTCTCGTTACTAAAACATATCGCTGTAAGATAGATTTTACAATAATCTGCGCTTGTTCATTTGAATGTTTTGAAAAAGGTCGTCCTGTGTGATGAAAGTCTGCAAAAAGAATCGCTTTGTTTTATATTTTCCTCATTTTTGCATCAATGTAAAAATGTCATAGCTTTAAATTGAGGTATGACAATATTTCAGTAAAAATTGAAAACAGACGTACCTATTTGCGTCCAGTTTTGCATGAAATTTTCAATTATGCATATCAATGTACAAATAAGAGGGACGCTTGATAAAAACTGTAATCATTTTATTGTGTTTCACAATAATTTTTTATTTGGAGCCATTAATAAAAAGAATAAACGATGCGATACAAATCGCTCTGTATTTTAATGTAAATGAAAATGATCCAATTTTGAAATGCGAATCGATGGTTCGAAGGGTTGGGGTCGATACCCCAAGACCGAATTGCATGCATTACACATTCCATTCATCGCAATTGGTTCGAGCCATTGCGTGGACAATGTTTCAACGAATTTCATCCCTTCTAGCGGCTCGCTTTTATGTGGGCGTTTCAGATTTGTGGTCTCTTGATTAATCCGGACGAAGGCCTCCCGCCATCCGGAGTCGCTCCGGATGCCGGGTCCCGCCATTTCACTCCGGGCATAGTCGTGAACTCCGGCCGTTAGTATTCCGGGATGTCGTGCCAAATCCTCTCGCTAAGACGCCAATAGCTTTTCAGATCTCCTGCCTGATTTATTCCGGTTAATTTCTAGACCGCGAACTAGATATCTAAAATAATAGATGGCCGTTTCCGGTCCGGATTTCATCCCTTCCAACTCAGCTAATTTCGCGCATAATCAGCCGGAGGGTGGTTTCGAACGATGTTTGCGGATTTATGGTGCAACAAGTTAAGTCGAGAAATTTCGTTGAGCGGGGGTGATTTAGAAGGATGGGTTTGGAAAAGTGGGGAAGGAGCTTCGAATGGAATAACGTGTCGAGTTTATAAACTGTAAAATGGACGATAATCGATCCTTGTTTCGAAGACATTTGTATTCACGATCGTAGTCTGACGCATTTTCGCCGAGACTATCGCACATTTGCAGGAACTCGACAATTGTATCTATAGATATTGGAAAAGGGGATAGACGTAATCGGGGATCAAATACCATAGCGAACGGGGCCACTGGATATTCCGAGCTTGTTCATTATCGGGATAAAAGGAGAAAAATTGTATCGGACGCCGTCAGTAACCTAGGAAAAAATAGAAACTTAATTAAAACCAGTTTATGCACAAAAGAACCGCAAAGTTTTTATTTCGATTTCGAGCGCAGACGTTGTGTGATAATTCGTTAACAAGGAAAAATTATCAAACTCTCCAAAAGAGGGAAATCGTGTTTGAAACAGATACTTAATAATGCCGTTGTTGAAAAAGATTTATGTATATTTATATTTTTTAATTTTTATTATTGTTTTGTACCATTTAGAAATAAAGCAGTAACATTATGTTTGGAAGCTGAAGGCAGACATTTCGAACATTTACTCTAGTTCGTAGATACGATTGGAGCTCCTCATGATTCTTTTACATGACAGATCACACATAATTCACACCTTTATGAAAATCAAGATTTCAACGTTCTCAAAATCACTAACCTAACTTTCAAGACTGACATCTGATAATGAAATTTTGACGAATTGCCAACTGAAATTCTTGGTCACAGCCAACCCTATTTTTTTTTTTTAATCTCACGGTACGTATTTATAAAACACATGCTTTTGGTTTTTATTGCACATCAGGAATTTGTTTTGTAAATGAAAATGAAGCTTTTCAAAATAAAATCAGTGTTACGTTTTATTTTGTTCCACGTTAAAATGTACAATAATTAATTTATGTAATAGTAACAGTAGGAAAGGTAGCTACATGCAGATAAAATACACGACACGATGTTTTAAAATTAACTGAATTATACCTTTGTAAACTTATCCATTAAAAGCAACACAGATTCAAAGCATTAAAATTTAATTAAATTAAAAACGCAACATATTTCTCATAGGAAAACATCTCCCTTTGGACAAGTTTTTTTTAGGATTTAGGCTTGTAAAAACTTCCTTGATTTTAAATTCAGCATTCATATTTTAGAATTATCTAAAATGTTTACGAGGTAATTTTTTTGAAACGTTTCGATTGTGTTATCCGATTTTCCTATATATTTTATTCAAATCCTTGGAGTGTGCATCGTCAAGGGGCGACAAATTTAATTTTTTTCAGTTACTAATAAAAAAAAATGTATTCGTCTGGCGCATCCACCAATTCTGCAACATGTCAGTTATTTACGAAGTGAAATATTTTTTGTTAATTTTCAAATGAAAATCCAACAAAATGTTGATCGCATTAACGGATGAGAATAAGACGATTCTGTGTTGAATAATAATTAACGAGCAAACATCCAAGTTCTTAGATTTTTTGCGAATTTAATTTACGCCATCACAAAGTAAAAGCTCGCCGCTTCCACTAGTTGCCTAGACACGCACTCCAGGAATGGAAGCGCAAATGGTGTTTAAAGGAAATTTAGCCGATGCGTATTTTTTGTGTAAAGCTCGATCGTCGGAATAATGCAGGGCTGGTTTTGAAAGGGCGCCGTGTAAAAAACTGTTCACGGAAGATGTTTTTTGCAGCGTGCGAGTGTACATATTTTAGGGATTTAATAAAACAAGTTAATTACGGCCCGTTTGCCGGCTAATGAAGATCTCCGCGAAACTTGAAAGGCAAGTGAGACGGGAACGTTCGCGATAAAAACTAATTTAGAAATGTCTGCATCAGCAAATTCGCAAAGTCGCAAAAAGCGCCCATACACAGACGCCGTACAAAGCCCGAAAATATATTAACGTTTGTCAAGCTGATATTGAAAGCTGTGCGTGTGAAAGCTCGAGTTTTGTGTTTGCGGCAAGGGTCCGCCGTGAATGGGGGTTTTTAATTACGGAAAAGTCCCCTTGCGGAAGCCGACCGCGGCCGACCCGAAGATATGTGAGCGACTCCCATGGGCCGTTCTGATTACTGAAACATTATGACTTTGTTAGCAGTGGCGCCTCGGCGGAGGGCTCGCGCTTTCATGACAACAGTTTAATGTTGATAACGTGTAATTAATGTTTTGAATTTATTTGTCGCTTAATTTCATTACGGCGCCGCTGCTCCACAGTCCATTTTCGGCGTAATTAAACACGAACGCATGCGAAATTAATAATAATTTGTTTTAGTTCGGTGATTAATTATTAAATATCTCGGATAACGCGACGGTACCCCCTTTGGTGCAGCGTCCGAACCACACATGAATTTGTTTCATTCGCAGCTGTGCTACAACGATTATTATTAATGAACGAATATCCAACGATTAAAACCTACTAGGACGTGCCGCTAACTTTTGTTCATTGACGGAGCCCTTTTTATTACATTTAATCCAATTTTGGCCGTTGTTGTGGATCCTTCAGAAAGTTGTATTAATGATGGGCATATTCTTTTTCATAAAATCGAATTTCAATTATGCGTGAGCGAAAGTGAAACCTTCATTCTCTATGGATACAAACTCATCAATGCTATAGGAATCCCTCAACTTTATTTTTCGGTGATCATTTAATTTCTTCTTCTGTTGGAGCTCAGCAAGGAGATCCTTGCGGTTCTACGATTTTTAGTCTCGCCATTCAACCAATTATTTTATCTTTGGATTCTCAACTAAATATTTGATATTTAAATGATGGAACCTTAGCTGATTACCCAGAAGTAGTTTTGTCCGACTTTAAGAAAGTTATCAATTTATCCAGAAAAATTGGTCTTGAATTAAACTTTAACAAATGCGAGATCTTTTGCTGTTCTGGAGACACAGATTTAAAAGTCATAAAGGAATTTCAAAATTTAGCACCAGGTATTAAAATTTGTGACCGAGGAAGTTTATCTCTTTTAGGCTCTCCAATCTTTGACCAAGGTTTCAAAAACACTGTCGAAAAAACTATAATTACAGTTGAAAATCTTTTAAACAAAGCTGTACTTCTTAGCAGACACGTGGCTTATATTTTAATCAAGAACTGTCTTTTCATACCAAAATTTAATTTTTTATTAAGAACAACTCCATTTTGGAAATTTTCTAATTATGTTAATTCAATTGATTCTTCTTTAAAGTCTTCTTTAGAAAGAATACTTAATTTACGTTTAACTGATTTACAATGGTGTCAGTCCACTTTACCGATTAGATTTGGTGGACTGGGAATTCGCCGCATTTTCGATATTTGTCTTCCTGCTTTCCTATCTTCAATTCATGGTGTTAAAAAGCTAGTTTCTCTATTACTAAATTCAAAGAATAATGAGCTTATTATTCACCAAATGATGAAGCTTTAGCAGTCTGGGATGTAGAAAATGAGAACGAAAGACCAACAATCCCACAATTTCAGAAGAATTGGGATAATATCAATATCAAACGAATAATTGCCAATGACTTAATCTTTAATTCACCTAGAGACTTGGCTTTGCAATAGAGAGAATCAGGATCTTGGTTACATGCAATACTTTCTCCTAATATTTGTACTCTTTTAGATAACACTTCCTTCCAAGTGTGTATTGGTTTAAGATTGGGTTGTAATCTTTGTACACCTCATTTTTGCAAATGCAGTGCGAAAGTTGAAGAAATTGGCATCCACGGTCTAAGTTGTTCAAAAAGCAGTGGTAGATTTTCCAGACACTCTGAAAATAATTCTATTATCAACCGGTCTTTGACTTCTATTCATGTTAATTCAACTTTAGAACCAAACGGACTGTCTCGGGATGATAGAAAACGCCCAGATGGGATGACTTTAGTACCATGGATTAAAGGTCAACCTTTAATTTGGGACGTTACTATTGGAGATACACTTGCAGACAGTTACGTTTTGAAAACTTCTGAAGTTTCAGGTTTTGCCGCTGAAATGGCTTTCAAACGCAAACATAGCAAATATTGTTCTATTATTTCGTCAAATTACGTATTTAAAGGTTTAGCCTTTGAAACCTTAGGCCCTTGGTGCAAAGAAACCATCGATTTTATTAATGTCATCGGAAACCGACTTATCGCGGAATCAGGCGATTCAAAATCAAAGAACTTCCTTTTCGAGAGGATTTCCCTTGCCATTCAACGTGGAAACGCTGCAAGCATTCGGGGCACTTTTCCAGATTCCGCATTTTTATCGGACATTTTTGTATCATAAAACGAAAATGTTATGTACTTATGTTATTACATATATAAAATGTGATTTTATGATTTCTGTATAAATGTGTAGCGCTTTCTCAAAAAAAGTTTTCTTTGTTGTCTAATTTCTGTTCGTTTCTGTTTTTTTCTCGAAGCATCGGAAACACCTCCAGCGATCCGCCTTTTGGCGGAGCATTCCTTCCCGCGGAGGCCTTCCTGTTCCACATAAAGCTCGTGAAATGACGTCAGAATGTCGGTTATTCTAAGCAACACATTAACCGCTTCCTGTGGTGGTGTGGCGCGATAGGGAGACAACTAATGACCCTCTCGGTTGCGTGTGAAGCGTCAACTGTCACGTCGTAAGACATTCCTTGTCACAGACGTTGTTTGGGTGTTTAGGTAACAAAACCCAACGTGTTCAACATGAAGTTAAGATCATTAATCAGATGGCGGTGACGTCACCTTAACCTGGCCCGCGCATCTCACAGACAGGGGGTGTATGCTGTTGTCGAGGACCCTCATTTATTATCACCTTGTGACACTCAATTATCACACTGCATTTAAGATTCCAGCACATCATCTCGTTATTACAACAATGGAAGGACGGCGAGACACGGCCTAGTTTAATACGAACGCCGTTCATGAACGACGGCTCTTTTAATTTATGGAAATTTATTTATAAAGTAGCCTTGCGGGACCAAGTCCTCTCCAAGAATTCGAAGAAGCTTTCCGTCTTCTCACGTCCGTATTTTTTTCAATCGATTTTTCTTTTTCGTCTGGTTGTTTTCTCTAATTGACTTGTTCATTTTGTTGTCTTCGGTGTATTATTTATGAGAATTAATTTGCAGCCCTAGAACATTTTCTGAAATATTATATTATCTCGCCAGGAAATTTCTCCTGACTCGGCGTTTTTTTCCGGAGGGAAACCTGAAAAATAATTACGGGAGATATCTTGTGTTTCATCGATGTCCGTTGTTATCCTAACGGATGTGTCACGTGTGGTTTCAGTTCTGAATTTAGCCGCAATGTGGCGTAATTAACGCTTGCACGCACACCGCACGCGCCGCAAACACCGGCTGCGTTCTTCCGCTTGCTGACCACCCCAAATAGCCCAAATCCGAGGGTGTCCAATAGCCTGTTTACTTACACCACACAAAAACACCCTCGCAGTCGCAGATGAAGAACGTTGGGATTCTGCGTGAGGGCCGGATGATGTTTTGTCGATTTTTTTTCAACGGAGCTAAACAATAACCGAAGGGAGCGAATGAGAGCGAAATTAACGCATTTATTTGCGTAACGTTCTAGTGTTCTAGTGATTATCTGGGATGATTGATTTGTTGGAAATTTTTGTTTTGCTACCGTCTTTTTAAAAACTTGATTTGCTTCATTACGATGTACGAGTATTTATCTCAACAGTATTTTTTGTTTTGCAGCATTCCTATGTGATTTTTCTAAATTGCTTGTTATATTTTTAAGTACCTAATCAAAATTGAAGTAGACTGAAGGAAATTTTAAAGCATTTTTTTGGCCACATATCGTGTGTTTTTTTTTTAATTTCAGCTCAAAGTAGGCGTTGAAGAATCTAACTGAAAATTATAACGTTTTGCCAAAATGGTAAAATGTATTATTTTAGAGCATGATCATAGAATAATGAAAGAGAAATCGCGATTTCTAATTAAATTTTATATAGTACCTAACTAATTATTGATAAGGTATACAGGGTGTCTCAGCTAAGACTTTCGAACCTAATAACTCAGTTATTTTCCAGCGGAATTTTGTGAAATTTAAAAGGCAGATATTTTAGACGGTGAAGAATAAAATCCCATTAATGCAATCACCCAAGTCTTAAAAACGCAATTTTTACATGCCTTTTTAAAATGTTGAATTAATTAAGATTTACATAAAAAATTGATCGTCAATAAAAAATGCTGTAGGGAAAAACTCGTCCTTGAAAGACGTCTGGTTTGCAAGAAAAAAGCAAAAAACTGTGTTAAACGTGGCTGCAAATGCAAAAACGTAGACGCGTATGAAACAAACGCGCAATTTTGCAGATTTTTGATCATCCCTTTTCGCAGAAGCACAGGTGACATATTTGACGTTTATCTTGCTAACCTTGCAAACACTTACAAAGTTAAAGACAACATTTGGACGTAATTTATTATACTGGATGCTTTAATTCTTCCATAAAGGACTAAAACACGATCGGGATATTTTAGCAAAGGAATTTAGTTCATGTACGCTTCCTGTGTCTTCAAATAAATTGACGACTCTCTTAACCTTACATTTTGTAAAGCCTACATTTGGATAGTGTTCCACGAGAAAACGAACTGTGTCATTGAAGTTCTTACGACACTCTCTATTGGCAAATTTTTTTCCTTTTTCAACAATTTTGAAATTTCTGCCGCTGTAGTCTATTTTTAGAGTATTTTCAATACATTTTCACAATTTGACGTTTGACAGACGTTAAAGCGTGTACAAAATGTTGCTTGGCAATTAATCATCAATTGTTTCTAAAGGTGACTGCTCAAATACCTTCAAATTTTACATTAAATTTTTAACGACAAAATCTAATCTTTCCATTGAATCAGACAAGTAATTTACTTAATTGTTTGGGTAGACCCCTATTTTTTAATGTTAAACAATCTAATAATAATCGCGCATAATTTTCGACAAAGGAAACATCTGTTAAAATTACATTTTTTAACATGAGGTAATTTTATTATTACTAATTGAACCTTCACGGTCTAAAATATCTGCATTTTAAATTTCATAAAAATCCGTTGGCAAATAACCGAGATATTAGACTCGAAAGACACCCTGTATTTGAGAATTTTTTAAATTTTGTTTGTTAATAAATAAGGCCGTAACAGTTTTATTAGTTTTCTGAAATTAACTGTTAACCAACCAATAAAATTTTTACACTAAATGAATCTGTACCTGTTAGCGTATCAAACCCTGGTGGCACAATTACAAATTTTGACTTGGTTGGTATAATTGTGGTGTAATTTGCCAACAAACGGATCATTCACTACTAGCCGACCGTTTTGAGCCTCTCGCGTGCGCGTATACGATGCCCGACCCTGTATAATATACAGGGTCGTAACATTATAAATGACCTTTATAATAAATACACTATAGTAGGTTTTTTTGTTTAGCATTTGGTTAAAAATGTTCTTTTTTTTTTCAAAGCTTAGGATGTGTTCCTGATTACATAAAATCTAGAGAAAATTAAGGTTTAATTTTTAAATTAAAAGGGAATCAATCACGTGTGTCAACAACAAATGTGCCTCTTAGTTATTTATAAAAGATGTCCACCTATCTTTTTTTAGTACAAAGTTGACACAGGTGACCACAGGCGTCACAGAATGGTTTTACAATGAAATACCTATAATCGTGAATATTTAGAAAAAACGAATTTTTATTTGAATTTTTATTTCAATAATTAACTAACCGTTTTAAACATCATTAATTTCCCAGTTGTTGATTCCCGATAACAGAAATTTGAATTTGTCCGATAATTTTATTGACACAATTTATTTTATTTGCTATTTCATCCTTTAGCACTTACGATTAACATTGTAAATTTCCAAATCAATTAACAAATAGTCTCTTCCCGATAGTTCAAGAATGCCAAATGTCAGTGCTAGATGCTAGATCCCCTTTCCTAGCCACGCTACGTTTTCAAATGCGTTTTATTCACTAACGAATGTATGAAATTCAAGTTTGAAGTGTAAAAGTATGTTCGTAATTCGTAGCACGAATAAATAAAAGCAAAAAACAAACAGATCGAACACAAAATGTTCTATTTTCGCATGCACGATTTTTATGTTTTTTTTTAAGCTTTCAGAGCAATTAGATTTAATATTTGTGAACTAGTTTTTGCCGATCGACAAATTTTTCCCGATTCGGTGTTGCATAAAATGGCACTTTTTGCGAATGAGCTAAATTAAAGAGTTCATTTCGTTACAATTCAGGGCCGGAAAGCTGAATCGACTTGTCCATCACATTTGACGCGGCCACATTCAGCCGCCGAAGTGCCGGATTTAGTGCCGTTGGAGTGTTCAAAGATATCGGCATAAATCCGTATTTTTCCATCGCATAATTATAACGCACGAGTCGGCTTGTCGTGGTTAATTGTCTGTCCCTCGTACGCACCGCACCGCACGCAGCTTAAGTTTGTGCAGTATTCAGTATGATAATTTCGCTGATTGGGTACATAATAACCAATGACCGATGGCGTCGGGCGGAAACTTTTCCTTCTGGCGAATGTTCGTCGGTGACCCAGTTAGTTATTGACCTGTTGGTATTGCTAGGCGGAGCTTTGCAGACTGAAAAGCAACTTAATGTTGTTGCACTCTTGTCGTTGCTTGACGTCGACCAGTTTGATTAATTTATTGCATCAATTTTGCTTTCCCATGCAGATTATCTGTTTTTGTGATTTACACGAGAAAACTTGTCTTGATTTATACGGCTCGGGAGACCGAAATCACTCGCTGCTTTGTTATTAGCGGAACAAAATGGGTTCTGACGAGATATAAATTTATTAGGAACCGGGGTGGCACAACATATTAACTCCTTAACGTGTTAGCATCTGATGTGGGGTCGGATTTTGCTCCGCTCTTCTGATTTAATACTGTGACAGTTTTTCGACCTCGGAGATTGTATTTTCTTGGTGATACAAAACCTCGCGGTTAATTTTGTCTTTTCACTTATCCTACCGAATCCATTATTTGGCTTAATCTTATTAGGTAAATTAGATGAATTCATGTGCTTCGCACGATTGATTTGACTGGTGAAGAGTATCTGAATTTTTTGGCCAACACGCTAGATGAACTCTTAGAAAACATGACGCGTTCAAATGAAATCCTGGGCTGGGAAGGCGTTGGAAACCGTCAATTGTTATGCTTTTTTAAAGCGTACATTAATTGGAACATGTTGACAGCTAACCTAAAATTTAGAGCCAACAAAATTTCTCTTTTTTTACAACGTTTTACATTAAAAATAGATAACTTAACGATTCCTATTCTCGAAGAAAATATCTACGGGCACCCTTTGCTGAAAACAAACATGTTCAATTATGTCCCGATTAAACATAAACAAATGTCATTCCTGCCAAACGGCGGGAAATTCAAATTTTACACTGTTCTAAACGGTTTAATTTTTGCAACGCCTACTCAGCCCAGGATTTCATTTGAACGCGGGATATTGGTAGAAGGTCATTAAAAAAGGCACAGTCGTTCAAAATAGAGTCCTTCTTTATCGGTACAGGCAGGTTCTCAGGTTCTTCGTTGTCCTCATGTGGTCAAAAAAAAAATAGAGTTTCAGGTTTGGTAAACGAGGTAGGCATAAAGCAGGACCATTTCTTTCAATCCATCTAGAAAAGTTATGATGCAACCACTCTCTCAGCTGCATCATGAGATGAGCAAATGCGACATGCCACGTTGCTTTTCCAAGGGAAGATTTTTGTGTTTTTTTTTTTTGGTAATTTATTAGTTTCTTTCATATTCAGTGAAAGAGCCGCGGATAAGCCACACATCAGAGAGATAGTGAGGAAAGCAAATAAGGTAGTGGAAGAGAATGATGATCATGATAGAAAGTATACTAATGTACGGGGCAGAGATCTGGAGATGGAAGGAACATCAGGAAGCAGAGAGAGTGCAAGAAAAATATTTGAGATGGGTGCTAGGAGTGCACAGAGAAACGCCAGGTTATACAGGCTGTCTCAGCTAAGAATTTCGAGCCTAATATCTCGGTTATTTTCCAACGGATTTTTGTGAAATTTAAAATCCAGATATTTTAAACGGTGAAGAGTAAAATCCCATTAATGCAATAACCCAAGTTTTAAAAACGTAACTTTTACATGCCTTTTTAAAATGTTGAATCAATTAAGATTGACATAAAAACTTGATCGTCAATAAAAAATGCTGTAGGGAAAAACTTGTCCTTGAAAGACGTCTGGTTTGCAAGAAAAAAGCAAAAAACTGTGTTAAACGTGGCCGCAGATGCAAAAACGTAGACGCGTATGAAACAAACGCCCAATTTTGCAGAATTTTGGTCATCCCTTTTCGCAGAAGCGCAGGTGACATATTTGACGTTCATCTTGCTAACCTTACAAACACTTACAAAGTTAAAGACAACATTTGGACGTAATTTATTATACTGGATGCTTTAATTCTTCCATAAAGGACTAAAACACGATCGGGATATTTTAGCAAGGTAATTTAGTTCACGTACGCTTCCTGTGTCTTCAAATAAATTGACGACTCTCTTAACCTTACATTTTGTAAAGCCTACATTTGGATAGTGTTCCACGAGAAAACGAACTGGGTCATTTTAAGTTCTTGTGACACTCTCCATAGGCAAATTTTTTTTCCTTTTTCAACAATATTGAAATTTCTGCCATTGTAGTCTATTTTTAGAGTATTTTCAATAAATTTTCACAATTTGACGTTTCTAATAAAGCGCGCCCAATTTTGACAGACTTTAAAGGGTGTACAAAATGTTGCTTGGCAATTCACCATCAATTGTTTCAAAAGGTAACTGCTCAAATATCTTCAAATTTTACATTAAATTTTTAACGACAAAATCTAATCTTTTCGTTGAATCAAACGAGTGATTTAGTTAATTGTTTGTGTAGGCACCTATTTTTTAATGTTTAACAATCTAATAATATTTGCGCTTAATTTTCAATAAAGGAAACACTTGTTAAAATTACATTTTTTAATTTGATGTAATCTTATTATTACTAATTGAACCTTCACCGTATAAAATATCTGTATTTTAAATTTCATAAAAATCCGTTAGCAAATAACCGAGATATTAGGCGCGAAAGTTTTAGCTGAGACACTCTGTATAGTGAGGGAAGAGTGCAAGAGGAATAGGCTGAGTGTGAAAGCGGGAAAGAGAGGAATGCAGGATAAGTACTGACGAAATGCTGGACAGAAAAGAATAAAAACACTGAAAAAACGGAGAAAGAGAAATACTCTCAGAGAAACGGGTCTGCCAGTAAAGAAGTAGAAAGGTTAAGAGCAAAAGGAAGATGGATGAATGTAGAACTGAGTGAAAGGGACGAAGACACGGATAAGCAAGAAATAAGGGAGCAAATCAAAGAATCCAGATAGAACAGGAAGTAGAGAGGTGTATGACAGAGGAAATTCCGAAGTACCTGGGAGAGAGAGTGCAAAAGAAGGAAAAATGATGGCGGGATATAGATGTGGGAACGAGGAGAGAGGAAGCAGGTATTGGATGGAAGAAGAGGAAAGAAGGTGCAGAATGTGTTATGAGGAGAAAAGGACAATGCAGCACATGTGGAATGGATGTAGCGAAATGAGAAAGAAGAACGGCGAGAAATACTTAATGAAGACCAAAGGGAGATAAGATGTATGAAAGAGATATGGAAGAGGAGGGAAAGAATAAAAAAAGAAAGGGGTGGGGCATAGAAATTAAAAATGTTATTACATATTTGGAATTGTTATTTTTTATGTTTATTTAGGTACAATTGTAATCAGGAATCCGAAAGCCCTTAGGGCAATTAAAATACAAGTACCGTGAGATCGAAAAAAAATAGAGTAGGCGCTGACCAAACATTTCAGTTGGCAATTCGTGAGATTTCAATTAACAGATGTCAGTCTTAAAAGTTAGGTTAGTGATTTTGAGAATGTTGAAATCTTGATTTTCATAAAGAATTTTGTGTGACCTGTCGGTTGTAAAAGAATTTCCTCAACTAGTGCAATGAAACAATGAGATTTAAAACTCCCGCACTTTTATTTAACGTCAACGGTGAGCACGGAGCACGCGCACGCCGCTTGTTTATAAATCGATCCAAGATCCAACGATCATCGATCAATCAATATTATCCAGAGAGGTTGTTGTCGGTTGTGGGGATCTTATTGTCAAGGGGTAATTTCGTGCACAACAGACACACGATAGAGAAAAAAGTGCAAATCTTTTTTAAGGATAAGTGAACTGTACCAAGTGATAGGTTAGTTTCTTGGGTTAATCTCTGCAATAATTCTTTGTTCACCCTCTTCAGTATTTCAGCTGATATTTTTGTCGGTCGTCTACTGCCTTTTTTGCGCAGAACACTACCTGTTTCCAAAAACATTTTTACGCATTTGTAGACTTTCTGGGCAAGTTGTTGGTTAAGCGCCTTGAAAGTCCGGAGACTTTTGTTGAAATTCCTCAAAAACTCGAGCTGTCGAGTAAGACCAAGCCTTTCTCCATTGCTGAAGAAACACTGGCCAATGAAAATTTGTTGCTCTAAAGTGAACATATTGTAATTGCAAATTTTAATAGTCAATAATTAATAATGACAATTGTAATGACATTTGAATTAAATTGTTACGTGCTGCCAACTGAAGTGTATTAATCATGGCAGTCTCGATTTTTTTTATTTTCATTCGCACGGTGGTGTCCATTAGTTTTTTAAATTTATTTTTGTATCAGTTAAATTCTTTTTCGAGCCAGTGTAGGTTGTTTTTCTGGGCACGTTGAAGTATGTTTTTTTTCCCTTCTTCCACTTTTAATTTTTTTCGTGTTTTTTACATTTCCTTTTAGTACTTTATTCGCTCACATTTTTCCAACACTTCTGTTTACCGATTCGACTGAAAAACACATCTTGAATCACATTTACGTTCCGTACTTAAAAAAATATAATATTTTATGTGCCTACATGTAAAGCAAAGTAGTTATTTCCGTGTCAGAACCAAGTTGTAGCAATTATGTTTTTACCGTCGACGACAAAACAATTTGTAGATGTTGATTTTGGGCGTTGATAGGTCCGCGTACGTCGTTTTCCCCGTTTAAAGAGGGTCACGCGATATTATGTGTTCAGGTTAGCGGCAGTTATAGCTTGTAAAGTCGGGAGCAATTTATTATTACGTTTTGTACGTGTGTGTGTGTGTGCTCGGAAACTGTAATCGCAGAACAATAACTTTTCCGTTGCCTGTAATAATTAGAATACACATCCAGTCTTAACGCTAGTTACGTAATAAGGTTGTTATGTGCACATCATAAATTTAATTAAAGTTCACCTTTGCTGCATCCTCTTGTTTATTCCGATTAACACGACTACAAAGACTTCTTCTTCTTGTTTTGGCTCTTACATCATCACTTGGTTCGGTTCGCACGCTGGAAACCTTTAAATTCATCTAGCATCCGAATTAACTAGGTCACGTATCTGATGGAGTAATCTAGCAGTCCGATGGAATAGGAATCCGGACTGTTCTGAAGAAATGGCCATCCCAATAGATTCGAAGCTGTAGACAATTCGTTGTGTCTCTCTAATAATTTCAGATAATATTACGACTCTATTCGGGAGGAAAAAGTGTAGATTTAATCACGAACATTATTAGTTCACGACCGGAGTTTAGATGCGCCAATCACACTTCGGATGCTGCACAAGTAATTTTTTTTTTTATTATTTTCTCACTTTAATAATGTGTCGATACTGATACTGACATGTTAAAAATAAGCAGAGAGGTGTTGTTTAAGAGAAAGAAATCTGAAATATTTGTCGTTACCACTCACACTTTTTGATCCTTCATGCGTGTTGACGCGTCGCTGGGACTTCTTTGATTTCTCAATTTTTTTGGCAGGACTATTATATTCCTGAAACAAGCGATTTTTTTATTTTTCTTGTTATCGTCGTAAAAATAGACTTTCTTCTCCAACCGTCTTAAAAGAGGTTACTTTTAATACCGATTTCTGTCACTAAAATTGATGGTTTTCGCCCAATTGTCGACCTCAACTGCGTTTCGGTCTTCAATCTCTGGGCTCAGCACAAAGAGAGACACTTCTACTCTTAATGATATAATAAAACTAACCCTCCACCACCCGGCGACACGGCAATTTTGCCGGAGTACATACACTATTACGGATATTACTATCAAGTAATAGTGCAGTGCTAATCAACATAATTACCGGCGTCTCGCCTCCACATTTTGACTTTGTTGTGTTTTATTGTGTTCTGTGTCAATGTTAAGGAACTTCCTCACGATATGACATTAGTATAATAATATACTTTTTTGAATTTCAACTACCAATGTGTTCCCTAAATCCAGACTTTTTAAATTTTTAAAAAGAGATTGCGGTACTATTCCCGTTGCTGAAATTATAAGTGGTAAAATCGAAATTTTTTCTAAACACCAAAGATTTCTCATAGCAACGGAGAGCTCTAAATATTTATTAATTTTTGTGTTATATGTCTGTGTTATATTATGTGAATTTGGAACAGCTATATCTAAAAGATATGCTTGCTTTTGTTGTTTATTTAAAATAATAATGTCTGGTCTGTTATGCTTATAATGAATGTCAGTTAAAACTGTTCGATCAAAATATAATTTGTAATTGTCATTTTCCAAACAACTTTCTAGTGTATAACTATAATGTGGTTGTGTATTCTTTAATAAATTGAATTTAACAGCTAAATTCATGTGTATAATTTCAGCGAATATATCATGACGTTTCTTATATTCGCTTTGAGCCAAACGGTGCAAGAAGAAATGATGTGTTCAATTGTTTCCCCTTCCGCATATGTGTTTTTTATAATCATAACGCACCCTGTGCTCTAATCGAAAAGTCCCTTTTATTTTAATGGTCATGTCTTTGGAGGAGTCTTTCATTGATTAGCGTGCGCAAACCAGCGTAGCTTTTAACCATTTGAAAATCTAAAATTCGTGTACCTAAGGAAGTTCATCGTCGGAAAGTTCGGTCTGCCACGTCGCTCAGTCAAAAGCTGAATGGTTCAGCGTAGGTGTCGAGGTCATTTCGGGGGTGTGACTGCGGCGACCGTGTCTGCTACCGACACGAGTACGGCGGGCCAGGTGAAACAGCCTCGTTCTACCGTCGCATTGTCGGTTCACAAAAGCTTTGTGGCGACCGCGTCCATGGCAACAGCCGCACAAAGAGAGGACAAGCCATCCAGACCGCATTCGCTACTGTGTTACCTACGGCATCATTCACACGCACTCCACTCCATTACTGTCTGTCATTTGCCTTTCGAAAAACAAAAAAATGCCGCAATTCGTCTTTTTCTTCCGCGAAGAACAGGTGCGGGGGAGCAAAACTAAACGAAGTTTTCTATTATGTATTTCTACTTAACTTAAGCGGGGGACGATGGAAGGTTGTTAAAAAGAACAAAGGAACTGTTGGTATATGTATGAAATAACAGAAAGACAACATTTTATATGATTTCATAATCAGTAACAGAATTTTAGGTTGGAACTTGACTCGTAACAAGAATCGCAATTCTAAATCTTCGAAAATCTCCACGGACAAAGATTAGTGGCGCCAAGATAGTGCCAGTTTAACGACGCCAATATTAGTGGCACCAGTTAGTGGTTTCACAGTTTTTCCATCAATTTTCAACTGCACAGTAGATACGTAAAGTCCGTATCTATGTGTTATGTGGAAGTAAATCCAATACATATATCTTTTCAACAATTACTTAATCTAAGAATAAAAACGCCGAAAACGAAGATAAATTACGATTTATTAAACGAACATAAAAGAATTGTTGCAATAAATAATCCATATCTTTAATAAGTACCTACAAAAATATTTTTAGGTAAAAACTCCTAGTGTTAATTTTTTTTTACATTAGGAAAGGTTTCGGTTTTCAACTTTGAAATATGCAATATCTTTATCAATGCTATAGGAATCCTTCAACTTTATTTTTCGGTGATCATTTAATTTCTTCTTCTGTTGGAGCCCAGCAAGGAGATCCTTGCGGTTCTATGATTTTTAGGCTTGCCATTCAACAAATTATTTTATCTTTGGATTCTCAACTGAATATTTGGTATTTAGATGATGGAACCTTAGCTAATTACACAGAAGTAGTTTTGTCCGACTTTAAGAAAGTTTTCAATTTATCCAGAAAAATTGGTCTTCAATTAAACTTTAACAAATGCGAGATCTTTTGCTGTTCTGGAGACACAGATTTAAAAGTCATAAAGGAATTTCAAAATTTAGCACCAGGTATTAAAATTTGTGACCGAGGAAGTTTATTTCTTTTAGGCTCTCCAATCTTTGACCAAAGTTTCAAAAACACTGTCGAAAAAACTACAATTACAGTTGAAAATCTTTTAAACAAAGCTGAACTTCTTAGCAGACACGTGACTTATACTTTAATCAAGAACTGTCTTTTCATACCAAAATTTAATTTTATATTAAGAACAACTCCATTTTGGAAATTTTCTAATTATGTTAATTCAGTTGATTCTTCTTTAAAATCTTCTTTAGACAGAATACTTAATTTACGTTAACTGATTTACAATGGTATCAGTCCACTTTACCGAGTAGATTTGGTGGACTGGGAATTCGCCGCATTTCCAATATTTGCCTCCCTGCTTTCCTATCTTCAATTCATGGTGTTGAAAAGCTTGTTTCTCTATTATTAAATTCAAAAGATAATGAGCTTATTATTCACCATTATGATGAAGCTTTAGCAGTCTGGGATGTAGAAAATGAGAACGAAAGACCAACAATCCCACAATTTCAGAAAGATTGGGACAATATCAATATCAAACGAGTAATTGCCAATGACTTAATCTTTAATTCACCTAGAGACTTGGCTCGTTTTAAGGCTTTGCAATGCAGAGAATCAAGATCTTGGTTACATGCAAAACCTTCTCCTAATATTGGTACTCTTTTAGATAACACTTCCTTTCAAGTTTGTATTGGTTTAAGATTGGGTTGTAATCTTTGTAGATCTCATATTTCCAAATGCAATCCTAAAGTTGACGGAATTGGCATCCACGGTCTAAGTTGTTCAAAAAGCAGTGGTAGATTTTCCAGACACACTGAAATTAATTCTATTATCAACCGGTCTTTGACTTCTATTCATGTTAATTCAACTTTAGAACCAAACGGACTGTCTCGGGATGATGGAAAACGCCCAGATGGGAAGACTTTAGTACCATGGATTAAAGGTCAACCTTTAGTTTGGGACGTTACTATTGTAGACACACTTGCAGACAGTTACGTTTTGAAAACTTCTGAAGTTTCAGGTTTTGCCGCTGAAATGGCTTGCAAACGCAAACATAGCAAATATAGTTCAATTATTTCGTCAAATTACGTATTTAAAGGTTTAGCCTTTGAAACCTTAGGCCCTTGGTGCAAAGAAGCCATCGATTTCATTAATGTCATCGGAAACCGACTTATTGCGGAATCAGGCGATTCAAAATCAAAGAAATTCCTTTTCGAGAGTATTTCCCTTGCCATTCAACGTGGAAACGCTGCAAGCATTCGGGGCACTTTTCCAGACTCCTCATTATTATCGGAAATTTTTGTACTGTAAAACTAAAATCTTATGTACTTATGTTATTATAATATATTTTACATTTTCTTAATTTTTAATAATTAAAAAAAAAAATGAAAATGTCACGTAATACATAATGCCAATAAGACAACAGAAGATTCCAAAAAGTACACCGGTTTCTTGCTTTACTGGCGCCAGTTGAATTTACATGTCTCCAAGTATGTTGCAGTCGAGTGGCGCCAATAATCTGTACACGTGGAAAGGCGACACCATGTTTTTAAACTACTTTTCTCTTATGTAATTCTGTAACTCTGTAATTCAAATTATACTTGAATCCTGTCAGTTTTGTCGTGAACAGTTTCATTGAAGAGATTCTTTTCATTATTAGCGCACTCTCGGAGTTTGTCAAAATGGGGATGCATTTATATGATTGAATATCGATTCGTTTGTGTAAATACGAACAACTTCAAGTATCGATATTGAATGCGGAAACCGTAAAAGTGATTTCACAAGAAGGCGTGATGCGTTCGGATTTTACAGAGAGGTGGCAAAGTATTGTTCAATTTTCAATTTTACAACAAACACCTTAATTGAAGGGATTTCCTGTACTTAATGGAGGATCGCGATTCTTTGGTTTTCTCGCAACGTTAAAACATCGACCACCTTTCAAGAAAAATAGCGAACTATGTCACGTAAACACACTCTAATGTCGTTATAACGGTGATGTTGTAGCTTTTATCCAATTAGTAGACGCAACTATTAGACAATGTAGGGTCTAATGGCCCAAAGCGACTATTCAAATTTTGTTAACTACATCCGAAACTTATATTTAGTTCGTTGTGGAGACGAACCAAAAAAAAAAATAAACAAAGACCCCACAAATCAATTCAAGAAAACAAACAACAAAAGATTTATCCAGGTGGACCGGGAGACTTTTGAAGGCGGTTGTCTCCGGCCGGATGAACCCCACAGACATCTCAAATTAATTTATAGTATTAAGGTCCGAACAAAGCTCTTCGTAATTGTATAAAAGTTAAACAGAGAAAACTGTGCGAGTCCGGAAAAGTCCGGGGATATCCTGGATTGGTGTGTGTGTGTGTGTGCAGTGTGGCGGGTAAACAAAGCCGGGGCACATAGAATATCCTTCTTTGTGGTGTGCAGCTGGACCACAGTGACCGGCGACCCGATACTGACCACCACTCAGCCTGATTGCATGGCAACAATATAATACACGCGTCGAGGTCACGTGGTCGCCACATATTGTCTCTCGTCGCCACTGCTGCCACTACTCGAGACCGAAAAACCACAAGCGGATGTGATAATTGGAAAAATTAGACGCTTTTCCGAAGCCGATATCCGATTCGACAAAGGAACGAGTGCTGAGTAAATTTTTTGAAATGAAACGCGATCCAGACGGACGTCGACGTTATCGTTTCAGTAATATGGCAACATTGTTTGCAAAATACGACGCACGATAATCTTGCAACTTCGCTGCAAAGTAGCTACGAGCTTTTGTGGTGTGTTTTATGCACTAATTAAAACCAAATAGTTAGTTACAGTTCGTGTTTGTTTTTCTTGTGATACGAGCATATTATGTAGAGTGATATGAAATGAATGTCGGATGTTGGCAACAACGAAATGATGATGTCAGTTGAGTTTGAAACGTGACATTTTCAACTTCTTGTTTATCTTTTATGTTTACTTCTGGACCCTGGAAGAAATTCCTTTACGTGGTTTTTTAGAAGATTAGATTTGGAAGCTCGTGCCACGTAGCAATGCATCCTCGAGGATGACAAAGGTGTATGTGTATACAGGGTGTATCAGAATTCGACGGACAAACTTTCAGGGCAGATTCTATGATCAAAAATAAGCATAAAACTCTTAATACATATGGGGTGACAAATGCTTAGTTTGCGAGATAATCGACTAGAAAATTTTACCAACAACAAAAGGAATCGGGTGGAATTTTTTGATGAAACGTACAAAAATAAAAAGGAGCTATGTACAATTTACGAAAATTGTTAAAATTTCGTCCCCCTGTTCAATGCATAGATAACCCCATAAAATCCAAGGAATTCAGATCATAATTGTTTTTACGTTTTTGTTGATTATCTCGCAAACTAAGCGTTTTTGACCCCATTTGTATTAAGAGTTTTATGCTTATTTTTGATCATAGAATCTACCCTGGAACTTTGTCGGTCGAATTTTGATACACCCTGTATATTTACATCTATATTTGAGTTGTTAAATGGAGTCGGCTGAGTTCGAGGACATCTCATTTGAGAAGGTCTTTCATATTTTGCAAATTTTGCAGTGTTTGTTATTGTTGACACCTGAGCAAAAACACGTTCCATGCGAAAAATCCAAAAGATTTTTGAAAATTGGATTTATTATCACATTAGACGAAAAAGAACGCCTCCTTCGAAACAAAAATACTTCCATCCACCAGAGGTCAGTCTTTTGGGATTCTAGAGGATTCATTATAGATGCGCATTACTGTTAAGTAACGGTATTCGTTACCCACCCCCGTCAGTACCTAATAATTCAATACCCCACGGGTTGTGATCAATCGCAAAATTGCATTTGCGAATCATCGTGTCAACTATAAAGTGGCAGTGATACGGTGCAATATGCATATGTCATAATTATATCATGTGATTCGCGTCTCTGTATAGATTCTTTTTTGTTTGAAAAGAAATACTATACGAATTTTGATAATGAAAGTGATGAAATCTGTGCTCCCTAGAAAATAGTGTATTATATCATTAAGAGTAGAAGTGTCTCTTTTTGTGCTTCGCCAAGTTGTCGACCTCAAATGCGTTTCGGTCTTCAATCTCTGGGCTTAGCACAAAAAGAGACACTTCTACTCTTAATGATATAATATACTATTTTAATGGTGGCCCAAAAATATATTTTATAATACAGGGTGTTTCTGAAATACGTGTGTTAATTTTAACCAGTGAAAGAACGCGCCAAATCATGGAACTTTTCTCTATAACATTTTTACGAGAAAGCAATACAATTTGATTTAAAATTTGGAATAAATTAACCATCAAAGTGTATACGAAAATTTTCTGTTGTGATAGAAACAGAGCGTTGTTAAAAAGTTCCATTGTTATAGAAAAAAATAAATAATCAAAATTTAGATTCTGATGTTTACAAAAAATAAAAACTAGTTAATCACACAAAACGACTCGTTTGGTAAAAATTGTGGGGCAAAAAATCTTGGAATACTTTTACGAATTTTACAAAATGTTGTAGAGAAAAGTTTCATAAATTGGCGAGTTCTTTCACTGGTTAAAATTAACACACGTGTTTCAGAAACACCCTGTATACTTTCCAACTTTGAATTTTTTTTTACTTTTTCTTTTTTCTAGTTCCTTTTATTTATCGTACGTTGTGCAGTCTCCGCCTTCAAATTATGATTGTTGTGTTATCCACAACTCATAAAATTAAATTTAACGTTTTATTAAAAGCATCGGTGGTATTTTAAAAATGAACACCGCCATGTTTATGCTGTTAAATTACTTTTATCCGCAAGCCTTCAGGAGCAGACATGTTTTAAAAGTATCCAATTTAGTTTTAACATAAACCAGCAGCACGAGAAAAAATACTTTCATGTCGAGTTTAGAGATTTTCCTCGTTAAATGAAAAGTGCATTTTTAACTCGCCCAACGTCTTGCAGGTTTATACAAAGACTAAAATTACCACTAATTAAATATTTTTTCGAGTAACGTTTTCATAACAAACATTCGAGAAGAACTGTCTTTGACTTTGTAGTTTTGTAAAAGATTGAAAAGAATTAATTAGTAAAATTCCACTCGACCTTATTTCCCGCCAAAACTTGATCTTTCAGGTTGGCATGTCAATTCTAATTGGTGTTGTTTTTGTTTCAGGTAAGTGTCCGTTCGCATGCGTGATTAATTATTCAGGGAACCCGTGTAAGTATAATTTGTTGGGATTGACGTGGGTGGTGAAGAAGTACCTAAGTCAGTTCCTTCGGAGGAGTCTCGTCTCGCAAAGGAAGTTTGCGTGCAATCAACGCGATCGAGTGGACGTTACGACAGTCTTAACAAAATGAACGCTAAAAGCTGTCTTAGCCGACATTAAACATCAAAGAAGTGGAGGATATTGAATAACTTGTTTCTTAATAATGAATTTCGCTCGGGTTCGGATATTGAAACTCGGAAATAAGGGGAACGATCAAGGAATGCGTTCGCTGTGCCTCTTGAGCAACGCGCATTACTTAGTTTGAATTGGAAATTCTCGCTCACATACTTGCATCTAATAAACTCAGAAATTTCCATGTAATTAACTTTGAGCTCCCATCTGAAAGATCAATGAAGCATGTTGTGTTCATAGCCCAGACATATTTTTACCGAAAACTTGTCTAACAGGAGCAGATGGCAGGTATGAGCTCCGTTCATCGGAAATTTATATAACAAGTTTATTAGCGGGGACTTGGGCGAAATGCCAGGGTTCAAAATGCCATCATTAACCGCCATAAATTTTACAATGATTGAACAATCTAAAGCCGGTATCTCTTTGTTTAACGAGGGTCGTCACGAACAACACTCGTTACAAAATCGCTTCGGATGTGACAAATAACGTTTCACTTCAACAGATTTTTTATTAAACCTTGTGCTTGTCGGAGATTTTTTTTAAACGTATCCACTTCATTTATCCGCCATTAACTTTTTTCTATGGAAGTAAATAAATTTCGTAATTTCAAGGATAATTGAACCCTAATGGTTGTTTATGTCTGCAAACATGGAGTGTTGAGGAAATTGCGTGGCCCGAAAGTAAGGAGAAGGGGATCGAAATGAGGTCTTATAGTCTGTTCGGTACGCACAGCTTCACAGCAAGGGGAAACCTGTTCGCGACAGATCTCATATTACATGTTATAAACTCTACAACGTCACTTTGCACATTTTCATTTTTGATATCCGGAAATACCCAAACGTTTAAATTTTACTTTCGATTTTATTAACCGCATTTACAACATTTTTCTACTTGAAGCTTGTCCAATTTTTTCTAACAAAATATACAGAATGTCTCAGCTAAGACTTCCCAGCCTAATAAGTCAGTTATTTTCTAGCGGATTTTTGTGAAATTTAAAATGCAGATATTTTAGACGGTGAAGAATAAAATCCCATTAATGCAATCACCCAATCACGCAATTTTTACATGCCTTTTTAAAATGTTGAGTCTATTAAGATTTACATAAAAAATTGATCGTCAATAAAAAATGCTGTAGGGAAAAACTCGTCCTTGAAAGACGTCTGGTTTGCAAGAAAAATGCAAAAAACTGTGTTAAACGTGGCTGCAAATGCAAAAAACGTAGATGCGTATGAAACAAACGCGCAATTTTGCAGAATTTTGGTCATCCCTTTTCGCAGAAGCGCAGGTGACATATTTGACGTTTATCTTGCTAACCTTACAAACGCTTACAAAGTTAAAGACAACATTTGGACGTAATTTATTATACTGGATGCTTTAATTCTTCCATAAAGGATTAAAACACGATCGGGATATTTTAGCAAGGTAATTTAATTCACGTACGCTTCCTGGGTCTTCAAATAAATTGACGACTCTCTTAACCTTACATTTTGTAAAGCCTACATTTGTATAGTGTTCCACGAGAAAACGAACTGTGTCATTGAAATTCTTACGACACTCTCCATAGGCAAAATTTTTTTCGTTTTTCAACAATATTGAAATTTCTGCCGTTGTAGTCCATTTTTAGAGTGTTTTCAATAAATTTTCAAAATTTGACGTTTCTAATAAAGCGCGCCCAATTTTGACAGACTTTAAAGGGTGTACAAAATGTTGCTTGGCCATTAATCATCAATTGTAACTGCTCAAATACTTCAAATTTGACATTAAATTTTTAACGACAAAATCTAATCTTTTCGTTGAATCAGACAAGTGATTTACTTAATTGTTTGTGTAGACCCCTATTTTTTAATGTTTAACAATCTAATAAATTAATAATAGTCGGGCATAATTTTCGATAAAGGAAACATGTGTTAAAATTACATTTTTTAACTTGAGGTAATTTTATTATTACTAATTGAACCTTCACGGTCTAAAATATCTGCATTTTAAATTTCATAAAAATCCGTTGGCAAATAACCGAGATATTAGGCTCGAAAGTCTTAGCTGAGACACCCTGTATAAATATGGAAGCCGGAGGTTTTGGTTAACGCTTCCAAAGCACCTGCATTACACGCTTTGATATTGCATTGACCGTTGACACTGTTGACAATTTGCGCAATAGTATATTATATCATTAAGAGTAGAAGTGTCTCTTTTTGTGCTAAGCAGGACAACTGGGCGAAGCACAAAACGAGCTTCTACTCTGAATGATATACATATACTATTTTATCTTCAAGCGGATTACAAAAAAAATCGAACATGACCTCACTTATTTATTTTTCTTTTCCTGCAGTGAAAAATAATTCTGACTACTGTTTTTAAATACATAACTCTTCTCCGATGAAAATATTTCATATGTTTAAAACAAAATCACTTTTCCTGAAATGATTTAATACCCAATTTGAATACTCGGGCATTATTCATGATGCAAAAATGTTCATGAAATTTTTATGAAACCGCCGTTTAATAATAAAAAAAGCTTTATTAACTATCGTTTGTTTCCATCTAGTTCGACGTATCAATTGTGAAGTAAATTTTTCGTCCAGAGAGTGTCTACTTTTTTAGAAAGTAACTTTCAGCGCAGAAAGGTCACAAACAATCTCGTTGAGAAATTATACATTCACAATCCCAGATAAATCCACGAGCGTCTTAAAATTTTTACAAACCTCACGAAAGAGGATGGCTGACCCTCTTTCTAAATTTCTTCGACGGTGATGTTGAATTTTTACCAGATATGTTATCTGATCAGCCGAGAGGTCTTTTAAGCGTTGACCATGTTTACTAATTATCACGAAGCTTTGAAAAAGTTTCTGTTGACGGCGACTCAACATCTTCGAGCTACTTCTTTTGCTTTAACAAACCAGATGGTATAAAGTTAAGAAGTAACCGTTAATAATAAATTTGGTGGATACAAAGAATATCAAAGTCCTTCTGAAAGAGAAGCGGCGAAGGAAATGTTAGTTTGTTTAAATTTCAAGAGGTTCTGTGAAGCCGCCCTGTTATTGATTTTTGATCTATTAGGAAAGTTGTTCAAGTTCGTTATTTATTTCTTTTGAAATATATTAGTTAAAAACTAACTTTGCAAATTTAAAGTAGGTATATTAAAGGAATCAAACAGAAAAAACAACTTTTTGCTTTTCTCCACGCTTTTTTTTCAGCTCTACACAACTGATTTGCTATACAGGGTGTTTTTGAAATGTGTGCACAAATTTTAACCACGAGCTACTGTCTTCATGTAGAATCTAAAAAATTCTATGTCAAAAAATAAAATAAAATTTTATAAAACATTTTATACAGGGTGTATTTTTTAAATGTGCCGAAATTCTACCTACGGGGTTGCAGGACAACGTAGAAAACTAAAAGCAATTTTAAAAAATTGTAGCTCAAAAAATAAATGTCATTTTATTTTTTTGACATAGAATTTTTAAAATATTTTTTCCGAGTTCTAGGTACATGAAGCCAGTAGCTCGTGATTAAAATTTGTGCACGCATTTCAAAAACACCCTGTATATGTATTAACATTTTGACTTTGATCTTTCTATTTTTATAACACCAATTTAGCACCAAATATTCGCGTCAATTATTTATTTGCAATAAGGCCACCATTCAGTAAGAGTTTACGTTACAGATATTAAAGAAGCTATCACCAATTTTCTAGTCGAAGGACAAAGAGATTACGTCGGTATTACCTTCCAATATGGCGGTTTCGTTCTAGATTATGCTATTAATTTCCGAGCATTGTCGACTTCTTATTTACATCAAACTAAAGTTTACGAGTAAGCTCTTTATTTTCCGATGCGCTTTTCTCGTATTTAATAATGCAACAAATAGTCTGATACCCAATTTAGAATCTTTTGACAGTGTTCTGTGGCTGTGTTTAATTATTGTGGTTGCTTGAACGAATTTCACTGAAATATTTGCCAGATTCTTGTTGGTAAACACTTCGTTGATCAACGGTTACGCTTTCAAGGCAGGTTATTTTATTAAGTTATTGCTGTAGCCTCAGAATCTAGGTCGGTATTTTTTGATATTTTGTGGTCTCAAAAAATTAGCTGCGACAAATTGACTTTGGATCTTCATAATAATGCCGATTTTGAATATATTATGAGGTTTATAAAACACTAGTGGAGTTATGAACCCATAATTAAACTGTTTTTATAATTAAACAGTTTAAAGAGAATTGTTTATTGAACATAAAAAAATATAATACTTAAATAAAATTAGGATGATATGAAACAGGAATCTCAGATGAAATCATTTGTTGAGGCTTATATTAAAAGATAAAATAATTTTTTGGGGTTTGATGATGTTTTAAGAACTGTTACAGAAGGAAGTGTTGGATAAAACAATGCATTACACTCGTGCCTTAACTGAAAATAAGTCACTCAAGAAAAATTAGCCTACTCAAGCAAGCTCTCGTGGCTCAACATTTCGTTCGTGACTTATTTGCCTTATAAGACACTTGTTTGATAAACAGCTATATCGAGTTTAATGCTGAAAACATGCTAGTTAAAACTTTTAGGATGGATTGAAAGAAAACTCATCAGTAAACAGGAGTTTAGCAGTATATTTTGCGCTGGTGGAGAATTTCCTATCTCTTAGATGATTTGTTAATTTGGATGTAAATGAGTGTGTGTGCCAGAACGCACGAACGTATTTTCGTTATTCCATTTGATCGTGGAAATTCAGCAACAGCACAACACACATTTGGTGTGTCTTTTTCCCCAGAATTTTCCGCATGCTTCCGATAATATACCGGCGACGTTTTCCCATCGATAGGAGAGACGAATTGCCGCAAGGCCTTTGTTTTCTTCGGTCTTCTTGCCTAAAAATCTTGATTGATATTGGATGGAATTCGAGAACTCCCTCTAATTGAAAACGCCCCGGCGAGGTGCGAAAGGAAAATTCGTTTTTGATTATGACGCCGCAGCAAACTAACGACATTCCCCAATACTTTTCTCTCCATCATCGTCCCATTTAAAATCAACACCAATTTGAATAAATTCATAAACATGCATATTAGAGTGTAAAAGCTTTTTCCCTCATCGTTTAAACGATTATGATTCGGTTTCGACGGGAACGATTTCTTCCGTAACACAAAGCTCCATTGTTTGAACCGAAACCCACGGGACTCGCAGAAAAGGAGCACTCGCGAGTTTTTCCGACGAATTGCATGATTACGCCGCCTACCAATTACTTTCTCTCACAAACGTTTTTGCACCTTGCGATTCGGATTAAATTTAATTGGACCAGTTTGAAATTTCGTTATTCGGTTCGGCGGCGACCATGAATTTTCCCTCGGAGCCCTTTTTATTTTCGGACTCTTTCATAACTTCGACATATTGGTTGGTTGGTTGGTGCATGCCGCTCATGCAAAATCATGTATGGTCTATCGAGAGTTTCATTTTGCGAGGAATTTTTCCCGATAAAGGAATTTTTCTATCTTGTACCTATTGCATGCCGAAATGCTCTCACAGAAAAAAAAACCAAGAAAAATCGGTAAAGACCCGTTTTTGATTGACGGCGCAATTATTATCCTTCGGTGGAGAAAAATGACGCGGAGGTCGAAATTAAAATTTCGTAATGAAACGCGCTCCCCGGTTGGAAACATAATCGAATTCGATTTTTATTACTTTCGTAGCTAAAACATAACTTTGTATCCGTGGTTCGGTAATTGAATTTAATTTCTGTTGAAGGATTTAACCTCGTTGCTGGGGGTTTTATCGAATCAAGCCACGTTCGCTGTTTGATTGATCCGAATTTCGAGCATTATATCGTGTCATAACGAACGTCTTACGTAGGCGCCACCCCCACGCATTTTCATAATTATCTGCGAATGTGTAGTAACCTGTGGCGTGTCGAACACAACCCTCAACTTGCAAGGCACGTAATTATCCATTTAACAACAGCTATGATACATTTCGGCACGGATTGAAGGCTTTTGAGTCGGAACGACGCTTTAATCACGTCTCTTACCAATCTACTGCTTTAATTCCATTCAAAATTATTATTATGTACTGCCGCTCAACGTTCCGTCAGTTACTCGTTTCTTAATTAAATTGTTGATAAAATTCTCACATGCTGTTTACACAGATGTGGCGCTATCCTTACCTCTTAAACTGGTTTACAATATCGCTCAGTTTTTCTGCAGATGCAAATTTCAACACGAGCCGTAGGCGAGTGGTGGATTGTCCGAGTGAGCCATTATACGCGAGTTGAAGACTATACTTGTCATTTTGAAGGTACCTAGTGAGTTCAAAAAAAACTTTACCGAACAAGATAATTCACCAGATAATCTACACATATAAAACTGAATGTCTGTTTGTTTGTATATTTTGTATGCAAATCTACAGTTTTACTCCGATCTTGATGAAATTTTGTACACTTGATCTTCAAAACAAGAAGAAAATTACTGTCTACTTTAATTTTACAAAAACCAACCCCTACTACCATTTTCAACCCTGTTAAGAAAAAAAGAGAAGATGTCTTAAATGAAGCAGAACAGTATTCCATCTTTAATAGGAAATGCCCCTGGGCACTGTTAATTTCAGATTAAATTTGTATTCTCCAAAATCGATTTGAGGCAGCGATTTGATTTTTTCTAAGTAATACACTTTTAACGGTAGACAGTTCATATAATTATCTCATAAATATGTTTCATAACTTTGGCCGTTCTTGGAAGCAAGTAATGAAATACCGAAGCTTTCCCGTTTCGGAGTTCGGTACATAATTGAAAAACAAAAATTGATCGTAAAGTCAAATAAATCAAGTAAACACAGCTCGAAAATAAAATATTTGCGGTTGCAGATTAATTACCGTATCCGAGTATTGTGCAACGGTTGTATCGCCTGAGCTAATAAAATGTGGCAATCGCATAAAAATCAATAAGGTTTGTCGCAATTCGAAATGTAAAAGAGAAGGAGTGTTCTTTGTATCGCTCGACAAATAAATATGACTGTCATACAAAGGGTATCATATTCATTCCTGAATGGAGAGAACGATTCGAAATTGACGTTTATTTGACTGGTAGAGAGAGAGTGAAGCGTTTTCTAAATGGATGCGCGCTGAAACAAGCTTCTTTGGCTAATAATGCGAGGCAAGAGGAGCAGCAAACCTCCCGCCGCCCACTCGCCGCCGCCGCCGCCTGTCGGTCTACATCAAAAACTCGCAAATTCGTATATTGCCATTCGCTCGACTGGGATTCAATTTCATTTACCTGGCGATGCCACTTGAGGAGAGAAGCCCTGCAATGAATAGGGTATCGACGCAGCTCAGAAACATCGTGCACTTCAGCTCCAGATTTAGGACAACGAGATATTTACGGTGGAGGCGAAACGACGGGGAAGAGGGAGGATGCCCTTGCTTGCGCTTTATCCCCTTCAAGAGATTGATGCTATTAATTAGAAATTTTAATTGGAATCTGAATTCCCAATTAATTTTAATAATATTATAATTATTATCGTTTTTGTTTAATGGAACGCGATAATAATGCGAAATATATATTTATTGCTCCTTTGCGAGCCGTTATTCCTAATCTGTTTGAACTTTAAATGCTCCACGCCTATTACGACTAATTCCACCAAATTTATCTGCGTCGCCATGAAAAGGCTCCACTTTCCCACTTAACACATAGAGCACAGCTTCCGGAAATGGGCCGCGAGAGGTTATGTACCTAATTTTACCTGATTCGAAGGGCCCTCACCGTTAAACATTTTTTAAAATTTCACCGAATATTTTTTTCACCACCGCAACGTTATTCTCGAAAACGAAACAATTAAAATGAGGGAAATTAAGGAAGGCTAAATATTGCAATTATGCGATATTAATCTTCCACAAAGGGATATTAAACTTTCAATGTAATTTTAATTAAACTTTATTAAAAAATAGCTATTTTCAATACAAGTGAGCAAAGTAGTGCATTTAATCACGAGTACGGAAGTTGGGCGTCTGAGCCGAAGGCGAGGACCCCAATCGTACAACTTAAATAAGTCAAAAATAAGACAAGCTTTAGTTATTAATATTCAGAAAGTATTTAAAAAAAAAAGAAAATATTATTTCCTCACTATAGTGATTCAATTGATTCTTGTTTTTGTATCTACATATTCTGCTATTCCTGTCCCGAAGTTTCTTGCGTTGATAGCTTTAAATCTAGTATTCCTGCAAGCTCCTTACCCAACGTCAAAATTAATCTTCTCGTTGATCTGATCATGTCCTAGAAAATAAATACAGGCCACGTCCTTGTGCAACGTGTACACTTACTTTATCTATCGTATCGTTTCTCTAACATCAAGTTTCATTTTGATGTTTTTTAAATCAATATCCTCAGATTGTGCAGGATACTGAAAAGGATAATGGTCTTTCCTTTCGTAAGACAATGCTTGTCAATTTAAAAAAATCGAATATGGTGCACGACACATTCAGATAGTATTTCACCTTTATTCTTTCTAATGGTCCGGCTAAAATGAAGGACGAGAAGTACACTAGTGAAGGAATTCTCTGAAGTCGTGTTTCTAGATTTCACTAGATGATTCTTCACTGTGAGTCTCCCTTTCTTCTCCCGTCTTATTTCCTTTTTGAAATTTGTACACACAAGGAAAATAATTTACAATCTCTTAAATATTGTAATACGTTCCATTTATTGGAGAAAAAAAAGCAGAACATTGTCGAAATTATTTTCAGACATTGGAAGGCAAGCAAAATCTGTAAATTTGGTCACCCAGTTGCAACCTCGACTTCGCCTCGGTCTTCAACCTCTGGACTTAGCCCAAAAAGACTCACTTCTACTCTTAATGATATAATCCACTAACGTGAAATACAAGCAAGTAAAATGCACATTCTTTAAATACAATATGTAGTATGTAAATATAAATACACTTGTACTGTTATACTGTTTTTACCGTACTTTCGTATACATATGTGAAATTGATTCAAAGGTTAGTAGTTTTCCAGCGAAGCTAAAACTTGTGTAATCCAGGCAAAGAAAGAGTTCGATCAGAACGTGAGAAGGTATAAAATTGTGAAAATGTGTCTGTGTAAAACTGCTGCTCCAAACGATGCCACTCGACTCCTGTTCTTTAGTATTTTTATCGTTTTGTTTAAGTTAATCGGTCATTTAGTTAATCGGATCCTGTCTCTCCGTGTCGTTATTTCGGATAATTGGATTCCCCTTTATTGTTATGGCATGTTATATAAGATTATAAATTCCGTAGCTGTAACTGCCGATTCGGAATTTAACAGCCATCAGCTATCACTTCTGGATCGGCGCCACGGACGTTGTTCCTCTTAATCCTGCTTACGTCATTGCTTTCCTTTAAAGCGATCCCCGATACGTCTTATTTTATCTGAGGGAAGTAAACAGGAGTTTAGAAAATTTCCGACCGCGTGCGTTGCGGTCGAAGAGTGGCAGAGCACGCAAACCGCGTCAGGATTAAACGATATGTTAAGCCCACGGAAGCTTCGCCACGCAGGTTTAATCACTGTCGCTCGTAAATTTCAATTTCTTGGAGATTCCAGTACATAGTGCTCTTTAAAAAGGCCGTCTAAATTGAAATCGTCGTTTCAAACGAACATGCCGGTTCCCCAGGTGTGCGTAAACTCCTTGTTCCCGCTCAGAAGATGAAACTATAAGTTGGTGTACACGAGGCAAACAAAATTGTCTACAACTCAAAGTTTCACGGTAAACATTTCGTTTAGTCTTATTTAATTACTTTTCTCGGGGGTGCGTTCTGTTGCAACTAATACCTGGGTTATCGATTACCATTAACGGGGCAAATAACTATGACTCTGATTAGAAAATTTGATATGCCACCCTCTCCACATCGAACAACCACCCTGAAGCCACTTTCACCTGACTCACCCTTAATTCGAATCCAGTATTTATTTCTCGGGCCGGGTTTAATTTTATCCGGCACTGTTTAACATCGTTCTTGGGAATTTTAATTACTTTTGCGCTTCTGTTTCGCATTTGTGTTAGCTTTATGTTATGTCAAATTTTAATTTCATCGAGGTCTGACGCTTTCCGTTCCGATTCTTTCTGCGCATTCATTTCGGAACGAAGACGATGCACATTTTCTCACGTGTGCAACAGAGAACGCTTTCCCGGGACCAGTCGCAACTGATGGAGTTGTTTTTATCTGGAAATCATTGGAAACTGTGCGAATCTCGTCGGGTAGTATTTTCCTGGAAATAAAATATAACAATCATGAATTATGTACGACACAGGATTTAAATTCACATATCGAATTACGTTTTAATTAAACTGGGTTTGCATACGCATACATATAGAGATTCACGGCACATGATCGATCTATGGCCAAATTAGTAACATCAATGTGATGATATTCGCTTGGCGCGTGAGCTGAATGATCAAAACTGATGCAAAATAAGCAATATTTCATAGTAATGAACTGGTTTCGCTACATCACATCGCAATCGCAGTTTTGTGTCGCGCTGCAATACATCAATCAGGAAACGGTGCCGTTGATACACAAATTAATTGCTTGCCCCGGAACACGGCCTTTTTCAGATGGGTTTTTGCGCGAAACTCGAACCAACGACAGATTCCTGATGGACGACGCGAACCGTTCTTCTTAAACCGCGTTTAACCCTGCGTCACACGGGTTGGGTCTGTGAGACCCAGACCATGTAAAAATATGCTATATTTTCGTTATGTTTTAAGTAATTTAATTGTTCAGTACCTTCTCAACTTTTGGTGTATTTTAGATTGTAGGAATTAATTAATTAATAATTCCTGAGCCGTTTTTGGTCTGGAGGATATTTGGGTCTGTGAGACCCAACCCGTATCATTGCGTAACTTTTTTATTCTTATATTCTGAAATAAAAAAAAATACAAATAATAAATACAAGACGATAGCCTCAAGTAAGTTTTGTTTGAGTGGATAATTTTCGCAGAGATTTTTGAAATTTTTGAATTTTTGTACAAATTTTTGTTTATGCCTTTTGAACACTTCAGAGAAGGGTGTCATGTATTATCTAATGAAAAAAATTAATAACACTGTCACAAAATGTTTGTTTGGAATTAAACGTAAATAAACAAATATGTACATGCCAAAAATGCAGTGTTTTAAGAACAAATCGCAAAGCATATTTTTAAATTAAAATTTGTAATAATTAAATGGATATGCGAAAAACAAACACACTAACGGACAACATAACAGCAACAGAACTTAAAAACCATGATCTAATTTGCAAAACAAAAATTATTCAATTTTGGGTCTCTCAGACCCAACCCGTGTGTTCTTGTGACTAGCAATGCACCCGTGTAACGCAGGGTTAATAAATTAAAGATGTTTTGGGAACTGCTGAAATTTCAATCGCAGGGAGTATTTATACGAATGTAACGAAACAATACAATATTTGATAACAACAGTACAATGTTTTGACGTCGATTTAGAAATAAATTCCCCATTTAAAATTCACCAATCGTGTGTCATTATCCGTCCTTTCGAAGAGTTGATTCGAGTAATTGCCGTAATTCTAGCCTTTAATTAAACCTTTACGTAAATTACAACTAAGGCTTCTTGTTTTGTCTGTTGACAGTTATAATTCGGGTTCAATAACTGACAATTTTGGTTTTTTGCAAAAATATGAAATGCATTTAACAAGGGAACATTTTATTAACATTCATTTATTATTATTTTGTAATAATTCCATTTCGTTTAAGTTTGAAAGCGGCGGTTTACGTGAAGGAAAACCAATTTCTACTTTACTGAAGAAATTTAACAGTTTTTTCAGAAGCAACAGGTGAGAAGAAACTAAGAAACACAAGCAATATACTTCTAATTTTTAGGTATATCACAACAGGTGGTTAAACTTAAATTGACGTATTCGAAATTAAATCTAAACTGCGGTCGACGTAATGAATATTTTTTGACACAAACTTAAATTTATTAAGACCTAATCTGTACTACTTACCATGGAAAATGCAACACGAAGAAATAGCACATTTTGATAATAATTGGGCCATAACTAAGATAAAACGGTGAAAGTTTCAGTAACCTTCAAACCAGGCACGACAACACCGTAACACAGTGGCCACATTTCGTCCCACACGATGAGCGATTGCCCTATAGGAAAGACCTGCTTCTCGCATTCCGATAATGCGGCCTCCTTCAGTGTTGCTAATGGGTCCGTCTTCGTATTGGAGACATAGTAATAGTATAGCTTTAAATGCTGAGATATACTGAAGTTATTGATGATAACGGATCGTCAAAAATAAAAAGAAATGCATGTTCGGATAAGAATAATCTAAAAGATACGGGTATTTTCTTTCAAATTATCATGATTTTATCTTTAGTTAACACCTTTCGTGTCCACCAACGGCACGTTTATAATTCATAATTTTATAATAAAAGAAAATCTTCCTAATTTTGACTCATTAGCTTCATTCAATGAAGATATTGCTGAAGAATTAAAAAAAAAACACCCACCATCTTGCGAATTTTTTTCCCAGACGCTTTCAAACCAGGAGACTTTTCTTTAACAGTCAATGAGCAAAACGTCCGAGAAGCTATCAATTCGTTTCCTGCCGGTTCTTCACCAGGTTTAGATGGCATGAGACCACAATACTTGAAAGATATTATATCTTTGTCAGCGGGTGAAGCAGGTCAGCGGGCACTAAGAGCTTTAACAAAACTGTGCAATTTTTTATTGTCTTGCCAACTTCCTTCAGAACTTTGTCATTTATTATATGGTGCGTCTTTATGTGCCCTTCATAAGAAAGATGGAGGAATTAGACCAATCGCTATAGGAAACTGTTACGAAGATTGACTTCAAAGCTAGTCTGTTTTCAAAGTCGTAACATTGTAAATTCGTAATTTCCACCACACCAACTTGGAGTGGCAACTAAGCCAGGATGCGAAGCAGCTATTCATACCTTGCGGTCCTATGATTTTTAGTCTTGCCATTCAACCAATTATTTTATCTTTGGATTCTCAACTGAATATTTGGTATTTAGATGATGGAACCTTAGCTGATTACCCAGAAGTAGTTTTGTCCGACTTTAAGAAAGTTATCAATTTATCCTGAAAAATTGGTCTTGAATTAAACTTTAACAAATGGGAGATCTTTTGCTGTTCTGGAGACACAGCTTTAAAAGTCATAAAGGAATTTCAAAATTTAGCACCAAGTATTAAAATTTGTGACCGAGGAAGTTTATCTATTTTAGGCTCTACAATCTTTGACCAAGGTTTCAAAATCACTGTCGAAAAAACTATAATTACAGTTGAAAATCTTTTAAAAACAGCTGAACTTCTTAGCAGACACGTGGCTTATACTTTAATCAAGAACTGTCTTTTCACACTAAAATTTAATTTTTTATTAAGAACAACTCCATTTTGGAAATTTTCTAATTATGTTAATTCAATTGATTCTTCTTTAAAGTCTTCTTTAGAAAGAATACTTAATTTACGTTTAACTGATTTACAATGGTGTCAGTCCACTTTACCGATTAGATTTGGTGGACTGGGAATTCGCCGCATTTCCGATATTTGCCTCCCTGCTTTCCTATCTTCAGTTCATGGTGTTAAAAAGCTTGTTTCTCTATTATTAAATTCAAAGGATAATGAGCTTATTATTCACCATTATGATGAAGCTTTAGCAGTCTGGGATGTAGAAAATGAGAACGAAAAACCAACAATCCCACAATTTCAAAAGAATTGGGATAATATCAATATCAAACGAACAATTGCCAAGGACTTAATCTTTAATTTATCTAGAGACTTGGCTCGTTTTAAGGCTTTGCAATGCAGAGAATCAGGATCTTGGTTACATGCAATACCTTCTCCTAATATTGGTACTCTTTTAGATAACACTTCCTTCCAAGTTTGTATTGGTTTAAAATTGGGTTGGAATCTTTGTACACCTGATATTTGCAAATGCAATGCGAAAGTTGACCAAACTGGCATCCACGGTCTAAGTTGTGCAAAAAGCAGTGGTAGATTTTCCAGACACAGTGAAATTAATTCTATTATCAACCGGTCTTTGACTTCTATTCAGGTTAATTCAACTTTAGAACCAAACGGACTGTCTCGGGATGATGGAAAACGCCCAGATGGGATGACTTTAGTACCGTGGATTAAAGGTCAACCTTTAGTTTGGGACGTTACTATTATTGATACACTTGCAGACAGTTACGTATTGAAAACTCCTGAAGTTTCAGGTTTTGCCGCTGAAATGGTTTGCAAACGCAAACATAGCAAATATAGTTCAATTATTTCGTCAAATTACGTATTTAAAGGTTTAGCCTTTGAAACCTTAGGCCCTTGGTGCAAAGAAGCCATCGATTTCATTACTGTCGTCGGAAACCGACTTATTGCGGAATCAGGCGATTCCAAATCAAAGAAATTACTTTTCGAGAGAATTTCCCGTGCCATTCAACGTGGAAACGCTGCAAGCATTCGGGGCACTTATCCAGATTCCGCATTATTATCGGAAATTTTTGTATTGTAAAAGTAAAACGTTATGTACTTATGTTATTATAATAAAAAATTATTATTATTTAAAGCAAAACTACATTTTATTTTAAAATTTATGTAATTGTTTTGCCTAGTGTCTGATTAGGATATCTCAACCTAAAAACTAAAACGGTACATGCAGTTTTGTCTTTGTAAAATTGCCACGAAATGTTCCATATTTCATAGATCATAGGTATTAAATCCGACTTCCGTTTTTTGTTGTAGAAAAAAGAGAATAATCTTTACAAGTAACGTAGGTATTTGTTGGAATGCGTGTACTCGCTACACCTGCAGCCATGAAAATAACGTAAATGCAACGTACAATGGATGTATTGTAGATATGTTAATTTTTTTTATATAAAACACATGCGGATCCTGTTAACAGACTTTGTCTTACGGTCCGATAACTCGTACCATTGTAGTACAGTATTTATGAAATAGTTCGTTGCGATTTGCGTGGCAAATGTAGAGATAAGCGGCTTTACACGCTTCGGTAAAATCTCTCTCTACTCAATTACACTTAATCAGTGGAAAACATTATATCACGTAATCATTACAAAAATACTGAAATGAAATGAGGATGTTCTGCGGGAATGAATGCTCGAAATGAATTATTTAAATAGGTACTTAACATTAAGAGTGGCGGTTTATTCGTCGGTGCCTCACGGGCAACAATTTTTTTTTTAATTACGAATGTTATTTACATCTCTGTTGATCGCCTTTCTCGTTCTAGACGCCATTTTTTTCCATCGCGCCAGTCCTCTTCTTACCTTGTATCTCTCCTACTCATATCTTGTTACACTCGTTGTATCCAGCATTGTTCTGGTCGTCCTTTTTTTTATTCTTCCTTGTGATCTCAATTCGTATATTCTTATTAGCCATCATTGTTCTTTCATCCTCCGTACGTGTCCGTGCCATATTAGTCTTTTTTTTCCATTTTTTCACTTGAGAATTTCTTCTAGGAAGATTTTGAACAGAGTTGGAGACAAGCAGCATCCCTGCCTAACCCCTTAAAAGCGAAGGCACTACTTTTTTCATAATTATGTAAGTCTTGTGTTGGAAACGGCAGCGTATAACAATGATTCGCCAACCTTCAAAATGGCCGACTTCCTCCAAACATGATCTGATCCTCAAGTCGGAACCGGTGTATTTCCTTAAGGTCGTGGTCTATGGATTAGGGTCGACCGGTGGTAAACACAAACTTCATAGTAACAAATGATTCGCGATGCTGGCAAATTCGACAATGTCGGCTGGAGACAAATCTCTATCCGTGCAATTTCTGATACACTCCTATATTACGGCAGGTATAACAAATGCGCCGTTAGGAGGCGGTCGTTTGTCAAGGCGACTAGGTCGGTGATGGCGGAAGGTGAATAAAGCAACCAGCGGTATACACACAATTTCGCCAAAACTTTACCGGAATGAAATTTCTCTCCCGTGGACCCAAACCCAGGACCGTATTAGTAACCGTAATCGCTTAACCTCGATTCGTTTTCTTGCCTTGTGCGTGATGGATTCCGCTAGCTGTCACCGGGAATAACAAGTGTCATCTTCCCGAATAGCACATCTTTTATTGTGCCCCGGTGATCGATAAAAAAGGACGATCGTTCACGTGGAGGCCACCTGAAAAAAGAAATATGATGCGGTTTAGTGGGGTGTTTATCAATCGGTCGTCGTAAACAAAAAGATTCTAGGTGAGCCAGATATAGTCTTTTTTAAATAGAAAACGATCGCGTACAAAAGAGCGAGAAATATTCCTTGAATGCGGTAAATAATAGCTAGTTTCAATACAAGTGAGCAAAGTAGTGCATTTAATCACGAGGACGGAAGTTGGGCGTCTGAGCCGAAGGCGAGGGCCCCAACCGTACAAGTGATTGGTGGTGATTGGTTTACTGATTTTTAGTTTAATCAGTGATGCCAACAGACAATGCATTTAGCATGAATTTTCCCAGAAGTTTACCCCAAGCAATTTCACGTTTTTTCGTCAATTGAAATCCAGAAACTCTCAAAGCATTCACTTTGCTCACTAGTGAGAAAATATTATTTCCTCACTAGTGAGAAAATATTATTTCCTCACTAGTGATTTAATTGCCATTTTTGCTAACTATTGTTTAATTTTCTTAATCGAGCGTATTCCCTTGTCATTTCAGAGTTGTCGTAATTTGTTAAGGGGTTTTGGGCGAGGGCGCGTGTCCAAAGTGAGTATCGCGAGAGGAGAAAGTTTATCAAGTTTTCGAGTAAAAATAAGTTATTTACTTCGTTGGCGCTCCTGGCATACCTACACACATCGGCTGTGCCTTTCTGCCGCCGTTGCGAAGACAAATTTTCTCCGGTATCTATTTCTCCGTATCTCGTTACACGGCGAACTTTGAACTCCCCGAAGATGCGGAGAATTATTATAACCTAGGTAAGCGCAAGTTTTGAGTATTATTAACGACTTTTACACATAACTTTGGAAACATTCATCATCGCTCCAGACTAACCGCTCCGACTCGGAATACAACAGTTAATTCTCTTTCCTTACGAATACTCGATTTTAATCATGGAACTGCCATACGCCAGTCTGCCCCGTTCCATAATTACGAGCGAGGAAATGTTGCCGCCTGTCATACAAAACGAGTCTCATACCATCCCCTAATATTTCACAGACGCACCCGCCATATTTCTCAACATCAAACGAAATCGCGACCGGTCCTCCCAGACAACCTAAAACAATTTCCCAGGTACAGTCGAGATCGGCGCGGCTGCTGGATAAACTTTTTGACAAACTGGCGGTCATTATGCGGCACAGTTGAAACGTAATTACATTACTTGTTGCTCGAACTTCGTTACAACTTGCTAATACTTGCAATTTATTGCGCACACGTACTCATTCGAATAAATTCTGCGCAAACTTCGGCACGGATCTCAGAGATGGACGCGCTCGATCCAGAACTACAACGGCTTTAATCTTCTGCAAGGTAGATACTGTTTTCTCAATTTCGTTGTAGGTCGTAAAATTTTATTGCATTATGAGGGATTAACGGGCACACTGGTTGAGTTTGAAAAAGTTGCCGGACAATGCAAACATACAAAATATACTAAACTAGGATTTATAAGCCCCGCAAGATCTTTAACTTACAATACCATAAAATTTTACGACCTACAACCAAATTGAGAGTACTGTAATTCATTAAAACGAAACCGTTGGACCCTTCTCGGCCACTTCCTCTTTGTTTTCTTTAAATACCCATTAATGCGTCGTCCACGACAAACAACAACACCGATTAATACACGTCCGGGTGCTAATCCGCCCTAATAAAAATAATAACAGTTTGTGTTTGTTTCGGGCGAGGGCAAAAACCACCCCGCTATCATTAATTTCGGTTCATGAAACAAAGCAGATCGTTTCGGGGATGCATCGAGCCAAGCGTTTGCGAAAAGACAAATCAATAGAAGTAGAAACCTCAGTGTTTGGGTTCGGATCTACCGCTATCTTTCATTGTGATCGCTAATAGACTAACTTTGTTACTATCGTCGTGGTGTCTTCGAAAACACCCCCTTTATTTGTTCTCGAGGAATTCGTTCGAAATCTGTGTCACGACACGTTCTATTTCTTCTCCATCGAATTACAGCTTTTGTCGTCGTTAGAAAAATGCATTTCCAATTAAAAAAGTTGGCTGACACAGGAAGAGGGAACTCGAAAGGGTCAATCTCTTAAATTTCATATCGTTCGTTGGTTGTTGTAGGTGGAAAGGTGAAAGGTGCATCTTGTTGATGTCAGGCCGAGAAATTTTCTCATTACAAGAGAGGTTGCTTTTACTTGTTTACTCTATTATTATAGATGCGAGTAAAGCGTTACAATCACATTTTAATTGTTCCGGAGAAGTTTGTTTTTGTAAAATAAATTGAATTTCTAATTTGATAAAGGTTGAGCGATTGTTTAATATGTTAAAACAAAGAAGCAATTATTTCGGTAAAAACACAAGCATTTTAACAATGTTTGGAGCAATTTACGAGTTAAGTTGTTGGACAGCTTTCAACTCCGCCTTACAACGCCCCTAGCGTGCCGTCAGTTCGGAGCTAGTTCCAGGTGTGGAGGTTAAATTTTCATTGCAAGAAGAAATCAGAGTGTGTCTCTGTTATAGATTTTCTGTTAAGGCTTCTCTAATCAAATCATCGCGGAATAAAACTAGTTTCTACCGAGCAAATGCCGTATCAAAAATACGCGAGCAACTCGAGAATGCGTTTTATGAAACTTCAAGAGAATTCGATGCATGTCTTGATTGTGAGCCAGAAATCTTTAATATTGCTTTCTGATCTTGCACCTTCACGCTGATATTTAATGCAGACACCAAACTCTTTTGAAGTATTCCCGATTTTCATCTGGTGATTTTAATGAAAATATACTATCCCTCCGCCACCCGGCGGCACGGCAATTTTGCCGGAGTACATACACTATTACGGATAATACTATCAAGTAATAGTGCAGTGCTCGTCAACATAATTACCGGCGTCTCGCCTCCACATTTTGACTTTTTTGTGTTTTATTATGTTCTGTGTCAATGTTAAGGAACTTCCTTACAATGTGACATGAGTATAATAATATACCTTTTTGAATTTCAACTACCAATGTGTTACCTAAATCCAGAATTTTTAAATTTTTAAAAAGAGATTGCGATACTATTCCCTTTGCTGAAATTATAAGTGGTAAAATCGAAATTTTTTCTAAACACCAAAGATTTCTCATAGCAACAGAGAGTTCTAAATATTTATTAATTTTTGTATTATATCTCTGTTATATTGTGTGAATTTGGAACAGCTATATCTAAAAGATATGCTTGGTTTTGTTGTTTATTTAAAATAATAATGTCTGGTCTGTTGTGCTTAATATGAATGTCAGTTAAAACTGTTCGATCAAAATATAATTTGTAATTGTCATTTTCCAAACAACTTTCTGGTTTATAACTATAATGCGTTGTGTATTCTTTAATAAATTGAATTTAACAGCTAAATTCATGTGTATAATTTTTGCGAATATATCATGACGTTTCTTATATTCGCTTTGAGCCAAAATGGTGCAAGAAGAAATGATGTGTTCAATTGTTTCCCCTTCAGCTCCGCAAATCCTACATTTATCAATGATCGATTGCAAACCGCATATGTGTTTTTTATAATTTCTTGTATTTATAACACGATATAAAACCCTCCGTCTCAGGGTGAATATTTGATTTCTTAAGTCATGCATGAGAAGCCTGAATATTAATTTCTGGTTGTTCCAGTTCTTTAAAGTATCTCCCATGTAAAGACTTCTGTTTTATATTTGCTATAGTGTCAGGTATATTTGGCTTAACAATATCTGAAATTATATTATCACTTAAATTTAAAGGTGTGTAACTTTTATCGGCTGAAACCAAAGCATTAAAAAAGGTGTTATCACTTATCACGAGCTCTATTGAGGAAATAATTTTTTAGTGAAGCAATTTGATTGTCTTGCAGTATTTCTAGTTTTGAAAAACCTCTACCACCGTTTTCGCATGGTAAATTAAATCTTTCAATAGCAGATTTAGGGTGATGTTTACTAAATTTGGTAAAAAGAACTCTGGTTTTAATGTTTATATTCTGTAAATTAATTTTGGACCATTTTATAACACCAAAAGAATAGGTCAGCAATGGAACAGCATATGTATTAACTGCTTTAATTAAATTATTACCGTTTAATTTTGATTTTAAAAGAGATTTAATTCTTAAATAAAATTGCATTTCTAAATTTTCTTTTATAATTGAGCGTTGAATATGATTTGATTGATTAATACCTAAATATTTATAAAATTCTCCTTTATTTAAATTTTTAATGATTTTTCCTTGAGTTATATATTCTAAATTTTCGTAATGACCGCGACATATTGACTGCATTTTACGCTTATCAATACCAAAACTCATGCCAATATCATTTGAGAAATTTTGAGTTATTGTTATTAAAGATAAAATATGATTCTTTTTAGATGCATAAAGTTTTATGTCATCCATATAAAGAAGGTGATTTAATTTGGATAGTGTAAGTCTAATATTAAAACCATATCCAGTGCTATTTAATAGATTTGTCAAAGGATTAACGGCTAGACAAAACCATAAAGGACTTAAGAATCTCCTTGATAAATTCCCCGTTTAATTTGAATAGGCTGGGATTTTAATTTAGTATTGTTTATTGCTAAATTTAAAGTAGTTCTCCAAAATGTCATAACATGGGATAAAAAGATAATCACATCCAAATTAATTTTATAAATTTTAAGAATTTTAAGTAACCATGAATGTGGTACTGAATCATAAGCTTTTTTGTAGTCAATGAATGCGGTATAAATATTTCTATTATTTTTTCGAGCTTGTTCCATTATTACCGTATCTATTATGAGTTGTTCTTTACAACCAAAACACTCCTTAACGCAACCTTTTTGTTCTTCATTAAGTATATTTAATTTTTGAGAATGGTCATAAATTATTACTTTAATGCAAGATGTCATAATTTTATAAATTGTAGGTAGACATGTGATTGGCCTATATTTTGATGGATTTTTAGTATCGGAATCTTTTGGTTTCAGATATGTTATACCATGGGCCAAAAACTCAGGAAATGTGTTAGGTTCCCTAATAAATCCGTTAAAGTCATCAAGTAAGCGTTTATGAATACAAGTAAATTTTTGTATCCAAAAGTTATGAATTTGGTCACCTCCAGGGGATTTCCAATTATGTGAACTATTAATATTTCTTACTAAAATTTCAAGGCTCATTTGAATATGATGTGGATTATTACTATCTGGTATCTCATTTTCTAAATGAGGAATCCATTCTGCCTGATTATTAAATTATTAATATACCATCCTATCCCACCTCCACCCGGCGGCACGGCAATTTTGCCGGAGTACATACACTATTACGGATATTACTATCAAGTAATAGTGCAGTGCTTATCAACATAATTACCGGCGTCTCGCCTCCACATTTTGACTTTGTTGTGTTTTATTATGTTCTGTGTCAATGTTAAGGAACTTCCTCACGATATGACATGAGTATAATAATATACCTTGAATTTCAACTACCAATGTGTTATCTAAATCCAGAATTTTTAAATTTTTAAAAAGAGTTTGCGGTACTATTCCCGTTGCTGAAATTACAAGTGGTAAAATCGAAATTTTTTCTAAACACCAAAGATTTCTCATAGCAACGGAGAGCTCTAAATATTGATTAATTTTTGTGTTATGTCTGTGTTATATTATGTGAATTTGGAACAGCTATATCTAAAAGATAAGCTTGCTTTTGTTGTTTATTTAAAATTATAATGTCTGGTCTGTTATGCTTAATATGAATGTATTATTTTATTTACTTTCTAACATTTATAATTGTTTAGTTATCTCGTGAGTTTCCGTCATGGCAGAAGTAAGAATACTAAAGTTCGAGTTTTTTTTTCGTGAAACGTTTTTTCACGTACGGAAAGTGAAATGAGGGGAACGATACCGAAGTAGCAACCCATCCGGTTGAAGGCGGTTCATCTAACGAGCCTTGATTGCTCAAAACACATTTAAAAAATTTACACGCTTTCTCGAGCACCGTCAACTTTCATTCGATCATCATTTTGTAATTTCCGCAACCGGAGCATCCTGAAATGTCTTTTCCTCTAGTGTGCCCCTTTCCGCGGCAAAATCTCTGAAAATCTCCGTAACCGTCAAATATTTTTCTTATTGGTACAAAGCAAATACGTTTGTGTACTTTCCACTTTAGGCGGGCGAGTAAAAAGCAAAGATGCTTTGTTCACATCCAGGGAAAGTGACAACGTGTGCTGGCGGTAAACGAGACCGCCGCCACCGTTCGCCGTCAGACGTTTGTTATCGCACGTACATCGTCTTTACGGAAATCCATCGTCGAGGCGCACGTGCACGATCGGGGACGGTTGTTCGCATATTCAACGCCGATTTTCATAATGATCCCTCTTTGTACATGTCGAAATGATACTTCCACCGATAAACACGCATAAACAACTGGCAAATAACAACCGACGGGTTCCACAAATAAAATATGACCTGTCCACCCTTACGAAAATCTAACACTAACACTCGACGAGATGTAGATAGGGGTAGTGCTGGGAAACGTCCGTTCACCACCCAGGCTTGCTTGAAATTCGATGTCGGAATAATAAGCGAGGTGTAGATTTTCAAGATGGACGTGGCGACCTGCCCTTTGCGTAAATGCAGCCTTTCTTAATGGAACATTTTTATTTTTGCTCGAGAAAAAATCCTGCCAAATTATAGTCATTTGAAAAAGACAGATTGGAAGGCATAATTTTTCACGTTGGACGATCACGGATTACGAAGCAGGAAAAATATCCGAAGCTCTCTCGTTAAAGAAAATCTAAAGGTCACGTGAAAAACGAAACATTTTATCCCAAATTAGTGCACCCAATTTAGGTACTTACGTAAATGACTGTATTTTGCTTTATTTATTATTTTTTATTAGTACATGATTAAATATTTACACGTCATTGTATTCTGTTATGTTTGTTGTTGACGAAATATTAAATCTGTGTTGTAAACGTTTCAAAAAATTCCCAGAGTTCGTCAGCGACAAAATTATCGACAGTTCACCGATTTTAAGCGAATTATTGGGATGAGACAGGCCCGACATTCAATTCGAACTGTCGCTGATCCTGCAGGACGTGGTGTGCCGACGGTTTTACGATGCTGGTGCAGATGGTCTCAAAAAGGGGTTCACTATCGTCGTCGTGAATCTGGAGCTCAACGAGCTGTTGGAAATGATTTTGTGTCACGAGGCGCAGACGAGTGGCGTAATTCATCCGAGCGAGTAATAGGCCTTATCCGCGAATATTCTTTCTACCACTATGAAGAGAAAATGATAAATAAGTTTCATTATTAGACAAACTGAAGCTGATGTTTTAAAATTATTACTTGATACCAATGCATTAAGCTGAATTGAATCACTAGTGACGAAAAAATATTTTCTCACTAGTGAGGAAAAAATATTGTCTCACTAGTGAGGAAAAAATATTGTCTCACTAGTGAGGAAAAAATATTTTCTCACTAGTGAGCAAAGTGAATGTTTTGCGAGTTTGTCGATAGGTGGCGCCAAATATGTTGGGAATGAACAGTTTAAACATTGATAAAATGAAAACTGGAGCAGGTGCTTGTGGAAAAAGTACTTTTGTGGCCAGTCGTGCACTTACAACGTACGACGTGGTCAGAAACATTCAGTGCTTCCTGAAAAATTACATTGTTGTACATCTCGCCTGTGACCGTATCTGTCATATTTTTAGTGTCTGGATAATAAAATTTTGATGGATTTATATCGTCGTATCTGACACAAGCTAGCTGCACTTCAATAAGTGCTTAAATTTATTCCCCCATAAGTACCGCCATGATTTAGCCAGACAGGCGAAACAATGTCGTACCGACCCTAATTCAGTCGGGGATATAGATAGATACCTGCCCCATTTCAATAATATCCCGATTGATATAGTTTCGTTGATGTATTTCTGCAACAGTTGAACGTTCGTCGCCAGAATTCGAATGTAATGCTTTCTCCGTGACCTGACTAAATCCTTCGACCCATCAACATTCGAAGCGGGTCGCAGAAGTCGCGCCCGGCGACTCCGACGAAAGTAAAACACTGATATGTCCTAAACCACCCTTGTTGACCTCCCGCTATCTGTGCTTTAAAGTAAGCAAATAGCTTCGGTGTGCGGGGGAGAGATCATTTGGCCCGCGGCGAGGGTGTAGCATCATCCCTCGACCAGCTTTCTGCACATGTCCACTCCCTAATGGGATTTTCGGCCGGGAAATGATATCTAAACATACGTACGTACCCTTTTCTTATTTCTTTGAGGTTCGATCTCTGACCGGATAAAAAACGAACAAGCCATTTGTTTTCTTTTAATTGTGGTCTGCGATCGCAGGTTTTTAATTTCGGAAGAATCAGTCTCGGTGCTGTAATTGTGGCAACTATGTCTGAATACTCCTTTGGTGGTCCCATAATGTGAAATCAATTGGGACATAAAATATTCTTGCCCATAAACGGTATAATAAAACGTCAATAATTTTCCGCTCAGGCGAGTAGAAGGGAAGTAAGTCTGCAGTTTTGTCGGTAAAAATATGATTTACGTTGGCGTTTAAGTGCTGCCAGGAGGAACAATCAAAGCGTTACTGTATTTGTCCCGATAAATTTAGCAAACGGTGTCATAAACAAAATATTTGAACGGTCATCGCAATTATCGAAACGGAATATTACTCGATCTAATAATTTCAAGCAAATGAAACTCGGTAAATTGAATCACTAGTGAGGAAAAAATATTTTCTCACTAGTGTGCAAACTGAATGTTTTGCGAGTTTGTCGATAGAGGGCGCCAAATATGTTATCACTCGTACGGTTGGGGTCCTCGTCTTCGGCTCAGACGCCCAACTCGTGACTAAATGCATTACTTTGCTCACTTGTATTGAAAATAGCTATTTCAAGAGAAAAAAATCAACGATGATCTGTAAAATGGTCGTTTCGTCAGTGCTGCATCTAATTCGGATGATATCACAGACTCCACCTGAAATCAAAGCTCTGTCTGTAATTGCGAAACGGAGAAGTTACGAGTGGTGTGATGCGCGTAATATTATATGAAGACCAAATATTTCGCACAAATGCAGTAAAGCGAATAAGAGTAACGTGCAACATGCAGGTCGACTGATCTAGTTTGCGTGATTGTCGCATATAATATTCCCTTTGAACACCTGACATTAATGAAACGTGCACAAATTCCACGATTTTCAAGCTGTTCTGCGCAAATATTACGTAGGAAGCACGGTGGAATTATTTAAAATGTAATTCGGTATAGTGCCGCCCCAAATACAATGTACAGTTGCAGCGATGCATTTTCTGCATCCCGCTCAAAAATGTGGCTATCAAAACGTGTGAAATTAATTTCAAACATCTCGGCAACCTCCTGGCCAATCACGAGTTTGTATTCATAACACCTGCAGTAAGTAGTCTTCGACAAAGAAAACAATACACGGCTCTCATCCGTTCCGGTGTAAAATACGCGCAGTTTCTCTCCAGGACTGATTATACTTTCGGCTTAATAGCAAATTAATTAAAATTGGCACACTCGAACCGTTAACAAGAGATGCACTTCTAGTGTAAGCTTCTCCATTTCAGGCTCATACGGCAATTTGCCTAATTAAATTCGATCAGGCATTAATATAATTATCTCAAAATTGCTTTGGTTGCAATCCAATTAATTGCAGACTGAACGACAAGATAAACTTTGTATTATAATACTGTTTTCGTTTAAGACAAAGACAACGTTTGTTTTAGTTTCTATTGACTGTTATTTCTTTGTTTTAATAGACAGTCGGAGTAAATTAACAAACTATTATTTTACTTCAACTCGAATATTCCGAGTTTCACTGCGAGCGAATTAACAGACGTCGATAAATATCCCTGGAAAGATAGCGTTCAACACTTAGAACTTAAGTTCCCCTACTACCATTTTCAACCCTGTTAAGAAAAAAAGACAGTTTTTTCGAGTTGGCAATACCCTCACCTTCGCCGCTTCACCCCTATTTCATCCTCTGAGTATATAGTCACCTTCGCCGCTTGACACCCACAAAAAGCAACCCCTATTATCATTTTTAAACCTGTTAAGCAGAAAAAAAGTTTTTTCGAGTTGGAAATCGCGTTTGCATGATATGTTCAGATGTCATAGTTACATTTGGTTGTTTATAAAAGTAGCAATTTCGCAAAATGTGTTTGAATGATTGTGTTTTACCGGAAGATGTCTTAAATGAAGCAGAACAAGCTTCAAATAGCTTAATACCGGAAAAATCAAAAGGCAGGTATCTGAAATCAAACGAGACAATCAAACAATAGGAGGATCTAAATAAGGTTACAACTGAAAATAAAAGTGTTATGTTGGCGTATTTTCATGAATTGGTAAGTGATCATAGTGTTAGTTTCTTATCGTATTGATCTTTTTGTTTATATAGTCGAAGAAAAAAGTAGTCTACAGTAAAGTTTTAATTATTCTTCGTAAAAAGACAAACTTCATATTGAAATTACTGCGTTTATCACAATACATGAAAGTAGAAACATAATTTTAAAACATTCTGAAATTTGCGAGCAAAGCCGCGGGTAAAAGCTAGTCAATAATAATCACCGCATATGCAAATTTCTTTTGTTGGGAAGATACTTGCGCTCCTCGTTCTGAAAGGTGTGTTTAATCACTTGTCCGGTTGGGACCCTCGCCTATGGCTCGGACGCCCAACTTCCGTCCTCGTGATTAAATGCACTACTTTGCTCACTTGTATTGAAAATAGCGACATACATATTGAAAAGCACGATTTAAGTTAAAATTCGGTTTCTGATGGTTGGATCGTTATTATTTTAGTAATTTGAACGAAAGAAGTTCCAGAGACGAGAGAGAAGTTTCTGGAGTATCAACTTCACCGGAAAATACATGCTCCTAAAAGTACGACATAAAGATAATATTTCATTTTCGTATACCCAAATGAACTAATAAGGAATCGTAAAAATGTTCTCGAGCAAAATATTTTTCATAAAGTGAACGGTGCAGAGTCGCATAAAGTGAATGAATTTCAGTAATGAAAAACGGAATGAAACTGAAACAAGAAAGACATCGAGAACGTCCGCTTTGCACTTTTCCATTATTTAATAAGCGGAAGATCCACGCGACGGTCCAGATAAACGAGCCGCCGCCGCCGCCGCCGGATAACTATTCGGGAAACAATCCGTGTTGACCGAAGAAGAATTTCTATTAAGGATGATTGCGATGCCAGCTAAATGCCATGCATGGCGGCTTCCTGTATCGTCCGTCCGTCGTAGCATAAAGCCTCCTCTCCAAGTGCGAATTGTCTGAAACCGTGGGTCGTGCGAGGGGTTTGATTGCTTGTGACCGCACAATCATGCTAGTGTTGTTAACCGCCACCATCCGGATATTCGCCTCTCGAACAATCTGAACCGATTACTCCTCTGAACTGTCATTACCAGATGTCGAAAGCGGCGCCTCCACAATTCCCCACACAACGACGCATTTCTGGGACCTTCGGCGAGACTCTATCTGTTTTACTACGTCTTATTATGGCCATGTCACTGTTTTCATCCCACTTTTCTTTTATCTCGCGCACAATATATCCGCGCTCGGATGCAAATAATAATCATTTTACGTATCTCGCCGTTTTTATTTCGTTACGTTGCTACGAGAATTGTGTCGTCTGAAGAACGGATTCATCTTTTATGTGTGTAGTTTCTTTTTAAGATCCCGTTCGGATTAAAAGAGACGCGAGTCAACAAATTGCGATGCCGCGGAACTGAATGAATTCTCCCGTTAAAATATTTCAAAATTGAAATCACCACAAATATGGATGTTTATTTACCGAAAAGGTGGAATTCTATTTTTCTTGTTGAACATCCAACTAAAATTAATAAAAAATTGACACCGTTTTTTTTTTGTGGAAAATATTGTTAAAACATCGTCTCAATTACCACACTCTACTCGGAAAAGGTTTTTTTCCATGATGATTTTGGTGGTTTTTGCTCACTGAAAATAGTTGGCAAAGATGGCAATTGAATCACTAGTGAGGAAATAATAGGTATTTTCTCACTAGTGAGCAAAGTGTACTTTAATATAACCTCATTTTTTACTCTTTTCATGTTTTTGTCATTTTGATTTTTTAAATAATGTGCATTTAATCACTTGTACGGTTGGGGTCCTCGCCTTCGGCTCAGACGCCCAACTTCCGTCCTCGTGATTAAATGCACTACTTTGCTCTCTTGTATTGAAAATAGCTATAAAGCTGGAGACGAACCCTTGAAATAAATCTCTAAATAAATAAAACAGTGTAGTAATCATGGTTAGTAAAACTGAGAGCAAGTCAGTTACCTAATTAGCTTCTTCAAGGATCTATTAATAAAATTAGGAAATCTAACTGGGTGGGCGTTTCGTAATTCGCATCCCACGCATCAAAACTTTCTGAAGGTTTATTTTTAAGGTAAATTATTTCACTACATTACTTCGAAGACAGCCATTCACTCTCTCTTTCAGCAAATCTAGACGTTTTAATTATTTTTGTTTGTTTGTTCTGTTTATTTCCAGTCTTTCTATTTTTATATATTTAAATGTATCCTCAAATTAGGTGTTGGAGAGTCGATTGTGAAAGCACCATGGATTGCAGATCACGGATCAGCTGTTTAAATCTAACCTCACTTTGCGTCGTTTGTGTTTTACTCTGCAGACTGACGAGTGGTGCGTTCACAATTAACTCTTCAACGCCAACTTTGAGAACAAATTTAATGAACACCCGACTTTGTAAAATCGCCGGTGACATTATTATTAAAAAAGTCGTTTCTGTTCCTGAGCAAGTCGATAAATAAATGTCTTCTGGAAGAAAGTAACGTTGCACAGAAACAGAACTTTTTGTTGTTATCTGTGAAAACATCGTCCGCATTTTTCTTTACAAATAATTATTTCCTTTCCGAGCACTCCTCTTTAAGCTTCAGAATTTATAAAATTCCAAGAAAGAACTTTTCAACTTGCAGTTCTTTCATTAAGAAATTATCAAATTCTCACATCGGATACTTCTTTTTCTCGCACGCATCAGAACGGGTTGGGAAAAGCATCGAGCTTGGCTCGGTTTATTTGATCTTATTTTGCTCTAATCTGCGGTCTTTGCCGAAGCTCATCCTGGAAGTGGAAAAAACCTAAAATGAAAAATCCGGAGTATTCGCGTTCGGCGTTCTTTGTGAATATACCGGCGCATAATTGGGCTGCCATTCATTTGGAACGACAAACGCAACCCCGAAAACGTACCTATAAATAAGGAAAGCGGCGCCGTTATGAAAGAATTTTTTTTCTAATTTGCCAACAATTATAGAACGTAATTAAATTTCGGTTTTAGACGGTGTGGGTTTGAAAGATACCAGCATTGTCGCGATTTGACATTTAATCTTTTTTCTATCTCCAATTTTCAAATAAAATCCTGGGCTGAGTTAGCGTCGAAAAAATTAAACCGTTTAAAACAGTGTAAAGTTTGAATTTCGCGCCGTTTGATACGAATGACATATATTTATGTTTAATCGGGACATAACTGAACATGTTTGTTTTCTGCAAAGTGTGACCCAAGATATTTGCTTCGAGAATAGGAATCGTCGAGTTATTCTATTTCTAATGTAAAACATTGCAAAGAAAGAAAAAAAACAAAGATTTTAGGCTCTAAATTTTAGGTTAGCTGTCAACATGCTCCAATTAATCTACGCTTTAAAAAAGCACAACAATTGACGGTTTCCCACGCCTTCCCAGCCCAGGATTTTATTTGAACGCGCGATATTTATGAATAGATCTGTATCTAAATATTCCTTCGTATTTTTCCAGCGGTATTAGAGCTTCATAGTTGTCATGGTTATTAAGTGATGTATATTTTTTTTTTTGTGAAAATTTGTTGTCAACCTCGCCTATTTGCCTTTAATGAGGCCATTTGTCGACTTACCCGTACAGGAATAATAAGGTATTTTGGAAATAAGTCCGGTAATTGGAGGTTTTTTCTTATGAACATTTCGAGATGGTTGAATTTACCTTGTTATGTCGCAACGAAGAGCTTCTGCATGAGCAACGAAGTTTTATTGCAAATGATCTGGAGGAGCTCGCGCAAACAACTTTACCCACGCTCGATATAGCATTTCATTCATACTTGACATACCTTACAAGAAATATCTGTCAACTGCGCTCATTAGTGCCAAAACACATCGTCTGCGTGTTTGATACCTAGCAAAGCCGAAGGAAATTGTATTCTTCTTCTTAGATTATCGATTTCTATTTTTGCAAATTGTTACAAAGTGGAACTTCACGAACCACCACTGCCTTCCATAATCGCAAGTACCTACTTTAACAATTCGTAAGTTTTCGTGAAGATGATTTTACGTATTCATAGCTTCTCTTTCTATTGGTTTTCACTGACCCTTTATGTATTTTTATGGGCGGTCAATGAAACTTTACGACCAATATTCTTTATTTCCATCATTATCACATAAATGGCTCTTTTGCGGTGAATTTTGAACGCTACGTGCTCTCGTATTGCCGAATAAAATTCATTTGCGAGCATTTTAAAACCCGAAATTAAATAATAATCATGTATTGTTATTTCGCATTAAATTAATGCGAATCAAACGAAATTTGTTTTTGCACAAGCGGATAATTTTCGGTTCAAATGCTGATGTTTTTGTTTTTGCAATTTTATCGGAGAGCACTACCCAATTCTGTTACCATTACAGCCATTAAATTTGTTGTATTGCATTAAAAGCTTTGTGGGTTTTTGTGATTACTTTATTTCATACGAAAACATATTGGCATTTGTAATTTACAAACGACTCGTGCAGATACACCTCCTTTTAACAGTCTTCAGATCTCTACATTCACATCATTGTACCAAGTACAATCCAGTCGACGAATTTTTAAAGTGTACTAAATAATCAATGTAAATTATTTTTCATATCATGCGTTCAAATAAAAACCTGGGCTGAGTAGTAGGCGTTAAAAAAGTAAACCACTTGGAACAGTGTAAAGTTTGAATTTCCCGCCGTTTGACACGAATGACACTTGAAAAAAGCAAAACAAATTACGGTTTTAAGCGCCTTCTCAGAGTTTTTGGCGGAGGCGCCGGGAAATAATTTAAAAAATAATTTTCCAGTTCAATCAAGAAATAATGACCTGCATGTTGTAACATCCTAATTTTCTGCAACATTGCCGGTGCGATATCAAAGACGAATTACTCCCCCATCTAAAACCCGGCGATAACTTCTGCACGATTTCACATCCTTCTTTTTTACGATCGCATTTATTATATTAACGACGTCGATATTTGGGCCCAATTCGTCGCGAGATGCGCGCTACTTTTAAGTACACACATCGTTATCTTAGCAAAGTTAACGTTCGGATCGTAAAGTTTTATCGAAAAAAGTTAAATGAACTGGCAGGAACAGACAGCAGCAGCGGCGGCACTGCAAGAGTCCGTTCATTCTCTGGAGTGGCGGCTCGCCGTTTTAAAACATCCCGACCGCACGAGGGGACGAGGCGAACATATTCGGGAGCGGGAATTGTTCCATTGTTGACTGAATTCGGGTTGCTTTAGGGCCGCACGCTCCCGACGAATAAAAGAGTCGGGATATTCTCGGTTCTGGCCTCAGGTCACATGTTTTGCCTCCGAACGTACTTTTGCGGCTTGTGCCGACTCGCTCTCTTCGCCCTGAGCTCGAAACCGTTACACGGATAACGGACAAGTTCCGTTTGTGCACCAGGACTGCAATAATCGAGCCCCCGTGGTCGGTCTTCGATCGAGGTCGTCACAAAAAAATTAATTCACTCGAAAGGTTTCTGTATTTAGCTCTGCGATTTGAATGTTTTCAGCGTAATCTCTCTGACAACCTTTTTTATCACTCTTCACAGAGTCACGGAATTGCATATTACTTTATTATATCATTAAGAGTAGAAGTATATCTTTTTGTGCTAAGCCCAGAGATTGATGACCGAAACGCAGTTGGGCGAGCAGCAGCGCCTTTGATGCAGATATTGTTTTTGAAAGAATTTTGCCGGAGTACATACACTATTACGGATATTACTATCAAGTAATAGTGCAGTGCTTATCAACATAATTACCGGCGTCTCGCCTCCACATTTTGACTTTGTTGTGTTTTATTATGTTCTGTGTCAATGTTAAGGAACTTCCTCACGATATGACATGAGTATAATAATATACCTTTTTGAATTTCAACTACCAATGTGTTCCCTAAATCCAGAATTTTTAAATTTTTAAAAAGAGATTGCGGTACTATTCCCGTTGCTGAAATTATAAGTGGTAAAATCGAAATTTTTTCTAAACACCAAAGATTTCTCATAGCAACGGAGAGCTCTAAATATTTATTAATTTTTGTGTTATATCTCTATGTTATATTATGTGAATTTGGAACAGCTATATCTAAAAGATATGCTTGCTTTTGTTGTTTATTTAAAATAATAATGTCTGGTCTGTTATGCTTAATATGAATGTCAGTTGAAACTGTTTGATCAAAATATAATTTGTAATTATCATTTTCCAAATAACCTTCTGGTGTATAACTATAATGTGGTTGTGTATTCTTTAATAAATTGAATTTAACAGTTAAATTCATGTGTATAATTTTAGCGAATATATCATGACGTTTCTTATAATCGTTTATACAGGGTCATTATAAATTATTGTCCCATCGTAGGTGGTTGTGCGCTATGCTTTAGGTGCGCCGCAGCGCCCACTAGTTGTGACAAACATTTATAATGACCCCGTATATTATAACGTCATGATATATTCGCAAAAATTATACACATAAATTTAGCAGTTAAATTCTTTCAGAACTGCCACTGTGCTTGATCTGTTGTTCAAAACCAACCTGAATTCCAGCTTTTTGCAATGTCAAGAATGTTCCTAAAAGTCTTGTCTTTCATTTCGACGATGACGCGTCCCGCTCGTGTAGCTGCGTTAATACGTTGCAGATGCAGAGTGTATGCACAGGAATCAGGACAAATTTCTTGTGATTCCGATTCACTTCACAGGCCCTGCATATTTCACTTTTTACTAAGATTTTTAAGGTAGTAATATTACTCACTTGACGCTACGTCGCCATTTTACCTTGCATCAACAAAGATTCAATTAATCGTACCCCTCCCGTCAATTTCCCATACCCCTCTAGGTTACAATTGCTCTGGAAATTTTCAGTCATAACAAACAATATTTCATTAATTTCCGGAAGAAGAAACTTCTTGCGTTCCCTGGTGAAGACTCGATACATTTTTTCGCCTGCCTTTGGCGAAATTATCCCAGTTTTGGTTACTTGAAAAATAGCTGTCACTTTTGACGTCTGTTCCGACAAGTCGACCAGATAAATATTCAAAATAATTGAATAGAATGCCGTTTTTTAAATATCCTTAGATAACAAAATCCCCAAACCACAATATTAAAATATGAACAAAGTATCATAGATTCCAGATTGTGTTGGTAATATTTTGAAACATTCGCGCCACTGATTCTCATTGGTTGTTATGAAACCCACGCGAAAAATAAATTATATGACATTTCAAACTGGAAATTGTCAGTGCTGTCAACTGGTTTAAGCATTTAGATTTGCGATTTTTCATCTTTAGAGCTTGGTTTTGCGTTTCTCTGGTTATAAAAGTAATTAGTTTTGATCGTGTTCGTGTTTTGACCTGTTCCGTTGCGATTTTTTATTGATTTTTTGTGAAGTGAGTGCGTACTTCAAGAATTTAGCATAATGAACGCGTTAAAAGTGACATTACAAACATCGAAAATGATACAGAGGTAATTTTTTTATGCATTAAATATTAAATAATCTCTTGTTTGTGTTTAGCTATTTCCGAAAAAAGCTGGATATTTTAATTTCAGTAGCCAACTTTTTTCGGAAATTCGACAATGTATTGTGGGTTGCATTTTTAATTCCGTCGGGCACATTATCACTCATGAGATACTCTGTATTAACAACTATCCCACCTCCACCCGGCGGCACGGCAATTTTGCCGGAGTACATATTAATTTAATTAATTATTAATAATTATTATTTTCCAAACAACTTTCTGGTGTATAACTATAATGTGGTTGTGTATTCTTTAATAAATTGAATTTAACAGCTAAATTCATGTGTATAATTTTAGCGAATAAATCATGATCATGACGTTTCTTATATTCACTTTGAACCAAAACGGTGCAAGAAGAAATGATGTGTTCAATTGTTTCCCCTTCAGTTCCGCAAATCCTACATTTATCTAGTAATTGCTTCCATTATTAGTTCATCGATGATAGACACGATTTATTTTTTATGTATTTTGTGGGGGCAGAAAACAGATCGAACTCGCGACCGTGGTGCGGTCGGAGGAAACATAAATCTGCCAGTCCCGCAATGTCATTTCGTTCGAGAACAATTTGATTGACAGAAATTTCATTAGAGAACCATGTCTTCGATGTATTCGGCCCTTTTAAAAACATTTTACTTTCGTGCTTTCGATATATTTTCAATTTAGAAAAAATGGAAAGCGGAAAATACTTTCAAGTAATTATTTTCGTCTCCCCACGTCGCGACCTCTCTCTCGTCCGACGAAAAACAACAATACCGTCAAATATAAAAGCCGAAGCAGAATTTCCAGGCGTCAACGGGAAAAGTAAAATTCGCAATTGAGTCTTTTTAAATATCAATTTTTCTTGTAGGGTCGTGTTGAATTCCGCGAATCGGTGTTGAACGCGGTTTTATTCCGGGACTAGATTATTTAGAGTTTCCAACAATCCAGCATTCAGGCATGCGAATAAATTGCAGTTCATCTCATAACAAGCCATTGCTTTTTATTAGCGTTTGCCTGTATTAATTCCGAACAAAAATTAATGAAAAGGCATGCAGAACAGATTGCAAATTAAATTTTAGTACTAATTAAACGACCATTTAATTTACTAGACCCTGAAATCAATATATACTGAAACGTGAGCATTAATTTGTTGCTAATGTGTGTTTGCAACTTCGCCTATTCACAATCTCGTATTTACTCAACTGTTTTATTATGTCCGGTTTAATTAATGGGGATTCAAAGTGTACTTCGCTCCATCGAAAGTAACCACATATTAAATTATCCGATTCAATGTCGATCCCATTGCGCATCCCAACATGATGTAAACTGTCTTTTTTTTTCTGAGCTTCGCCCAATTGTCGACCTCAACTGCGTTTCGGCACAAAAAGGGACACTTATACTCTTAATGATATACAGGGTGATTTTGAAAGTTGTGCAGATATTTTAACCACGAGCTACTGGCTTCATGTAGAACTCGGAAAAAATATCTAAAAAATTATATGTCAAAAAATAAAATTACATTTATTTTTGGAGCTAAATTTTTTTTTAATTGCTTTTAGTCTCCTACGTTGTCAAACAACCTCGAAGGTAAAATTTCGGCACATTTTGAAAATACACCCTGTATATCATATTTTATAAAACGTACACCAATGCGGTTTCCTTGTTTTAAAGCATATTTCCTATAGGTTACTTCGCATTGGCGTACATTTTATAAAACATGATATACAGGGTGTATTTTTAAAATGTGCCGAAATTTTACCTACGAGTTCTACATCAAGCCAGTAGCTCGTGGTTAAAATATCTGTACAACTTTCAATAACACCCTGTATATTATACTATTTTTCTTTCATCGTTTGCTCAAAAGAGAAGCCAAAACAAGGAGACCGTTTCTCAAAAACGTACTGCTTCAAAGTCTCTTCAGTGTTTTCCGGCCATTGTGAGTGTTATTTTTCTGTGTACAAAGGCACCACGACCGCTCGGAGCTGTTCCAATTATCACCGGCAACGTCGAAATGTATCACCTGACAAAAGAATCGACACATAAACATTAGGCATTCAACAGGAGCCATTCGAGAGGCTTAGACCGCATTGTGTCACATTTTACCGCTACAAACATGATACACGCAACATTAAAGTATAACTGATGCCGCATTATGTTCTTATTTAGAGCAACGCCTCATTAGGAGGCTTTGCGAGGTGTTACATACCTGCCGGGATAGGGTGACAATGGTGCAGAATGTTGAGGGGGTGGTGGTGGTAGTGTTGGTTCGAATCCCCGTCGCCGCCAAGAGACGTGAGCGACAGTGTTACAAGGGAACAAGAATGTCTCACCTGACCCCGGATTCGCACCCTCTCCCTTATTTCGTGTCGCAATCAATACATTCCATTCCCTTTCACCGCGTGCCATTCCATCATCTGTCCCGATCACCGAAAAAATTATATTCTTAATTAAAATGTTTGTTCATATTTTGCGGCGCACCTATCGCAGAATACTCGACCATTCAAATTTCTTACGTTTTACGTTGGGTTAACACGACAAATCATAAGTAAGCAATTATTTTCCAATTTAGTTTAGATGTTTCGTTTAATTTCAGCAACTTTATTGCCACTTAAAATTCTCGTTAAGTTTCATTACATCTCCGCAATGTTCTTCGACTCGCTCTAAAGTGTCATTAATTACAATCTAATTTTGTGTCATTGTTACAAGCACAGTAAATGAGTGGACTTCAATAATTATTATTTTCAGACGAGTTTATAAATTTTGAAAACACCGCTCAGAGCAAACCGCCTATAGGTACGGTGTTTCCGGTGTGTGCAAGTTTATCTTGAGAAATTATTTCCGAAGACGATGTTCCAATTTGACTCATCAAGTTTCACGTTACAACTTCAACATAATTTCGTAACGGTATCGAGTTCGAGCACATATCGACAGGGTGACGATGATTTATTCTGCCACGGAAGGAAGCACACGTCTCTCTGACCTGGTACAGAATACGTCGGCGCCACTCCCGGCTATAACATTTCTGAGGTTTTCTTGTTTTTCTTTTTGAAGTGAAAACTTCTTTAGGCCCACCACATGCTTTTTATTCCCGGGCAGTAAATTAGTTTCATGCGACACGGTAAAATCGTTCGCAGCACGACACGATACGTTCGCAGCACGACACGATACGTTCGCGGCAAGCTACAATTTCGGGAGTCACTTCAAAACTTTGGATTGTGTTTTCATTGTGTTGATAAATGTAAGTGACCTCAGTGCAGAGCTGCAGGAGTAGTCATATATAAAGACACGACAAATATTGTGAGTTCACAGATTGAATCTGGGATTTAGCAAATAATTCTCAATTAAATGGCTTCAACAATTCATCTATTGGAAAAATTTGTGTAGCAAAATGTGAAGCGGAAAATGGACAAATTATCATAATACAGGGTATAAATGATGGTCTGCTCTCGCTTCTGTTCAAAATAATAAACCATCGTCAAGAAAATAAAATTTAAACATTGAAACCTAACCTCACAAATTTTGCTAGTCTGTTTAGCTCTAAAAGCGGACGTATTGGCAGTTTCTATTGAGAAAAAAAGACTTTTGATGTTTATTAGGGGCTATTCTGTATCGAGAACGTTAAAAGTAACAGGTACGTTAAAAGATCGGATTTTAACAGGCCTTTAAATCTTGGAGACAAATTTGCTGTTCTGTAACTTCAGAATAACGGAGACCTATAAAATGGTAAAATTTAATTGTTGTGAATTGTTGATTGTGAACGAGCCCTAGCGCTTGCGCACTGAGCATTAAATTCATATTTGTCAATGTTAGTATTTAATATAAGTGAGGTTAAGGTAACCGAGACTGAATGCTGAGAAGACAGCAATAATTGTGGAATTTTAATTTTTGCTCCCGATGTTGACCATCTGGTGTGGTGTGAACCTGATGTGAAAATGTCAAAACTTGACAATGATGGTAAAGCAATGATCTCAATGTATTTATCAATATTAATAACGGAAATTAATATTTATAGTGGGAGAAACTAAAAACGTCTGTCTCATGCTGTGATCACGTCTGTTGAAAAGTGGGGTTATGTCCAGGTACAGATCATTCAGTGCCAAAACCTCAAAATCACCTCATGCAATTCTCAATAGAAATGAAGAAAATGGTCATTTGGGAGTAAGAGAAACGCCAAAAATACCTGGGGATCGCTCAAGGCAATCAGACCTTTCAATTAATAGCATTGATTGATACAAACATTTTCAGAAAAAAACTAATTGGATAGCAAGAAACATGAAGTTCAGAAAAATATTTTATAAGAGATGAAAAGGCAGAAGGCATTAAACTACAACACTAGCCAAAATATACAACAAAATAGCACAATAGGGTTAACCGAACAATGAATTGATATACATCAAGAAACAAACATATTTGCAAACAGGGTTTACTACAGAATTCTTCCAAAGAGTTGTTCTTTCACCTTTGTAATCTAAATTGCCCTGACATACTCCAATTTTGAAAATACAGATTTTTGGTATTTATTTAAAAACAGCATTGGATTTAAATAATATTAATTATTTATACCTTGCTCCTGATTCCTCCAAGTACCGCCGAGAGATCGAAAAAAAAAATTAGAGTAGGCGCTGACCAAACATTTCAGTTGGCAATTGGTGAGATGTCAGTCTTAAAAGTTAGGTTAGTGATTTTGAGAATGTTGAAATCTTGATTTTGATAAAGAATTTTGTGTGACCTGTCGGTTGTAAAAGAATTTCCTCAGCTAGTGCAATGAAACAATGAGATTTAAAACTCCCGCACTTTTATTTAACGTCAACGGTGAGCACGGAGCACGCGCACGCCGCTTGTTTATAAATCGATCCAAGATCCAACGATCATCGATCAATCAATATTATCCAGAGAGGTTGTTGTCGGTTGTGGGGGCTCTTATTGTCAAGGGGTCATTTCGTGCACAACAGACACACGATAGAGAAAAAAGTGTAAATCTTTTTTAAAAGGATAAGCTGAACTGTACCCAAGGATAGGTTAGTTTCTTGGGTTAATCTCTGCAATAATTCTTTGTTCACCATCTTCAATATTTTCAGCTGATCTTTTTGTCGGCCGTCTACTGCCTTTTTTGCGCAGAACACTACCTGTTTCCAAAATCATGTTTACGCATTTGTAGACTTTCTGGGCAAGTTGTTGGTTAAGTGCCTTGAAAATCCGGAAACTTTTGTTGAAATTCCTCAAAAATTCGAGGTGTCGAATAGGACCAAGCCTTTCTCTATTGCTGAAGAAACACTGGACAATGAAAATTTGTTGCTCTAAAGTGAACATATTGTAATAGCAAATTTTAATAGTCAATAATTAATAATGACAATTACCATTGTAATGACATTTGAATTAAATTGTTACGTGCTGCCAACTGAAGTGTATTAATCATGGCCATCTCGATTTTTTTTATTTTCGATCGCACACAATAACGATCGTCATAGAAGTTTTCACGGTCTTAAGCACACACTCTTTTTTTTGTTATCATTATTACTTGCTGTTTACAAAATTCGTTTTATTTTTATTTATATTTTTTCAGTCGTTTCTGCATCCTGTTTAAAATTTTTTCGTACGGCGCTAGTTAGTTTAGCAGAAAATTCGCTGAATAAACCGCCGGTGGCCATGTTGGTTAAGTGTGTGCTGACGAGGATCGAGTGTTGTATAAACTTGCATACGGGTTGAAGTAAACAAAGCTATAAAGACTACCGGATGGGTACAGCAGGTCCCCTCTCGATAGTGACGAACGAGCAAACTTTCGTAATCATCTTACGTAGTCCGTGGATTTAATGCAGGTGGCTTTAAACTTAATCCACCTTATCAACTTACATATATGTATTTGAATCGCATCCAAGTTGAACGTGCGGCTTCATCCCTCCTCGTCTCGGAGGCGTTTATAAATTTACCAGAAAAAAGTCACTTAATATTCCCCTTATTAATTTGAAAATTCATCAGCCGGCAAGGTACGGACGTCATTATCATAATTAGCAGCGTAATTTGGCGTCGTCCTGATGTGAAGAACAACGCTTAGGTACCCTCGATCTTAATCGCGTAATCCTCTTATTATGAATATTAATTAGAGTGATAGGAATTATGGGAAATCATCGTTATTGAATAAATACGGGGAGCGCAAACAGTGCTTTGATATACGAGTAGACTCGGTGATAGGCGTACGAATGTTGAATTGAATAAATACCAATCAATGTTTACAGATCCTTATTAAAAAGCATAATTAAACGTTATTCACAAAATATTCATAGATCCAGTTCGGCATTCGTCGGTTGGCAAACATGCGTTGTGTGCGTTTTGGGAACCGAAGCAACATCCAAGAGCCCCGGGCTCGCGAACGCGGATTTAATCCATAGTCTCTTTCGTTTTTTTCTTTTGCAATGGCACAAACTGATGAACAAAATCTATCGTCGCTTGTTTTTTTCCTACCGACTGGTAAATTCGGTTTTTGAAAGCTTGAGCGTGCAAGTTGAAAAGCAAATATTATCATAATTATAGTCACTTACTCGCTTTAACAAGAAAATGTCAATTTACGTCGTGCGGGGTAAATATTTAGACAGACATTACCATTTTAAATAGGTTAAAGTGGAAAAGTCGAATGATAGACACATTGTTGTCTCAAGCCCTAAATAAAACAATTCCTCATTTGTTTGATTGCTGCAATTTGATTTTGTGGGAACCTGATTGTACACGTACAGTTTTTATGGAAAGTAAATAACTCCAGTAAACTCCACTTGACTGGCTGTAGGTACATACTGTAATGGTGCTTTTTGATCCGCTAGAGCATAACACGGATTAAAATAGTTATTTGTGTATCAAGGCCAAAAAGTGCGTCTTTTTCGTCCGAGTCTGGGTTTTCTGGCTGAGGCGCAGCCGAGGACAAAGCACTTTTTGGCCGAGGTGCACATTAAATTTTATACGCAATCGCACGAACTACAAAGCAAAAGACATCCTTGGAAAAATTACAAATTCATTATATTAATACGTTGTAAAAGCACAGTCAATCAATTTACCTAACTATAAAAGTAATGTGTGAACAAGAAAATTAAAAATACTCTTGAAAAACCAGACAAAATGTTAAAAAGAATAAAAGTGAATACCTATACAGGGTGTTTCACGGTGATAATGAGTCCGGCGGAAGTGAAAATGCAACCCACACTACATTTACAAAGTTAACGTGGCTATTTTAAATATCGTATTGTTATTGAAATTATGAATCCATGAGCTTAAGCAAGCGACTGTCGTTAACCAACTACATATGTATATTTTATGTTTATTAAATCAAAAAATAATATCCACATTAACTTTGAAAATGTATTGTGGGTTGCATCACTTACAGAAATAATTATAAATGTTTTTTATCCTGGTGCAAAAGAAATCTTCAAGACATCCTGATGGTAAATGATAAACCAGGCTGTCCTTGGAGTGTTATCACGTGTAATAGAACTCGCATTCCACCATTAATATAATTATCCACCTTTGCGGATGGAATTTTTTAATTAATCTAAAAGGGAAGAATTTTCTTCTACATTGTAAATAAATATTTGAAGCTGTTTGTGCCATGTTTTCACTCCTTTTTTTTTATTTTGGACCTTTCACGAACAAAAATTATAACACGAAACACAGAACAAAATAAACGCCGCAGAATAAAATCCACATATTTTAATATTTCGAGGAAAGTCAACACTTACTAGATACGCAATAGTTTAAAGTATCTCGTCATGCAATATCGTGCCTTCAAATAAATTCGGAATTAGAGTAGGCTGTGATTTATATATTTTGTCCAAAAAATGTTGGTAAAAGACGTTTAAACACGTGTATTGTGCTGTCCAAGGTCACTGCTGTGCCTTTCAAAAGTCCATGTTACCAACTTCATAATAAAATCAAAGACTACTCTAATTCCGAATTTATTTGAAGGCACGGTACATTAGCACCAAGAAAAAATGTCCACTAAAAAGTACAACGTGATCAAGAATCTGTTGGTAACAATGAAAATTTGAATGATTTTGGTACCACTGTAATGTAAACGCATTTCCGGTTGTCAGCTTTAACAGAGTTGACAGGCGAATTTGACGTTTACCATCAAAGGATTCAAACATATCCGACATAACCTAATTTTTTTTTTAATGCCGTGTCAAGTTAAAACAATTGAATGTCGAATGTCGAACAATAGAATGTCGTCAAATACCTACTTTCCACGTACAACCAATAAAAAAAGTTCTACCAAACAAAAAGTTAATTCGAGCCCAATTTTTTTTACGTACTTTTGTTTTTTGCCCAACGAAGTGCAAAACGGAAAATCGAAAGGAAAATCTGAACATGCTTCAGATTAAGTTGGTCGGTGGACAGCTTCCGAAGTAATTAAGTTTGCAAACTTATCCAACCAATTACGCCACGTGTTTTGAAAGAAAAACCAAACGGAAAATCACGACCGTGATGATTTCGTGTCAAGTGGTCTTAAGCTAATTACACAAAGTACCGTTTGTATCTCGATCTCGACGCAGCTTTATCCGTCTGAAGCTTAATTGTAAACTTAATTGTCGACACATTTTCATAATGCAGTGGGTTGGGAAACACCTGGAAAACATCTCTGGAGTCACGACGTAGTCTGAACGGTCACCGTGGAAACGAACTGTAGGATAACTGGCTCATTACTGCGACTTGAGCATTCTCTATTGATGGTTCCAATACGCTGGAAATGGCAGTCATGTGGAAAACTTCTGTCGGCGATACCATGACAACCGTTTATAATGAATCTCTCTAATTAGAAACTAACAAGGAAACTCGCATTTAATTTTACAAAACGAGTGTCAGCGTCCACCCTCCGCAACATATCGTTTATCGAAAAGGGACCGACTTTATTACACGCGCGCTACCTTTATTATTCGGATCGTTTATTAAAATCGACGACTAACGAGCAATTTTTGTTCTTTCAGAAAGTTTCTGTTGTGTTTCTGCTATAGTAAGCAAATTACTGGGGAAATGTATTGTCAGTAATAACTGCTTATCAATTAGCTTCTAATCAGATGCGTTTCAGTTGAGTTCTATTTCTGAAGGAATTTTTTAAATACACTATATTAGCTATATTAAATTCAAATTAACGTCTCGCACAACTTATTATGCAAAACTTAGAAGTATGCACTCGATTTTACGGTTTTCACTATTGACCGCAAGACGACTAAATTTTATTCATTTTGGAAATTAACATGTCTAGTTAATACATATATCTTAAACATATGTAAATAATCATATTTCCCTATGAGATACCTAATTATCCCATGTATTATTTTAAGAATTGATAGTAATTTATTACCAAGGGAATAACTCAAATATAAAAAAATGTATACAACAAAATATTACAACAAAGAAACTGTAAAGTTATAATAAGTTTAAATACAGTTCATTATAACAACTTACATGTAAATAATTAAATTAACTGAAAAATGAAATAGCTATTTGTGTATTAAGAGCGCAAAGTAATACATTGTCGATTGAGAGATTGTTGCCGCGCGACGCAGGAGCGCGGCTTTTTCTCGAAATCGACAATGTACATTTGCGCTCGCAACACACAGGATTTTTCCTACAATCGCAACTATGACTACAACATATTATTTTATTTGGACCAAATCAATGTAATACCTTCTTAAAATCAGAAACTAATTATTCACAATATTGACATTAAAAGTACAATAATTACGGTTTTTGAAAAGAAATCCATGCTCTGGAAGTGTGCATTCTGGTTCTTTTGCTGCACTTACAATTTCGGGAGGTGTACACGAAAACGCTTCCTCCCTTCCTTCTACACGCTTTTGAGCAATGTTTTTTGTAAAAACACAAAGAACACCGACACAAACTGACACAACAATTCTTTCTGTTTATTCGTTGTCACTAGTTACAATAATCACTGGACATCTCATTTTAACAAAAAATTCGAAGAGCGAGCGTTTTGTACATTTTTTCGCGCGTCAGCGACAAAGTGACAGTCCTCGGAAAACGTCAACTTTGCGTTGTCAAATGCAAGCGCAAAGACCTACTTTCTACATCGATTGTAGAAAAAATATATTTTTTCCATGATCACTGGAAATAGTGAGCAAAGATGGCAATTGAATCACTAGTGAGGAAAAAATATTTTCTCACTAGTGAGCAAAGTGTAATGTTTCGCGAGTTTGTCGATAGAGGGCGCCAAATAAGTATGTTGTACTGAAAGTTTTTTTAATCTGTTTTTAAAATATTTTCTGAATATTAATAACTAAAGCTTGTCTTAATTTTGACTTACCTTACCTAAATTTTTAACCTGTTATTTAGATTTCAATTGACGAAAAAACGTGAAATTGCTTGGGGTAAACTTCTGAACGTAATTTGCACCTCAAAGAAAAGGTTACTTTTTATATATGTATTGAATTCCAACAGTTTCTTGAGGTGACCTCATGTGTTAAATTAAAATAAGATTGTACAGTCGCGATCAATAAATTTTGGACACTAGTATCATCGTGCTGTCATACATTCTAAAACGACCTTTATGTGTTAATAACCTTAATTTTGATTGTGTCAATTTTGAAAATGTGAATGTCAGATTTACCGACAAAACATTCAAGAAGTTTTAAAAATCAGACAAATGGAATAGAATGAGGTTTTAATTAATAACAAATAAAAATAACCATTAACTTAATATTTTGTCATCGCTCATATTGGCAAATTGTAGATAAATTTGACAACAATTTCATCATTCATGTGTGACAATTTCAATAAAGCATGATTTAGAGTAATTTTTTTTATATTACAGAAAAATGATGTCCAAAATTTAATGATCGCAATAGTACAATAATACTGAAAACTTATAAACAATAGAAAAGTTTTTGAATAGATCTTAACTGAAATACTCAGGGACCTATTTTTTTTTTATTTTAAAAGCTTAAAAAACGTCGATGATTTAAAATACATAATGAAAAAATCAAATGAACTAGTTTTCATTATTACTCATAACTTTCTTCTATTCTATCAATACAATAAAAGTATTTATTTCAATCAAAATAGATTGTAATATAATAACACATGAAAAATAAAAATTTAAACAAGAACAAAATTTTAAAGGAAAGTAAAAATTAAATTAAAAAAATTTCATCCAATGATGGGCTATGAGGAAGGGTGCCGCGAATGCTTGTTGCATTGCCCCGTTGAATGGCCAAAGAAAGTCTTTGACGAAGAAATTGTTTTGCCCTGACGTTGCCAGTTTCTTTAACCAACTTAGAGCCGATTGTGTTGATAAAAGTTCTAGTTTCTTCGCACCAAGGACCCAGTGTTTCGAAGGCAAGTGCCTTGAAAATAAAATTCGCAGACTTTAATATTTTATATTTTTCATGTTTTTTTCGGCAAGCAATTTCTGCTGCTGCCCCAGCTTCTACGGATGTCTGTGAAAGATATGAATTGGCAAGTGTATCGACACAAGTTACGTCCCAAATGAGACGTTGGCCCTTTGACCAAGGGGTGAGCGTGGCGCCATCTGGTCTCTTACCATCGTCACGTGAAAGATTCGTAGGTTCAAGTGTAGCTGGGATATGAATTGATGAAAAAACTCTTTGAATAATTGAATTAAGTTCACTATGCCTTGGCAGCCTTCCTTTGCTCTTAGTACAGCTTAGACCATGAATTCCTTGAGCGTTGACAAATGTGCGGCAGTTGCAAAGATGATTTTCAAATAGTTCGCATAAAATAAAATGGGCATGTTAAAATGTACCTACTCATTTTTTAATAACAGCCATTTTGATTAAAAATTGTTTTTATTATCATCTATTTTTAAAATTGAATTTTGAATTCTATTCAGACATGTATAAATAGTAAACAATAATATAATTATGTAGGTGAATGAGTTAAAAAAATATTTTAAATAAATGTAGATCCAGTAGATCCATCCGTGCATGTATCTAACAATTTACGTATCATTTTGTTTTTAATTCAGTTAACAAATCAATCTAATATCATACATCAGGAATGATTAATAAAATATTGCACTACTCTATAATTTAATTAATAATTGAAGAATTGCAAAGTGGTAGCTTTTATTTTTGTAAAGCTGTCTGTCTCTTCTTCGATGGCCAGCAGAATTTCAAGTTCAATTTTCAAAAGGCAGTGGCTCGTAATGAAATATACGAGTACCTACTTGTTCAGCAAATAAATAACTAAAATGTAATTATACAATTTTTTAGAATAATGACAGGGTCAATTATATTAAATGCTTTAGACTAATCGTCATCAGCAGCAGAGTAGAATCGATAAAATGAAAGTTATCGTCGATATTGATCTTTGTGAAGTATGTACCGGGTGAAAAACATAACAACGCTAAAATGAGGTTAGATTTAAACAGCTGATCCGCGATCCGTAATCCGTGGTGCGTTCACAATCGACTCCTCAACGCCATCTTTGACGTGAAATTTAAATGAACACCTGATACATTATCTAATAACAGAAAAAATATTTCTTTCTTCAATATTGTTGTTTCAAAAAAAATTTCGTAGTTTAAAAATGAATAAATAAATAATGAATAAAGGAATTTCAAAATTTAGCACCGGGTATTAAAATTTGTGACCGAGGAAGTTTATCTCTTTTAGGCTCTCCAATCTTTGACTAAGGTTTCAAAAACACCGTCGAAAAAACTACAATTACAGTTGAAAATCTTTTAAACATAGCTGAACTTCTTAGCAGACACGTGGCTTATACTTTAATCAAGAACTGTCTTTTCATACCAAAATTTAATTTTTTATTAAGAACAACACAATTTTGGAAAATTTCTAATTATGTTAATTCAATTGATTCTTCTTTCAAGTCTTCTAAGAAAGAATACTTAATTTACGTTTAACTGATTTACAATGGTGTCAGTCCACTTTACCGAGTTGATTTGGTGGACTGGGAATTCGCTGCATTTCCGATATTTGCCTCCCTGCTTTCCTATCTTCAATTCATGGTGTTAAAAAGCTTGTTTCTCTATTATTAAATTCAAAGGATAATGAGCTAATTATTCACCATTATGATGAAGCTTTAGCAGTCTGGGATGTAGAAAATGAGAACGAAAGACCAACAATCCCACAATTTCAGAAGAATTGGGATAATATCAATATCAAACGAATAACTGCCAATGACTTAATCTTTAATTCACCTAGAGACTTGGCTCGTTTTAAGGCTTTGCAATGCAGAGAATCAGGATCTTGGTTACATGCAATACCTTCTCCTAATATTGGTACTCTTTTAGATAACACTTCCTTCCAAGTTTGTATTGGTTTAAGATTGGGTTGTAATCTTTGTACACCTCATTTTTGCAAATGCAATGCGAAAGTTGACGAAATTGGCATCCACGGTCTCAGTTGTTCAAAAAGCAGTGGTAGATTTTCCAGACACACTGAAATTAATTCTATTATCAACCGGTCTTTGACTTCTATTCATGTTAATTCAACTTTAGAACCAAACGGACTGTCTCGGGATGATGGAAAACGCCCAGATGGGATGACTTTAGTACCATGGATTAAAGGGCAACCTTTAGTTTGGGACGTTACTATTGTAGACACACTTGCAGACAGTTACGTTTTGAAAACTTCTGAAGTTTCAGGTTTTGCCGCTGAAATGGCTTGCAAACGCAAACATAGCAAATATAGTTCAATTATTTCGTCAAATTACGTATTTAAAGGTTTAGCCTTTGAAACTTTAGGCCCTTGGTGCAAAGAAACCATCGATTTCATTAATGTCATCGGAAACCGATTTATCGCGGAATCAGGCGATTCAAAATCAAAGAAATTGCTTTTCGAGAGGATTTCCCTTGCCATTCAACGTGGAAACGCTGCAAGCATTTGGGCCACTTTTCCAGATTCCGCATTATTATCGGAAATTTTTGTATTTTTATTCTTAAGTTGATTAATTATATTAAAATGAAATAAGACAACAATAAATTTTGTAATAAAATGTTTACCAATCAATCATGAACACATTTACCTAAATTGATAAATTGCAACAGTACCGAATCGAGACGGTGACAGCTTGCACCGCATTTCTCTCAGGTGTTTTAAATTATTCTGTGTCTACTTATTTTAAAAAGAAAACAGTTTTTGTCAGAACTACTAAACCTAACTGTATCCAATGTATGAAGTCCAATTTATTTTTTGTTCTTTGTTTCTAGAAGAAATAGAATTTTTCAAGTATTCGGTTAAACAAATGTATGCTTCGTCTTGGAATAATTGTGATGTTTGTAATTTTTTTTTTTTTTTTTGGATCTTCGTCGAATTACGATTTGAGCGGCGGGCGGTCATAATTTTTTGGCATTTTGCCGGTCGGCTTCACTCTCTGCAACAATAATTTGAAGAGTTAATCAGGAGGTCCCAGCAGGAGGTCCAGAGGTCCCTCTTCCCACCTAACGAAAAACCTCAGCACCGCGAAACTTGTCGACCCGGGTGGTTTGTTGTTGATTTGTCCTCGTCGGAGCACCATCCTTTTTCCCACCTGTGCGTTCGTTCCAAGGCCAACACGTCGGGACGCTCTCTCCCAGGTTACCACTGACGACGCACACCACGCGCGGACTTGTCGCGCGGGCGGGCGTCGTCGTCATGACGACGGCATCAAGCGCTCAACACTGCGCCGAAGTGCACCGCCTTCGGAGCGCGTGACGTCAACTCGCCGCGACTCCTCCCTGCGAGGACGTCTGCCACGATATCGCCTGTTGCTAGTCCTTCAGCTGCTCCACGCGTGTTCCATAGCGTTCCTCCGGAACGATTCCGGAGCGCCTCTTCGCGCTGTATCGCTCATCGCCGCCACCGACAACTCGTGTCTTCTATGTGCTTTGGGAACTCAGGTACCTCTTCACATTTGTTTGGGGTGGATGGCAACAGAATGGCGTGCGAGACCATGCACGAGTCAGACCGGGTCTTCTGTTGCGATTCACAGAGTTATTGGTCGTTTTGGCGAGTTCCGCTCTATCGAACCGAGTTTGCTTTACGACGTGTCATTAAGTTGAGTGTTAATAAAACGCGATGAGGGATCCATCCCCTCATGCAGATATGGACACTAGCGCAAACCAACAACACTGTATCAGGTTTTATTGCTGAGGCAACTTCCGAGAGAGACGAGACCATCGAATAAACGCCGGCTACCAATTAGCGGCTTTCTCTTCGGTTCTGTTTTCAGCTTGCTCGAATTTGAAATTTAAAATATCAATTTGGATTGCAAATTCATTGCAGAAAGCTGCCTCGGAAGAAAGCGGACGTCGAAAGTTTCCTCTTCGATCTTTTACATTTACTTTTCGAAGGGGCGCACGGATTCCGGAATCTCATATTTCGCTCCCCGCTGGCAAAACATGTGCCGCTACAATCGCAATGAAAGTTATTTTCAAAGGATTTTACTTGCACACAATGCCAACAGAAATGAAGGAAAAGTAATCAGCGCTTGTTTCGCTATGTTCACCTTCGTTCGGAATTAATGTTATGCACGTTTGCGAGATCTCGATGTTCCTAATTAAACCGTTTTACATGTTTCAAAACCCGCTTTTAAAACGATATTGTTTTAATTTTTAATTTACCGAGGTGAAAATGACAAACGTTCAAATTAACTGCCATAAAATCTTAGAAAAAAAATCAACTTCTTGGCACGCAGGAGGAGTCACTCCCCGGGGGTTTTCTCTGATGGAAAACGAAGGCAGACCTGAAACGGCTCGTCTGGTTCCCAGTACTCCTTCTTTGAGCACATTAAAAATTAAAGTTGTTAAAATATAAAGTGTGTTCCTTCAGAATGTATAATTTTTAAATTTATTATTTAGATTTTATTACGAAGATGGGTTGACTGACTCATTCCAAAAATTTTCTGCATCCGCGCAGATTTTTGTCCGATGTTTTGATCTATTTTGTATTCTCATTTGATGTCGAACGTGATTATTAATAAATCATCTTGGAAATATAATTAATTCGTAATTAATTCTGTACTGATGTAAACGAAAGCACACAAAAGTTTAAGTTTGTTGAAAACAGAAAAGTTCTCGGGAAGAAATCTTCTGCTCGTTGAAAGTTACAAAAAATGATCAGTAGTTGCTTCGTTCAACTTAACCCACCTCATTATAAACTGATTATAATTCTCGGCGGTAAAAGGCAAAACCAACTTTCAACATTAAGTAATTTTCTTGTTTGTACTTTTCACTGATTTGTGATAAGTTGTTTCGATCTTTTTCACGTTTTTCCAGGTATGTATTTGATAATAAAAGATTGAAGAAAAGAAACGTTGGAAAATGCAAGGTACAACTATAAAATAACAATTTTTTTTCGATTTCAGTATGTAGGTATAAGTATCGGGTGTTCACTTAATTTATCTTCAAAGTATCGGGTGTTCACTTAATTTATCCTCAAAGTAGGCGCTGAAGAGTCGAAAACACCCGATATCTTTTTAAAATAATGCGGGTATATAATGGGTATAATATTTTACGTAATTAAGTGAATAATTTTTATTTTTAAAATTTTTGTTTTATATTTTTACTGACTTATCTGACAATTAATTTAAAAAAAAACTACGATTTACAATCTTACAATAGTACAAAAAATAGTAGATACGACCATGTCAAATTATGAAATAAAAAATATCTAATGGAAATTTAATAATAGGTATATTGTCAAAGCAGATAAGGTAATGGCAGAGTAGCTTTGGGTGGATTTCGTATTGGAACAGCCAGAGAGCTGTTTCTTTTGAAATCCATAATCGAGAACAGGTTTAAGCGCGGAAGCCATCTACATATCCTATAATAAAGGAAACCCTAAACAAAGTCATGGATAAAATTTAATATTCAATAGAGGCCTTTAAGCTTCCTCTTATTTTTAATATATGAGATTCAAAAAGTTTTCAGCTACAACTTTTGGATCCACATTCTGTGGATAATAAAAATTTTCAGTCTGCTGAATAATCTGCAGGAACAGCAGTAAAAGGTGATCTCAGGTGGCCCAGATTTAGATATTTTTGTTTAATTTTTGTGCGGATGTAGGATGTCTATTGTATCGAAGGTCGAGGAAATCAACCCCTTCGTGTTGGGGTTTCGGTGGTGAAGTCGCGTATGGCGCGATCAGGGCCAAATTATAATAAATTATCTGCGGTGAGACTCCGGATGATTAATTAGCATAAACTTTCTCCACTTGTTGGCACAATTGGCGGAGTTCTTAGGCGAAACATGTGTGTGGTCTTGAGGGTTCGTCGCCATCGTAAATCCTCCATTTCGCCGCACCAGCCAATTTACCACCGCCAAGTTCGTTCCTTCGACGAGTTCGGTTCTCGCCCCATATTAAGTACTAATTAAAATTCAAGCCTGTCGCCCCTCTCACGGCCCCCGCCGCTTCTCCAATATCACAGAGAATATGGCGAGAGAGCCGGTAAATCAAATTTCTGCGCTCTCGCTAACCCATTTCCCGGGCATAGTGTGCTATTGTAATGGTGTGGTAGACATTAACATTTATCTGTTCAAATTACGGAAACCAATTTCGGTGTAAATGTTCTCCGTGAATTAAAATTTAACACTTACCGTTCGCGAGCCGCGTACGCGAGGATGCGTTATTGAAATGCAGGAGAGTCGGGGGTAGCGATCCCGTACGAGGGGGTGTTTGGGAATCAGAGATGTACTCTTCTAATTGCTTCGTGAAGCTATTTTAATTGAATTTTATGGGCTACAGCCGAGATGCCGAAACCGGCAGGTACAACATTTAAGGCTTAAAGGTAAAGGAAGGTTCACAAATAGTTATTTTCATTAGAGTACGGGAGGTGAATTTTCCGGCACAACTAGTTTAGTTGGAGCGCCGGAAAATACCTTCCGTACGACATTTCTATTAGACTTTTCGGCTGACCAAAATACTAAATTCTTTCAAAGTCAAAACTAATTTTATTGTAGAATTTGACATCGTCAATAAAGAATTGAATGCTGTGGAATCAATTCCTTGACGACGGTGACCGCTCATTTGTTGTTTTCCAAACAAATTATTTGCTGTGTTTATTAGGCTAAATTTTCACTGTAAGTGCTTGAAAATTTGACTTTGGTGTGTTAATCGACTGAAAAAAAATGTCCAGGTCATATAGTCAGTTAAATGTGACACCAGAAGCTCTACGACTAGTGGCAGAAGGACTAAGCTCTGAATTGTTACCAGAAAAATCGAAAGAACGCTATATAGGGCAGTTTAGAATTTTTTTGCGCGATTGTACTCTATTTGGTTGTTTACCACGTCTGTTTCCAAGATGGTAAGCTCTGTTTACTCGTTGCTAACGATAAACTCGATGGTAAGTAATTTTTGGTGTTCTAGAACGGTAAGTAAAGTTTATTCAAAATTAATCGATTATTATAATAATTTTTATGTAGACAGAAGTTGAAGCCAAGATGTGGGGGCACTTTCGGGCAACTCATAAAGCTCTTGTAGTCGGCTTTCCTTGGCGCTGCAATGAAAAAGCATTATCAAACTTGCCGCGACATTGGCATTGTCAAAATTTTCATACCCCGCATTTTCCTTGTCTTCTTGATTAGGTACACATTGAGGTTGTTGGTTTCGAAAATAATTCTTCATTTATGTAGACAGAAGTTGAAGACAAGATGTTAGCACTTTCTGGAAACTCACACGGCTCTTGTAGTCAGCTTTCCTTGCTGCTGCAACGAAATAGCATTAGCAAACTTGCCGCGACATTGGCATTGTAAAAATTTTCATACCCCGCGTTTTCCTTGTCTTCTTGATTACACATTGAGATCGTTGGTTTCGAAAATTCTTCATTTATGTAGACGGAAGTTGAAGACAAGATGTTAGCACTATCTGGAAACTCGCACGGCTCTTGTAGTCGGCCTACCTTGCCGCTGCAATGAAATAATTTTAGTAACAGACTTGCCGTGACATTAGAATTGTCAAAATGTTCATACCCCGGATTTTCCTTGTCTTCTTGAATACATATTGAGTTCGCTGGTTTCGAAAATTCTTGATTTATGTAGACAGAAGTTGAAGACAAGATGTTAGCACTTTCTGGAAACTCACACGGGTCTTGTGGTCGGCATTCCTTGCCGCTGTAATGAAATAATATTAGCGAACTTGCCGCGACATTAGTATTATCAAAATTTTCATACCCAAATTTTCCTTGTCTTCATAATTACACGTTGAGGTCGTTAGTTTCAAAAATTCTTTATTTGTGACGCACCCCACATTCAAAGTTTCTTCTACAATATCCACTTCGTTTTCGGAATCACTAATATCACTCATTTTACTGCTTGTTTTTCAACACAACTGGCGATATTTGCGCACAAAAACTGCAATGGCGGTAGTTGTTTGCAGATTGCCTTAGAAACGCGATACAAAAATCGACATTGTGGCAACACGATGTGAAGGGCGTCGTATCGCATTGCATTCTAGTTAGGAATGTTTTGTAATAAATATTCAATCGCGCAAAAAATCTCATAAGCATGACGAACGTTAATGACAATGTACGGATCTCAGACAATATTGGAGTCGTCGCAAGCTCCTCCTCCAAACAATTGTCTTCGATCCGTACATTGTCATTACCGTTCTTTATACTTAATATACTATAAAAAGTTTTTCACTTTCACATGTTCATTTTCTATTTTATCACTTGGTCTTCTTTTTTCCAAGCGAAGTATTTTTAATATTAATATGTATAAATAAAATAAAAAAGAAAAAAGAAAACTCAGTCGAACGGGACTGTATTCTTCTTTACCCTTATCTTTATCAACGCTATAGGAATCCTTCAACTTTATTTTTCGGTGATCATTTAATTTCTTCTTCTGTTGGACCCCAACAAGGAGATCCTTGCGGTCCTATGATTTTTAGTCTTGCCATTCAACCAATTATTTTATCTTTGGATTCTCAACTGAATATTTGGTATTTAGATGATGGAACCTTAGCAGATTACCCAGAAGTAGTTTTGTCCGACTTTAAGAAAATTATCAATTTATCCAGAAAAATTGGTCTTGAATTAAACTTTAGCAAATGCGAGATCTTTTGCTGTCCTGGAGACACAGATTTAAAAGTCATAAAGGAATTTCAAAATTTAGCACCAGGTATTAAAATTTGTGACCGAGGAAGGTTATCTCTTTTAGGCTCTCCAATCTTTGACCAAGGTTTCGAAAATACCGTCGAAAAAACTATAATTACAGTTGAAAATCTTTTAAACAAAGCTGAAGCAGACACGTGGCTTATATTTTAATCAAGAACTGTCTTTTCGTACCAAAATTTAATTTTTTATTAAGAACAACTCCATTTTGGAAATTTTCTAATTATGTTAATTCAATTGATACTTCTTTAAAGTCTCCTTTAGAAAGAATACGTAATTTACGTTTAACTGATTTACAATGGTGTCAGTCCACTTTACCGATTAGATTTGGTGGACTGGGAATTCGTCGCATTTCCGATATTTCCCTCCTTGCTTTCCTATCTTCAATTCATGGTGTTGAAAAGCTTGTTTCTCTATTATTAAATTCCAAGGATAATGAGCTTATTATTCACCATTATGATGAAGCTTTAGCAGTTTGGGATGTAGAAAATGAGAACGAAAGACCAACAATCCCACAATTTCAGAAGAATTGGGATAATATCAATATCAAACGAATAATTGCCAATGATTTAATCTTTAATTTACCTAGAGACTTGGCTCGTTTTAAGGCTTTGCAATGTAGAGAATCAGGATCTTGGTTACATGTAATACCTTCTCCTAATATTGGTACTCTTTTAGATAACACTTCCTTCCAAGTTTGTATTGGTTTAAGATTGCGTTGTAATTTTTGTACACCTCATTTTTGGAAATGCAATACGAAAGTTGACGAAATTGGCATCCACGGTCTAAGTTGTTCAAAAAGCAGTGGTAGATTTTCCAGACACACTGAAATTAATTCTATTATCAACCGGTCTTTGACTTCTATTCATGTTAATTCAACTTTAGAACCAAACGAACTGTCTCGGGATGATGGAAAACGCCCAGATGGGATGACTTTAGTACCATGGATTAAAGGTCAACCTTCAGTTTGGGACGTTACTATTGTAGATACACTTGCAGACAGTTACGTTTTGAAAACTTCTGAACTTTCAGGTTTTGCCGCTGAAATGGCTTCCAAACGCAAAAATAGCAAATATAGATTAATTATTTCGCAAATTACGTATTTAAAGGTTTAGCCTTTGAAACCTTAGGCCCTTGGTGCAAAGGAGCCATCGATTTCATTAATGTCATCGGAAACCTACTTATTGCGGAATCAGGCGATTCAAAATCAAAGAAATTCCTTTTCAAGAGTATTTCCCTTGCCATTCAACGTGGAAACGCTGCAAGCATTCGGGGCACTTTTCCATTCCGCATTATTATCGGAAATTTTTGTATTGTAAAACAAAAATGTTATACATAATAATAATTGCGATAATAATCGAGAACAAACCGACGAACAAGTGGACTTAATTAAAATTTTCCGAACTGGGACGGACATCATTTTAGCCTGACGTCGAAAATTTCACGAACGATTTCAGCGATTCGCATGCTAATGTAAATTTAATTACAAATTGAAATTTCATTGCATTAACCCGTTCTAAACCAGGATTACAACTAATGTTAGATGAGTGAATTTAAATTATAGTACACATCCGCCGGGCTAAAATTTGAATTTTTTTGTAATAAAAATTCAATCCATAGGAATTACGTTTTGGCAAAAACACAGATTGCCGCGCCGAACAAATTGGTACAAGACTTGTAATGAGAGTTTGATACTGTCTCTTTAAAACTTCCAAAATGGATTCCGCATGCATCACACGGGACCGGTTATAGTTTTTTAAAAATGTCGACCGTTTTACGACGCCGAAGCCGAAAGACCGTCGGTTCGATTTTTCCCATAAACTAACTTAATTTAGCAGAGTGGATTTGGAAATGTAACATGTTAGCTATATTTGTCACGATTTGACCCAAGAAAACTTTTGTGAACGAAGTTGTTCGACAAAATGACGGTTTTTAGTTTGTTTCGCCAGATCCACAGGGATTACGGCCATTGTGACCGTGCTTGGTTCTCTCGGTATTACAGAAACCGAATTAACCCATCCAGAAGGGAAACTTGCTCTGAGGATTAAACCATTCCCTTGATCTAGGATTAGATAGATTCTGATGTCGAACCTCAAGTCGGTCAGAGAACGATGATGTATTAGAGCTCAAGTCCCTACCTAATATAATTTCGCAATATCGATATTAATATCCAGCAACTTGTATGAGGTCATATTGAATTCGAGTTTGATGGATTTATTGTTGGCCCCTCTTCCTACGTCCCATTCTCCGCGATGCCCTCGAAACCTTAAAATTCCCCGAAATGCCGGAGGGACGGCGACCTCACCATCCATCCCCGTCCAGTTAATAAACTTGCCACAAGTAAAAATATCACGCGGCATTATTTTAATACCTACCGTTGTGTAAATTTTTTGCCCACCACTATCAATCTGGACTTTAATTAAAGTTATAACTTGGCGGGCTGCGTAAGCCGCGCATTCGGAAGGAATTAAGCCGGGATTACAGTTCCAAAACCAATAAGAACTTCAAATTCGCCATGAACTTCACTTATACCCTTTGAAATCTCATTTGCGATTAGCGACGAATTATCAACAAAAAGCCGCGTTAATTGGAGAGCAAATAAACACGGACGTCGTACCTGTACACGTGAAACGCGTACGCGTGGGGGCGTGTCGTCACGGTAAAAAGTTCGCAGGCAAGAGCGGAGCGAATGATTAATTCGCATCCGAATAATAAATTGTTTAGAAAGTGGCGAACGCACCCCGTTCATGAATTTCTCGGCACGTTGTCTGGCTGATCCTGCAGGATCTCGATGCCGAATCCGGTATACAGTGCAACGTGGAGCAATAAGTTATGGCAACGGTATAATCTAATAAATTTTCCTATAAATCACTTGAAAGTGAAATATCCAAGAGATTTAGAGTAACACTCATAACCCCAAAACAAATTTGCAACACAATGTACAGACGATAAATTTGTCCGACTGACGAGGAGTTTGCTAGCAGACATTTTAATTACAGTCGCCCCCTCCGGCGAGGCAGTTCCTGCAACTTACACCTGGTTCCTGCAGCGAAGAACGCCGCCGCGCTCGTTTGTCACTACTTTATTCCCACTAACCTCACAAACTTGAATTAAAACAACGCTTGCGTAATTACTTCATTTTACTAAATTAGAAACGGTTTTTACCGACGTTTAATTGATGCAGGAAATACGTGCCGCATTTGTGACGTCCCAGAAGAAAACAGTTTCCTAAAGCTCTAATGTCCAGCAACTGAAACGACTAAGTCAATATCGTTGTGAACCAGGAACTAATCGGAGGGGAATGTTTTATTAAAAATTTTGTATGAATTTAAAAAACAGAAGGGTTCTGAAAGAGCTCAAGCAGGCGTAAGCAATTTACACTTTTAATGTGGACCAATAGATGGGAGACGGTTCACTTTCTTTTTTTAGATGGAAATGTTTTTTTAACAAATTCAATTCAACTCGCGGATGATTCACTCGCCAGCGGCTCGTGTTGAAATTTTCATTCTCTTGAATAGTAGCCATCACTATACGCTCATTGAAGAATGAGCGTATAATACTCTTTGATGAGATTATTTTCCAGGAAAAATATCGCCTCGGATGATTGCACCACTCGCCTACGGCTCGTATGGGAATTTTCATCCTCTTCAATAATAGCCATCATTATACGCTCATTGAAGAATATACTATTATTTAATTAATTTTAGAAAGAGATATCTTAAAAAAAAACTCTCGCTGTATTTTTTTAAGCTCTGGAGGCGGCAGTTCCGTTTCATTGACAGTTGCATTTTTTGATAATTTTATGTATTTCAAGAGATGGGTTTTTTGATCCCTGAGTAAAAAATTTGAAAGGAAGAATAGTTATTTATTATACCGAGTGAGTGAAGTTTTACCGCCCGCACGGTTAACCCTATTAAAAAATTAGTAAAAATTACGATACTTTAGTGTTACATTCCCTTGATATAAGGCTTCAAATGTGTGTAATCAATTTTCTCTTATCACTTAATTCAGAGTCATAAAATAAAAAAAATCGATTTTGAGTAAAAAAGAATTTTTTTTTCATACACGCTCATAATTCACAATTAATTCAAAGAACACATTTATGAAATTCGCATCAAAAGATAATTATTCGTTTTTGAATTACATATTCCAATTTTAACATTAATCTCATTGTTGGGAAACATCTGTTGACCACTTTTCTAGTAATTCCTAAATTTTGCACTTTAATATCAAATCCCATTTATTTCAAAAACCGGTGATGTTTTCATGATTTCAATGACACCAAATTTTTCCTAAATGTTTGAAAGGACTCTCAGTGAAAAATTGTGTAAATTAATGTAGCGGTTATTGAATTAAAACAGAATCTTTACCTGTTTCATTAAAAATTTTGAAATTTTTACAGACTGTTCCACAGTGATACACAATGATTCCTGAATTTTTTGAGAATTTTAAATTGATTAGAAGTGGGTGTTTTCCCTTGGGCGGTAAAACTTAACTCACCCGGTACAAGACGATAAAATTGTACTTTATCTTTGAGAGTGTTTTTTACGCTCGAGAAATAATGAGATTTTATCGTCGTGTGTAATACAACATTTTTTTCTATAGCAGGACTTCAAATAAAATTTCAAAGAAAATTACAATTTTTGAGTTAAAACATTTTATCTACTCTTGCTGTTAAAGTGTTACTTTATCTACCCTTGCGGTTAAAGTGCTACTTTATCTACTCAAAAGAGTTGACAAAAAAATAGTTTAACATCTGCTATAAAAAAAAATATAAATAGAAAACTTAAAGGTTCGATTTCCGCAATTCCAGCAACGTAGCTTGGCATTTACCTTTATTCGATCAGAAAAGCAACCCTGCCAGACTGAATTTTTGTTTTGTTGCTCTAAATAATTTGCCCTTTAAACATCAAAGAGGGTAAATTTCAATGGACCGTTTTTCTTCAACATTGAACTTGACCGCTCGAGCAACAAGAGTGAAAATTCGTCAAGCAAAATTCTGTTTGTACGAGTTCTTTAAATTGAATTTTGCCAATTACCCGCAGCTTACCTGCACTAATTAGCCGGTTTTTCGCATTCACACTCTGCTCGGTGGTGACTAATTAAATCAGAAGGTTGGAACCGAGCGAATTATGTTTTTCGTTCTCATCAAAACTCTCTAACTTTCAGATATGTATATTTGTTGCGAAAATGACGTAGCAATTTAAGCTGAATAATTATCGGGAGTCTGGTATACCAATTTAATGATGTCGTCGTGAATAATGGAAGCGTTCCACATTGGGTTCAGTTTCTGACTAATGGACCCAACTTGTTGACATAAGGAGAGATTTTTCTAGAGATCGCTGAAAGGACAAGAACGAAATCTATATTCGCGAATTTTTTTTGTCGTAAAACGTCGAAGAGGTCTGTGCGGAATTAAGCTTCGTTTAAGCCCCAGATTAAGTTATGCGGTAATGAAGTGTTGTCGCTTTATGTTTTTATCGATTCGTTCCCAGTCGAACCCGTTGTTATTGAATTATTGAGCAGATCAGAGCGACCGTAAAGAAAAGTAAAGAGAGCGTCTCTTCGCTGTATGAATATTTAAAATGTGTTTAAGCCTCAACTTTCCTAATCACCTGAGACTTGAATTGGCTTTCTAATAACCTTTACACGAAAATCCACCTCTTCAACTCATTCACAGCTTTATTTTAAACGTGCCAGAACTTTCACCGCCCCCTTTAAAGTTTGCATAAGTTAGGGTTCAGTCATTACCATAGCAGCAATTAGCGAACGAGAGCTGAATGTAAACTAGCCGAGGAGGCCTTTGAAGCAACCGTCGCAATTAGAACATAAAAGATAATATGACAGGAAAAAAGCCAACGACACAGAAATAATAAAGAATGCTCGGATTAATGACGCGCGCTCTATCAGGGGAGATGAGGCTGTATAGGCATTAAGTGCACACGATTTTGTACTTTCCCTTTCGACGGCCGACGTCTTTGAAGTTGGCGCAGGTCTTAAAAGTACTTGTTGACTCTATCAACAGATTTGCTCGAGGTTCCGATAAGCTCCCAGAAAGTTTCACATCATCATACACATTACATCCGCACAAAGCGTTGCGATAATGACGACCACGTCTTCGATAATCCGCCGAACGCCCTTCAACTATTATCCTATTCTTCCTTGACAATATTCGTCCACGTTTGTGCCCCATTAAACTACAACTCTTTAAAAATTAATTTCACCTTGATAGTGATAGTATTTGATGAATTATAACGGTCGGCCAAGGGAATTTTAATGTGGACTGTTATAAACGTGATTATTTCTATTTTATGAATTTCACCTGTTTTTGGGTAAATGTTTGTTAGTTCAGTTTTAGTATCAACCGAAACCATATAAATCCGGTAGCATCCGGTTATGTATCTAATGGATAATTTACCGATGCTTTTACCATGATAATTTATCTGCGAGATTTTGTCAAAAATGTATAATTTGCATGTGAAGCCGTTATCACTCACACTAATGCACCTGCTGTAGTGTTAAGTATTTTTATCTATTATCAGTACATAATGGCAAACTTTATGGCATTTATTTTGATGTCACAAAGACATACTTTACCGCGCTAGTGCGGTAAAGTGCATGCAAGGTAAAATGTTTGCACTTTTGTTGTGATTTCGCTGATATCAATCTGCTGCAATCTGGATGTCTGAGGAAATAGTTGCTTGGTCTGTATCGTTTGTATCGTCTACATTTTCGCAGTGGTGACAGAAGTGTGACAAAAATAAAAAAAAATTCCATCTACTCCAGTACATACTTTGGTTCGTGTGGTGCTACAATTTTGTTTTCATTTACTAGTTATTTCTTGCGACGATAATAATTTTTCTGCACTTTTTTTTGACTTCCCCTAATCTCTTTCTTTGTTAACCACATTGTATATGTATTTGTAAATGACAAATTTCATATTAGATTCACACAGAAGAATGAAACAGTATATTTTTGTCAAGTCCGAATCTTACGAGGATACGTTGATATACTCCATTTCTGAGTTTGATGCCGGTTGTCATAGATCAATAATAATCATCGCTTAACACACGCCCATGCAAATTTCTTTTACTTGGCTCACGTTAACAAATTGGCCATCCTCGTTCTGAAAGCTGTGTGCGGGCGTAAGAGTGAGAAAACATGATGTTTGGAAGATGCCAGCTAAGGGATAGTACTTTAGAGCAGGAAAGTCAAAAAATGTTGAATTGTAATTTTAATACCAGTAAAATGGCCTGGGCTGCTTATAATTAATGATTCATGAAATGTTTTGGACGCACTGGAATCTGTCAGCGCTTCGATCGTTTTATGACTTAGCGGCATCGGACTCAGAAACAGACTATATCGAGTTGGCTACAATTGAAACGAGTGTGATATTTGAGTAATTGCATCGAATTCGGCACCGATTGCCAATTTTCAAAGAGAACATGCCAGACAAAAAAAAATGATATCTTACATATTCGAGAATCGACCTACTTTTGAGTGGATCGTCAGACAAGTAAATTTATGCAGATACGCTGAATACGATGGAGGATCAACGTCCATCCTACATCACTATAAAAAATTGCATTGCGCATTTTAAAAGGGGAAGAACGGAGGTCAGAGGTGAATGCCACGTTTTCTGGGTCCATTTTAGAAAATATCGATGACGTGCACTTTCAACATTTGATTACGGCAAAACTATCAGCTAAGAATCCCCAAATACAACTGAGAATGACAACATCCAACTAGTTCTGACTAGTTCTTCTAACTCTTTCGATAGTATTGTATCTATAGATGGAAGCTGGATCCATCAAGATACATCGAGAAACAAAAGAACAGTTAAAGAAGGGGAAACACTGCTTCCTATCACGCGAAAAGTTCGTCTGTTTTTTGAAACAGCAACGGAGTAATTCACACAGAGTCCTTAGTAGAGAAAATTGCTTCGCATTTTCCATATTCGGCGGATTTTTTTTAGGCGGCCCCGGTTTTTAAAAGATCTAAAATTACGTTATGAAGCATGTATGAAGTTGAAAGGGAATTATGTTGAATAAATAAAAATTTGTTCTGAGATTCAGAAGCTTTTAACGTGTTTTAAGATCAACAACTCGTCCATAAGTACTCCCTCATACAGGGTTATTATAAATGATTGTAGTCCAAGTAGGCGTAAAAACTGAATGAAAAAATTTATGGATGCCGCTCCATATAAAAAAAAACATCAAAATGATGTGAATAAGTGAGTACACACCGTTCACACATAGGAGTTAAATTGGGTACAAAACAACTCAATATTTTTGGATTCAATCGTTAATTAAAAAGAAATAAAGAAAATTATCATCATCGCACTCTTCACCTAGAAAATGACAGTGACAGCGACAAAAATTGACAGTTCACATGAAAGCGGCAAAAAATTCATAACATGGGCATGGCGCGTGCTTCGGCTACAATCATTTATAGTAACCCTGTATAATAATTATTGATGACCTTAATTCTTAATAGTTAAGTCCAGTAAAGTGATACAGCGTGGTCACAAAGAATATTACCTCATTTAAAATTGATTTAGTAATTTTTTAAATTGCTGTTGTTGTTTCTTTCAAGTTTATATTTATAAGTCTCAGGTTTATAAGTGTCATTATTGTCTTTTACGGCAAACGCTAGAGGATGAAACGGCGTATTTGAATATTAAAACTCGTCTAAAATTTTTGCAGAAAAGTTTTAAATTGTTGACTGGCGTTCGTAAGTATCATCCTGGAACTTACATCTTATTCAAATCTAAGCTCTGCGGGTTTTGCAGCAGTTTTCTTTAGATTTCAGGTAGTTTTTGGAAAGATTGTCATTATTTTTTATTAAGCTTATATACAATACGATTAACAAAAACACCACAAGGGGCTGTAATAGAAAACAAAACTTCTGAAAACCTACGGCATAACTTCAATTATACCACAAGGTGACTGATAACGTAACATCAACAGCGACAAAATGGTAGGTAAAAATCAACGGTAATAGTTATTTACGACGCAAGACCGTTACATAGAACTTTACATGTGAGCACAGTACCTAATGAGCGAGCGATAGCGAGCTTGTTGTCTGTCTGATGAATGTTAGGGGCAACGCCCGGTAAAATATTTTACCGAGCAGCCCGTAAAGAGACTCTTTACACGTAGATAGAGAGACAAATAAACAGACGTTTACGACCCATTATATACCGTAAAAAGAAATTAAACTTGATATAGAAAAGAATTATCTAAAAATTAACTAAAGGAGATGCTCGAAGTACTCCCCATTTTGCTCTAAACAAAACAAACAGGTAATTGTTTACTTTACCTACTTGTGGAATTTTCGCGTTTTTTCTGGCTAGACAGCCTCAGGGCGTCCTCCTACATCGTTTCCCACCACTCAAACCTTGTGCAAATGAATTTTCCTTGCCCTTACTAGACATTCATGCGACCTTGACGCGACCTTGAAACACAGCAAGAGAGAAAAACAAGGGCATTTGCACAAGGTTTGAGTGGTGGGAAACAATGTAGGAGGACGCCCTAAGGGTGTCTGGCCAGAAAAAACTCGAAAATTCCACAAGTAGTTAAAGTAAACAATTACCAATAAACATTTTCACCAGCATGTTGGGAGTAAACCCACCCAATATTTTGTTCATTTCCATTTCGAAAATAGGATTCTGTCGCGGATATGTTATGTTTTAGAGTGAAAATCGTGTTTTAAATAAAATTCACATAAATGTCACAATTGACAAGTGACAGTTTATTAATTTACGCCGCACGTTTTCGGAAATTTTGTTTTCCATACCCATCATATTGTTTTTACAGCGTATCATTCCACGTTTATTACTAATTCATCAGAGAATGTTGGTATGACTGTTTTAAAATTACCGATGCGTTAAATGTCACTTTTAAATTTTTGTTAATTTACTCGTCCCACATGAAAAATGTTTAAATTAAGTTTGGTTGTTTAGTTCGCTGCACCGCAATCGTACCATTTTCCAGGAATTCCAGAGCGTTGAGAAAACTATCCCCCCACCTTGGTTTGTTTGTAAACTCCAAACACCGGGGTTAAATTACTCGACCTCGTTCCGTATCAGTTTTCTTGCTTTTGTATAAGATTTTTGGGTTAATAAAAGTTGGTATCAAAGTTTGTTCAGTTGTTGTTAACCGGTGCAACTCGGGTGTCAATAACGTCGTATTACTCCGAGACCTCGTTTTTCCTTAAGAGGATCTAAAATTTAACGGTATATCGAGGGTCGAAGGGTGGAGTTTGAGTTATTGGTCGGTGTTAATGCGATAGCGTCGTATTTTGCCTATACCCTCATTAGACACCCTTAAGACAATATTGTCTTTAAGTTAATAAATCCCCATCTAGAAGTATAATGTTTACGGTCGTATTCCGGTGGCAACTTAATGATATTTTGTGACGTTCATTAAGTGTGTTTGTTCCCCGAACCACTCCCGTTTCCATAACGCATAACCTAACCTCGAGGCATATCTGTCGTGACGTAATCACGCTCTATTGAAGCGCGCGACGATCCTTCCAACCTGAGAGTCGTTTGTTTTTCGAGCGCCAATTATACGAATCGATATCGTGAAAGGGAACACAGATAAATTATTGTCGGTAACGACGGTGTTTTCCTTTTTTTTTTAACGAACTCCTCTCGTCAAGGACCGATGATGTAAGCGAAATCCGAAAAAATCCACTTCATAGTTTTCTTGTGTTGTGTGCGTTTTTTTTCACCAAGGGCTCCAGAGGAAAAACGCGGAAAGTGCTCTAGGGCTTCATTTCATTAGAGGGGATTTGCATTTATATGAGTTTAATTGTTTAGGGATTCACCGCAATATCGAGCAGACTTAAACAAAATTCATATTTCACGACCATAACTCGACCGTTTTTAAATATTTCCCCCACAAGTAATTCCCAACAGAATAAAAAAGGGACTACTCTAGTCGTCCCGACGTCTATTTACGCAGAGATTTTTCAAGCAAAATAAACGGTTTCGGCGGTGGCAAGATTTTACAAAAGACGTAACTAACGAAGAAATTACCATTCTTTTTCATTTTTGCACTATTATTTAATTATTACAGATTTTAAATATAGTTAGTGACGAAAATAACGCATGTAGTCATCATGCCATATTGTCAAAATGGCAACCAACATTGCACCAACGAACTGGAACAAATTCAAGATATTTTAGGGTCTACTAGGCTAAAGGAAGACATGCACTAGCTTGCCAAGTAGCTAAAAAGAACTTGTAAATTTTTCCACGGTTTAGAAACAGCAAGAATTGACACCGAAAGGATTCGACCAGAATCTTGCAATTGACAGTGCACACGTGTAAATGGGATTGTTACGTAACAGCTTGTTGGTCTCAAAGCTTTAGATGCATTTGTATTTCCACCAGAATTCCTCTAGTGCCAATTCGTGCTTCTACCCCTTCTGTCTCCCTAAATCAACTCACTTTCAAGCCAGAAAACAAAACGAAGATGATCGCACGTATTAATTCTTCTCGATGGTGCGCCTCCATCACCTTTTGGTGGCAGCCCGTTTTGAAAGGAGTCCGACAGGGAGACTTCATCCCTTTGCAACAACTCGAAGGATACCCGAGCAGAAGCGGATCGAATTTCTCTTCGTAATCGTCGAATCCGGTCACACCGCAACATTCCAGCTGTGAAAGATAAGACGAAAGTGTTGATTAAGCAAAATACTAGTTTTCGTACGTCGATTTGCATCTGATAAAACCGTTCGAGGTATTCCTCGTCTTCTTCGTTAAACAATCGGAAGAGTTGTTTTCTTTCGGCATCTGTTTCTTTCAAAGGCATGGACACTCGAATGATGGTGACAACGATCTGCACCACGCACGATGTGAACATGAAAACGATAGACTGGAAATAATCACGACTGAGATTACGTGATCAGATGTGCGCGATTAGTGATGGTACCGCATATACCAGACATTTGTCGTCGATTTTTGTTCCGTACAGTCCCATGGCTGCGTTTGCCATCGAGGCGATCCCAACGCCCATCCATATCACAACTGTTGAAGTGGGGCTGTCTGCTACGGTTATTTTATCCACCATTCCCCAAATGATCAATGCTAGACCATATATCTGCATCATTGACAAGGTACTGATTCTTCTTTGGACTTAAATTGGTGCACTCACCATTAATATGGAGTAGATCAAGTATATGACAATTTTGGAATGTACAAACAAAAAAGTTAAAATATTCATCGATCGGTTCGACTTTAAAACACTACATTTTGGGATAAAATGACACATGACAGTTTAGTTTCTTACCTAACCTCGTTCAACTGTCGTATGATTTTTTAAAGAAGCTTACTACAGATAATATACTCTTTTGTTTCAACAAAAGTAACTAAAGTGCCGGTCTCTGGTAACTTTTTTATTGTAATACGGACGATTCAGTTTTTTAAAAATTTTGAGTAGTGATGCAACAGTTCCGATTTTTACGGTTACGGTTACGAATTTGGTTACGGTTATCTGAAAAAAAATTAATAAACGAAAAATCAACTTTATTCTTCAAAATGAAATAAAAGAAATACATTCTGTAAACATAAAATAATAAATTCTGTAAAACTAAAACAAAAGTAACAAACAAAACAATAAACAATGAATAGAGAACTGAGAACGAAATATGTATATTGTAAACATGAATAATAATAAAAAATAAAAATTTATTTTATAAATTTTTATTTTTAAAAATCAGTAATCAAAAACCGTGGAAAATATACGGTTACGGTTAATTGTGTGTTAACCGTAACCGTAATCGGAACCGTTCCATCACTAGTTTTAAGTAATGAATACTGAGTGCTAAATTTTAGGTTAGACCTGACTCGAAATTTTTTTCGTTAGTGCCATTCATAATAATCTGTTCTGACCAGGAAAATTGCCATTTTCATAATTTATCATAATTTAAAAAAATGTGTTCCCAATATCTAAAAGTTCACCTAAAAAGGAGTTCAGTATTGCAACCATATTTCCTTATATTTCCTATTATACCGTAATATCGAAAAAAAAAAAAATTAGAGTAGGCGCTGACCAAAAATTTCAGTTGGCAATTCGGTAACATTCAATTATCTGATGTCAGTCTTAAAAGTTAGGTTAGTGATTTTGAGAATGTTGAAATCTTGATTTTCATAAAGAATTTTGTGTGACCTGTCCCTTGTAAAAGAATTTCCTCAGCTAGTGCAATGAAACAATGCGATTTAAAACTCCCGCACTTTTATTTAACGTCAACGGTGAGCACGGAGCACGCGCACGCCGCTTGTTTATAAATCGATCCAAGATCTAATGATCATCAATCAATCAATATTATCCAGAGAGGTTGTTGTCGGTTGTGGGGCTCTTATTGTCAAGGGGTCATTTCATGCACAACAGACACACGATAGAGAAAAAAGTGCAAATCTTTTTTAAGGATAGGCTGAACTGTACCAAATGATAGGTTAGTTTCTTGGGTTAATCTCTGCAATAATTCTTTGTTCACCCTTGCCAATATTTTCAGCTGATCTTTTTGTCGGTCGTCTACTCTTTTTTGCGCAGAACACTACCTGTTTCCAAAAACATTTTTACGCATTTGTAGACTTTCTGGGCAAGTTGTTGGTTAAGCGCCTTGAAAGTCCGGAGACTTTTGTTGAAATTCCTCAAAAACTCGAGCTGTCGAGTAAGACTAAGCCTTTTTCCATTGCTGAAGAAACACTGGACAATGAAAATTTATTGCTCTAAAGTGAACATATTGTAATAGCAAATTTTAATAGTCAACAATTAATAATGACAATTACCATTGTAATGACATTTGAATTAAATGCTTACGTGCTGCCAACTGAAGTGTATTAATCATGGCCATCTCGATTTTTTAAATTTTTGATCGCACTATGTTTTGTTATCCTCTGTTAATGAGGAAATGATATGAATTGAATGTAAAATAGTCTGCACAGCAATTATAACTACTAGAGTAGGAAAGTGCATATTTCGTTCATGTCCGGTTAATTTTGAATTGGAGTTTGGCGTGTTGCAATATAAAGTGCAGTTTTCCGGAGTTCCAAAGCGAACGTCTGCAACACAATATCCTGAGTACAAAAAACTGTAAAACTTCAATTCACCAGTTTAGTTGGGACGCACAGAAATGATCTTTCGTTATTCTGAAAATATGAACTGGCGAAACGACCTGTCGATGCAGGCTTTGGCTAATGCGAAACAAAATTTGTCCACGGGGGGTTGTAGAGCCTGTAGATATTGCACCAGGACTGACAATTTTCCGATCTCGTTTAAACGAAACTGTTCTGTGCTACACCTCTTGTGGAAATGTCGCATGAAGCATGACGAGAATTAATCGGAGATAATTGCCACAAATCGACGCAAATATGGTTTTATTGAGAATCGATTTGGCACATGAACGCACCTCGGGGTCTTAATTGCTAAATAGTTGTTGGCGAACTCGCTCGACTAACCTATTTTGAAGACTAGGTATACATATTTAGGTCGTTTTTCCTTCAAAAAGTATTGAAAACCGTTTTTTAGCCCTAAATACTGCTTTTTAATACATAGTTATTTTCAATACAAGTGAGCAAAGTAGTGCTTTTAATCACGAGTACAGAAGTTGGGCGTCTGAGCCGAAGACGAGGACCCCAACCGTACAAATGATTAAATGCACAAAATTCGAAACAAAAGAGGTTATGCTAGGCGTTGCGTGTTGCGTTTAATCAGTGATACCAACACACAATGCATTTAGTATGAATTTTCTCTGAAGTTTACCCCAAGCAATTTCACGTTTTTTCGTCAATTGAAATTTAAATAACAGACAAGCTTTAGTTACTAATATTCAGAAAGTTTTTTAAAAACAGATTAAAAAAACTTCCAGTACAACATATTTGGCGCCTTCTATCCACAAACTCTCAAAACATTCACTTTGCTCACTAGTGAGAAAATATTATTTCCTCACTAGTGATTCAATTGCCATCTTTCATAAGTTCTGGTTGCGTCACAAGTGTTTTGCTTTTTATTGTGGGTTATTTACGTCTCATCAAATTGTGGGGAAACTTAAAAATCGTCGAAGAAAAAAATCATCGGCACGTGGTGATTTATCTCTTTGTGGTGCAACATTATATGTAATCACTTTGTAGAGTATTGATTTCCTCTCACGGTTTACGGTCGATTAGTTCGAACTCTCGGTCCAAAAACGGCATACGCACCTCGCTTTTATCGCATATTGTGTCTGTCCCATGTTTAACGCATATATGGAGACCGTGTTAACACGTCCTAACCGTTGGTTGATCATTGTTCCAAATGTTTAGTGGACCGTATTGCCATTTAAAATTCACTTTACAAAACGAAACCTTTAGAACGTCGACACCGCTCCAGGAACCGAGTTCCTGGAAATGAAATTTAACGTTTGTGATGTCGGCTGCGATTTTCTTTCGCAACGCATATAAAAAGACAAAGCTTTATGGAGTAATAAAATCTAACGGGGACGAATTGTTTTTGAATTTTCCACCTGGAATTCACCTGCTTATGTCCGGAATCCTCGCCTCGTCCATTTGTCGTCTAATAAATTCGTTTCTTTGCCTCTGTTTATTCTAGCATTGTCGACATTTTCCGAGCGCTTCTCTGCCATAACAAGTTATTCGGATGGACTATTAAAAAAAAACACACACACACGGGGACAACCGAACCAGAATATTTTAGGTATTCTTGAAGAAACCCAACCTGGACATGACCTCTTGGTGCGAGAGTTCAGTCCCTCGTCTCGATTTATTAACATAGATATGAGCATCAGCGTACGTTTGGGTTTCGATTCATCATATTTCTGTCTGGAAATCTGGTGGTGTTCGTCAGGACGCCGTCTCGTTTGTCTCGGTGAATCCACCTCACTCCTCTTTATTCAATTTACATGCAAATGTACCCACCTCGGGTGCCACTTCCTTTTCCGCCAACTTTCGACTCGTATCAGACATTGACAGATTTTAAACTGGATTTCTTCAATCATCTTAACAAATCCGGAGCGGATGCGAAATAAAAGGAAATAATCAGGGTCGATCTACAGGGTGTTATTGGAACTTGTACACATATCTTAACCACGAGCTACTGGCTTCATCTAGAACTCGGAAAAAATATCTAAAAAATTATATGTCAAAAAATAAAATGACATTTATTTTTTGAGCTACAATTTTTTTTAATTGCTTCTACGTTGTCTTACAACCTCCTAGGTAAAATTTCGGCACATTTTAAAAATACACCCTGTATATCATATTTTATACAGGGTGTGTTTTTAAAATGTGCCGAAATTTCACCTACGACGTTGTTTGACAACGTAGAAGACTAAAAGCAATTAAAAAAAATTGTAGCTCCAAAAATAAATGTCATTTTATTTTTTGACATAGAATTTTTTAGATATTTTTTCCGAGTTCTACATGAAGCCAGTAGCTCGTGGTTAAAATATCTGTCCAACTTTCAATAACACCCTGTATATCGCTGTTGAATATTCTGCTTACGGTGTACCTATACTTTTGATCGCCCACCAGATACGCCTTTAATCTGAAGGAGTGGTTGACCATCGTGTGGAACTTCACTTTAAAAGGACGACCATCAGGAAATAAAAACGACAACTAAGAGAACGAGACAGATGATGGGTAAGCACGTGATGATGTGAGAAGAAGGGTGGATATTGATTGAGTGCCGGACGTCTCCTTGTGTTTGTTAACCCTCCAACATGTCGATATGTGCGTATGTGGGCGCTTCCGTTGCCATCGGCGTTGCACAATTTAATGAAATTGCTGTTTAGATAGATATTTCGATATTTAGGAACGCCAACAATAACTTGTTGGCTCAGGAGATTGAAGTACATAAGTCAAGATGGCCGCCTTTCCCATGGAAAATGAAAAGTACCGCTTCGTCCTGTATAATTAAAGATGAAACCGTGTTCTGTTCCTTCCTAGACCCGAGGAAAATCAGATTCCGCTGTATTATTCAGTCGGCGGTTGAGGAGATGATCTGAGCAATGATGGCGAAGACGAGACGAATGGCGGGTCATACACTTAACTCGCGAGAGAGAATGTATCGTTCTCCGGTGGCCGTTTCATCCGAGCACGGTGGGCATCCATTATTAAAAGGTTCTTCCTCTATCTCGGCGGCGTTATTTTTCTAACATTTTAAAAGTCTTTTTGTGTAAACTTGTGTAAAAGCATCTCTCCCAGATGTAATTTTCGTTGTGAAATATTTTCATACGTACACGTGCACGACACAAGCAATAGGTCTCAATTTTATCTTTACGACGAATAAACTAAGATAAATTATGGAACTTTGCCCTTGTAACGACTCCTTGAATATATCACCGGCCATTCACTGCATTCGGATCATAATGCTCGTGCTGTATACACGAGATTAATCCCCTTTGTAATGCACGTTACGGACCATGTTTAGTAAGGCGATAGATGCATATTGCAAACACAAAACTGTTTACTACCTACATAAAACCTGCAATAAATCTCTATTAGCTGCGCAGTTATTACCACCACCCTAATGAACAGATTGTGATACAATTCTCACTTAAATTCGACCATTTTTAAAATTGGCCTGGAATTAATATACGCAGGTGCATTACAAAACACCCTTTCCTCGTTGACGCAGGTCTAGATCATAACCACTCGACTGAGTAGAGAATTTCGAATTTTTAAGCTTTGCGAAGGTCATTTGAAAACATGAAGCAAAGAGAGTTTGGAAGCTGAAGGCAGACATTTCGAACATTTACTCTAGTTCTTCAAAAGTGGTGCATAATTGTCTTGATTGAGATATCTTGCGTTATAAAATTAACAATTAAAAAAAGTAAAAATGCATTTGTGTTTTTATTTTGCCTGATTACGTCGAAACATATTCAATAAACTGTCTTCTAAGGGACTATTCAAATGGTTCGGTGGAAATCGTAAATTAATTTGAGCGGATGGGGTCTCTTCGGAGAAAATTGATTCAATTACTTGGTTCGATAAAATTGTGTCATGTAGCAAAGCTAAAACGAAGGACTGAAAAGTGGAATAAATCAAAAATTAATACTTCTCAATTTATTAATTCCGTATACATCCTTCATGCACTCGACCAGAACTCGCGTCGGATAAAAATGTCGATTTGGTGGAGGAGCTCTTTCTTCTCTCGGGATTTCTGTTTAAGAATCGCATAAGGATTTGTTACACGAAGAAACTCAAATCGACCACGAATGTGTTCTGATTTATACGTATCAAACGTTGCGCTTCGGTGAATTTGCGGGTTCAGGTGATTTGAATTCGTACGGAACAAAAAAGATATGTGTTATATTTTGGTGATTTCATTCTTTGAACTTCAAAAAATCGTTTGATCTCTGCGGAATCCCATTTATATTTGCTGGGTAAAACTCTGATGCATTATTTATTTATACTGAGAGGTTATAACTCGAATGGGTGCTGACTTATCGTACGGTATTTATTCTTCGCTTTGCCGTACTTTTACCGAGAAACCCATCACAGGAAATAATTTGACATCTCACAGATATTGGTCAGATTTACTTTGTTTGTGGAAAGATGAGTTCGTTTTTGGGGATTTTTTTTGTTCAATTAATAATTTGATGATAATCCGAGCGACGGATGGAGCCATTCTCAAAAGCCATATAGTGGCGAAATGCGGCTTTACGACACACGTTTCGTTCTTTAATGAAGTGACGCAGTAAAAAAGTAATTCTCGTGTCAAATTCGTCAAGATAATAACGATAAATGGAATAGTAAAAAATAACCCGCCAAGTAAATTTCGTAACTCGATGTATAAAAAGTATATGGTCGAAAGTTTTCGAGGACCACGAGCTCGTCACGCACGTACGATCCCGCCTTTGTGCGCCGCCACTGATGTTAATCAATGTCATAATACGTGCGAGGAAATGAGACCTCCCTAACAAGACAGAGACTAATGGTGTTGTCTGGTGCGGATTGTGGATTTTAGACCTGCCGTCCTCCGCATGATAGCACTTTAATGTTAATTATGTTTAAGTTTTCCATTGTGCGGAGCGGTTTAAGTGAATAATGGACGAACGTCGCGGCCCGGACAATTAAAAAGGCTTTAAAATTCGCGCCTGATAATCCTTTTCTTTATTTAGCGTCATTGTTGAGGTACAACAAAACATGGATATATGTCGGCGCCCTGCTCGCGATGATTAATGCTTCCAGCCATCTGTAGGACTTAATGTAGATTATGTTGCCGTATCACCGTTCTCCATGATATATTATTGTCAACGGAATTATGTGGAACTGACGATCTCGACGATCACTTCGTCCGGTCATCACGAACAAGAATCATCGTTCTCTCTGCGACACCTTCGTTACGATTGAGGTATTCGCGAGACGTTTGCTGTGACACAAATTGATTAATCTCGATCCATCGGCATACATCACCGGTCGCGATTTATCTCTAGCCTGCATTCGGAATGTTTAATCAACCCATTTTATCCTCTTCTGTAATACTAAATTTGTCGGCACTTGATCTATTCCAATCTGCTCTGTCTAGGTCTCACCTCGATTACAACTCAAACCTTCACGTGGGATGAGCCGAACGCCAGCTAAATCAGAATTAGAGCTAAGTTTTCATCCGGCGATATCTTACACGATTTTCTTATTAAGTAAGCTGTCGTGGCAAAGCCTTTTCAAGTTTTTTAAATCATCTTCCAACTAGCGAACGGCTTCGCAAAAATATTTCATGTACCTATACTTACTCTGAACCCTCCACCACCCGGCGGCACGGCAATTTTGCCGGAGTACATACACTATTACGGATATTACTATCAAGTAATAGTGCAGTGCTAATCAACATAATTACCGGCGTCTCGCCTCCACATTTTGATTTTGTTGTGTTTTATTATGTTCTGTGTCAATGTTAAGGAACTTCCTTACGATGTCACATGAGTATAATATATACCTTTTTGAATTTCAACTACCAATGTGTTCCCTAAATCCAGAATTTTTAAATTTTTAAAAAGAGATTGCGGTACTATTCCCGTCGCTGAAATTATAAGTGGTAAAATCGAATTTTTTTCTAAACACCAAAGATTTCTCATAGCAACGGAGAGCTCTAAATATTTATTAATTTTTGTGTTATATGTCTGTGCTATATTATGTGAATTTGGAACAGCTATATCTAAAAGATATGCTTGCTTTTGTTGTTTATTTAAAATAATAATGTCTGGTCTGCTATGCTTAATATGAATGTCAGTTAAAACTGTTCGATCAAAATATAATTTGTAATTATCATTTTCCAAACAACTTTCTGGTGTATAACTATAATGTGGTTGTGTATTCTTTAATAAATTGAATTTAACAGCTAAATTCATGTGTATAATTTTAGCGAATATATAATGACGTTTCTTATATTCGCTTTGAGCCAAAACGGTGCAAGAAGAAATGATGTGTTCAATTGTTTCCCCTTCAGTTCCGCAAATCCTACATTTATCAATTATTGATTGCAAACCGCATATGTGTCTTTTATAATTTCTTGTATTTATAACACAATCTTGTATTGCAAATATAAAACCCTCCGTCTCAGGGTGAATATTTGATTTCTAAGCCATGCATGAGAAGCCTGAATATTAATTTCTGGTTGTTCCAATTCTTTAAAGTATCTCCCATGTAAAGACTTCTGTTTTATATTTGCTATAGTGTCAGGTATATTTGGCTCAACAATATCTGAAATTATATTATCACTTAAATTTAAAGGTGTGTAACCTTTATCGGCTGAAACCAAAGCATTAAAAAAGGTGTTATCACGAGCTCTATTGAGGAAATAATTTTTTAGTGTAGCAATTTGATTGTATTACAGTATTTCTAGATTTGAAAAACCCCTACCACCGTTTTCGCGTGGTAAATTAAATGTTTCAATAGCAGATTTAGGGTGATGTTTACTAAATTTGGTAAAAAGAACTCTGCTTTTAATGTTTATATTCTGTAAATTAGTTTTGGACCATTTTATAACACCAAAAGAATAGGTCAGCAATGGAACAGCATATGTATTAACTGCTTTAACTAAATTATTACCGTTTAATTTTGATTTTAAAAGAGATTCAATTCTTAAATAAAATTGTTTTTCTAAATTTTCTTTTATAATTGAGTGTTGAATATGATTGGATTGATTAATACCTAAATATTTATAAAATTCTCCTTTATTTAAATTTTGAGTGATTTCTCCTTCTTGAGATATATTCTAAATGTTCGTAATGACCGCGACATATTGATTGCATTTTACACTTATCAATACCTAAACTCATCCCAATATCATTGTATTTTTAATGCACAATAATACCGTGAGATCGAAAAAAAACATTAGAGTAGGCGTTGACCAAAAATTTCAGTTAGCAATTCGTTAAGATTCAATTCAATTATGTGATGCCAGTCTTAAAAATTAGGTTAGTGATTTAGAGAATGTTGAAACCTTGATTTTCATAAAGAATTTTGTGTGACCTGTCGGTTGTTAAAGAATTTCCTCAGCTAGTGCAATGAAACAATGAGATTTAAAACTCCCGCACTTTTATTTAACGTCAACGGTGAGCACGGAGCACGCGCACGCCGCTTGTTTATAAATCGATCCAAGATCCAACGATCATCGATCAAATAAATATTATCCAGAGAGGTTGTTGTCGGTTGTGGGGCTCTTATTCTCAAGGGGTACTTTCAACCACAACAGACACACGATAGAGAAAAAAGTGTAAATCCTTTTTAAAAGGATAAGCTGAACTGTACCCAAGGATAGGTTAGTTTCTTGGGTTAATCTCTGCAATAATTCGTTGTTCACCCTCTTCAATATTTTCAGCTGATCTTTTTGTCGGTCGTCTACTGCCTTTTTTGCGCAGAACACTACCTGTTTCCAAAAACATGTTTACGCATTTGTAGACTTTCTGGGCAAGTTGTTGGTTAAGTGCCTTGAAAGTCCGGAAACTTTTGTTGAAATTCCTCAAAAACTCGAGGTGTCGAATAGGACCAAGCCTTTCTCTATTGCTGAAGAAACACTGGACAATGAAAATTTGTTGCTCTAAAGTGAACATATTATAATTGAAAATTATATATATATAATAATTAATAATAACAATTGCCATTGTAATGACATTTGAATTAAATTTTTACGTGCTGCCAACTGAAGTGTATTACCCAATCATGATTCATGGCCATCTAGATTTTTTTTTATTTTCTATCGCACGGTAGTTACGAGGGCTAAAAAAGCAAATGCGATTACACCGGTCGGTTGAATGGTCGTTCTCTTTGAAAAATTTAATCCAATCAGATCGCTGCCGAATTTGAATTTCAGCCAGTGCCCCAAAGGCATGTACCCAAAGTTGATTCTACCAGTAGTGGTATTAAAAAAATTACTCTCATATGTAAAAAACTAATGAACCAAATTCGAAAAAATGTCAATTTTTTGTATGGAACTTTAATTTCTAACCGTATACCAAATTTGGATAAATTACGATAAACCGGGTGTTCATTTAAATTTATCCTCAAAGGAGGCTTTGAAGAGTCGATTGTGAACGCACCACGGATTCATGTAGAACTAAGAAAAGCAGGAAAAACTAACGTTGTTTGGTTGTAAAAAAAAATGTTTCTTGGAAAAGAACAAATTCACACCAAGCTTATTGGTTAAATAATAAATAAATACATGTACATTACGTAGAAAACTTAGTGTACTAACAAAGTGTACAGTATTTATCGCAGGATCCTATTTCAGAACAATACACCTTTATAGCAGGAATGTGATGTAGAGTTACTAAGTATTCGAAAACGTTTTATTAACAATGTAGAACCTTTTGCAGGATTTGAATGTACAGTCTTGGTAATTTTTTAAATGAGAGCAATTTGTAATTGAGGGAAAACATGTTGCACGTAATCTGTTCATTGAAAATTTATACAAACCGAAGCCAACAAAGAACAATTGTAATGAGTTCTAGACAATGCACAATCGAGAATGAACTTATTACCGAGTCCCGTTCTAAAGAAATGAGCTTCATCGTAGATTGACTTTAGACTCTTACATTTTTTATGATTAGTTGTCTCAGGAAAATGAGCTACTTAAAATATCCAACCTGATAATTTGGCATGAACGACTCTCTGCGGTTCCACATGAAAATACATGTGTATGTATCGCGCGTTCAAATGAAATCCTGGGCTGAGTAGGCGTTGGAAAAATCAAACCGTTTAGAACAGTGTAAAGTTTGAATTTCCCGCCGTTTATGTTTAATTGAACATGTTTGTTTTCAGCAAAGGATGCCCTTAGCTATTTGCTTAGAGAATAGGAATCGTTAAGATATTCTATTTTTAATCTAAAACATTGCAAAGAAAGGAAAAAAGACAGAATTTTTTGGCTCTAAATTTTAGGTTAGCTGTCAACATGCTCCAATTAATCTACGCTTTAAAAACTTAAAAGTGGCTAAAAGTTGAAACTGCGTAGTGGGTGCAAGATGTCTCAAAATGTCCATCGCATGATCTTTATTTTGATAAATAATTATCTATATATATAAAACTGAATGTCTGTTGGTTTGTATATTTTGTATGCAAATCTACAGGGTTACTCCGATATTGATGAAATTTTGTACATTTGATCTTCAAAACAAGAAGAAAATTACTGCCTACTTTAATTTTACAAAAACCAACCCCTACTACCATTTTCAACCCTGTTAAGAAAAAAAGTCAGTTTTTTCGAGTTGAAAATACCCTCACCTTCGCCGCTTCACCCCTATTTCATCCTCTGAGTATATCGTCACCTTCGCCGCTTGACACCCACAAAAAGCAACCCTATTATCATTTTTAAGCCTGTTAAGCACAAAAAAAGTTTTTTCGAGTTGGAAATCGCGTTTGCATGATATCTTCAGGTGTCACAGTTACATTTGGTTGTTTATAAAAGTAGCAATTTCGCAAAATGTGTTTGAATGATTGTGTTTTACCGGAAGATGTCTTAAATGAAGCAGAACAAGCTTCAAATAGCTTAATACCGGAAAAATCAAAAGACAGGTATCTGAAATCAAACGAGACAATCAAACAATAGGAGGATCTAAATAAGGTTACAACTGAAAATAAAAGTGTTATGTTGACGTATTTTCATGAATTGGTACGTGATCATAGTGTTAGTTTCTTATTGTATTGATCTTTTTGTTTATATAGTCGAAGAAAAAAGTAGTCTACAGTAAAGTTTTAATTATTCTTCGTAAAAAGACAAACTTCATATTGAAATTACTGCGTTTATAGCAATACATGAAAGTAGAAACATAATTTTAAAACATTCTGAAATTTGGGGGCAAAGCCGCGGGTAAAAGCTAGTTTAACATAAAGATAACCCTTTTAGTTAGGAACAGAACAAGTTTCAACACGTTTTCTTAGTTCCTGAATTAAATATGACGATCAATCTTATTAGTGTTTTTTTTCTACCTGTGATTTAACAAATTCACAAATGAAATCATCAAACAAGTTATACGAGTGTAACTATAATGTCGTTTTTTTTGTTACAGGTGAGTTCTTCAATTCCCGACCCGTCCGTTTGGTAAGAGCCCATAACCATTTGCGGCGCACAGATTTCGGATAATTTCCTGCGTGTAACAATCTTTCGTATCTCTCTCTCCCTTTGTGTGTGTGTATGTTTGTCGCGACGCTGTCGGAATATTCTGGCAAAATATTAGACAATTTCACGCAAACAACCCTCTTAACCGGTAACCCAAAATTTAATCTGACATTTTAGGTAGTCGCTTTGCTTTATGAAGGCGGCCTCCCTGCCATAATGATTTTCTGTTACACGGTGCAACAAGGCGGAGGAAGAGCAAGAGGAAAAAAAAGCGAAAAGATGTGAAACAAACAAACAAGGAAACGTCCCGAAGGTTTATAATAATAATTAAAAGTCCAATATAGAGACGGGCCGAGCTGATATGAAACTGGCGCGAGTCATAAAGCAGTTAAGTATTCAGTGACGTCACGTACTTACACAGATCCGAGATTATGTTAAGCCCGAATGACGCGAGTTAGGATAAACCTAAAACTTAAATTGTACTGGCTCACACTTTATTTACATCCGAAATTAGGGAGGTCTCCGCGAGCAGCTTCGACATAAAATGTGGAACACGACGTATTTTATTCATGAACGGCCGGGAATATTAATAGCGGCCCAAAATTGTTTAATAAAAAACCCGAACGACAATTAAGTTTAAATTGCGAGCTGAATTCGACAGGGCGACCGTTTTTACTGCTGGCTTTCCACCACGGTTTCATTAGCGATAATCTAGTAGCGTCGGCGGCGCGGTGTGGCGCTTCTAGCGCATTTTTTCATAGTAATTATCCCAATTTCAACGGGAAAATTTACACTAGTGAACTGTTCGAAAACTTTTTATGGCGGTAATATCCGCCCTCATATCTGAATCTCGTTGAATTATTTTTGTTGCTTTTATTTTTACGTTTTACATTTTAATTAACATGGAACGTATCAATTGTAAATCACTTCCTCCAGGTCTCTGCACTTCCTAATTGTTAATAATGTTTCCGTTTTGACTCAATTTATTGGAAGAATACAAAAATCTCAACGATACGTTTCAGTCGAGGTTAACGATAACTATTTTAAAATGCAAGGAAAGTTACATATTTCAATAATGAAGATAACGACCGCAAATCGATAAATGAACTGACGCATTTATTACATTTTTACCGTTGTCAGTTTTAAATGAAAAATGTGTTTTTCATAATTGAATTAATTACTTTTTAACTATTTTATGCATTTCATGATGCAGATTTGTAATTACGCAAATGAATGTCGATTGGACCATAAACGTTCAAATTTTATAATAGAAATTCGTGAACGTTTATAACAAAAACAACCTTACAAGCGTTAAAAAAAAGCAATTAAATATGTACGAGTACATGCTTTTAATTCCAGTGCTTTTGTAAGATGCGGAGCAAACCCTAAAAACAATTCTAATAAATTCTAATAAAAACCTAAATCTCTTGTTTCTGTATGTTTTTGCATCTTCATCTTCATTCATTGTTTCATTTATATGATGATAATAATGGTTACTTTGACCCTGTTTACAAGAAAAAAATATGAAATAACCCCTTTGCATTCGCAAATAATTACGTTTCTACAGTACTCTACGTACAGTCTCTATTGAAAACCTGTCATTAATGGACTCACATAACCTCTGTTTTTCTCAATATGCTACAAAGCGGCAAAAATCAAATATATTCAAATTCCATAGGACTCTTGATGTACATTCTTTTATAGACACTTTGTATAAAGTTGCTATGATACAGCGCAGTGTTGACATGTCATAGTTATTTTGAAATTATAATTCACGAGTCTGTGGAAGGTTCTGAATAAAAAGAAAATAATAGTTATTTACATTACAAATGCGGTAGACTACATTTTACAGCGCGAGGTTTTTACATTGAAACACGACCGCGCAGCGGGAGTGTTTTTTACAAAAACCGAGCGATGCAAAATGCCTACCGCATTAGTAATGTATTAATCTTTTTGGCCGACGACTCGTTTTCTCAAATTTGAAATTTGTTGTAACCAATAATTTTGCAAAACCTGACTAACATTTGATCAATGAAATACCAGAAAGTTATCTTTATACCGATAACTGACATGCTTACGATTTATACCACAAGATAGCGCCATCAAACTTCACAATTTTTCACAAGAAAATGGACTTTATTTATGATAAGCTAACAGTTTTTTTGGAGGTCCCTGAAAGCTTAAAATTTTCCTGGTGTTTTACACACTCCGTGCGGTAAAATGACAGATAGTTGATTAGTGTGTAAAAATCAAGATGCCGTAGCTGTTCAAAATGTGTAAACATGTCATTTAGACTTGAGGAGGCCAAAAAATAAATAATCAGTGTCGTATTTTGCTCATGTACAGTGTGATCAACAATGACTGAATCTGTCGGGAATGAAACAATTGAAAAGTATTGGTGTTTTTTGTCTCATAATTAGCACTGGCCGGATTTTTTAAATTGAGACGACATTAAAAACAATTTTGGTTATGTCGGTTATGCCATTACAAAAATGAACCTTTGATGGTAAGACCTCATTTTTTTATCGGATACATTTTTCAGTTTCACGAAAACTTTTTGCTTTGACAATTTTACGAGTTGAATTTGAGCATTTTTATTCCGGTTAGGCCGGAGAGCTTTAGCTCGAGGGTTCAACCTCTGAATAAAAATGCCCAAATATCAACGAGTAAAATTGTTAAAAGCAAAAATGTTTAAGTGAAAATTGGGAAATTTTTCAGATATAAAAAAATTAGGTCGTGTTATTTTTGGCATGATTAATTCCAGAATACAAACTTTAACGCTAATTATTGCTTTATAAAACCTACAGTTGTTAAAAACACAATTATTAAAAACAATTTGAGAATCCGACAGGAGTAGCATGCAATTTTAATCACTTTTGACAGATGACAGAGTAGGAGGAGGTTTTATTCGCCATAAACATTTTTGATTGGATGAAAGCAAGCGCTCTGATTGGCTGAACACGCACGTTTGATGTATGTAGGAATTAATCACCATAATTTACACATTTGTCGTAGTCATCTGATTATAGAAGTGTTAAAATAACTTTGAAAATGAAACATAAAATTCTGGTTAGCTCAATTGGAAACGTAAGAATTTTTTCTGGCCCGGCGCATCCACCAAAATTGCACAGTAAAAATGTTGTGTGACAAAACGGGTGTCTTAAAATCGCTCGGAAAAAATGGCCCATAATTAGGTGCAATTCAGGCCGTCGCGCAGCTGTTCTCAATTCCTACCTTAACCAGAACAATGGAGACCATTTCTATCCTAATTCTGGATTTGCGGCGTTTCAGCTGCCTAAACCACTCAGAACTCATGAATTAATCATCTGGAGATGTTGTGGCTTATTCGCGCAATTGTGGCAGGCGGCGGGGTGACGGTGAGAGAACGTTCGCACGTCTTCAGAATAGATAGAAATGTCCCATAAAAGCGCAACTGGCAATGTAAACCTTTCAGTGGACGAGACGCTCACATACACACATACGTACGTACACACACACACACACACAAGCAAGAGGGATTTTAATGCCCGCGTCGCCCATACGAAATCACATTCATTTGTAAAAATAAAACTTGCACAAACACTCAAAAGAGAGAAAGAGGGGTCATTTCGCATGCAGTAAAAGGCGGATTTCTCCGGCGTAAAGTGCAAAACGCGCAGAAATTAATTCTTCATTTTACGGCTGAATTGTTTAGAAAGCTGCAGGAAAGTCGGTTTTATGCAGCTGCAGCATTCAAATTTTCAATCACCTTAAACCTTTGTGACGACATGTCGCGTTTCATGGTCAAACAATTGAAATGTTTAATGACATTTATTTTTTGAGCTACAATTTTTTTTTAATTGCTTTTAGTCTTCTACGTTGTCAAACATCCTCGTAGGTAAAATTTCGGCACATTTTAAAAATACACCCTGTATATCACATTTTATAAAACGTACACCAATGCGGTTTCCCTTGTTTTAAAGCATATTTCCTATAGGTTACTTCGCATTGGCGCACATTTTATAAAACATGATATACAGGGTGTAGTTTTAAAATATGTCCAAATTTCACCTACGAGGTTGTAGGACAACGTAGAAAACTAAAATCAATTTTAAAAAATTGTAGCTCAAAAAATAAATGTCATTTAATTTTTTGACATAGAATTTTTTAGATATTTTTTCCGAGTTCTACATGAAGCCAGTAGCTCGTGGTTAAAATATCTGTACAACTTTCAATAACACCCTGTATATGAAAATACGCGGTATTCAATTTTGAATTTATTTTTATGAATTATGTCGGTTTGCGGGAGGTGGACAAAATTGTGTCGGGCCAATTCCCGACGACGTTCGTTGTTTCATTCCAATTTTCTCGTTGTTTGTTGCTTGCTTCGAATAATATTATTTCAAGATGATCCGCGCCGTCTCGCGTGACTTATGTTAATTGCGGAACGTGGAGGATCGTCATACGTAATGTATGAGCTCCTTGCGAGGTCGTTCCCTTTCGACCATTTGTCTTGCGTCGCTCGAGCCGTTGCGTTCTCGATCAATTTCGTTGTTTTTTTTCTTCGTTTAGTTGCGCGTCAGTCCGAGGACCTCCGGGAACCAACTAAGATACTTAGTTTTAATTATAGCCAGACACGACTGTGTGCTCGTCTGACGTTTATTGGCTACTTCTTTCGTCATCCTGAGGACTGCGTGTTTGCACCGTCGGCGAACAAAATTTCCCTGGTGGCTGCCGATCGTCGACCGATCTCCACTAAAATTCCTTCCGTTATTATAGGCAGGTTATGTGCACTTGGAAGTTTTAATAAACACGCGCTGGTATTAAAACTGCGATACCTACTATATCCGTCCCTGATTAGATCATACACAATAGGTTATTATCAATTATGGAAGGTTATGGGGCAATATTTTCCAAGTAACGGCAGGCTCAAGGATGACGTTTTTCTACGGTTATTTATGGACCTATAATAATACCGGTATATGTGCCGTGTTTTGCGAACTAATCTTCTTAAAACGTTCGAGACCAAATGAATATTTCCCTCGGATTTAACTACCACATTACCGTTATCACTAAATAATAATAAATAATACAACACGTTCCTAATGAATATGGAAAGAGACAAAAACAACTTTTTCCATATCATTGGATTTTAGTAGTTTTTGCTCACTGGAAATAGTGAGCAAAGATGGCAATTGAATCACTAGTGAGAAAATAATATTTTCTCACTAGTGAGCAAAGTGAATGTTTTATTTTTGTTATTTAGATTTCAGTTGACTTAAAAACGTGAAATTACTTGGGGTACACTTCTGGGAAAAAACGCCTAACAACATAACCTCTTTTGTTTGGAATTTTGCTGATCCATGTTTTGTTGTGAGTTCCCTGTTGGGCTAAGTTATTGTTTCATGAACAAATGTGCATTTAATCACTTGTACGGTTGGGGTCCTCGCCTTCGGCTCAGACGCCCAACTTTTTTGAAATGATTGCGTCCACGTGGTGTTCGCGTGCGTTAAGCGAACAAGCCAAGTCGTGTTTGACGTTCGCACGTACTCCCCCGAAATCGTCTCGGATGCGAAATACGTCGACGGACAAAGCAATAGTCGAGATATATGTGCGGAGAGGCGAGGCAACAACTAACAATTTGTTGTCGGGCCATACATATCATCCCTTGCTGGCAAGGAGTATAACCGAAACTTCGGTTCCGAAAATCCAATTTGATTTATAAACAGCAGAAAAAGCCGAACCCCCGGCGAGGTTGTTTGCGGATTGGAGAAATTATTCCGGCCGTGTTTGATGCATCGGTGCCATAAATACATACATCAGCGGAACCGTATTAACGGATAAAGGTAATCGGGTTGCGCGCTGCACCCTCTCGACAAATATTTAAAGCCTGGTCGCGAATGTCTCTCTGTCTACATAAAAATGCCACGTGAGTTATACGCTCTTCCGATTCGGGAATTCCTGCCGTTACCCCCATCGGTTCGGCGGCGATCGATTTGTTTTCCACATCGACGACAACAACGCCCATGAAATATTAAACCGCGACCCCGTGACCTGTTTGCTCATCATTAGTAAACATACTCGGCCCTATGATGCATTGTTTACTTTGCAGATAACGCCGCTCGGTTATTAAAAAAACATACGCCGAAAAATGGCCAACATTACTGCTGGCTACAACGATCACAAATAACAAGCACGATCGCTGAAAGATTCACACTTTCGGGGAGTTTTCGCGTTTTTCAACTTATTTCAGGCAATCCATAACGCTAGCGGAGAATCCAAATTTATTACCCGAGGAGCGCATCAAGTTGTACAATCTCTGACCGTTGGGCGTCCGAGCCGGAGGCGAGGATCCCTACCGTTTTTTCGTCATTTGACATCTAAATAGCAGGTCAAAAATAAGACAAGCTTCAGTTATTAATATATTCAGACAGTATTTTCAAAACAGAATTAAAAAACTTTCAGTACAACTCTATTGACAAACGAGCAAAACATTCACTTTGCTCACTAGTGAGAAAATATTTTTTCCTCACTAGTGATTCAATTGCCATCTTTGCTCACTATTTTCAGTGAGCATTAGTTGAGTGTAATCTCGGTTTCACCTCCATTTAATTAGAAAAGTGAAAAAGCAAAAGTTAACATGTCACCGTTACATCTTGGCAAATTAAATTTACGAAATCGAAATTCAACCGCACGTCTCGGCCAGGTCTCGAGAAATCCCATTAATCCGTTAATTAATTAAAGAACTCTTCACAATCTCGAAGATTATGTAAAGACGGGAACGAAGAACTCAAAGAAGGCGATCGCCGCCGCCCCACCTAACCCTTTCAAGCCTCCGCCGCCGCCCTCGCAACAATTTCTTACCTTCCAGTTAATAAATTATTCGTTCGCGAGTTACGCTGATAAAGCAATAACGCCGATACAGATGCGTCTGTTGCTCTTGTTGTCGAATAAGTATCCATAAAAAAGGAGTTCGAAATGTGGCGAATATAAAGATAAATAAGATATACCTATAAAAGATACTCGAGTTTCCGCGGATGTATTTCGTAATAAATTTTAAGACGAAGAAACCCCAATAAAATTGTGAGTACTATCTATCACCGATTCTTTATTGTAGTTTTACTTTGTAGTACGTGCTTTATTCGAAAGGGCCGCAAACAACTGGGATTTTTACAATTCCGTGCGGCAAATGACACCGCTGCAACGGAATCGGGGTAAATCGGGACCCTTACAGGAATACACTTGCACCGTTGTTGTGTTATCCCGGGTGAAAGTGTAAATGCATCCGTGAAAAGGGTTGGGGAACTCACCACCCCAGCAAAAATATATACGCAACAATCTTATTACTCGCTTCGGTTTCGTCTATTCCGCGTAACGGTATCCAATTTCTATTCTAATGACGCTTTTACATTTGAGAAGTCTTGTCAGTATACCATCAAGACTCTTTCCTTTTGTGATGTTTATGAACTTGTTTGAATACGTTCGCACGCTGAATTTAGAAAAGATACGGTCGCGCCCCGCTTTTTATTATTTCTGTAGTATCAGTTTAGGTGGCGCGCCGTTCGCGACTTATTTGAATTAACAATGCGGAAGGCCGGTGCGTGAAAGAAGGATTTAGAAACGTCACAAGAATTTCTATCGTGTGGAAATGGTGAAGAAACAACAGACAAGACCGAATAAGAATGTGACAAAAATGTAATCGTTATTTACGAAAGATTTACTTTACGACCAAGGGCGTAAAGGTCAAACTGCCCAATCACAAAAACCAGCCAGCGAATATAATCAAAAAGTCTAGGTTGTCTCTGTAGACAAATTTGCCGGGTTTTTTGCTTTGGTTACAGCCCGCCGGGCCTGTAAAGTTACTTTACCGCCCGCCAGATGTAAAATTGAAGTTTCGTTCGTGGTAACTAACATGTAAACCAATTTTTCTAATGCACTTGTGCGTAAAAGTGTTTTGTGTTAGAATTTGTCCGAACGGGATGCTAAGTATCGGGCGTTCATTTAAATTTCCGGTGAAAACTGGCGTTGAAGAGTCGATTGTGAACGCACCGCGGATTCCAGATCACGGATCAGCTGTTTAAATCTTACGTTTTTCCACGAGTGGTGCGTTCACAACAATCGATTCGTCAACGCCAACTTTGACCGGAAATTTAAATGAACAGCCGATACCTCCGCGCGGTAGTAGTGCGCGGCACGCCACCGTATTTTAGATAAAATCCGTCGATAGTTAAATAACAGTTTGAAAGGATAACAGATAAAGCTGAAACCAGACACAATGGGATGTGGGCAAAGAGAGTGCCAAATCCTCAGACCCACTATGTGCGATTGACTTTCCCAACAGATAAGAAAAATGTTGTTTTCCGCAGCCCAGTCCCAGTCTACCCTTTTAGAGCCACCTTTGCGTCGGTGTTGCGGGTTAGTTAGTTAGTTAGCATTTCGGATGTAGAGTGGGTGGGTGGGTCATTATCGAACTTTCAAGGCGACGTCTGTTTTGTGAAATGTTGGTGAAACATTTCACGAAAGAAAACGTACGTTTCCGTGGGTAAATAATTAAATTTATAATTAACGTTGTACTTTGGTGGAACAATTGGCACGTGCATGTGACCGACCTGCACACAACTTGCTCTGTTAACTAAATTTTAATTGAAACTGCTACATTCCAGACTTAGCTTTGATACACCACCTACCTACAGCGAACTAATTAGTTCGTTCGTCGTGAAAAAGTCGTCGCCGTGTCCACATATTGAGCGATTTGCTCTCTGCAACTGAAACATTCTTTCGACAAACTTCATTAGGTTAATTACAATTCTGTCGCTTTGCCGATAGAGATTACGAAAATACTTTGCAAAATTACAAAAAATATTTCAGTGTCTCAAAAACAAATTAATTAGTTCATTAAAAAAGTGCTTTCTAATTAGCAATTAAAAAACATGAGAAGAAAAAATGTTTGCTATAGAAAGATGGAAAAACAATCTCCTTCTTTTTTTTTCCCCGGGTCCGAAGAAAAACTGCCACGATTATGAGTCGCCATCTTCGTCTGCTGGCAATTACGTAATTAAAATGACACGGGCATGAAATTAGTAAGAGCGAGAATGAAGATTAATGCGATGGTTCGGGGATGGAATTAAAAAAAAAAATTTTGAACGGCACCATACACAAAGTTTCGAATCGCTTCGGGTGTTGGAACAAGGTTGTAAATTGATATTACTCGCTTCAGAACGTAATTGATTACGGAAAGTAGAGTTTTAATATAATTTATGTCATTATAATTAGCGAATGGTCGAGCGTGCTCGTACACGTTCGACGAAGCGAACTCACACGCCACCTGCTCCCGACACTTGACGGTTACACTTCTGCAATAAACCACCTCGATACCGCGTCTGGACTTTCATTACGAACCGCATAAATCTTGGTTTACTGCTCCGCCACGCAAAATAATAACATTTAACGGGAGACAACGGGCATATCTGTCTCATTGGTAAACATGCATTTGCCAAGTTTCGGTTTATTGTTGTGGGGGGCAACACCCGGATGACTGCTGCTGTAAAATCATACCAGATACGTCAAGAAGTGGCCTCGTCTTTCATTTCCAGTTGCTCGTTGTTCGTCGATAATATATAGTATATTATGCAACAAGTTTTATAAACGGCACTTTAGTCACAAGTTTTATTACGCACGAGCGGAGTGAGTATTTAATAAACGAGTGTCTAGACAAGTTTATAAACGAGTTGCATACTATAGTTTTTCTACGACCAAATAAACAAAATAAATAAAACAAGTAACTTCTTTATTAAATTGACAAGTGACAACTAATTTGATTATGATTTTTGCGATTAAAATAGATGGAGCTAACTTTAGCCCGGGACTAAAAACCCGTTGCTAACTTCACCTCGTGACTAAAGCGCACAAAGTCACGGCTTGTCAAGGTGTCAGTTAGTGTCGTGGAAATATATGCGATAAATGGCATTTTAAACATGGCAGTAGAAAAAACAGTACAAAGGAAAGAAGAATATTTTTTTATCAGATCGTAATGGAAACATAATCTTTAGAACTACATATTAAGAAGGAAGAATCGAAAATTCGTGTTTTTTCTGGAAGACTGCTCGTTCAAAGAAATTTCCCGACATTTTGAAGATTGATGTCTACCGCACCGTAATTTTTCCAGCCTCACAAATTTGCTCAAAACAAACGTTTTACGTTAAAAACGAAATCAATATTTTTTGAAGTAAGTCACGTAAGAAAACTCGTATTAAATCTGAGACCGTAATTACCGAACACCTCAAGCGGGTTTCCCACGTCACGAAAAGGTCTTTTCACGTACAGTGGCTAGGTCAAAGAACATTCACCTTAGGACATTAAGCCCGACGACCGAAAGTTCCTTTATCTCCCTCTCACCTCTTAATCTATTAAAGGACCTCATAACATAAATCCTGCGAGAATATGTAACCATTTTAAAGGAGATGATGCTTCGAACCGATGGCATAACGTAATAGCTATTTATGCAACGAGTTGCAAAATGAGCGTCTTTTTTGCACTAGACATGACAATTGGTCCAACATGTCGTGTGCAAAAAATAGCCATTTTGCTACAAGATTTGTTTCTAATTTAGTTACGAAAAGCACACATTCTGATTAAAATCCTGATTACATCTGCTATTTCAATAATTTTCCGGGATAATACATACTACTAATATCACAAATGTCACTTTTTAACACTAGTGATAATATAATGTCACTTTTTAACACATGTGATAATATAATGTCACTTTTTAACACTAGTGATAACATAATGTCATTTTTTTCACTAGTTATTAAATGAAGCACGCTTGACAACTAAAATGACATATCACAATGGTTGCTTTTCGTAACTGAATTAGAAAATAGTATATTACACTATAAGTGATGAAAGTGCCTGATTTTTCAACGAGCAATACATGATATACTCACGAGCGCCAGCGAGTGAGGATAGTATTGCGAGTTGAAAAATCGCACTTTGATCACGAATTGTGTAAGTATACTATTTTTTCCAACATCGCTTATGAAAATGAGTCTCAATTTTAAATTTCTTTATAATTATTTTACTCCCCTATTTTCTGAATCATCCGGATCTGGAGTTTCAATTAATGCAAATAACAGTGTTTTAAATTTTTATATTAATAAGTAGGTAGTAGATTGTTAATGTAGTAGATTGTTAAATAAATTTTCCTCGCTAGTGAGTTTACTTTCTTCATTTTGCTCACTAGTGATGCAAACGCCTATTTTCCTCACTAAATTGAGTTGGAAAAATACAATTTTACAACGAACGCATTTTGAATCGTTCTTGTTTGTTTAGTGCATTTTTTTTTTTGAATATTGAATATTATCAGGTGTGGAATTTGCGTAATTGTAAAGTTCAGTTTACCGCTTCTCAAGTTCGGGTTTATACATCTTTTAAATCAATTCCAAGGCTCGGTGCGTTGAAGCGGACCGAACAGCCTACTGCTGGGAGTGTTAAACTCCAATTACTCCTCGGGGACGGCACGATGTTGCCGGTACCAGAGCTTTTGAGATAAACGCCACTTTGAAGTGCGTTACCGAACTTTAACTATACACTTCTAAACCTATTAAACTAACTGTAGCAGTTCATAAAAAATGCAATTTCATGTCTCCAACCGAAGGAAACTTCGCAAAGGACTGTTTTAATTATGTGGAGAATATTCCGTACAAGATGCGAGATAATTAAGCTGTGGATGTGTACGTCGAGGCGAACACACAATGTACATTCTGTTAACCTTCAACTAACCCAGATTTACTTTTCACTTTAATAAACACTTTGAATCGGTACAACAACACAACAGGTTTTTAGATTTCGTTAATTACCGCATCGTCGGAATCGCTCCGAGGATGATTTCTACGTAAACGGTTTAATTTAGACACAATGCACCAGAACTGGCTCATTGCTCGCTTTGTAACGGATAATATCTGATACAATCCTATTCAAGAAATCTAACTGTGGATGTGCACGATGTAATGACGGTGATAAGAGTAATCCCCGGGAAAAGTACAAACAGCACTCTCTGAACCGACCGTTTAGACAGTTCAACCCGTCCTCAAAGCAGATGGCGGCATTTTACGACCGGTTCAAAATCAGAAAGTCGAAGACGGAGAAGATGAAAGAAACGAAACGTGGTAACTTGGACAAATTAAAAACACCCAGTAAAACCTCCCGGTTTCGAAATAAATACTGCCCCAACGGTGACCACTGTGGAGTTGGGGATTAACGATTATACACCAGGAGCAGATCCTCAGCTCCGTTTAACATTTATGCTGACGCTTACCCTCATTAGGAAAATCCTAATTGCCATCAGTCAGGATCGTCGTTGCCATAATTGTGAAACAGGAACGGTTTAACTCTTTTACGATGTACCGGCTGGCCTAATTTTATTGTGGAGCAGCACCTCCGCTCAAAGTTACTTAACATTTCCGATTCAGGGTTTTTTACACTTTTGAAACCTCGGCAATTTAATATTTGAAGATTCAAAGACATATAGAACAGTTTGGGATGCACAGCCCGCTGAGGAGGAGACCGCCAATGCCAGCGCGAGAGCGCGATAGTTCCCGTTACTGATGTTCCCTTAATACCTGGGAGCCAGGATTACCTCACAATCAAGCAAACGTATGCATTTGGTTGGCAACACCGGCCATCCTTACAACAGATATTCAAAGAAAAGACCAGCTCAAGAAAAAGAGTACTGGCCAAGCGCCTAGCGCGCCACTTTACATTCGGAAGGTCCCGGGTTCTAACCCCGGTGCCGCCTGACCAGGTGTGGGTTTTTTTCAAAGGTTTCCCCACACCATCACATCGTGCTATGTCTCACATCACAGATAAGGCGAATGCTGGGTCAGTATCAACCTCTCAGTACCTACCACCTTCCTTCCGCACCCATCCTCACCATACCCATCCCGAATCTTCCCGTCAGTGTGGCTGAAAAGGCCCTGGAAAGCCTCCTTCGATCAGAAAAAGTTGTGTTCCGTCAGTGGCGTCCGTCGGCGTCGGCAGATCGATAGGTTGCACGGTCGCCTTTGAGATTCCGCTACTTGTACAAATTGCCTTTCGAATGCCTGTCGAGATTTAATTACAAGCCGATGTCAAGAAAAATCCATAATTCCAGCGACAACCTGTCGTGGCCATTGATTGCGTGTCAGCCTAGGTCTTGTTCGACACGACGGGCGTACTTAATTGAACCGACGAGAGAGAGAGTGTGATCCCGGCCGGCTCCGGATTTTGCATTGGAACAACAATGCCGGTGCGGTGTCTAAATCATAAATATGCAACCGCTGCGTAGACAATCGAGGCATAAAATAGCGGCTGATTGCAATTTCCATAAGTGAACGCAATTTATTCGCACCCGATGCAAATCAATGCGGCGGAGACATTACGATAGACATAATAACATAAATCAAACCGTCGCATTCCAAAAAAAAGAGACTGAAAAAAGAATGACGCCAGGTCGAAATTGTAAAAATTTCTCGTCCCCGGAGAATTGTCCTCGTCGGAAAGCTGACTCCTAAAAAAAAAAACTTCGCCACAAATGTGAATAACTACTCTTTTATGCCTTATTAAGTCGCACGAGATGCAATAAAAAACTCGAATCGAATTATATTTTTCTTTCATATCTTTCTACGAGAACAAATCATAATAAAAGCATCATTACAGCGAGAGATATGAAGTTTAAGTTTCAGAGTATAAAATCTTAGACAGCTTTATTTCCTCTTACAATATACTAATGGTCTCTGCAGAATTTATCATTTTTTCTGCATCGATTTACTGCTGCAACTGAGATTTTAAACGAAACGTCCGCGATACGGGCTATATATTTTGCCGAAATTTTACAAACATTTTGGGAACGACGTAAACATCTTTTTGGCCTGCGATATAAAGTCTGGTGGAGTGCGGGAAAAATGTGCAAACACCGTTAATTTATTCTTTTCACAGTTATTTTAAAATTCATACGTTACTATAAACTAGTGTAAAATAGTATATTACATTACAAGAGTTGTAAAGAGCATGTTACGTACAAGTGGATGAATTACACACGAGCGACGAAGGAGCGAGTAATGTAAATCCAAGTATACGTAATCTCGTTACTACTCGAGTAATGTACTGTACTTTTTCTACGACCCATACTAGACTTTTTCTACGACCGGAAAACAACCTATATTATTATTTTTTTAAATTAATACTTTGGTCAGCCGAAAAGTCTAATTCAAATGTGGTACGGGAGGTATTTTCCGGCACTCCAACTAATCAGGCACTCGGCTGCGCCATCGTGCCCGAAACTAGTTGTTGTTTAACAACAGCAAATGTACTGAAAAACCGCAATCAACGTCAACGATGAGAAAAGATCAAACCGGAGTACCAAACGACCCCGCTTCTGTCGAGGTTTAATTATTGAGACGGCCTTGAGCTTTCGCGTTCCGCGAGGGAATTTTTTGACACCGTTTCCAAAGAGTCGACGCGAAAAAGCTCTTTATCCTGTGAAGATCAGCTTTAGAGGTAGCGGAAATATTGAGTTATGAATGCGATAGTTATTAAGCGGGGGGATTATTTCTGGTGACACAGTACAAGGGTTTTGATTTACTCTCAGAGGATTACATGCAACATGACTGCAATGAAACGCGAACGTCACGAGCTCAGACTGGCTAATTAATTAACTCCATTCATCGGAAAGAACAAATGTAGCTCTCTCGGTGTCGTTACGCTCCTGCGGATTCAATTTGTTCGGATACGCCAGCGGGATAGCTATTTGAATGGAACAAAATTGACTATTCCCGTATTTCACATGGTCGCAAAATGCTCTGGCTTCCTTTTCTTATCATGTCGAAATTAGGTTGGGGTTTTTTCCCGTCTACGAATTACTCTTCGGACAAAAATTAACTGTCCACGTTTTTTTGTTTTTAATTACGTCGATTGTGCAGGTTTCGTCCTGCATGAAATTCTATTTTCCCGTGAAAAATATCCGTTTTTGTTATGAAAGGGCAGTAAAAGCACTTTTACATTTCCACTGAAACCTCGTTACTGCACCTTACTGTTAAAATTTTTCAGGCGTAAAGCTTTTATATTCTTCGTGTTTAGTTGATGTTTACATTTTACAATGCTCTTCATGTTGATGAAACAATGGTGCCGCGAGTCGAGCTCGTTTATGGCATCAAAGGGCACACACGCGAAATTGTTTATGGGTAAGCGATTTTTACCGCACTTCTTTGGGTGGTCGAGTAAGACGCGGCGCGTGACGCAACGGACGAAAGTAATTACGTCAAGCAAAATTTCCACTTTGACGATCGACAAAGGCGCCCCCTGATGCGAATTTCACGAACCGTCCGTTAATTGTGTTCATGTAGCGATGCCGATTCGTATTAATATCAAACGTGGTCGTAGAGAAATTTTCGACCAGAAAACTTGCAATAAAACGGACAAGTCGGATGGAGGGCATGAACCGCAATCAAAAGGCCTTTTCATGTTTGTGAAACGCAATATGGTTTAGTGCTGGTCATATTGATGATGTTAGGGTGACAAGCAATAAGGCGAACGGAATAATATGATCCGAAAGGGCTCCCATATACCCTTATCGATCCAGATGGAGTTCGCGAACGCGAACAGATAAGAAAAATTTATTTTTTCCCGGCAACGGGGAAACTTCGAAAGTGAATCTGGCCTAGAAAACGACGCTTTTTCCACCTATTTTCAAAGAATAACGACAACTTTCCTGCGGGGGTGAAGAATAAGATTGATACAGACGTCCTGAAGACTTTAAAATAGAAATTGAACAACAGTAAGGATGGAAACTATGCGAGACTTTTAAGATGGATTCGTTATTTGTCTAGAAGCCTATCGAAGGTGAATTTCTGATGCGGAAAGTTTGACAGTTTCGGTGGCACTCGGAATAATAGAAAACATGATCCATTTTCTTTCACAACGGCTCACCACATTTATCGCGGAATGTGTTTTTCAATGCAAACTTGAAACACTGCAGATCATCGTTTTCCTTCGCATTTTGATAATAATTATAGCGTGTTTAAAAAAAACAGACCTGGCACAATTTCCCAATTAATGCAAGTAATTAGAATTACTGATAACTTCAATTTAATCGATGTCCCGACTTTGTGAAGGTCATTTGAAAACATAAAGCGAAGAGAGCAGCATTATGTTGAAGCTGAAGGCAGACATTTCTAACATTTACTCTAGTTCGTAAATACGATTGGAGCTCCTCATGATTCTTTTGCAACCGACAGGTCACACATAATGCACACCTTTATGAAAATCAAGATTCTCAAAATCACTAACCTAACTTTTAAGAGTGACATCTGATAATTGAAATTTTAACGAATTGCCAACTGAAATTCCTGCTCTCGAAGCAAATATCTTTGCTGAAAACAAACATGTCCTGATTAAACATAAACGAATGTCATTGGTGTCAAACGGCGGGAAATTCAAACTTGACACTGTTCTAAACGGTTTAATTTTTCCGACGCCTACTCAGTCCAGGATTTCATTTGAATTTGTTCATTAATCCACTAAGCAATGCTTCGTTAAAATCATTCCAAAATAAAAAAGAAACTTTTTAATGACGCGTCTTATGAAACGATATTTTGAAGTTTTCCTCTGAAATAAAGCAAAATCCGAACAAATAAGCGACTAAACGGGCGAAACACATTATTTGCAAGAGTGAGTCGAGATTTTCGGAGATAAGAAAGTTATTGCGAGCTTTATTTACATTTTATTAGAAATTTGTAATCGATAAATCTATATTGTAGGGATTTAAAACGGGGAAAACTTGATAATAAATAAATTCTTAAAATTTTCATTACAAAGTTTCCCGAACATGATCTGAGCGATTAATGGACTCTTCCAAATCAGTTTCATCCGTAGCTAACAGAATCAGCATTAATTAGAACTAGTTCACAAAAATGATTTCTTTTTAATCTCACGCTAAAAAATAATTGGCATAAATCACGACTTTTCGAATGAAACAGTAAAAATCAATTACCTGCGATTTCTGATAACAGTATCTCGAAGCAAAAATTGACATTTTAAGGCGAACGCCCGTCTGGAATGTTAAAATGGCGAGCTCAATAAAAGAATTAGAGTATCCTATTAAATATAAATGCAAATGAGAGTGAAGTGAAGAGTGGCGGAATATCGAGGACCAAATAATGAGAGGGACTATTAGAATAAGCCGTCGCGGGACGCGAACGCATGCGTCCGAATGGAAAATCCCAAAGAGGATTTCTGTAATTGCGATATTTTAATTAGCTGTGTCATCATTACGCCTAATACCTCAACACCACTTCGGCAAACTGTTATTTATGTCCTAATACCGCAGACCCTTACGATCTAAAGACGTAATTTACGACCGCCGAAAGATTACTTAAATTGCGGGCGCGAATGCTGTAAATTCATTATTCCCGAACCTGCACAAACTTTGACTCAAATCACCTTCGACTCGCCGAAGAATTTCGTCGCGTCCGAAACTGGTGGAGGTGCGCTTTAATGGTTTAACTAGCTGGCAAGGATCATACAAAGGACCGCCAATTTTCCGGAGGCATCCGGGAGAATGGAGAAAGCCGCGTTAAGAAAAATTGTTTTCCGATATCGAATTCGCATTTTTCCCGACCGAGGACCTTCATTCACATCCCTTTTTTTATTGAAACAAGTGGCTTTACTCCAATACATGTCTTCCGTTTAATAACATTTAAATTCCTCCGGCAGTGAGTAATTGTTTCCAAGATTCAGTCTCTGCATCCGGCCGATTTGAATTTACGACTCTTTCGATTCATTTCCGGCTCGGGACGGTACAATGTCAATAACGTTTCATAGGAAAAAAATTCCAATTTAATAACGCTTCGCGCGACCTTTGATCAAATATCATTTTATATTATGTACGGTTTTAATTAAAAATGTTCCAATTAAATTGTACCGGTTTGAAATTTATCAGTGCGTATTTTCAGACTTTTCAAAAATACGTGCACGTTTGTTATTGAAAACGTCCGTTCGGATGGAGAACGTCAATAACTATTTTGTAACAAATTTTATTTCACCATCACGACCGTGTCGCATATTTTATTCTCGTTTTAATGACGCATGTACACGATTCTTCTTCCGTGAAATAATCCAAATTAGAGACGAGGACGGCAAATATTATCGGGATTGCACGGACAAAGAACAATGTACTGTGCTGAAACATCTATTGCGTCTGAGAATATATGTTATGGCAAATTTATTTTCCACCGCTTTTATTTGAAATTTATTATGGTATATTACCTACCGAGTCGGATAAAAGCTTCATTTTTATTATGGACGATAAGTTATAAAATGTTTTCTGGATTTATAAATCACTAACACGGCTTACCCGCGCAATATTGTAATGCCTTCGATTTTTTCGACACGTTCAGACTGATCAACGTCACAAATATAAACTTCTAGATTAGCACCAGATGCACCAAATACAACTTCAAGTTGTCGGCTCGGTCCGATCTTTGAATAGTAATGCGGTAAGCTACATTTTACAGCGCGAGGTTGTTACATTGAAACATGACCGCGAAGCGGGAGTGTTTTAACAAAATTCGAGCGATGTAAAATGCCTACCGCATTAGTAATGTATTAATCTTTTTGGCCCACTCGTTTTCTCAAATTTGAGATTTGTTGCAATCAATAATTTTGCAAAACCTGTCAAGACTGACATTATGATTAATGAAATGGCAGAAAGTTATCTATTATGCCGATAACCGACATGCTTATTATTATTTTTTATTAGCTTCAAATTTTCGTGTTAGTTTACACACTGCGTGCGGTAAAAATTGGTTAGTGCGTAAAAATCAAGATACCGTAGCTGTTCAAAATGTGTTCAAAAGGTTGTTTGTTTAATGGAGTACTGAATCAAGTGCAAAAGGAAATGTCAAATCGCTGTCATTATTCTGGCTAATTAATGCTAGTCGATCAATTAGGTAATAATTTTAATCGCGCGACTCCTAAAATCCGTCGTCTGTTTACGGCGGCCGTAACATCTGTATTTAGGTTTTTATAACGACAACGGAATCACTTACGGCTGATCGTAATTTAAAGGGGGTTTTATATCCAGTCGCGACAGAGCCGACGCTATTAAAGAAGAGCCGTGTGCTAGAGCTTTATGCCGAAGAATTTCGGAAAATCCCCAAAGCTTTCGCTTGTCCCGGATTAGATGAGACTTGTTTGATAGAGAATGGGGACCCAGAAAACGCCAGCTCCCACTAGGTACAAGCAACATGTGTAGCAGTCAACTCGTATTACGTTATGTTCTGCGCAACCCTTGCTGTCCCATATTAACTTCTAAAACTTATTATCTCCGCTCTCTGGAAACGACGCCGATCTCTAATCTATCCGGACCGTTTCTTTTTACGCTCTTGCACCAAACGACTTTGCATTTAACCGACTTCGTTCGACCGAATCGCATCCCCACCAGCTGCGATCCCAAAAAAAAAAACGAGTGGGTGCTTAACACCGCACGACAGAAGTGAAAACTTCTATGACGCTCGTTATTGATTTTAAGTAATATGTATTCTAGAAATTATATTATTATGGATGATAGTACTTGGAGGAATCAGGAGCAAGGCATAAATAATTAATATTATTTAAATCCAATGCTATCTATATATACATATATATAAAAAACTGAATGTCTGTTTGTTTGTATATTTTGTATGCAAATCTACAGTTTTACTCCGATCTTGATGAAATTTTGTACACTTGATCTTCACAACAAGAAGAAAATTACTGTCTACTTTAATTTTACAAAAACCAACACCCAAGGCCTTCTGCCTTTTCATCTCTTATAAAACATTTTTTTGAACTTCGTGTTTCTTGCTCTCCAATTAGTTTTTATCTGAAAATATTTGTATTAATCAATGCAATTAATTGAAAAGTCCGATTACCTTTAGTAATCCCCAGGTATTTTTCGCGTTTCTCTTACTGCCAAACGACCATTTCCTTCATTCTTCATTTCTATTGAGAATTGCATGACGTGATTTTGAGGTTTTGACATTGGATGATCTGTACCTGGACATAACCCCACTTTTCAACAGACGTGATCACAGCATGAGACAGACGTTTTTAGTCTCCCACTATAAATATTAATTTCCGTTATTAATATTGATAAATACATTGAGATCATTGCTTTACCATCATTGTCAAGTTTTGACATTTTCACATCAGGTTCACAACACACCAGATGGTCAACATCGGGAGCAAAAATTACAAAATAAATCCAAATACTTGCTTTCCACAATTATTGCTGTCTTCTCAGCATTCAATCTTGGTTACCTTAACCTCACTTATATTAAATATTAACACTGACAAATATGAATTTAATGCTCAGTTCACAATCAACAATTCACAACAATTAAATTTTACCATTTTATAGGTCTCCGTTGTTCTGAAATTACAGAACAGCAAATTTGTCTCCCAGATTTAAAGGCCTGTTAAAATTCGATCTTTTAACGTACCTGTTACTTTTAACGTTCTCGATACAGAATAGCCCCTAATAAACATCAAAAGTCTGTATTTCTCAATAGAAACTGTCAATACGTTCGTTTTTAGAGATAAACAGACTGGCAAAATTTGTGAGGTTAGGTTTCGAAGTTTAAGTTTTATTTTCTTGACGATGGTTTATTACATTGAACAGAAGCGAGAGCAGACCATCATTTATTCCCTGTATTATGATAATTTGTCCATTTTCCGCTTCACATTTTGCTACACAAATAGATGAATAATTATTGAAGCCATATAATTGAGAATTACTTACTAAATCCTACATTCATCTGTGAAATCACAATTTTGTGGTGTCTTTATCGTTTTTATATATTTGACTGTTTCTCACTCGCTCCGCTAAACTCGACTCCCGAGATTTTAGCTTGCCGCGAACGTATCGTGTGCTGCGAACGATTTTAGCGTGTCGCATGAGACTAATTCACTGCCCGGGAATAAAATGTCTGCGAACAGCGGTAAAAGTTGTCCCCTTGCGTTCAACGTAACGTCTTGTTTGCAATTGTTGCATTTCTGGGTTTGACGACGTCGTAAAATCATCTCCGTTGATTTCGTAGGTCGGTTGCACAATTAGGCGTTCCGTAATTAAACACGGTGAGGTCCCGAACGTAAAGCTTTTAACGCTGAAACAATGTACTCCCCGCGTACTTTATTTGCGGATGGCGATTTCAGAGCGAAAAGGGAATATTTTGGTATGGCGGTTGTGCCGTTTACAAATGGATATTTCAACGTGGACGGTGCTCAATTAGCATCGGAGTTTGTGCACAAACACGAAGGGGTGGCTAATGGATCTGATGGACCGAGCCTGATTGGACTTAATTAGCTGCTCTCTGTGTTTACAGAAGAGAGGCCGTCCGACGGCGAAGAGCTTCGTCCACTCCGCAGGCATTGTCTGGAAATACTCCGGAGGGTGGGTGGATGTGCGCCAAGTTTCACTAAATAACTGCCAATTATCGGAAAAGTTCCGAGTTTCACGTTTAATGTTTATCTTCGGGAAATTCAAATTAGTTCGACTAATCGGTCTTGCTCTTTTTGTCAACCGATCGAAATCGACGATAATTTTACAACAGAATACAGGGTGGTTTTGAAATGCGGGCAGAAATTTTAATCACGAGCTACTGGCTTCATGTAGAACTCGAAAAAAATATTTTAAAAATTTATTTTTTGACCTACAATTTTTTTAAATTGCTTTTAGTTTTCTACGTTGTCCTACAACCTCGTAGGTATAATTTCAGCATATTTTTAAAATACACCCTGTATATCATGTTTTATAAAATGTACGCCAATGCGAAGTAACCTATAGGAAATATGCTTTAAAACAAGGAAACCGCATTGGTGTACGTTTTATAAAATATTATATACAGGGTGTATTTTTAAAATGTGCCGAAATTTTACCTACGAGGTTGTTTGACAACGTAGAAGCCAAAAAGCAATTAAAAAAAATTGTAGCTCAAAAAATAAATGTCATTTTATTTTTTGACAGAATTTTTTAAATATTTTTTCCGAGTTCTACATGAAGCCAGTAGCTCGTGATTAAAATTTCTGCATCATTCCATCGATCTTTGTCCTTTTGCCCCCTGGCACCCATCTTTGCGACTATTTATTTGGTGGTGAAACTTGGCCGATTTAGCTTTAGAATTAATATCCGGCCCAGATTCTAGCGATAATTTCGGGCGCAGACGGCTTCGCCATCACCATTAGCAATTACTCTCGTCCGACATGTTGCGTAGATCATCTGGAGATGTCTCGGTCCGGCGGCGTAGAGTGCAGCCCCCCAGTCCATTTCCGCTGATACAATGGGTGTATTTATCAAAGAGATGGGAGTCTACTTGCGCAGACTTAATCATATCCATCTGGCTCCGACCGTGACGTGCAGCAACGTTGGATATAAACACATCACTAACTAAAGCGCCAACTTAACTTAACCGTGACCTAAAGGGAGCAATATTAATCGGAAGCCGCTGCGGGCCATGTTGCTAATCTAATGCACGTAAGTGGTTATGTTGGCGGAAAATCGACTCAGAGGGAGGTGTGTACTTAATCCGGTTTATCAAATGAGAAGGTACACATACGTACTAATAACATAAACATTACCGATGTTGCCGGGACGTGTGTTCGAGATAGATTCGACACGGAATTGCGGTAAATCTTATCAGTTTTGCTGTCTAATCAGGGCGGTCCAACGGACCGCCCCTTAACCCATTTAACGTGGACCGTCTTGACGATTGTGCTACCGCTGTCGTTATGTTTGCGTCAGCGGGGCTCGTTGAACTCCGGTCACATTTGAACGTATTAAAACGGTCCGACGATGCCGCCGCCGCCGCCGCCGTGTTTACGGTGTCGGCGGCGAAGAGGACGTTCTAGCTCGGGAGAGTTTGCACAATTTCCGTCTGTAACAGAGTGCCGTAACGAAACTGAACCCAATTAAGAATTAGTGGAGATGATGACACTCGAGAATTGTAACTTTTCAGAACAATCAAAAATTACATCGTGAATGCCCCAATTAAGCGTCTTAACTCGGAGCAGAAAAAAAAATTTAAACGGATTTTCACTTTTGACAGCGGAATTAAATTGCATTTGACGAAATTGCGTATCCCGGCGAATTCAGAAAGGGTGTCTCAACCTTGAAAAAGTTCCAGTGAGAGAGTTTTCAAAGAAAAAAATAAAATTATTTTATCATTATTCTCTGTCACATTTACTGCATTCTCTGGTAAAATGGAAATGTGATTTAATTATCCGACGTTTTATAGTTTAGACTTTCGTTCTTCGGAGACTGCGATATAAAGCGTACCAAATGTAAAGCTTTGTGTGGAATTAGCTTTATGGCTGTCACCAAGAAAACGCCGCTGCAGAATGTGATGAAACTTTATGTATTCTTTATCGTCCACGTCAAAATTAACTCGAAGCGTGGAGCAATTAAAGTAATTAGCACTGGGATGTATCCGCACTCTCTGCCACACCGGAACTGAACGACGACGCCCTATTATATTTTATTTGGGGCGATAAAGACAACTCCCTGTCGTTACGATCTCATTTTTAAATTATATCCATTCGAAAAATTGATTCGGACCACTCAGAAATCCCTTCTTCCGATCCGCCGTTCGCGTAAACGACTCAAATTGTCGACGGAGTTTCGGGATCGTTATCGACGTGACCTGTTGGCTTCAGCCGCTGCCAAATTTTCACTCACAACAGAAACACGCTCGTTCCGGGGATACGAGAGCTCAACAATAATTACACGATCCCCTGGAACGAAACAAAGTTTGGCGAGAGAGATGATGCCGCCCGGTCTACCTGCTAATAACTACTTCCATATAGCAAAAATGTATTTTTTCGGTAATTTTACGCACTCACAGGCGGACGAAAAGTAACGCTTTTTCGGACGCACTTTTTCGGACGCTCTTTTTCGGACGCACTTTTTCGGACGCACTTTTTTGGACGCTGACCGTGAAAACTCAGACTCGGACGAAAAAGATGCAAATAACTATTAAATAGCAGGTGTTAGGTAACCGAGACAAATTCAGTCTCAAAGTAGCTCACAAGCACCGGAATAAAACTGCAGTAACTTCCGACTGTCGACCGGGTATTAAAACTTTCATAAGCGTTTTTAAATCACCACCATTGTAAAAAGGTATTTTATTGTTTGCGGAAACGAATCGGTATGAGCGATAAAAATTTTACTTTAACCAAAGGAACTGAGTTTTATGAAGCTTCATGTCCGTTCGCTGGAACGCGACTGCCGCGTCTATTTTCTCTCAAATTTTAGGGTGAAAATAAAGAATTGAGGTGGAGATTGTAGTGGCACAATGTGCAAGTGCATATTTTGCCAGACAGCTAACCAAATAAACTAGATTATAAAAGAAACGGAATAAATTACGAGCGTGCATCGTGTAATTTAGAAAACAAACCGTCTGTCAGCATTAACAGTGCACAAAGACCATAATTTATTTCGTAATCCCATGAATCTTGAATGGTGTAAAAGCGAAATATCGACCTGTTTGGCATTGTTTTAATTAGTAATTGGGTCGTTGCATTAGTGCATCGCCAAACAGCAAGAGAAATATCAGTAGGAGAGAATTCGTGAGTCTGTCGCCGCTGGTGCGGTTTTCGTCGTAAATTCTGAATGATTTCTGCGAAAAAACATGGCAAAGGCCAATACGGAGAGAATCGCTGTGGTGAAAAATTTACAAAATAAATTTCGTCTCCTTAATAGGAAAACCCCCCTTTTTCCAGTTTATAGCTCGACCCCACCTGCACGAAAAAGTTGGTCCAGGTAATAAATAGCGTCATAAGAGGGAGTTGCATTTTAAGGGGCCAGATAACATCACTTTCCTTTTCTTTTCTTACAGGGTTTGCTACTTTCGCGTTGTTGTTTTTCAGTAAATAATGGGATCTGTCATTTTACATTACGTTCCCGGCCGCCTCCAGAGAAAACCTACAACCCTCCGCTAAACCCCGTACAAACCGACAAAGTAGCTCGAAAACACGCTTTAAATTTAATATGTCCTTATTTATTTATTACGTGTTCGATGAAAATACATCTCGAGATGCTCCAGAGAGTGGAGCCGGAGAAAAATTGGTGGAAGAAAAAAACATTCGTGGATTTATCGATTTCGTTCTTTATCGAATGCGCGAAACTGACGTATTAGTTGTAGTCCTCACCTGAAAATGTAGTCGACGCAGAACAACAAGAAGTAATACATTTTGTTGTCATTCGAAAACATTTTAATATGGGGCGACAAAATCGCCGGCAGAGTTCTTTGTATAGACAAGCTAATAAAATCTCTGCTCTTCTCGCACCGAACATGATCCCCCAACACTCTGATAACAACCTAGTTATTCGCGCTTGGCATTCTACAAATGCTTCGGAATTGTAAACAGACTTGATTTGCATATTTAATCAATGCTGGATTTCTTTCACTGCTTTAATAAATTGAATGAGATTTCCCGATTTAAATTTTATGCCAGATAATGGTGAATCTTATTAATGTTTTGTCGAGGATATAAAAGTGAGAATTGGATGACGAGACCGCACACAGCAGTTTCGACTTTTATTACGACTCGGTGAAGAGGCAATGTTGCCAGAAATTTATCTGCAATGTTAATAAACAGCAATAACAATCGTGTCTAATTCATTAATAAATCTTCTTGACACTCGTAGACGTCTTTATAATTTTTTTTTGTTGGGAGTAAAGTGGTCGATGATGGCCTTTTTAACGGTAGCGCTTGTCTTACATAATAGTATATTATACAGGGTGTCAAAAAATTCGCGAATTCCGAATTCAAAGCGTTGTAGGGGATCACTTCAGTAGTCCAAATATGGAAATAAAAAAAAAATCGGGACTCCCCCCACAAAGATACATTGGTCTGAAGGTGCACTCTTTGAAGTGCGTTTTCTTCAAATATAGGCTGAGAAGTTCATTATTTATTGTTATTTATTGTGGAAAATAATAACAAAATAATTTTTTGAAGAATAGCTTTACTTTGGAGTAAAAAAATCTTAAATTTTTGTACAGTAACGTAGCTAGAATAGTATTTTGTCACTGTGTATATGAAGGCTGCAATGTATTGAACAAAATTAAAGTGCTTATATCTTCTTCAGGAAGAGCGAATTTTTTTTTCTAAGTGTTTTTCGAGCTCCACTGGGTCCTTCTCTACCACGCTCTGAATTCGGAATTCGCGAATTTTGAGACACCCTGTATCATGAAGAGATACACAAAGGCGCGATTTTCGACCGCTTGAAGATAAACGATATTTGTGGTAACGAGCAAGATAAAGCCAAACGAGAAACCACCTCCTTCTGGAGTTAGCAAAGAGTAATAAGTGGGTGGCGGGGTAATGACAGGTTTTCCGCGGAGCGTATGACCGCTTTAAAGCTTTCGGAATGAAAGAGGGTAACCGCCCTCTGGCCAAAAGCCAAGCTTCAGACGGCATCGTCATCAGTCGACCGCCGCTCCACCACAAATCGTTTAGATTTCCGACTGGCAATGCTATAATCGCATTCGACCGCCTCCGAAACCGAATCTAATATTATGTAGTAAAAGCTTTAGAAGAGTATTTGCAGACACTTATTTTTCTCGTGTGCTTCTCAATTTCCGCGCACTTTATCGAATCGTAATTGACTGGCAGCTACTGAAAAGAAATCCGATGTAACGATCATTGCTGATAAAAACTTTAAGAGTTCGGTCTTATTCCGATTAGAAGAAGCTCGCGGGGTTTAGACGGAAAGCTCCTTCCGGCTTCCTTCTTCTTCGTTCGGTCTAAATCGCCAACGACAAGTCGGACACGGTTTGCTGAAATTTTAAATGTATCGACGCGTTTATTTGGGGAACAGTTTTAATCCGGGGAGAAGCCGTGCGAACTGATGCTTTCGGCAAGCAGCCGACAAAACCGTAAATGCGGATGCTTGTGTGAGGAGTGGTCAAAGCTGGAAAAAGGAAACCGCAGCGTGCACAAATATAAATGCTAATGTCGCTTTGACGAAGTAAATTTGCCTCCAGATTTACACTGTTAAGCTGACAGCAGCAAAGAGTCCACTTTTTGAGTGTCCGATTGGTGCAATCATCAAAAAGCATGATTTCACTGTGTCATTACGGACTGTGCTGTACAATTAATTCCGAATCTATGAAGCGCATGCATCGATCAAATAGGCCAATAGAACTGTTAACCCCCGAAATGGAATCTAGACCATCCCTACGGAACTAATAATCGTAATCTCAGCTGCTACATCACAAAGCCCGAGTTCAATCAGCTATATTCATTTAGAGACATCCGGCCGCATTCCTACATTGCCATAATTAACACCGAATATATTGTCGCTGGTCGCTATCTGTGCCACATCCTTCCTCTGGCGCTGATTGGATATTATGACCTGAGAGATGCGGACGGCATTTGTCAAATTCGGACCCTTTTACCCCACGTGCATTATGTAAGGACTAGGAGACCTGTCCGTAATCGGGTTTAGCAGGGACTTGGACCGTGAATCACAACTGAGCTTTCCCCAGACCTTACCAAAGGTTTGCATTAGGAAACCGCATTTCTACCCACCGAGAAGAACGAAATCTCGACGGTGGCCGCACGATGCCGAACGAGACAACATCTGCCATCAACAACCGAATAGCACGACGAGTGCCTGTTGCACCGCGTGGCGGACAGAAATTTTCTTTTTCGAAAATGTGACGCGGACTTGAATACATTTTCCAAATCGTTAATGCATTATTATTTTAACTTCCCTTTGTTAACATTGAGCAACTCAACAGGTTATAAATTCAATTAAATCTAAAATGACCTCCAGTCCGTGGCTTCTTTTCAGTTTTAATGTCACGTCGCAGTGTGTTGTGACACTTTGCCCCTCCACAATTCCTACCATTTATTAAAAAAAAGTTGATGTGATTAGATGGTTGTCTGAAAAATCTAAACAGCTAATGTCTTGCACGAGGTAGTCTCGAAAAATACTCTTTTACTGCCTTAACTAACTCAGAACATGGTAATCGATACTTTGAAAAATGATAAACAATCAATGCTGAAGAATATAAATCATATACGCAAATTGTGATGTTGGAAAATAGTTATTTTCATATCGAATTTCAATTATGCGTGAGCGAAAGTGCGTGAGCGAAAGTGAAACCTTCACCCACTAGTAACCACGGATGCAGACTCACTTTCTAGGGAGGTATCGAACAAAATAATATACACCTCATCACCTTTCTTGTTATTTTTTTATTAATATGTATATCGATAGTGGATTTTCTTTAAAATTATCATCCTCGCCTTACTTATCCCAGACTTCGCAAGTTTATAGCACGGTTTATAGTGTTCAGCACGATTTCCTAAATCCTAGATCCACTTATCTAGTTTCTCATTGTTTCTTTCTGAACGGCTAGATAACCAGTCTCAAGTGGATATTTCATACGCTGGCCTTTACAAAGTTTTCGACCAGGTTGAGGACTTGAATGTATTTCTTTGACAAAGGCAATATTTAAACTAGAGCTGCCAACTGATCCGTGATAGTTAAGGCTTACTCGATTTTTTTTTTGATCGCACGGTATTTAATAAACTACAAGCTTTTGGTTTCGTTGATAAATTTAAATTATTTTATCCTACACCTGTTTATTATGAAGTCATAATAATGCCCACTTTGAATATATTATGAGGTCTATAAAACACTAGTGGACTTATGAACCCATAATTAAACTGTTTTTATAATTAATGAATTTACAGAGAATTTTTTAGAACTGTTACAGAAGGAGGTGGTGTTGGATAAAACTATGTATTACACTCGTGCCTTAACAGCAAATAAGTCACTCAAGAAACATTAGCCCACTCGAACAAGCTCTCGTGGCTAAACATTTTTGTCCGTGACTTATTTGCCGTATAAGACACTTGTATAATAAATAGCTATTCAATCCTGCTTACGTTTCAGGTGGAATTTAGTAAATATTTGTACAATGGCTTTTCTTACCCGGAGTACCTCAGGGTTGCAGTTTAAGCTCTTAAATATCTTCATACAGGGTGATTCACGAGTAATAATGAGCCTAACGAGTCGTTTATGGCTATCTATTAAAGCACTCGTAGTTTAATAAATCTCTAAGAAAATGTTTATCAATGTTTCAGTGTATTATTGTCATTTACACCAAAAAACTTCCAATGTTAATGTTCAAATTCTACTTTTTAACATTCGTTGTAGATGTAGTTGCGTCCGTTACCTTGAATTACCAATTAATACAAAATTCCCTAGAATTTGGGAATTTAATTTTTTTATTTAAAAATTAAAACAAGGGTGTAAATTCTAAAAAATAACATAAAAACTCGTTTTATAAGGGCATTGGCGCACTCGTCCCATAGAAAACTCCCCTACGAGTCGTTTTCTACACCTGGGACTCGTGCGCCAAATCAAGCCTTATAAAACTCGTTCTTTAATATACTATTAATTAAACTAAACATCATTTGACGTTGACAGTAAGTCTTTAAATGATAATAATGAAAAAAAATGTGTTTTGTGCATATGAAATTTATTCTGGAGGGCTCTTTTTTTAATCAAGTTAGAAAATGCAAAGTACGAAGTTCCGAGTTAAAAGCACTGTTTATAATTAAGAAAACTGAAGGATGCATATTGTAGTACGTGATTCATTTTCATGCAGCGTATTATCAAGTTTATGTTCTTTTCCGCCTAAGGAGCCTTTTATACGACATAAAAACACTTCTCTTTATTACGTTAATGCGCTTCAGTGCACCGGTTTCGTTCCAGACAGGGTCATATGCACGGAGCTAGCCCCATTATCATTCCAATAAGCACACATTATGCGGATTACAAGGACATTTTACTGAATTATCTCCAATCAACAGGTGCTTTTGTGCGAATTGGAATTTTGTTTCGATTGCTTTTACCGAAATTATTCCTCATGATTTATGCATGCTTGTCAATTTACCAGGACGTAAAGCGGTTACGCGTCCTAACTATTCGCAAAAAATATAATTTGAAAGATTCAACCGTTCAATGGGAAATGGGAAAAATTCAACGGCGCAATCGCAATCGCTCATCCGCCAAAAGCTCGAAAACTTCACTTTAAATTATTCACCAATTAGGCGAATAATTTCGCCCACGTCATTCGATTCGAAAAAATCGTTAACTCCGAAGGCTTGCCAAATAACATTCTATTGGTCGAAATTCGCATAAAAAAAATCGAGATTGCCATGATTAATACACTTCAGTTGGCAGCACGTAAAAATTTAATTCAAATGTCATTACAATGGTAATTGTCATTATTAATTATTGACTATTAAAATTTGCTTTAGAGCAACAAATTTTCATTGTCCAGTGTTTCTTCAGCAATAGAGAAAGGCTTGGTCCTATTCGAGACCTCGAGTTTTTGAGGAATTTCAACAAAAGTTTCCGGACTTTCAAGGCACTTAACCAACAACTTGCCCAGAAGGTCTACAAATGCGTAAACATGTTTTTGGAAACAGGTAGTGTTCTGCGCAAAAAAGGCAGTAGACGACCGACAAAAAGATCAGCTAAAAATATTGAAGAGGGTGAACAACGAATTATTGCAGAGATTAACCCAAGAAACTAACCTATCCTTGGGTACAGTTCAGCTTATCCTTTTAAAAAGGATTTACACTTTTTTCTCTATCGTGTGTCTGTTGTGCTTGAAAGTACCCCTTGAGAATAAGAGCCCCACAACCGACAACAACCTCTCTGGATAATATTTATTTGATCGATGATCGTTAGATCTTGGATCGATTTATAAACAAGCGGCGTGCGCGTGCTCCGTGCTCACCGTTGACGTTAAATAAGGATCTTTCATTGTTCTAGCTGAGCAAATTCTACTAATCTGAGGAAAATTGAATCTGTTGTCGTAAACAATCTTCGGGAAAGAGTCCCCGTTTGAGTTAAAATTAAAGTAGTGCAACATATTCCCCGATAAATTTTCTGTTATCTCGTTCCGAACCGTTGTTTTCGTATCGAAATAGAGACGGCACGAATTCGCACTCGAAATTGTCGATTTGGCCAATTCCCCTGTTTGTCTGACGACTTGGCCAGCGAAAGGCAAAGTTTGCACAAGTCCGCACCACCTCATCTACCTTAGCTCCCCGAAGTCTACATAGTTTGCAGGATTACCGGCGCCTCCACCAATTGTGGTCGATACCAGGTCTCTCCTTCTTTGTGAAAACGAACTGAAATATTTATGCCTACGCCGAAATCGATTATCTCTGGCGAATTTGTTCGAGAGCTGGGAGAAACAAGGCTCCACGGAATCGTAATTGATCGCCGATATCGGCAACCGAATAAGCTTACGCACCTTCTAAATAATTTACCATGACAATGAGAGCATAAAAGTGATTGAATCGTTTTGAATTTCAAATAGAGCAGACAAGTTTTATTTGCATCCGCCTGTCTCATCTACTTTGTATTTGGTCTACTTCATCGAGTTAGTCAGGCTTGCTCGCGATAGCTGCCGGATATGTAGAGGGATTTTACCCGGATGGAAATTCTGCTCCCTTACAGGGCAAGTTAATTCAAAAAGTACAGTCGTCTGAATGGGATAAAAATTACTTGAAAACGCTGAACGCCACTAAAAAAAATAATCACCCGACCGAAACGAATTCGTTGCATTCCGTTTTTCTATAAATTACGGAGCCACTTAAAATATGGCCATTTTACGTTATAAATTGTCTTGTTTGGGCGTCCGCAAAAACGAAAACATTTTCCATTTTTAAATTTTGCTCCCCTTTCATTATTTTATTGAACGACCGTCCACTGAAACCTTCTCGGTGTAAGATTTAATTCCGTGAAGAACCGTCAGATGACGTTGCGGCACTTGATGGTTCCCACCATCGTACATCCTCCACACGAGCTTCGCCCTACGTGCGCGGGCCTATGTAAATTTCATTTCCCAGTAATCCACTCGCCGAGATTGGTCTCGATTGATGGACGCAAATTGGAAAGTAGAGAGGGTAGTGTGCGGTGTTGCCACGTCACACGCAGGCTTAACAACCACCACTGTCCCTATCCCGACACCGTCCTTGTTTACTAGACCACCCCATATTACATTATCTATCAAAGGTTCGTGTAAAGCGATAGATCAGCAGTGACCTATCGCGTTCAATAATTGATTATTGTTTATGGAAACTCGATACTTTTCCCCTAATACTTACGTTAAAATCGACCTTCCAACAGGTACAGATGCGACAGACAACCAACTAGGATTTAGAGAGGATCTGTTTGTTTGTTTGTTTGTTTTGTGTACAGCTTTGCGATTACAACAATAAGCGCGCTGTTCAATTCATATTACATTACATAAATATTATGTATCTTATTCGTTGCCCGTCGTTGCATCACGTGGCGCATAAAATGTTTGTTACATCGTTTACAAATTTCATGTCGCTAATACATAATATACAGGGTGTCTCAAAATTCGCGAATTCCGAAATCAAAGCGTGGTAGGGAAGGACCCAGTGGAGCTCGAAAAATACATAGAAAAAAAATTCGCTCTTCTTGAAGAAGATATAAGGACTTTAATTTTGTTCAATACATAGCAGCCTTCATATTCACAGTGACAAAATACTATTCTAGCTACGTTGCCGTTTCATTTTTAAGAAAAATTACAAAAATTTAAGATTTTTTTCCTCCAAAGTAAAGCTATTTTTCAAAAAATTGTTTTACGTTATTATTTTCCACATCATTAATAACAATAAACAGTGAACTTTTCAGCCCGTATTTGAAGAAAACGCACTTCAAAGAGTGCACCTTCAGACCAATGTATCTTTGTGGGGGAGTCCCGATTTTTTTTTATTTCCATATTTGGACTATTGAAGTGATCCCCTACAACGCTCTGAATTCGGAATTCGCGAATTTTTACACACCCTATATAAATTTGGAAGTGACAAGTGACTCACGAGATTTTAGCTTGCCGCGCTACGACCTTGTCTTGCTGCGAACGATTTTAGCGTGTCGCACGAGACTAATTCACTACCCGGGAATAAAATGTATGTGGTGCGCCTAAGTGACAAGTGACTCACGAGATTTTCGCTTGCCGCTAGGACCGTGTCGTGCTGCGAACGATCTTAGCGTGTCGCATGAGACTAATTCACTGCCCGGGAATAAAATGTATGTGGTGCTCCTAAAGAAGTTTTCACTTCAAAAATTCAACAAAACGAGCGTTTAGAACGCTTGGTAAAAGAAGGAAACAATTTTTTTATGATTTATTATTCAGTACAGCGTATTTTATCACGTTCTGTGCAGTTTTGAAACAGCCTGTACATAACACCCTACAAATTAATTGGTTAAGCTGAAATTAGATACTGTACCCCTTTTGAATCACGTTAACACGTTTCGAACTTAAGTCGTATTACTTTGATCGCTTGCTTACACAAATTCTTGCTTGATTAATTATATCTGACGCCTGAAGACATTGCAGACGAGTACGTGAAAGTTAAAGGTCACAGACAGATCGTCTCGACGAACGTCTGACGAGAGTTTTGACGTCGCAACAACTTTAAAGCGGAAAGATTTACATGGCAAAGTACTTTTAATTATATTATTTTCGATTCCAAGAGAACGAAGTTTGTTTTTAGAAAATATCGAGGGTTAATTTTTATTAATTTTGATTTAATTTGTTCCGGAATCATAAAACCGGAGGGTTTTATCCGTATCTCGTTACTTTACATTTTCTTTTAATTATTCAACAGCGGAATAACTAATTTATACCGTTTTGCCAAATTTGGTCAAAATCTGAAATATTCACCGAAACGACCTATAAACATCTGACAAAAACCACTCTAGCTCTCTCCTGGTGTTCGCTTTGAATAAAATTACAATTTCCAATGAGTTTAATTTCAAAACGAAGAAGGGAGAAAGCGCCTTGCAAAAACTGTCATGTGCAGGAATATGCTAGCGGAGTCGCCGAAGGGTGCCGGGAAATCTTGAACCGGTTGTCGGACAAGGAAACAACAAAGGTTTAAACTTCCGATACGTTCAAATAAACTGTTTTTTTTTTCATTTCCTTTTAAATGTTGTTAAAAAATAGATGCACACAGTGCTACACTAAGATGGGTAAGATCGGAGCTGGTTCGTAGCCGGAGCGCAATATTCTCGACGCAACTTCTGAATATTTCAAAGGATATTGACAGGACCGTGTATTATTAATTTATTTACGCATTTCGGCCTTCTGTCGGTAATACCGTGATGAACCGTTCGGGCGCTTGTCAAATGATCGATATTATATTAAAAATTCAATCTAGTTATCCGCGCGTGGTGGTAGTGCAGGTTTGATCCGATGACACTGTCAGGTGCGGTTGGTAATACTGTCGTTATAGACGTGTCACGTCGTGATGGATGTGCCTGATATTGATGACCCGTTGCAGCCACCAACTTCCATCTGCGACGGTCCTATAACGATCATTAAAGTACAGTTTATGTTAATAATTTCGCGGCCGTAAAACCACGCTAATAAAAATTCAACATCCCCCGCCGCCTTCATTGTTTTGTTTCGACCGGCAACAACGTGCGTTTTCGATTTTTACCTAGGCCGATAGTTTATCACCTGCGATAATTTCGCGATAAAATATCTCGTTAGCAATTTATGACATGATGCACTTCCGCCGATGATTACCGAATTCGTGTGAATATTTTACGATCGCTCGTTATTAAACTGTCATAAGCGCCGGGTTGCTTATGCCGAAACGATAATTTATTTATTGACCTCAGGTTGACCGATAATTGTAGGTAGTCGCCGACATAATTTTATGGAGTGTCGTTTTATATGGCCAGACGAGAAAAACGAGGTAGACAAAAGCGGAGTTCGATAGATGGCGACATTTGTTAGCGATTCGTATTCGGCGAACGTATTCTCGGCACTTTTCTTAAGGCGAAGAGTGAAGAATCGCGCCGCGTGCAGTATAAAAATAGGATTCAACTCGAAAGTAGGAAATAGAATTAAATAGGAGCGACGAACGGATTCAGAAGGAGCATTAATTTTCTACCCCCAACCGGCACACACTGACGGGAAATAAAGTGCCAAATTATGATCTTCGGGATTTGCCTTGAGGGTTTGGCCTTTTCTTTTCTTGGGGTTCTTGTAAATGTGCCAGAAAAAACGGAACCCGCGTCTTGACGGGGCCGTGGGGATGAAGCGGCCAGTGGCGTAACAACGAACAACGCGAAATATGGGAAAAACACGAATACTGATTTGTTTTATTTTAACGCGATCAGCTCCGATATTCCTAGATTTAAAACTGTCTTTCCTGCAGAAACGCAAGTATTTAATAGAATATCTATCGTCGCGGGATTCAGCAAATCAAATTTAAAATGACATCATCACGGAGGATTGACAACATTTGGTTGTTTGGGAATTTTTGTAGAAATTCGTCGTGCTACAATTTTTCAATTGGATTCAGACCTGGGAGCTGCGCTGCCCAACGTAAAAAAATCAAGACATTGGCAACTGTCTTTGCCTTGGAAAATCACTGGAATTTAAATAAGATTACGATTCTACCCCCACCTGGTATTGTACCAAAGAACCAAAAATAAAAGGAGATGGATTTTAGGATGGTTCTTTTAAAACAAAGTTTTTTTTAAATAAATAATTGCAATATCCGCGTCTCTAGTTTACACACCCGCAGTGACGACACAAAATGATCAATTAACAGAATAGCCATATTGTAATCGTTACAATTTTCATTTAGACATTATTAGACAATAATAGTTTTCTTGAATTTAAATATCCTCAAGACTGAATATTTCGTTTACGAACTACCCATCGGATGACAAAGATTTACCTGACGCAGGTCCTTCAAACACTAATATTAATCTTAAACAGAAATTCGGAAATGTCAAGAAATGTCATCATATAATTTCTGGAGAAAAATCAGTTTTTCGATGTGAACAATGCAACAGGAATTTTAAAAACGAAACGGGCCTTAAAACTCATAGGACAAGAATTCATGGACTAATGGGCCAATCGTTTTTGTGTAAATCATTTTCCTCAAAAAATAATAACACAAGAAGGAAAAATGAAGCAATTAATAACTCTACATCTACTTCCATGGATTATGAGAAGCAATTCGGATCTCAAAATAGTCATTCTAGTGGATCTCAAAGATTACCTTGTACTCTATGTCCTGGCAAATCTTTTAAGGATAATACCAGATTGAAAATTCACCTAGATAAGTATTATATCTATCAAAAACTATCAACTTCTTCTACTTTTTCTTCAACCGATTCAATCACAAAATTGCTATTAATTTAAAACTTCAGTTACCAACTATTAGAAGATTACCAAAAGCTTGTAGATAAATTAAGCTCCATTATTAATAATTGTATTTCGACCAAATCAATCTCTTCCTTTGAGAATCTTTTGCTTTTCTCCTATAGATCTTTCAATGCAGCAGAGAAATCTGATAAGTCATTGAAAAAGCCCATAAAAGAAAATCTTTCTAATTTTGAAGTTCCTCAAATACGAACTGTTTCTAACACATGTACAAATTTATCATTAGCTAAGAAAGTGGAAGCAAAAGTAGCCGATTTTGATATCAAAGAAGCTGTTAAATTATTGTCCTCGGATGACTCATTAGCTTCATTCAATGAAGATGTTGCTGAAGAATTAAAAAAAAACATCCTTCACCATTTCGCGAACTTTTTTTTCCAGACGCTTTCTAACCAGGAGACTTTTCTTCAATAGTCAATGAGCAAAACGTTTGAGAAGCTATCAATTCCTTTCCTGCCGGTTCTTCACCAGGTTTAGATGGCATGAGGCCACAATACTTGAAAGATATTATACCTTTGTAAGCGGGTGAAGCAGGTCAGCAGGCACTAAGAGCTTTAACAAAATTGTGCAATTTTTTATTGTCTGGCCAACTTCCTTCAGAAATTTGTCATTTATTATATGGTGCATCTTTATGTGCCCTTCCTAAGAAAGATGGAGGAATTGGACCGATCGCTATAGGAAACTGTTTACGAAAATTGACTTCAAGGCTAGCCTGTTTTCAAAGTCGTAATATTGTAAATTCGTATTTATCTCCACACAAAACTGAGAGTACCAACTAAGCTAGGCTGCGAAGCAGCAATTCATACCACACGAACCTTTGTGAATAACGACCAAAACCGTGGCAAAGTTCTTCTTAAATTAGATTTCAAAAACGACTTTAATTCGATCGAACTGGATTGAATTCTAAAAGAAGTGCAATGTCATACCGCACTTCTTTACCCTTGTCTTTACTAATGCTATAGGAATCCTTGAACTTTATTTTTCGGTGATCATTTAATTTCTTCTTCTGTTGGAGCCCAGCAAGGAGATCCTTGCGGTTCTATGATTTTTAGTATTGCCATTCAACCAATTATTTCATCTTTGGATTCTTAACTGAATATTTGGTATTTAGATGATGGAACCTTAGCTGATTACCCAGAAGTACTTTTGTCCGACTTTAAGAAAGTTATCAATTTATCCAGGAAAATTGGTCTTTAATTAAACTTTAAGAAATGCGAGATCTTTTGCTGTTCTGGAGACACAGATTTAAAAGTCATAAAGGAATTTCAAAATTTAGCACCAGATATTAAAATTTGTGACCGAGGAAGTTTATCTCTTTTAGACTCTCCAATCTTTGACCAAGATTTCAAAAACACTGTCGAAAAAACTATAATTACAGTTGAAAATCTTTTAAAAAAAGCTGAATTTCTTAGCAGACACGTGGCTTATACTTTAATCAAAAACTGTCTTTTCATACCAAAATTTAATTTTTTAACAATTCCATTTTGGAAATTTTCTAATTATGTTAATTCAATTGATTCTTCTTTAAAGTCTTCTTTAGAAAAAATACTTAATTTACGTTTAACTGATTACAATGGTGTCGGTCCACTTTACCGATTAGATTTGGTGGATTGGGAATTCACCGCATTTTCGATACTTGCCTTCCTGCTTTCCTATCTTCAATTCATGGTGTTAAAAAGCTTGTTTCTCTATTATTAAATTCAAAGGATAGTGAGCTTTTTATTCACAATTATGATGAAGCTTTAGCAGTCTGATTTGTAGAAAATGAGAACGAAAGACCAATAATTCCACACAATTTCAGAAGAATTGGAATAATATCAATATCAAACGAGTAATTGTCAATGACTTAATCTTTAATTCACCTAGAGACTTGGCTCGTTTTAAAGCTTTGCAATGCAGAGAATCAGGATCTTGGTTACATGCAATACCTTCTCCTAATATTGGTACTCTTTTAGATAACACCCCCTTCCAAGTTTGTATTGGTTTAAGATTGGGTTGTAATCTTTGTACACCTCATTTTTGCAAATGTAATGCGAAACTTGACGAAATTGGCTTCCACGGTCTAAGTTGTTCCAAAAGCAGTGGTAGATTTTCCAGACACAATTAAAATAATTCTATTATCAACCGGTCTTTGACTTCTTTTCATGTTAATTCAACTTTAGAACCAAGCGGCAGTTCTCGGGATGATGGAAAACGCCCAGATGGGATGACTTTAGTACCATGGATTAAAAAAGGTCAACCTTTAGTTTGGGACGTTACTATTGTAGATATACTTGCAGACAGTTACGTTTTGAAAACTTCTGAAGTTTCAGAGTTTGTCGCTGAAATGGCTTGCAAACGTAAACATAGCAAAAATAATTCAATTATTTCGTCAAATGACGTATTTAAAGATTTAGCCTTTTAAACCTTAGGCCCTTGGTGCAAAGAAACCATCGATTTCGTTCATGTCATCGGAAACCGACTTATTGCGGAATCAGTCGATTCAAAACAAAGAAATTCCTTTTTGGAGGATTTCCCTTGCCATTCAACGTGGAAACGCCGCAAGCATTCGGGGCACTTTTCCAGATTCCGCATTATTATCCGAAATATTTGTATTGTAAAATGTACTTAAGTTCATCAATTATATCTTTTAATTTTGTAAATGTTAAAATTTTCATATACTTACAGGGTTATTCACGAGTAATAATGGGCCTTACAACCAGTTATACATTTTCATCGCCTTCGTGAATCATTTATATTTATTAAAAAAAAAAAAAACAGTTGGTTTTAGTTTTTTTTTTAATTTGACATGAAATGACATCTGAATTAATGTACATTTTTACATACAATTTAAAGTCTTGGATTCATTAAAAAATAAACATATCAATTGGTATCTACTCCTTTGAGAAATATGTTTATTTGGTTGCGTCATGATGTTGTTAGACCCATTATTACTGGTAGTTCTGGGAATACGACGATATTTCGAGAAAATTCTTTGAAAACCGCGTCATCATAATTTGATCATTCCGATCAAATTTCTTTCATTAGTATTATGTTGAAAGCCACATCCGTTTTATGTAAAAAGGTTCAAAGCCGTTCGACAAAAATGGGACGACCTTTCGCTATTTTAAAGGACCTCCGCCGCTCTTTTACAGAAGAATTTAAGACCCACACGCATGAAAGCATTTTTGATTCGTGAAATACGACCTCACCGAAATCCGTTCTCTGTTTTCGCCGGTACAATTCGAAAAATTTACCTCGCTCTTTTCGGTGGAGTATTCCAGATTCGTATAATTTTCCTCGACGAATTTGAGGAGCCTCACGTATGGACTCAAGGTTCAAGGTGTACATCGTACAAACGCCGCATAAGCAACTTTGGCCAACAAGAAAATGAAATTTAGTGTCGAGTCGATGCTGGCTCCATCTTGCTCGGTTCTCTCCCGCACGTTTTCCCCCTTTCAGCACTAAAGTTTTCTTTATATTCCCTTCTGAGTGAACTCTTGCGCGCTGTTCATTACGCCAACTATTCTTTTCGACTGACGCGCCTCGACAGAATTGCACACACAAGTTTTCTTTGTGGAACTCCTCTCCGCCGCATCTTGTCGACGTAATTCTTTTAAAGTAGCTTATCGAAAATATGTTTCTGTTAGTTAAAACGAGGTCTCCTCGGCTCTTATTCACCCCGGGAGGAGATTTAAAATCGCGTTAAAATGTCCGTATTGTTTGTTTTCGTGAGACCATGCATGTGACGCTATTCCGGTCGAACCGGCTGCACATTATTCCGGTTCACCTGGTTCAAGTCGACTCGAGAATGGATCTTTGTCGAATTCGAAAACCGCTCGTACCTGCAAAGCACCTACCTTATTCGTTCGAATGAATAAACAAATCCCAAAAACGACCGGATGATGCATTTTCTTTCCACGAAAATTTCTTTCTTTCTTTGTGCCGAGGTTATTTTTTATCCCCGGGCAAATACACTTTGAAAATTAATCTCGAAATTACATTTGCACTCATTTCTGCTCCCTCTTGGCTAGCTTGTCTTCGCTTTGCTCGGCAAACTTATTTTATTGCCTCGGGACAGACAGATTTTCCCGTCATATTAATTACAAAAACTTTTAGACCCGGTAGGTGGGTAGAACAGGAATAAATCTAAACCGAGAACTTGATCCTCGGGCCAGCTCGACTTCCAGCTTTAATTGCATCCTTGCAAAAATTTGTTCATTAATAAACCGGAAAAAACCGAGACGCTCCACCGTAACGGCTACTCTGCAGAATCCGAACGAACCTCGTTACAAAGGAAATATGCTAGGTACATTATTTTTATTTTCCAACAACCAATTAAGCCCCAAGAGAAAGAAATGTACATACATTCGGAACGAAAAACGAAAGCATTTTACCGGAAAATTATTCGTACCGAGAACGAATATCTTTTCTAAAAAAAAAAAAAACTAACCCTCCACCACCCGGCGGCACGGCAATTTTGCCGGAGTACATACACTATTACGGATATTACTAGCAAGTAATAGTGCATTGCTGATCAACATAATTACCGGCGTCTCGCCTCCATATTTTGACTTTGTTGTGTTTTATTATGTTCTGTGTCAATCTTAACGAACTTCCTCACGATATGACATGAGTATAATAATATACCTTTTTGAATTTCAACTACCAATGCGTTACCTAAATCCAGAATTTTTAAATTTTTAAAAAGAGATTGCGGTACTATTCTCGTTGCTGAAATTATAAGTGGTAAAATCGATTTTTTTTCTAAACACCAAAGATTTCTCATAGCAACGGAGAGCTCTAAATATTTATTAATTTTTGTGTTATATGTCTGTGTTATATTATGTGAATTTGGAACAACTATATCTAAAAGATATGCTTGCTTTTGTTGTTTATTTAAAATAATAATGTCTGGTCTGTTGTGCTTTCAATATGAATGTCAGTTAAAACTGTTCGATCAAAATATAATTTGTAATTATCATTTTCCAAACAACTTTCTGGTGTATAACTATAATGTGGTTGTGTATTCTTTAATAAATTGAATTTAACTGCTAAATTCATGTGTATAATTTTAGCGAATATATCGTGACGTTTCTTATATTCGCTTTGAGACAAAATCGTGCAAGAAAAAATGATGTCTTCAATTGTTTCCCCTTTAGTTCCGCAAATCCTACATTTATCAATGATCGATTGCAAACCGCATATGTGTTTTTTATAATTTCTTGTATTTATAACACGATCTTGTATTGCAAATATAAAACCCTCCGTCTCAGGGTGAATATTTGATTTCTTAAGCTATGCATGAGAAGCCTGAATATTAATTTCTGGTTGTTCCAGTTCTTTAAAGTATCTCCCATGTAAAGACTTCTGTTTTATATTTGCTATAGTGTCAGGTATATTTGGCTTAACAACATCTGAAATTATATTATCACTTAAATTTAAAGGTGTGTAACCTTTATCGGCTGAAACCAAAGCATTAAAAAAGGTGTCATCACGAGCTCTATTGAGAAAATAATTTTTTAGTGAAGCAATTTGATTGTGTTGCAGTATTTCTAGATTTGAAAAACCCCTACCACCGTTTTCGCGTGTAAAATTAAATCTTTCAATAGCAGATTTAGGGTGATGTTTACTAAATTTGGTAAAAAGAACTCTGGTTTTAATGTTTATATTCTGTAAATTAGTTTTGGACCATTTTATAACACCAAAAGAATAAATCAGCAATCGAACAACATATGTATTAACTGCTTTAATTAAATTATTACCGTTTAATTTTGATTTTAAAAGAAATTTAATTCTTAAATAAAATTGTTTTTCTAAATTTTCTTTTATAATTGAGTGTTGAATATGATTTGATTGATTAATACCTAAATATTTATAAAATTCTCCTTTATTTAAATTTTTAATGATTTCTCCTTCTTGAGTTATATATTCTAAATGTTCGTAATGACCGTGACATATTGATTGCATTTTACACTTATCAATACCAAAACTCATCCCAATATCATTGGAGAAATTTTCAGTTATTGTAAGTAAAGATAAAATGTGATTCTTTTTTGATGCATAAAGTTTTATGTCATCCATATAAAGAAGGTGATTTAATTTGGATAGTATGGTATTATTAAGTCTAATATTAAAACCATATCCAGTGCTATTTAATAGATTTGTCAAAGGATTAACAGCTAGACAAAACCATAAAGGACTTAAAGAATCTCCTTGATGAATTCCCCGTTTAATTTGAATAGGCTCGGATTTTAATTTAGTATTGTTTATTGATAAATTTAAAGTAGTTCTCCAAAATGTCATAACATGGGATAAAAAATTAATCAAATCCAAATTAATTTTATAAATTTTAAGAATTTTAAGTAACCATGAATGTGGTACTGAATCATAGGCTTTTTTGTAGTCTATGAATGCGGTATAAATATTTCTATTATTTTCGAGCTTGTTCCATTATTATGAGTTGTTCTTTACAACCAAAACACTCCTTAACCTTTTTGTTCTTCATTAAGTATATTTAATTTTTGCAACATCATTTGATGAAACAGTATTATTAATTATTTCTTGTTTGTTTCAGGTAAGTTTCGATGGTCCGGAGTTTGGTGGTAAGAGTGTCCAACAAATAATGAACGTGACGAAATGACGTTTAGTCGATTAAATGTAGGTACTACTCAGATCTCATGAAAAATGCTTGTACAAACTCTAATTACACTGTCAGCGGATCCTGTTTATTTAACCGCGAAAATCAGCTTCGCACTTCGATACCGTCAAACTAATTAAAACTTCATTTAAGTTTCAACGTCCAATTGGTCATCCACCACCCTTCCACGTCACACATAAATTTACCAAACATTTGACGAGGAGGACAAGTTAGATTAAAGGCCGAGGCGATTCGCCGAGGGATGAAATATTAAAGGAAATGAGATTTCCTATTTGGGCAATAAGATCTGTCCGAAATTTCTATCAATATCGTATTAGTTAAGTGATATAAATTATATCTTTTTTACATTAATCATGTCCCAGCCGGAGGGAAAAACGTGAAAATGTTTTCTGTACGTTGGCCGAAAGCCAGTGGAATCGGAGGTACGTTATCAATCATCCCTTGTGCACACACTCACATTCTGGCTCGTCTACTTGAGTGCATTTATATTAAGCGACCGACCTCATCATATCAAAGTGTGATCCATCTTCTCCTTTTCCTCCCACCTCGATGTTTAATACAATTATGTCAAAGATGATGCAGCATTGCACACAAGTCCGCGCACAAAAAAAAAATTTTGTCGTTCTCCGAACATCACCTTCAAAATTGAGTTTCTTCCGGGAAAATTCGACCTTGCCCATTTGTATCTCTCAACGTGCGGATCATTCATCTATCCCATGAAACATTTATAGGCGCGAAAGAAAGCTTCCATTAGGAATATAACATCTTCCACCTGTTGGTCTGATTTGCCCCATTCGAGTCGACGGAATAAAAGTTTTTTCCATGATCATTGGATTTTAATGGCACTGAAAATAGTTAGCAAAGATGGCAATTGAATCACTAGTGAGGAAATAATATTTTGTCACTAGTGAGGAAATAATATTTTCTCACTAGTGAGCAAACTGAATGTTTTAAGACTTTGTGGATACAGGACGCTTTAGTTGTGACCTGCTGACGAATCAAGTATAGTTTTGATGATGTTCGGTGTTTGCGCAGAACCATTAGCAAGATTATGTCGCATGAAATAATAAGTAGTAGATGATAAATTGTATGAAAATTTTGGAGAAAGAAATTGGAGCTTTTAACAACGAGAGATGTTGGAAGGTTTCGGTAGCCTGGCGATGCTACTGCCGGCGAAGGAAATATTTTTGTTTGATCCAAAGTAAATATGTATGATGGTCTTAATTGAGATAATGTTTGTTAAAGGATGCTCAGTAGAGGGCACATTCTTTCTCAAAGGCAAATTTGCCTCGTAAAAACGACTGAAACGCTAAAAATGCCGTGAATAATTTAGCATCGTTTATTTTTACGAGAGCAAAGATAATTAGTTGTTTCCATATTTCTCTGGGCTGGTCTTGGAGAGGAGGGCCCACTCTCTACAACATAAATATTTTATGAAATTTCCCATTTCCCTTTTTTGCACTCCACATTTTTCGTTAAGAAGTTTTCCATTTCCGTTCGCTCCACTCCGCTGGCGAGTATTAAACGCGGCGCCCTCTCACAATCGGTCGCGTTTTGTAAAAGGGCAAGTTTAGAGAGAATAACGGGACTGTAGTTCGGCGAGAACAGGCCTTTTGTGAAATCCGGCCGTTCAATCTGCGATATTTGCGAGATGTGACTTTGTAGTGACGGCGGCGGCCATTCAAGTACACGCGGGGCTTAGGCTACCCATTATAGGCATTAATGAAAATGGGCCGGGCGAAAGGATGGATGCCCGACCGGGGGAGATAGCATCGAGGACTCTGAGTGTGTTTTTATGTTCGCTTCAAATGAAATTGTCAGCCTTGTCTCATTTAAATGTGACACTACCAATGAATATCGCATCATTTCATTAGACACTGGGGAGAATCTACTTACCTACCTACCCCTGACTCAGAACTTCTTGCAAATGATAAACTGCAATTCCCAATTAATATATCAATTGTACAACTGTACAATCGTTCGCATCACGCTACAATCGTTCGCATCACGCTAAAATCGTTCGCAGCAAGCTCACTTATCACTTCCAAATTTTCATTGTGTTTTCTTTGCGTTGCTAAATTTAAGTGACCTCAGTGGCCTTATAGAGAACGCATATTTGAGAAGAGCGTCACTTTTTCCTATTTCATTTTAAATAAGTTATTTTTGAGCTAGAAAATTTGTGTTATTCTATCACATTTAACAGTCTGTAAACACTCAATTAAATCGGAAGTTCACATAGTATGATACTAAAATCGATGTCAAAATGTATGGAAATAATTATGTATTGTGCTTGATACAGCACCTATATATTGTTTGCTTAACCTGAATGCTTACACAAAATAAACATGTCTAAAAGCTTCTAAAACGTTTATTATATGCAGAAAAGTGCATAACTGGCGTACATTTTATAAAACATGATATACAGGGTGTATTTTTAAAATGTGTCGAAATTTTACCTACGAAGTTGTTTGACAACGTAGAAGACTAAAAGCAATTAAAAAAAATTCTAGCTCAAAAAATAAATGTCATTTTATTTTTTGACATAAAATTTTTTAGATATTTTTTCTACATGAAGCCAGTAGCTCGTGGTTAAAATATCTGTACAACTTTGAATAACACCCTGTATACTTTCAACTTGGATGAGGAAGGAAAGCAAAGTTCCATAAAGATTTTTCTCAAAATCACGCTTGTGGTTTGCCAACGTGACTGTACCCAGATGGAGAGTGGCAGAAGGCTACGATCAATATTTGGTCCATCATATCTCATTTTAGTGGGTGGAAGCAATATTTTAAGAAAGTTGCTCGTCTGTCTATCGTACCATCTGTTAAAAAGAAATTGCCGAAAACTTAAATCTTGAAGCATATAATTTGGGCATAAATGTATGTGTCGTCGAAAAGAGAATATCTCATTATCGCTCACTTTGTTCCGGAAGCGATACGTGACTAATTCGCGTTAATCCAGGAGTTCCACAAGTGCATAAAAAAGATCGAGTCCCCGTTAAGGACAAGACGTTTATCCGGGTTAGGACCTTATTGTGCGTTCAGGAAGCCGTAGATTTAACGATATTCGCGCCGGCATCGTTTAGCGCTTCCACACGAACTGGTGGCGATGTCTGGAGCAACGCTGGGACAAAGTTATCTACGACCCATCTAGACCAGCGTACTAGCATATACGAGTACGATCGACCTGCAACATCTTAATCTGTATGCTAATGGACGTGTTTGTTCGGACCTTAATGATGCTATGTTTATTCACTAACCGAGCCGGACTTTCGCCAAACAACGTCATGCCTCTCGGCTGTACGCGCTCCATTACGCACAATACCCATAAGTGATTTGCCTCGACCATATAAAAGCCTACAACCCGAAATTCTAAGGTCCCTAACTTTATTATAACCGTTGTTAAATCAGTTTGTTGAGGGAATTACTAATTGGGGGAAAGCGAAAATTTGTTAACCCCAAATGTCAGATTTTACGCATGTACCTATACGTGTGCTCTCGGTTGCGCTCTCTCCTTCTCGCACGCCCTCTTTTTTAACCCCTCACCTTTGATGTAAATTCGAGCTTTCGATATAGGTTCGCCGAAGGTCATGCCCATCAATAGCAAAGCGCTAATTAGTATTCCGAAGAAACATCAGAGCACTTAAGGGTTTGCAAACAAGGTCGCATCCTGATAGATACTCTTACATGTCTATGTATATAATAAGCAGATCTCTAGCCTTCAGCTCAATTCAAAAGCGAATTTTTGCCCTACACCACATTTCAACAGAGACGTCAGATACACTTCTGTTGCTATTCGCCTAGTTATTTTTAACAACTAAGTTCTTTAATGTTAACGAAACTTATTACTTTAATCTGCAGCTTACGAATAAGTTTTATTTAAAAATTCTTTTCCTTCGGACACGGATGAAAATTGGATTTTGTTATAATTAATCCGGATGAGGCTCTTTGAATTCGAATTTAAAATTAAGGAGGTAAAAATAAATTTTCGCTTCTTTGTAACTCAATTAAGACAATAATTTCGTTGAAGCACTTCACACTTACGTTTTGGATTTGTACATTTTTTATACGTCTCACTTGATTCGTAATCTTTTTTCGGAACGCAATTAATAGTAATAGAGAGGTGAATTTTCAGGCAGGAGGCGCAACCGAGAGACTGAATAGTTGGAGTACATTTGGATTAGACTTTTCGGCTGGCCAAAATATTAAATTTATGAAAAATCAAGACTAATTCAACTCCTTGACGACGTGACGCTGATTTGTTTTTTTCCAAACAAATTATTTGCTGTGTTTATTAGGCTAAATTTTTATTGTTAGTGCTTGAAAAACTATCTACATCGATCTAATCGTGGTGCACGACGAACGTTCTTGCATCAACAACGAATTTAATTTGAAAGCTACAAATCAATATCTGAATTATTTATATTGGATAAATAATTCAATCGTCCCTATTGTAAAAGTCTGGCTGTCAAGTAGTTAATTTTGATTAAATTTTAAAATATCGGTTATGTTAAATGACAATCAAAACCGAAATGTACGTGCCCAAATCAATTCGAATATGCAATCCCATAAATCGCATCGTGTGTAAATCACAAACTGTTAAACGCAGATTCTTCAGATTAAACTGTAATTCAAGCTGAAGCACAGTCGAGAACTTTTAAGTTTATTGTAATCATTTCATCGTTATTTTACAAACGAGAGCAGATTTACTGGACAGTTGGCGTTTCAGTTGGATGAATTGGTGAACAATAGCTATTTTCAATACAAGTGAGCAAAGTAGTGCATTTAATCACGAGTACGGAAGTTGGGCGTCTGAGCCGAAGGCGAGGCTCCAACCGTACGAGAATATTTAGAAAGTATTTTAAAAACAGATTTAAAAAACTTTCAAAACATTCACTTTGCTCACTAGTGAGAAAATATTATTTCCTCACTAGTGATTCAATTGCCATCTTTGCGAACTATTTTCAGCGAGCTCTCTTCTACCCGAGGCACATCCTAATAGTTCGCTGCCGGTAGATACTTTATGCCTTTCTATCCGATTGATCGTGTCTGTGTGTGGAAATAAACTCTGTTGGAGTTTTTATCGTTGAGATCCGGTAATACCTCTAATGCGTGCCCTCCTTTAACGAAATAAAATTCTATATCTTTTGTTTCATGTTCGGCTCGATCGGGGAGATTGAGGTAAATCTTTAATGAGGACGGTCAGTTTTCCGATAGCTCGTGTTGGTCCGTTTGGCAGGAAAGGGAAACGTGGTGGCCCTGAGAAACCAGTATCAATATATCGACTCATGAGAAATGCATGAAAACGTTAATAATGACTGAAATGGGCTTCAATGAATGGCGTTCCTACGAAAATAGGCTCCCGAAAAAGTCCCCTGTTACCGTAATTGAAGTTAATAATAAAATCGATACGTACGTACTTCCACATCCTGCATTATTCATCACGTGGTTTTTATATAAACATGATTGCGCCTTCTTGCGAGCCGAGGGAGAAGAGAATCGGAAGGATGCTGCTGTTCGACTTACCTGCCGTCGTAAATATTAAAAATAGATCGCGTTTAAGCAACTAAACTCTCCACGTCTCGTCACGAACCGCGCCGGAGAACAAAAAAGAAAAAATAAATAACCAACGTGGAAACTCCATTGATGAAGCTGGCTGGTGGTCGCATTAAGAGAGTTAGCTGTCGGAAAAACGTCGTCCGTTGTCGTCAATTTGCATTTTTGCGGCTTTACGGGAGGGGGCACCGGAGTAAAACAGTACGAGAGGCGTTCACGACAACGCACACTTAATCGAGTTAACGCACACTCCTCCAAGTTTATAATGAGGTGTAACGTGATTAGCAGTGACGTCATTCGGAACAATTGCCTCACCTAGGAGACTGCAAGCCCCTGCGAAACTCGAAACCTCCCCCGATTCGTAATACCGCCATCGCCCGGAAACTTTTCAAACGGAACTAAATTATAACGAAGTAACTTCAAAGTCCTCTCTCAAAGCAGCAGGAGTAGCACCCACTCATGGTATGCACGGTGGGGTGACGACGGCTGAACTCGATTTGATCAAACATTAATAACGCGGCGGACGGTGGACTGATTTCTTCCTGTCTGGAATTTATCGGCATTTCTGTTGCTTCCCGGTTGCAATATTCTCAAATAAATGTGAGACGCGAACCGACTGCCGCCCACCAATGTTTACAACGATTCTCTACTCTTCCGACTCGTAAAATGTAGCTTGCGAGTGCTCGTGTGCGCCTCGGCTAGGCGCCTCGGCTACGCAATACCACTCTCACTCGCAAAATATCATTTTCTGAACTAGTGATCCAAATAACTATTAAAACGTGTCAAACAAGTGCAGCGGGCGACGACGCGTTTTGTCAAGATTGGACTTCGCAAGATGCGTTCCGATTTGCACCCGGTTCCCGTTTCTGTGGAGTAATTGAATTTCCAAGTTCCGAATGCGCGCATGCAATGGATGGATCCCATCGAAACTGGAACGGGATAAAGCGAGTATGACGAAAGACGAGCCAGGGACGACAATTACCGTCGTCGACAATTACCATAATTGTCGCCCGAAACCCGATTGAATTCGTGCATTGCACGAGATGCAATAATCCGTGGTGAATGGGATTATGGAATTCTGGTAGTATAGCAACAGGAATGCCAGATTTCACCTTCCGAAATGTATGCACGACGAGTAGCCTATTCATTGGTTGACTTCATAGAAATAGAATTTCCAGGGTGTACATTATAGGTTGAGGAGAGACAGAACTGTCGTCGTCATCAATGTAAAGCGCCCGGGTGAACTTAGACGCCGCCTTAAACTTTACAAACTGTCGTTACAATAGATGTATATTATAATTAACCCTAATGGCTGCATGATTTTATATTAAATTGAATGCGCAAACTTCCACGTCAAAGTTTCTATTGTTGTGCCATATCATGGATTTCACGATTCACACACTGGAAATTATAATTGCCGTTCCGTATGAAGTCGGTTATGCGCTCTGTATTCCTACAAGCTGCACAAAGACAAGAAAAGCTCACTACCTTCGATAATAATTGACGCTCGGCAACATTTTTGGACAATGCGCCGTTAACATCTGTCAAACATGATGCCTAAACTAAATTTGTTGATGTTGTTTACTCAAACGCCCATTAAAAGACTGGTTTACGTACGGTGATAGTTGTTTGTGTGACGCGCTTAGTAAATGAGTCTTTACGAGCGAGGTGGAAGTTTGTGGGACGAGCGGCGAAGGAGCGAGTCTCCATAATTCACTGAGCGAGTTGCATACATACTTTTAAGGTGATATTGTACATTTTCTGGAGTAAAATTACTAGTGTGGTGTCAATTTTGCTACGGTTGTTTTAGCTTTCCGTGATCGGGTTCGGGGTGAGGTGGGGGTGTTTATTATAGTCAAGTTTGAGGTTGCCGGTTGAGATTATTTATTTATCGTCCGGATTTAATTGCGTGAACGCAACCCCGACGAACTGTCGGTGTGGGAAGACGAACGAAAACAATCTACAAGAAAATTACTCGGGTAAAAGTCATTGTAAGTAAAAGTGCTTTTAAACTGAAATTTGGCCAAGACGAATATGCAGAGGTAAAATGAGAAAAACAATTGAAGCAATTAATCCAAGAAAAACTAATCAAGCAAGATAAATTGCCCGAAGGGAGCCTGGGTGAAATTACTTTATAGTCGTGATAAAATATCTACCTATTTTAATTGAGACTACGATTTATAAAACTACTCCGTATGTTATAATGGGAATTTTTCACTTCCGAGGGGGAACGTACCCAATTTATTTGCGTTAGTCGAGTCGCGACTTTAAAAATTTAATTAAATTAATCGCTTATTTGGTTTTGTTTCCTTTCACTTTGTCATTCCTTTAATTAACCGTCGCGAAATTGGATTTTTGTGCGTTATTAAGAACCTCATCAGTCTGAGCTTCCCGCCCACGGAATACTCGTGATAATACTTATTATATTTTTATTTACTCTCTTTTACTAATTGCCATTTCGTCTCATTAATCCCAAGGTGTTGCTCGTCGGTTACTTTTACGAGTGCTTTAACTCCTTTGATATTTTCTCCAACAGCGTCACCTGCACTGGTCCATTTAAACTAGATGTTTAGGATATTTTATCGGAGTATTCGACACAATAAAGTCCATTACTGAGCACGACTCGCTGAAAGCAGCCTATTAACTAAAAGTGTACCGTCCCTAATGCAGTTAGTGCACTGTCGCTGGTTTTTTTTCACGGGAAAACCCAGTTACATTATCTGTTCCGGCACATGGTTCGATACTATCCGTTGTCCTTTGAGATCCCGAACCAGTAACACTCTTAATTAAGCGCCAGTAACATTAGTTGAAAATTACAGTGACGAGTGAAAAATTCGCAGGATCTGTGCGACGCATCCTTAATGCGGTCCGCGGAAGAGCAGGAAGCAATCTCGTCCCAGCAGCGTCTCAGGAGAAACATCTGTAAACGTTGCGTATTGCATCGCTCGGCCACCCATTACCGTTGATCTTTGTTTTAATTAAATCGTCTTCTGAAGACTGTTTGCTTTTTGAGTTTTGTTTAATGTCCGTGGAAAAATTAATTAAGCACATAAATTTGAATCTTGTGGATGATCGCATCAGGAAGGCTTCGTTTTCCTAACTACACCCGGAAATTAGTATTTCATGTTTATTAAGCAAACATCATAAAATTGTTCTTTCTACACTTGAGACGTGTACAATCTCGGATGCCTAATCGATACGTGCTTTATGTAGTTTACATTTTAATAACGAAGATCGTGGTGGAAAAATTCAAATCTCGCTTAACTTTTTTGCCAACAAAAAAATAAAAAAGGAAGTCTCAATAACAATACATGTGAAACTATTAAAAATATTGAATATTAACGTAGTTAAAACGCAAAGGCATCTTTTTTGCTTTAAATATTGACAACTTTTTTTGTGATTAACAGGCTTAAAAATGATAATAGGGGTTGCTTTTTGTGGGTGTCAAGCGGCGAAGGTGACGATATACTCAGAGGATGAAATAAGGGTGAAGCGGCGAAGGTGAGGGTATTTCCAACTCGAAAAAACTGTCTTTTTTCTTAACAGGGTTGAAAATGGTAGTAGGGGTTGGTTTTTGTAAAATTAAAGTAGACAGTAATTTTCTTCTTGTTTTGAAGATCAAGTGTACAAAATTTCATCAAGATCGGAGTAAAACTGTAGATTTGCATACAAAATATACAAACAGACATTCAGTTTTATATATATAGAAGATTATATCATTAAGAGTAGAAGTATCTCTTTTTATGCTGAGTCCAAAGATTGAAGACCGAAACGCAGTTGAGGTCGACAACTGGGCGAAACACAAAAAGAGCTTCCACTTTGAATCTAAAATCCATGAGGTATGATTTATTATAAAGTAGCAGTGAACGCTTATTTGCGTAGGATTTCGCTACGACATGACTTTAATAACATTGAACGTTGGTATTTAACTTTTGAGGCATTTTTTTACAGTTATTGAATTGAAATACTCGTGGGAAATTTATGAACCAGTTTGTTAAATAAACACAGCACAGGAAATGATTTAAATTTCAAGACCCAGCGGACAATAACAAATAGTAAAGTGTATAAAAGTCTTTGGGTAGATAATGTTCTTAACGAAAAAATGAGCGGGCATGTTTATTAGATGGTCACCTAAGTAGTTAGTTATAAACGAGAAATGTAGGAAGTGAGTCGCTCACGTATCTATCAACTGGTAGAAGAAAAATCATAAAAGTAGGGGCATAAAGTGGGGCGTTCATCAAGTTAGTGAAATGTTGATGAGAAGTTTCCTTTGGCGTTTTTCGCCGTTGTGTATAGGGCCATCAAGGGAACTCGGACCCGGTTAGGTACCCACCTTAGAGTCGTGAGCATTACAGCCGTGTCATCACTTATGCATTACCAAGCCCGTCTGCAAAACGATCTCGAGGGGTTTACCATTGACTTCACCTGTTGAATGAGGAACAAAACCACCATACACAAAACTGAAAGAGACCGACGTTTAACTTGTCCCGACGTGAAAAATGACTATCAGTCTCGATCAATTTGCGTCCGATATTCCATACTACCGACGACTATTTATATCGTAACTAGCTTAGAGCTCTTGGGTTTCTCGATAAAGGAAAATTAAATCTCTTTGCTGCCGTGCATCAAGGACGATACTTCAAAGCGAGACCTTTGACGTTATTTAAAAGAAGAAAAAAACCGTTCGCTTATCTTTTATGTCTGCGGATGGATCATGGTCGATATCTTCTTCTCGTGATCCTGGCAATTATCGCGTGGAAAATTTTTTCTCCGGTGCGAATTTATCAAATTACTTTGCGCCAGTCAGAAGGAGAACATTAGGATTGGTCGAAAACAAATTTAATCCGCAATAGAATCCGACATTCTAATTTTGTTGGAAAAGGAGGATTTAAAAAGGAAACGACAAAGGTAAAGCGGAATAATATGTAAATGTAGAGTAGTAGTATTATATTAGCAAGACGTTTCAACGAAATTGAAACTGCGTAAACAGAGTATCAAATTGAAGCTGACTTTTGTACGATGCCGGAATTTGACCTGACGAGTTTCTTTTTGGATGATTAACCCAGTATTACTTGCCCAATTACCGCTCGCAGTAGGAGGGCTGCGTAGGTACCTGTTAATTAAAGTGATTTCTGTTATTTTCTTGCGAACAAAGCGCCGTCTCTTTTTTATCAATATTGCGTTGAAATAAGCGAACAAGTGTAGTGTTTTCTCAATTTCGTTGTAGGTCGTAAAATTTTACGACCTACAACGAAATTGAGAAAAAGTATTATTATGAGTAGATGTGTAGATTTAGTAACGAAAAAAGTTGTTGTGTTGTTGATGTGGTTTAAACAATTTTAATTGTACCTCTTGATCGGTTGATCGGTCGTGAGGAATGGTTTAAAATTTAAGGAAGGAGTATTGAAAGGACAAACGTATAATTAAAAAAGTACCAAGTGGAATATCGCCTTCGTCGAGGAACACAATTTATCGAATGAATTAGCGAATCGGCAGAAAAAGAAACAGAATAGAAATATATTTAATTGCGGCAAACGCGACCAAAATGGAAGCCATAAATAACTTCGACCACTTGTTTGCTTCCTCAGCATCTGTCACCGAAGGCAAAGCCAACCCTCCGCTACCCTTTTTGCTCCACCGACATGACGCGAATTTACAATAAGGCGCAAAAAGATGAGAAAAGAATGTAGTGACAACTTATAAAAATATTCAGTTAACGTAACGGGGTCCCGCGACATAATATATGCCATAAACTTTGAACCGTTATAAATATTTCAGGCCATATTTTACTTTGCCTCGCAATTCCGGGCAGATCGTTCCGAACAAAGCTCACAAATCACTAGCTTAATTAAGTGCTTTACCAACTTAATCTGGAATTTGTCGAACCGATCTCTTTCGCGAATTGGCAGATATCGAAATTAATAAATAGAGTGTTCGTCAACCGTTAAAATCTATTGTGTCGCCGGTTTAACGTTCATATTGGGAAGCGGTGCGAAAAAAGCGTTCGTTTGATAACTGTCTCCTGAATTGAACGAGATTCCGAAAAACCCCTTTGTTTCTGTTTAGCCGCTCTCGCAGGAAAAAATTCGTTTCATCAGAGAGGAGCGGCATAAAGCCGCGAAAAGGCACAAATCGTCGCCCATTCATCGATTTATCAATAATAAAACGTTAACTTCGTGTCTGTCCGCTCTTCCAACAATCCCATTATCCGTTCTTTTAACAAAGAAACTATTTAAAGGATAACTGAAAATCGATCGGAGACGGCAAAAAATCGTGCACCCGGAGTGAATGGTGCGTCAGCTGGGTGCAGTTAGGAAGGACGAAGGAAGAACAACAAGTGAGATGGGGCAACTCGGAACACACTTCACTACACCGTAGAGAAATAGGTCACCGCACGGGGGGACAAGATAAATGAAGTGCGAACTGGAGAAAATAAGAAACTCCCAACGTTACAATGGCGTTCGCCCCGTGTAGCGGTGCAATGACAATGAGAAATTTTTAAGACCAGCACGCTCGTCGCCAATCTTGCTTTTAATTCGGTCTCGCGTTTATGAAATAATCTTCGCACTCCCAAAGATGACGGTCTCTTTTATGGATTGCTCGACACTATTCACCCAATTACGACCAAAAACGATGAGATCCTGCTTTTAAGAGCGTTGCATTGACGGATTCAGTTTTATTGAGCCTCACGAGGATTGTTTTGTGTTGACAGAAGAGAGGAGACAGTTGCACGATTATTAATACTTGATGCTTTAGATTCAGTGGTAAAACCTATTTATTCTGGGATAATTATTGCTCACAATTACAGTATAACAAGAGCACATCGGACATCGTTGACGTTTCTTTGACATTTCAGCGAAAAATCTGCTTACCAATGGGGTCGCGTTTGGCAGTAAAGTTTTATAAATTTTCTCCATTATCAGATAATAACCTTCTATCTATACAGGGTGTCTTAAAATTATCGTATTCCGCGTTCGGGGCTTAATAGGGGACATCCTGTTGATTAAGTAAAAATGTTTTAAAAAAATTGCTGTCACTGAAAAAAATATCAAAGTTGCCAATATTTGTTCAAAAGTACCTGATTAATATTCTAGCTATGTTGTACTTCCCTTCTGAACAAAAATTGGAAAAATAAAACTTTTATTTTTTCGAGATAAAACTGTTTTTTCAAGAAATGTCTTTTCATTTATATTTTAATATTTTACATAATCATTCTCACCATATTTCAAAATGAATGTCAACCATTTAAATTTTTTATTTGAAAAAAACATGATGAAAAGTTTGAACCTTCAGACCCATATATCTTTGTAAAGACCCCCCCCCCCTATATTTTTTTTTTATTTTTTCGAGATTCCTGAGATTTTTCTCTACAAGACCCCCGACGTGGAATACGTTAATTTTGCGACACCCTGTATAAATAAAAATGTAAATGTTCGTTTGTTCAAAATCTAAGATCTCCGAAAGTTCTTCACCGATTGCTTTGAAATTTTGACACAATGTTGCATTCGAATAGGCGCGTGTTATATGTGCCTATATTATACAGGGTGATTCGCGTAGCCCGTTCGTTAGAAACTTTCTGATTTCCCAAAACCGTATTAGTATCAAAATTTGTAGCCGACTATAATCGACTACTCCAAGTTCAAATAAAATACCAGAAATCGACGCCATCTTGGTTTTTTTAAATGGAAAGGTTTCATTTTGATTTCAAATTTGTATTCTATGTTAAATTTTGAGTTAGAATCCCATGTTGTCAACATTTATCTATCATCGTTTTTGGTCTGTCATGTTTTTCCAGGGTTTCATTAAAAAATGTATAACTCCTGAACCATTGGAAGCAGCTAATTGATTTTTTTAAATTAGATTCCAAAAGATTTGGCCGATCTTTTGCGCTATTAGTAACGGCAAAACACAAAAATCCACTATAATAAAAATGTAAATGTTCGTTTGTTCAAAATCTCCGAAAGTTCTTCACCGATTGCTTTGAAATTTTGACACAACGTTGCATTCGAATACGCGCTTATTTTTATGTACCTACTTTAGTTATTATTATTATGATTAGTTATTTATTATACGAGTGTGGAATGTACGAAATCACACACGAAAAAGTAAGGGTAATTTTCTTAAGTGAAGTAATGAGTAATTCCACATGAGTATAAAATAACATTTTATCCAAAATCGTGGGTAATTGATTTAAATATTGTGGGATGGTTGTTATTGTGACATTTTGTTTTGTTTGTGGGTGTTATAGTGACTTTTTTATGTTTATTAAAAAAACTGTGAAAAAACCTAATTATTCCGTGAGTCCGAGTTTTTCTCTCACTAGTGGGTAAATAATTCATATTCCTTGCCTCAAATGACCACAGTAATTCGCTTATTACGCACGATTTTGGATTAAAAAAAATTGACTAAGCCATAGCAACGGGTGGCAGGGTCCAGCTAGTTAAAAATAAAAATGTTTGTATTTCGAATACTGAAGTAGTTGTAATAAAATAATAGCTATTTTATTTACAATGAACGGAATGAAATTCGCCCTTGACTACACCTCAGTCAAGTATCGAACAGATTCCCCTGTCAAAAACGTAATATATTTCAAGCGTTAACAACCCACCACCATTGCGAACACCTGCGCCCCGTGTTCACCTGAGTGATATTAGGGTTTATTCTGGATGGGTGTAATTAATTCCTTTAAGACTGGCATTGTTCCGTTAGTTAAATTTATTCATTTATTCATAATTTTCCATCATAATAAACGGACGAGTTTAAAATACGGAGCCTCTCTAATGTACTCGTTCCAAAAAACGATGTGTTTTTATGAAAATGATCAATTACAAAATGCAAATATGTTATAAAAATTTTATCGGGACGGTATTTTATTTTCAATTTGGATGTTTTAAGTGGCGCGAAAAAATTGCATCCGTTAACGACGAACCCAAAATTAATTCCACACAACAATCAAAAGATAGAGCATGAATCCCAAATCATTTCTTATTCACCAGATAATCGATTAAAATCGGTCGAACGTAATCGGACTTGGTCGTCGGCAGTAAATCACCACGTCCAAGAAATAGTTTTTGGGGAGCAACAGGCTTTATAAGCAGCGGCGGCAGGAAGTGATCGAGCAACTGGTGGTCGCAGTCGGCCGAGGAAAATATTACACATGCAACAGCGTAATTGGCAGGTGTCCAGCCTCCACCGGAAAATTACACACGCGGTTTTCCGGAAAATGCCTCCTTATCAGGAGGAAGCTCCGCTTCGCCTTTAAATAACCCGCCGCTCGACTTTCAATTTGAATGGTCTTTTTTATCATCGGCGAAACTTTCCCCAAGAAAGCTCTCGGCAAACTTTTACTTAATTGAGCCTCATCAATATTAATTTGTCTTAAATACTTTCTATTTTGATTAATTTTTCGAAAGTCGACATGTAACCGAGCTTTTTCATTAAAACCGGCTGAATTTTATATTCGATAAGAGCGTCGTGATAAAAAAAGGTTCGTGTTGTCCGTAATTAAAACTTTGTACACAAAAAGTGCTATCGGAAGCTCCCGGCTGCGAAAAATTTACCTACGAACCCGGCCAAAGCGGGTGTTTATTTATAATTTCGAACTTTTTCTATGGCGAGCTTGTCGGAAGTTTTTACAGGCATTATTGTTATGCTTTTTACATTCGGAATGAACGCGTCGAAAGGAGGTTGGGAGAAATACGGGTGGCAAAGATGACGTTGAACGCAACACCTCTATTTTATGGTTTCTCGACGGCATGCGAAAGAACATTAAAGTTTGCGCATAACTGTCCGATAAAAAACCCTAAACGACCGATGAAATTACGCCCCCGGTACGTGGTAAAGGTGAAACACGGTTATTACTGTACACAGTAGTCTGTTTTCCCTGCTTTAGACCGAACATCACTTGAATATATGATTTGGTCCTTATTAAAAATGAAATAATAAATTTCGCGAGACGCGAACCCCTTTGGTTCGCTTTCGCGCCCGCGAAGTAGACGACACCGCGATAAATGTCACAAATCCAGCAAGCAATATTTTGGACAACGAGCGTTTCCGAAAAGGACAATGTTATGAATCACTCCGCGGGACATCCATTTTTCTATCCCGATAAACAACCAACCTGAATAATGGCAACGTCAGTATTTACCCGAGTTCCGATTTCTTCTCGCCCAGATTAGACGAGTTCAATACGTAAAATGTGAAATATTCCATCGGGAATCCTGTGCAAATTTGCTAGGCGTTACGCAATCTTACCCACCCACAGATGCATAATACATTTCGTCGGCGGCGGCATACAAATATTTTTCTTTGTCACATCCCAAACAGTCCATAAAATAAGAGCGGCGGCGCGGATCTGAATAAGTTTCCGATAGGGGCGAGTGACGGCGGCTTGTTGGTCATCACGATCAACGGAAAGTTGCCATCAGGAGCAACACGCGTCCTTTTATTGATCCTTGTTCCCGAGGTAGAGAGAGAATGGAGGCGGCGGTGAGAATGGCGGCAGTTTCAACATTCAGTGATACGACAGCTGTCAGAAGCATGCTTGGGCGAGCTGCAAATAATGGCGACATGTGTACCGGCGGCGTACGATCTGAACCACCAGCGCAAGTAATATGAGGTGTCACACCACATAAAAATATCCAGAAGGAATGTAATGTGACTATATGAAATTTTTATGATTTCGGGGTTTTTTATGTATGGAATACCTCCTCAAATGGAAACATTGTAAATGTGACGCCCGACTGAAAAATGATCCGGACCGACGGAATGAGGAGGTCCTTCCTCCGGTCTCGGTCCGAATTGCAGGACTCGATCCAGGACGTCGCCTGAAATTAACAAATTGTACGGTTCGAGGGTCGTTTACTGGATAAAATTACGCCCACGGACGAAATTAATTGGGCGGTTTTTCGCAAACCTTCGAGGACGTCGTCACCACGAACCAGACGGTTTTTCATCAAGAAAGTGTTATTTCATTCATTCATTTGCTCCATATTCTATTTCATCGCACTCAATATGGATACGATTTGTAGGCTGGCGCGGCTAGCGAGGTCGCTGGGTAGTCTGGAGTGGGTGGGAAAAAAATGTAAACATCAGATACGCCAAGAAATTGGAAAATTGGGATTAATAATTATTGTATGAGTGTAAACCAATATGTAAATGGTGGTAACCGTTGAAATAAACCTACCTAAGTGCATTCGAGATCTTGACATTTGAAATAGTGATTATTAAATTTTTATGTGAAGATTCCATTAAAACTTCTCCAAAGCCAACAGAGAATATAATATAGGCCTGACATTGTCGACCCACCCTTTATTATAAAGCTGATCAAATATTTGTACCAGATTTAATTCAGACATACTTTTTGTCAAGAGAAAAGAACGGATCTTCGGATCTTGCTCAACTTTAATACGTTTTCCCTCGAACTGCAGCTCAAGATGTAATATGTCTGCTATTTATTTATACTTTGTTTATCTTCTTTTTGGTCGACTGTTGAGCCCGACTTTTCACTCAAAGCGACCGGATACTGGTGTCCTAAAAGGACGAAATTGTAACTCCTTCAAAAATATGTATGTGCACGCTGGTAAGAGGATTTGCGTCTTTATTTTATAAAGAATGAATACAAGGAAATATGAAACGTCAAGATTTCGCGTTCGAATCAGTTGGCAGAAGAGCTCTACGAGAAGAAAACATATTTTTCGTGAGGCTATTAAAGAATAAAACTCGTTGATATGTATGTGATGGGACGTTTTTCCGGGAATTATTGCCGGGAGCCCATATATATTTTGTAAAACGACGCGTTCCTTTCATCATTGACTTTTCCGGTGCAATCTCAGGAAAGCGGCTTCAGCCCTCGGCTCCGGCCGGCCTCATTAAGTGGTTTCCCCTGGTAACGGTCGTCGCAAGTCGTCGGATCCCAACTGGTGGTATTATGAGCAGCCAGCAATTATTGGAACAGTCATACTCGCGACAAAAGTGAGAACATAAAAGACGTCGTAATGTGCAGGACTTCATTCGGTAGAAGAAGAAGAAGGTCCCAGTTCGCTCGGGTAATTATTTTATAAAACGATCCAGGAGAGACGGTTTTTTTTCGAGACGGAGATTTTTCAATATTTGGCAATGTCCCCCGATCATAAAAAAGATTTATCGCGAGCTCCATTCGATTCTCATTCTTCACATAAAATTCTCTGTTGAACTTGATCCATCCGATACTTTTTTCCGTGATTAAGTATGATGGAAAACAAAGCGATGAAACGTTATTTATGAGTGAAGTAAAGTTTATTGGAAGGCAACAGCTTCGCTCTTGAAAGTTCTCACAGTTAAGAACCTGCCGTGATGGAAGAAAAATAAACGGAAAAACTCTCAATCATTATCTGCGTCTATTATTGTGTTGAGGATGCAAAGTTTGGGGATGTTGTTCGAAAGAAAAAAGAGAAAACAATTCCCTGCTGGTGGGCTAAGGGTGTCAGAGCGGTAAACTGTCACGAAGAACTTCGGACCTCGGTGCTCGGATTTCCCTTGGGAACTGGCGGATTTCCCTGAACAAATTTTTTATTCACCTATATACGTCGTCTTTGATGATCAAATGACACGAGTCGATCGGGAGTCGCTCACAGACAAACAAAAATGAAACTATTTCGGAAAGTTGCAGTCTTGCAACACAAAGGGATACTCCTGATGTAATTATGTGAGGCCGTGTATAACGTAACCGAGTTTTCAGCAACCCAATTTATCAACGAATCAGAATCGTCAAAGAACCTGTAATACAGATTAAAATCTCTTTTAAAGCGATTTTCTCCAAGTATCTTCTTCTCAAATAACCCGCATTCTGTCATCAGATTACCGAACATCTGAATACGGTTCATTTGTAATGTCATCAGTAAATCTGCATTCCCCGAGAGAACTAAAACAAGCCAACAAAAACAAGCACGCGTAAAATCGCGAGTCGTGCATCTTGGTTGATGAGAAGAACGTAGGTTCGTCGATATCGAAGATTTTTTTCTTCCAAGATGCACCCCTCGGTTTTCCCGCGCGAGTTTTCATTTTAGATATCGATCAAGTTTTCCTTTCAGCAGAAACTTACATATTTAAAGCGTGAGATTAGATAGAGTCAGGTAATCGAAACGACGCGGGTTAAAGCGTAGCGAGGTCCTTTGATCACGGTGATGTGTACTCGGCACAGATGATGGGATTGAGTTGATAATTTGGTGTTGGGCCAAACTCAAACCGCTGCCTTACCGTGTTTACAATGTTCGAGATCACTGGTTCTGGCGAAATTTACATTAAATTTAACGTCTTTCGACGAACCTCAATTTTTTCCACCACAAACACGAACCGAAGTCTCTTTTCCAATTAAAAACCGCCCCCCCAGAATCGAACGCGAACAACGTAAATACGAAATAATAAACGCGACCTAATTGATTCTGACAGAGGGGAAACGAGTCACGTGATCTATAGGCAAACTTAATTATTGCTCGCCAAAGTGCTTATGCCGCGTTACTAACTAATACCTAACTTCGTGATGGTGTTTCAAAACTTGTTAGCAACCTATAACCTCCGGTTAAATAAATAATAAAAAAATAAGAAAATCTCGATTTGGCCCAGATCTGATATCCTTTACGTTGTCGCCGAAAGTGAAGGTGAATAAAAAGATAAATTTGTTTAGGAAAAATCTTGGCATGTTGATAAAATTAATTGATTATCAAATTGAATTTTTAAAACTGTTTGGTATCTCGGAATAAAGAATTAGAATTGAAATTGGAAAGAAATGAAGTACTTAGCATAATGGAAAGAACTTATTGATAACTGTAGAAACAAGAATCCAAATGTAAATTTCACTTTCAACCATGTCCCATTAGAGGTATTGGTAATGGTGTGCCGCATTGTTATGATTATGATTATGAGACGAATAATCGGTTTGATAATTCGTTTCGATATTTCGATAATGAATAAATTGTTCTTCCTTTTAAATTCTAGTACATTCAAATTTAGTGGGTTGGCACTTCCGAATAATTGGTACGGCTAGTCATTTGTCAAAAAATTGTCTGTTGATTCGTGACAATAATAATTTGATTTATTTTGACTTTTGATGTGTCATATTTAAATTTGACAGTCAAGTGTACCAACATGAAATCGTAAATGTGTGGCCAAACGAACAAAATTAATCATTAAAAGTCACCCGGTATAGTCTATTCACAATGACTGTGATTTATTTTTATCATGTTGGATAAAGTGACTCCATTTTATATTTTTTCATGTCAGAAATATGACATAACTGTTCCGACATTCAAATTTTAACAATGTTGTCCAATTTAATTTCATTCAAAAATCCTGTTTTTAATCAAGTATTATTTATTACTTCAAGGCTGAATTTAATGTCTTTTTGACTGGAGGGTGGATTCCATCGATAAACTTTTCAAATAACCCTCGTATAGTAGAAAGACTCAATACCAATTCTATGTAGTTGTTGAAACAACACAAACAAATAAATCTATGTAAACATTAATTAAGCTTTTCCCATTTCAATTAGTTATTGAAAATGATAATTACATTGTTAATGAACGATATTTAATATAAAAAAGTAGTTTTCCAATCTACAATTTAACGATTATCACGTCCTCGCAGACAAACAAATTAGTTTCAGTCGAGTCAGAACGAAACGTTTTTATTACACCTAGTTATAACATCGACAAAAAATAAATGAAGGGTAAGATGCAAAGTTAAGTGTATTTTAATGATGACTCTTAGTTTAGATTTTCTTGCTACTGTTTCCTTCGGTGATTCAAGTTTTTCGTCGACTGCATAGAGTTGTAAAATGATTTTCTCCACAACCATTAAAGAATGAATGCATTCCATACCCAGTGATAGAAAATAGTAAAACCCACGGCTGTGGGCAGATCGCTAATCGGATGCGTTTGAAAACAGTAAGTCGCGCATAGAATAGCAACGGCTCAACGAGGCACAATTTTAGTTGTCAAATATTAAAAGTGAAATTAAAGTCAATTTTCAAAGATTGTTTTATCTTGGAATAGTCGTGGAGAAAGTATACTCTTCAATTCAATCGGACGATTCCACCACTCGCCTACGGCTCGTGTTGGAATTTTCATGAATAGCTATCATTATACGCTCGTTGAAGAATGTACTATTCTCCACGACTATTAAAGAATGAATGCATTCTTGTTGGATATTCAATCAATGATATCAATTCCACGCCCCGTGTTAGAATATACTGAAATCCACGGCTGTCGGCCAATCACATCCATGGTATGGTATTAAAGATCAAATTAAATTCAATTTTCAAAGATTGCTTTTCTTGGTATAGTCGTGGAGAAAGTATAGGCTTTAACTCCTATTATTCACTCGGATGATTGCACCACTCGCCTACTGCTCGTGTAGTGTGTTCATCCTCTTGAATAATTTATTTATTTATTCTTTTTACAAACGTTAACGTACAATGTTGTGCACGAGTGACAAGACAGGTGACAGAACTCAGCGACTTTATCACTTTCTATTTGTTCGCCGTAAAAGTGCTGATCTCGGGTTCAGACGTGCACACATTAAATAGATCGAGTGTTCTCCTCTGTGTACTCTTGTCGGAGGGATGTTTTCGAAATATGTAAATAATGTTGTTCTGTTTAATGTTCTCCGGTTATTATTGTGATACGTAGGTCGTATTTCCCGTGGACTGTTTAGTTTGGCCTCGGGAGCCCGCGAGTTCGCTTCCCCGGTTTGATTATATTTGTTTGTTCGAAATAAATCTCTGTCTCGTCCCGCTGTGACGGTCGACGACGAACATCGTTCACCGCTGCCACCGCGGAGGCGACTTACGTGCAGACGTCAGGACCTTCTGTAAATTCCTCCTCGGTACTTGACCGTTCAGGAATTGATGCCTGACGAACTTCGCAATTCTGGTGGTCTGCCCTTCCACCAACAGATGGAAGGAATCCGTTCGATTTCGCTTATGCAAACAAACACATGTTTACCCAGTTCGCTGAACAAGTTAGAAGACGTATAAAATCGGGAAATCTATATTCGGACGCGCACATGAATGTTTGTTATTTGTGCCGAAGATGCGCTGAATTCCCTCGGCGCTAGGACGAGCACGTTTCTCGTTATTGTAACAGGATGGCCTGTCCTCCTTCCTCTCGATCACCGACCGGCTCCTTCGCGTTTCACCCCCTGGCAATTATCACCACCAGTACTGTTAATTGCAGCAGCACAATTTCGTCCCCCCCGAAATGGAATTTCCGAGACGAACGGACCCACCTCCAGATTTGGTTTTCCATTCGACGCAACTTGATTTTTACGACGACGGCAATCACACGATCCATTATGGGAGGGTTTTAAAAAATTTTACGTCCTAGACCGGAACAGTCCACATATCGATTACGCATAACGCCGGGACAGTTAAGAGCTTCTTGCGAGTCCGACAACTAGATCTGGAAACTGGAGTGTCAGACGCGTATAAAGATAAAACTTAAATTGCTCTTACATCTAGGATATAAGGACGAACTCAAATAGAATAACTCAACTTCTCATCAAGTGGGCAATAAACTTTACAATATAATAACAATAACAATAAATTAAATTTTACGGCGAGCTTAGAAATCGAAATAAATAGCAATTGCAGGACGGGACCGGAGTACACAACTTTGTTGTCTGTCGATTTAGAACTCGTACGTTTTTATGGCCAAGCATAAAATCAAATATCAGGAGCTCCTACAATTCACTGGATGTGCACGTCTTGCTAATTGAATTGGATTTAATTTACTCGACATAACGGGCGCGGTTGCAACAGCGCAACATTTAAATTGTATCCATTTGTCTTTTTGCTCTAAAACTTGATTGTTCTAAATTGCTTTTCTATTTTGTAATTGTTCGGACAACTCTGTACAGCTCCTGTTTTCATTTTTAATTCGGTTTTTATCTTCGGAACCTGGTCAAATCGCTTTTTCAACTTTCCACCGAAAAATTCAAATCAGTTGTCGAATAATACCAGTTTCGAACTTTTCTACGTGGGCTCACGGCTGTCTCGTGACTACGCGTTATCATTCGAACGTATTGTACGACTTCTCCAAGATAAGGCTCAAACAAGCGAAGTGTATTTTACCCTAGTTCCATAACGGCAAAGTTTAAACAGAAGACGGAATACAATCGATATCTACGGAACCAGGACGCCTTCGACATGTCCAGTAAGACAAGCGGAGTGATTATGAACCACGCTCATCAATGACATCCGAAAGCGTCATCTATAATCGAATTGAAAAGAGAAGGCTTTTACAAGCAAATCGTGATTAAGAAAATATTTGATTCTGTTCGCGGAAACGGAGACTCATCGTCATTATCTTATCCTAATTGCTTACTACTGTGCAATACAGGAAGATAAAATCCCTCCACGTTCGGCCATGTTTCCATCAAACTCGTTCTCAGCATGTTTGTAAATTCTCATTGGTTACTTTCGGAACCACTCAGGTATTGTTTTTTTAATTTCATTTGCGGTTTACGTTACGCGGCTCATCCGAGCTCTGAACGCGTTCAAAACTTTGTAAAACATATATTTCCATTACACTTGTTTCTGTAATTTCGGCTTGTTTGAAGTACTCTCAAGTGGAGCCCTCGAGGATTTTGATGAATTATTTGGGGCGTTTTTCGACTGAAAGGCCGACTTATTGCGTCTGCGCCCGAAACGCGAATCCCTCCGTTGAGCGTTGCCACACACAGGATGTCTTAATATTTTTACAAGGAAGAGCTCGAATTTGAAGACAACTGGAAGACTTGGTACATCTGTCACAAATCAAGGGCATGCAGTGTAACGGCTCAGGGTTCTCCGCGGAAGGAGACCGCGAGTGCCCGCGTAAGAGCGCGATAGCTCCCGTGCGTACGTTACTGAGCACCTGGGAGCCAGGATTACCTCACAAATGATCTGTGCATGCGTCCGGTCAACGGGATCGCCGTGTCATGTAGGTGAATGGCCCTTTGTTCGTTGTTAATCAAAATTATCCCAGCATTGGCCATGTTTTCAGTAGATGTGTTGCGCGGCGTGTGATCAATTTCGTTCGACGGGGATTACGTCCTCCATTAGGCAGTGCCCGGATTGTCCCGACGGCGATGTCGTTGTTCGTTTCATTTCCGAGGTGGCGTTAGAGTACCTCACGATACATCTAAACTTCAGGAAACACATTCGCGGTGAAATTGAGAACGTGTGCTGTTGATCTCATGATGGATGATTTGAGAAAGAATTACTAAAGTTTACAACAAAAGTGTATAGTTTTATCGGGGGAAATCTCGGAGGCAATCCCGCGAGATGAGAGATCGGTCACGTTTCACTACACTGTATATATCGAGAGGGTGCAAGAGGTTGCCACAACTTTTACTCTTAATATCGACTCTTATTACACGGATTACACAACCGACCATGTACCATGTCTCTGGCCGGTGATGTATTCCGACGACACTGATAGATGTTATTTCGTAGAAAAAAGTTGGGACATTGTTTCGTGACCTTTCATCCCTTTCAGCCTTGACCCTCAGATTAGATTTATGGCTTGCTTTGCTCATCGAGAAAATCTAAACCGTCATTAAGACAAATAAGTTTCATGTCTGTCTTCCAGATCACGACCAACTTTTCGATTTAACAAAGTAAATACTTGTAAGTTTTCCGTCTTAATTGCTTCATTTTGTTTTCGTATTTCAGATTAATACTGTCCAATGTCGCTCCTAATCCATTTTTAATTAAGACACGACGGCAATTTGTTCAATTTAATGTGGGTATTATTGAGAATTCTTATCGACAAGTGTCTCAGTTTTGGAGAGACTCTGAGGAATAAACAATTTAATCTTCGGCCGAGAGACGTGCCGATAAAACTGTTTGGAAAATTCTGTATTCGGTGGATTCAATAAGACAGGAGTGTAATGAAAGGACGTTAAATAAGTAAAAAAAGCTGTGTAAGTGTCCTCGGAGAATTGAGAAAACGTCGTCCATAAAACCGCCTCCCTTTACCCCTTATTGCTGGTCCGTGCTCATAACGGCGGGGCAACTTTCCCCAAGTTGTGTACTCCTGAAAACGCAATCCTCCAGTTCCGGTCTTAATTATTTTCGATGGTCAGAACAATCGCAGAGGTATTTAGTTAAATTGGTCGGCGTATCCTCCGAAGATAAAACAGTGATCGTGCGGCTGCAATGACATCACGTATCGCGCAATCGCCACGGGACGTGCGGTCGTTCGGACAGGGTTCGTCGCCGTGCTGCGGTCGGGGGGCACGTTTCACTTTAATTCCGCCACCCGGCTAGGCCATCTATTTATCTCACTTATATGCGCCCCCAGGTACGCGCCACTGCATTAAAAATAAAGGTGCCGCACGGGAATAACCGTATAATGTTATATAAAAAGATATTTTATATATCACGTTTATATCCCGGTAGTTTTCATCTGCTCGTATGTGTGACCTTTTTCTTTTACTGTTGCATTTCGTATGTGGGATGCGTCCGATCGAGGTGTTTTCCTCTTCGGGATCAACGTTCCTACGAGCTCTTCAGACATTTAGGATATCGATGATCCTCCTTTATACGAGATCGAAAGGAGTGTACGCTCCAACGGCACGTGCCCTTCACCCAACACGCAAAAATTCTTTCGTTTCGCAACGGCACGTGATTGCAGTTTTTCTAAAAAAGCGACTACCTACCCATTTTCGACCCCCCCAACTGTAAAACACACCATTACCTATCAATGTACGTTAAGGTAACTGCGATTTACTGACGGGTGCTGTAAATATCTGGGCGAGTGCGGTAACACGCACGGTTAATTTTCTCTTTTTACAGTTACTTTAACCAAGCTAGTTGTCGCGCTGTAAAATACACCTACCGCACGCAAACATCGATTTTTTGTGCTTCGTATTTTGATGCATGTGAAAAAGCAGCCGTTTAATTTCACGACAAACAGAGAACTTCTAACAACGAAAGAAAACAATGTCGGAATTACAACTCGCTCCTCGTTCTATTTTGTCGAATTATTTGTGTTGTTCGCCAAGTTCGAACTTTCCACGAGCGTCACACAAAAGAAACGAACAAACAGAAGCACGCACCGTACACCATCTATTTCATAATGCATGAGTAAAAATTCCCGTGAAATACGTTCGGTTAATGGAACCCCCATGGCCCACGTATAGATCGACAGTTTCTCAATAAAAGAAAGCACGAATGCAGGGCGAAGCCGATGGTGAAATATGTACGTGCCCAGGTCTAAGTGCGTAATTCATATTTTCGGGAGTTCCGAGGGAACTCCCGGCCGGGGATTGGCTTATCTCGGACGCCCAGCTTCGTCGGCGGATCACGGACCACCTCCTGAAAAATAACGACCCTAATAATGCTATCAACGTTACTCGCTCCACATTACGAAAACGTAAGAAATTGTCGACTTAACGCAAAAATATACAGTAAGTGTGAAATATGGGCCGGATTAGCAGCGGCCGAATCGACTCCGAGGCACGGATATTTGTGTACGGACCGCGTTTGGAACAACATTCGTTAAGACCGGCAATATCTGCAAGTTTGCCGAAGCGCCATCCTGCCCGCCCGGAGGCCCTCAGAGCTTAATTGGTTTCATTTTGCGTTCAGCAGGTCTGCGAAGCGCGAAGGACGCGCGAAAGGAGACTGATTGACGGTGCGCGACTCGTCCGACGCCTTGATTAAATCCGATTCAAATAACGTAAAAAATCCTACAAACCCTCTCTACCTTCCCGAAAAGACTACATTTTCAACAGGTAATTGTGAACCAAGTACAATGTTCTAATACAAAATAGGAAGAAGTTGGTTCTAATGGAATTTTATACTTACATATTTTTATTTTGAACGAAATTCGAAAAAAAAACTACTTGACAAAAAATAAATCAAAATCATAAATTAAATTTCAACTCGACTGAGCAGAAAATGTATGTTGGAGCAAATCTGAACTCGAAACATTCTAATGTCGTAATCATTTTTATTATAAGATCTATCGGGCCTAAAATAAATATATATTTAGAGTAGGTATAGGCGACATTCTAATTCTGTTAACAGTGTAAAGTAATTTTTGTAGGTGACCAATTATTATCCGGAGTTACACAGGTTACATAGTAAGCTTTTTCCCAATTTCATATTGTCATATTCCGTGGAGGGGGAATAGGGAAAATGCACTACAAAAATTGAAAATATTTTCTAACGTTAAAATGTCAGACGTTTCTTGTGTCATTTTCTATGCTGGAAAAATGTTGCAAACAATTGAATTTCCATAGGTTGTCCTAAATATAAATTTATTTGAAGGCCCGTTATTTCGAATCACTTTTCGAAATGTCATACTAAATAAGGTGACAAGTACCGAGTGATCAAAAAGAAAAAGAAAAGAAATCAAGAGAGCTACTTCATCTTTTGTTTTATCGAAACGTTTGTCTTAGCTTGATCGTACGCATATTGCTACACGCAGTCGTTTTATTGGTTGCCTACTTCTCAAAAAATCTTATTATTAATTAAGTAATTAATTATTAATAATTAATGCTTTATATTCAATGGTAAAATCCATTTTACCACTTATTCTGGGATAATTATTGCTTACAATTAGGTACAGTAAACGTCTGTCGAAATGGAAAAGTTGTGTTCTAGGTTAACACAGTACATCGTTGACGTTTCTTTGAAATTTCCGCCAAAAATCTGCTTACCAGTGGCGTTGCGTTTGACAATAAAGCTGGTAAATTACTCATTCTTATGAATGTAAAATGTTGCTCTTGTTTATTTTATAAATTCTCTCCAGATAATAATAAAATGCACAATTATAATAAATTGTAAATAACGATTTCTTGAAATTGGCGATACAAAACGGAACATGATTCTTATACGTCAAAGCAACAACTTGTTTCATTTTTGTCAACCGAAATACGTTGTATGTCAAATAAAAAATACGATTACGGAAAAAGTTTTTGAGATGGAAGTGAAATAATAATTTGAAAAACAATTGAAATAACCAGAGTGGTGTTTCCATTCGGCAATGATGTTACACAATCTCCTGTAACATCGATTTTGAAACCTTGCCAACGAATTTCTTTGCGTTATCACACTAGCCACTTTTATGGTATTGACTAATCTGAATATTTTTGATCACCGTTCTGACATAAATTTGAAATTGTTTTTCACGTCGTTTTACAAGGTTGCCAAATCTGAATTTACAATTTTTATGTAAGACGACAGAATATGTGAAGATTAATTGTCTTTTACAATATAACTTTTTTTATATGAGCATAACATGTTTTTTTATTCAGATGATCTGTTAAGGTATTATTTCGTTAGGAACTAGAGGACGCTAGTGTGCTCACGTACCATTCATATCACCGATAATCCCTCATAAAAATCTCGTCCGGTCACCGAAGAAAAAAAAAATCAACACGTTGTCGTGGTCCTGGCCGTCGACCCTCGTCGAAAAACAAAATTTCCATTACCTTCTGGTACAGTTGTAGCGTAGCAGTTTCATTCATGAAATCGGTGAACGTATTTGAAACCGTAAATAACGAGTTAAGTTGAACTACTTATTAATTCAAACAGTTCCATAAATCGCATTTCTCGGCAGTAACACTTTTAAAGTTAAAATCTATTGACGAATGTTGAGTAGAGCAAGAGGAAAGTTCACGAAACTGGTAAATACATTTTCCCTGAAGCAGCTACCACTTCACTTTGCTTTTATGTAGATATCTACGGAGGCGTACATACTTGCCAATGTTGCCGCCAGATAAGTTTTAATCCTTTGAATTTTACGGATTTCAAGAACGTAAACAAAATTTTAATTTAGAGTTTCAGCTTCTGTACTCGCTGAGAAAATATAAACACAACAAACTTATATTGAATATAAATATCTAGGTTTTTTTTCGATTCAACCGGAGAAGCTTTTGATCGAGCTTTCTCCGGCGATAATTCTATTTGGATTAATTATTTCCACTTTCTGGACGGGGGAATTTAAATAAATAATCATTAACATCACGGGAGTCCTCGTAAAGTAAGTTATGATTGAAAATCGTAATCTTGTGTTGTAGACTTTAGCAAACTTTCTTGTGCTTCAATAAATATTTATTTTTAATAAACAATAATTTTCCTGGACTGCTTTTTTCGTATTACATAATCTTTTAAACAAAATCATGCGATTCGTAAACCATGAAATTGGATGTGGCAATGTCAACTCATGTTAGAAAATTCTGAGAAAAATAATAAATAAATTCTACATGTTTTAGATTTGAAGAAATGGGGGCTCAAAAAGTGCAGCTTTGATCTCATTTATTTTAAATATTAAAAAAGAATTTGACTATTTGTTTTTTACTAGCCAGTCGTATACCTAATAATTAATATGGCAACATGGCCTTGATTATTCTTTCTTAGTTCTATGGATAAAAAAAAATAAATAAATAAAACGATTATTGGGATAAATCGAATATGTACCGGGTGAGTGAAGTTTTACCGCCCGAGCGAAAACACCCACTTCTAATTAATGTAAAATTCTCAAAAAATTCAGAAATGATTGTGTAACACTGTAGAACAGTCTGTAAAAATTTCAAAATTTTTAATGAAACAGGTAAAGATTTTGTTTTAATTCAATAACCGCTACATTAATTTGCATAATTTTTCAATGAGAGTCAGTTCCACAAAAGAAGTTGACGTAGGTTGTTTATGGTACCTTTCAGGGACTTAAAAATTACTAGAAAAGTGGTCAACAGATGTTTCCCAACAATGAGATACATATTTATTTATGACACTGCAGTTGTAAATCTTGGTCATTTTTCGCTCTTAATGTTAAAATTGGAATAATTCAAAAACGAATAATTATCTTTTGATGCGAATTTCATAAATGTGTTCTTTGAATACATATTGTGAATTATGAGCGTGTCCGAAAAAAAATTTTTTTTTACTCAAAATCGATTTTTTTAATTTTATGAGTCTGAATTAAGTGATAAGGGAAAATTGATTACACACATTTGAAGTCTTATATCAAGGGAATGTGACCCTAAAGTTTCGTATTTTTTACTAATTTTTTAATAGGGTTAATCGTAAAACTTCACTCACCCGATATATATTTTTAAATGTTGCCACATTTACTGTAACAAAAAAATATATCTTCTACAAAAAAGAAGATTGATTTTTTTAAATATTTTTACCTGATATTTTAATGACTACTTAACAACGTACTGCTAAGCTGTTCCACGAATTTTGGGGCATCCAGCACCCTGTATAACACATTTTAAAAGTAGTAGTAATGCTTTATTTACCCGCGCTTTCAGATTCCTGCAAACAGCTTTATCTAAAAAAAATAAAATACAATTCCTAAAAACCATTTTAAAAGTAAATAATGTTGATATGATTTGTCGAAAGATAAGTATGCGCTTTGTTATGATTCATAAAAACATTACCAGCTGCACTACATTTATTTTTGTCATGGAATAATGGTTGCATAGATACATTTGAAATCTGATAAATTATGTAGTTTTCAAATAAAATTTTCATTATCACATTTATTGCATTTTAAATTTTATTCGGTACCTACATGCCCATATTTGAAAGTATCGGATGTTCATGTATCCTCAAAGTTGGCCTTGAAGAGTCGATTGTGAACGCACCACTCGTCAGTCTACAGAGCAAAAACACAAACAACGCAAAAAGTGAGGTTAGATTTAAACAACTGTTCCGTGATCTGTAATCTGTGGTCCGTTCACAACCGACTCTTCAACACCTACTTTGAGGATAAACTTAAATGAACACCCGATATTTATTATATGAATGAAGGAGGTGCAGGTCTGATTATGCAAGATCAATAAAAATTAAACAATTTTCTTCATCAAATTCATTTATTCTGATCTGCAGAAATACAGGTTAAAAAATGCTGGATCCAATATAGTGTAAAAAAAGTTCATCAATGATGCAGTAAATTATTATAAATGCAGACATAAAATAGCATTTTATATTTTTATTCCCTTGCTCATCATAATTTAGCGCATAAATTTTGTTTGGCCTTCATTTGTCGATGTTTATTTAAGGATAACACACATGATTAGTCGCGGTGCGTAGGCTGATCGATTTTCCCTAATGTCACAACGCATTCGACCATGATAAACGTGCAGGTACGTGTCGAGGTTTTATCCCTTTAAGAGTTTAGATCTTTGTAATCTCATGCGCAAACCTGTTCGGTCTAAGATACGTCGTGCAAATCCAGGTCTTTAGCGATTCCCAAGTGTTGGATCGTAGTTATTCGAAGGCTCAGCCAGATACCCCCGTATATGTTTCAACAACATCATTATCTCGAGGTGTAGCAGTCGGCCGTCCTTTGTGCTCTAGGTATCTGTGTGTTTACGTTCGGGCGATGTAACCGAACCCCACCGTATCGAATTCGCTTGGTCGGATGACGGAATCCTCCAGGTCGCTAAACACTCCATCTAACTGCACATCTCATTGCACGACAACGCGATCGATGTGGAAGCGTAATGGCCATAAGGAGTGCGTGCGAGAACCGCGTGCGATTGGCTGCGTTCCGTCGATACACCTCGCACACGCCGCTCCTCTGGGCACAGAACGCGGCCGAACCTCGAGGGGTGCGTACGTCTCTAGACTACCCTTGCTGCCAACCCTCGACGCGCGACTTGTCTGTGCCGTTGGTTCCATTCATCCCTTACTGAATCGCTGGTCGCGCCTACGATACTACGAGTCGAACGTGCGCCCCCAACGTATCCATATGGTGCAAGTACTCGAGGTGGTCAGGTCGAACCCCTTCGACTTGTCCAATTCTGTAAGTACCATATTGTTCGCGCACACCTGCTCCTCACTTTCGCTTTCGCGAACCACAATCATTTTGCACACGGCGGGGTCCGACGCGTTCTAATTTCCTCTTATCGCCCATTGATGTGTCATTGAACATGCAGCTGGCCCAGATAGACATTTTTTCTCTTGCGGTTTTCACGTCACTGTCATTTTATTTGATTTATTTGTACGCGGTCTCTCGAGTACGATTCAATCAAAATCAACAATAGTTAGAGTTGAGAGAGTAATAATTGTGTCCTGTTGAAACTAGAATTATTGTTTTAACTAAATGTGAAGGATATCAACAAGATGGAGGGCCAGGATGCTGTTCCCTCCTGAATTAAAAATTCCTAGAAATATGACACAAGTGATTTTTACTTTTGAAGAATAAGTACTGCAAAAAGTGTTGACAACTATTTCTTGCAAAAGATATAATTAATCTCTCGTTGAGTACTTATTTTTCAGCAGTTTAACTTGGATTTTCATCCATCCCAAGTCTCTCTGGCTTTGTTCAATAAAAACTACAACATTTTATTAAAACAATAAAAAGGGGTTACTTTGTTCTGGGAACTTTTCCAGGTGTTACTTTTATGTAAAGAATTCTCAACCCACTTTTTTCAGGAAATTCGAACAAATTTCTTGTACCTGGATGCATTTTGTACACCGCCAGAAAATCTCCAACGCATCTCATATATTGCTCCAAGACCTATTCCTTGTGTGGTTCATATATCATAGCCCGTTTGTGACACGTCTTACCGTCATTGCTTTTGTCGAGTGTTGAAGTGTGAATTTACATATAAATTTGAAACGTAACCTTGAACTAGCAAAATGCATCTTGGTAACATAATCGATTTCATGATCTAGTAAATTTAATGTGTTAATAGTGTTTAACGATCGAACTTTACACGACCTAATCTTTTTTATCTCTCTTATCGCATCTCTTGTTTGAACAGTTCTTGATTAGTTCATGTTTGGCCTTGTATCTGTCCGTTGGTACTACCTGGCGTAGGAAAAAAGTCAACGGCGCACTGATTATTTAGGGGAAATTTCATTCTCCCCAGGCGTTGGAAAAAGGTGCACACTTAACCAATATAAATGAAACTATATTTACTTTCCTGTGTAAATTCCATTTATGCCTTTCATTTCGACTATTTACGGAGGAGGGTTTGTGCGAGGGATTGGCCGAAAATTAATTAATTAATTTCAATTCGTTCACTACCCTTCTCTGCGTACATTATCAATATATGCTTTGTCATAAAACAGGCGTAATTTTGTTGTTTATTGAATCGAGGTGCTCTCTGTCATGTTATTAATTATTATTCCCGAACGTTACATTGATTTATTTTTAAATTTCGTTCTGTACCATCGACTTCGCAGTTATCATTTTCCCGATAATAATTATTGTCTTACTTCAGGCGTACATTATTAATAGCCAGTCAATTACAACACAAGTTCATTTGTATAATTAATTCTAGATTTCAATTTTTTACGAGTGAGAGAAAGAGCGCCGGTCCGAAATGAATGAGATACAGGAATTCCACCCTTATGTGAGAATAATCACTATTAATTCACGAAATTTCGTAACACAACTAAATAAATAAACACAAAATAACACGAGGCGATAGCGAGACACGCGTTGTTTCAGGACAAATCCAAGAAATCCTAATGAAAACGTGCACGTCACTACGTGATCGTTGATCAGAGGGTGACTCTCCCCTATTTGCCGGAGGTCTAGGGGCCTGTGGTGCAAAAACAATGAAACATTTTTACGGCCCTTTCTAGAAGGAGTGAAGGACTGTAAATGCGTTTGTTTTAATATAGAAACATTACCCATTAAGTTTGATGGTAAATTATACCAACCAACCATTTCAGAAAACAAATACATGATTCATATTTTTTAAATGATAAAAATTAATAATGAAACAAGAAGTAAATAAAGTGTAAGATATTACCTTCAAAATGGCGCATAGTAGTGTGCGAAATCGATGTTCGCGCACTACTATGCGGTCGGAGGCCATTTTGGAGCACTAGGGCGCGAAATCGACGTTCGCGCACTAGTGCGAATGCGTTTTGGTTGATTTTGAGCATTCTGAAAATAATAATAATAAACTCTGGTTTACAAAACGCTATTTCTCCAATTTGCATGATGAAAATTTCTAAAGAGTGAAAATAAATCGCTATTGACACTTTGGCAAGCGCATTGACAAGCGCCATCCTATTCACAAAGGGTATACGACAGATCAGACATAATGTTCGTTTCAAACTTCGATGCGAGAAGACGTACTCGTATTCGGCACATTCGCGCAAACGAAGCACTCGCTCCTTCGTCGCTCGTGCCTCAAATCATGCGCTCATGCGCGAAAAATGTCTTCTCGCACTCATTTCGTAGATAACTATTTCATTTCAAAAAACATTATACTTATACGTTTTGGACTTTTTTTACTTTATAGATTTTTATATTCCTCGGTCTACAGTGTACAATCATTGATTATTGATTAGAATGTTTACCTATATTGACGTCAAACTTGACTAATTTCAGTCAGTCAACAAGAATAATTTACTTATTATAGCTGATAATTACGGTGATTATTTAGCCAGATGATAGATTATTTTTTACTCGTGTTGACAGCTTTAGCTCGTAACAATAAAAGATGGTGGTAAAAAAATATTCTTACAGTTTCAAATTATCTATTAACATTATTATTCAATTTTTAGGAGAAGCCTCTTATATTAATAACAGTCAACAGTTTTTTAACGATAACAGTTTACCTCAATTAAAGTAAATGACACCAAAATTTGCTTCTGTTTTTGTACTAAATACTACAGTATGACCAACAAAAAAAAAAAAATAACGGACGGCTATGGAAAATCATATTTCTGAAAACCTATGCCGTAACTTAATAATGTGTCAATTGTGGCATTTTGTACAAAAATGATGCTCACTCGAGAACAGAAATTATTCATGACAGAATCCTATTTTTGAAATAGAAAGGAAAAAAGTGGTGATTGAGTTTACCATCCACAACTTCGTTGAAATTTGGTAAAACGTGGATTTAATATGTATGATTGAAACTACGCCCTACGTTTTCAAAAGTGTTGTTATCCATAGCCACCTCATATCATTTTTTTTGTTAATTATATTTTATTATGACGAGAGACGCTTGACAAATTTACGACCTGATAATAAAAAGTTGTGCTTTTTTTTGTGATTTCATTTTTATTTTTCCAGACAGATTTCTGGTGTCGTAGCAGTCCGTAATATGTATTGAGATTATTTTATTTAAAAAGTTGTCCACAGCAAACTACCTAATATTTTGCAGCTGTTCATTCATTACAAGTGAGGTTACAACGCTGTCAAAAAAAACCTGTAAAATCTCTGTCTGGTCGTGAACTTTTCCAGCGAGCCTCGTACATTATTTACGGAAACAATTTTTCTTGTTCTCAATAAATAACCGGGCCACGCAGATGAGAAGAAAACATTTGTTGCATCCGAAATTATGCGTCCACATCGCATCAATAAAAATTATGCAGATAAGTGCCATTATTACGTCCCACATATCAAGCCTCATTCAATAACAACCGCCGAAATTTTCCATATTTTCCGTTCCGTGTAAGGGAGAAATGATAAATGTGGAGACTCCATCCAGACGGCTGGGAACCACTCTTAAATTTTACTTAGACTCAGATAACCTGGATTTACCATGACATTTCGTAGGGTTTCGGAACTGTTATGGCCACATTCGACTTTTTGCTTTTTTCCTCTTGCAATCCCATCAACAAGGACAACATTTTGCGCCCCGGGTCAAAGTAAATATGTCAACATTTTGATGTGAAATACCAAAATAAACACTTTTCGTCAGAAATCACGTTTTACATTGCAATGTCCGATGTCACTTTCAGTAGATTTCGATGTAATTGCTTCGGCCCTATCCTTTTAGAAGAAATCGTTTTCATCTCCAAAACTGCTCTATACATTTCCTACCCTTTCAATAATATCTCAAGCAGTGGGTCAGCCGTTCCATTTGAAGACCTCTTTCCTAAATTTCCTCGACGGATACGAAACGATCAATAGAAAATATTACGACATAAGTCGAAAAATATAATGGTGAATATGGAAACCCCGTAATCTCTTTTTGACACTTTATTTGTCATCGCTTTGTTTTCTCTCCAAAAGGCGTTTTATTGATCGTTTATCAATTTTAACTGTCTCCGTCCATAAGTTATTGTTATTTATTTGTCAAGATGAGTAGCTGATCCAGCTGAAATAATGGCAATTTATGGATTCCTGGTTTTGGTTCTGCGCTCTATTTTATCATGTGGTTGAAACTACAATGGACCGATATTTGAATTATTTCAAATATTATTATTGTCATTGGTGAACGCACTTTGATCCAGACCGCGGTCTACCCAAGTTCGTTTAATTGCAAAATTAATCGAACCATGGTTGTTAATTTTTCAGTTATTTGTTTTCATCAATGATTTTGGAAAATGATGCAGCGACATTCTGGAAAATTTTCACCGTAGCACTACAAAAACAAGAACTTTGTGTGATTCTGTTGACTTTGTTATTTCAGAAACAGAACAATAGAGAAACCAACAAGCATAAATGTATTGTTGTAGCAAGTGCAATTATCTAATACATATATTAATGAACTTGCTTTGTGAACGTTTTACGTACAATTTTGAAAATGTATTAGTTTCCAATTAGAACTTTTGTCTTGCTTTTTTTTAATACGTTATAGTACCCTTTAGGGACTTAAGAATAACTAGAAAAGTGATCGACAGATGTTTCCCAACAATGAGATATTTATTTATTTTACACTGCAGTTGTAAATCTTGGTCATTTTTCGCTCTTAATGTTAAAATTGGAATAATTCAAAAACGAATAATTATCTTTTGATGCGAATTTCATAAATGAGCGTGTACGAAAAAACATTTTTTTTTTTTACTCAAAATCGATTTTTTTAATTTTATGACTGAATTAAGTGATAAGGGAAAAAAATAATAGGAAAATCTGATTCGTTAAATAAATCGTTCGAAACATGCATTTGCATAACAAAAGGTTTAAAGCAGTGCACACGTGCGGTATCACGGGTTTGTACTTGCTCGAATTTCCACACTATGACTGGCCACCTATTGACATTGGGCATTTTATTTCAATGGCGGCTTAATTAGAGTGGCGTCGATTCGCGACATGCGAATATAATTCATATCTCACATGTGCCAGTTGCAGAGAGAGAATCCTGCTCTAATTTAGTCTGATGACAGGAAATTAAAGTCGAGCTTCTGTCCATTATGGGAGGAATGTTGTTATCGCCTATCTCCATAGTTACAGCTGGCCCAAGCTTTGACACAACACATTCCAATGTACCATCATTGCAACGGTGGAGATTTCAAAAGCCATTATCGTGACACACTGTCAAACGCGCTGAATGTCCGGAGATCCGCCACGGATATGCAAAATGACCCGACGATGCTTATCGCGTCATAAATGCCAAAAGCTCACAAGAAAATCGACAACAGCGGTAATAAATTATTATTTTCGGGGTTATTGAGTTGTTTTCGGAAACATGCGGATATTGATAATGTGTCAGTACCTGTCGGTTATTTTAATGGTGTTTTTGATGGGCGCTTAACTGATATGATCACTTACGAGCTCAATCGCGGTTCGAGCAATAAATATCCATCGACAATTCTCCTGGGTTCGAGAGATTGACCGAAGAAGCGGTTTTCTCTTATTTAAAGAGCTTTTGTCATTTCGTAATTTATTGTGGTATTAACCCTACCAATTGAAACAGGACGATCAATAGTTAGTTTCAGCGGCAGGGGTGGACAATCACTTTCTAAACAATAAACCCAACCCTCGGGGAGTGCATTCATTTTCTAAGGCTACATTTTCACACAACGAAAAATTATTTGTTTTTCAATTCGTTACAAATTACATGTCCGAGGATCGAAAAAAGGCGAGGACAAAAGGCTCTTTTTGCAATACAATTATGTACTTATTATTAGACATTTATTCATCACTTTCGCTGTTGCTATCGATTATACTCGTATACTCGTACGAACGTTTATTTTCTTATTATGCACCAAATAAGCACCAGAAATAAACGATACAACACTTTCTCGGACAAATCAAATACATACTTTGCTTAAATTTAACTGTCAAATATTCATTTCTTTTCGGTCAGTTTACTAGGTTTTGTCGGTTTCGTTGTTAACTTAGGTACTAAACAGGCCAACAGATACCGCCACGATCAGCATCCGAAAAAGTGCGTCCGAAAAAGAGTTGCTTTTCGTCCGCCTGGGAGTATGTAACCCTTTTTCACCCTTTCTCATTAAGGGTGCCTAAAAATGTATTTCACGTGTGTTTGATTTGTGTACGCCAGTGCTCTGGAAGACAGGAAATGTCGGTTGGCTTGTTCCTCGTTAAAAATTCACTTACGCAAGGTCTATGTAATGATTTTTCCATTAGTTCACGACAGTAGACTAATGTTTATGAAATATTCATTACGTGATGCATCAGGCGAAAACAAAACTCAGATCTTAAACTTTACACAAAAAAATTCATTAATGAACAAATATTAGCAGAAAACTAATCTGGGTTGGTTTTAAAATAGAGTTAATTTGTTATGCAAATGCTACATTAAATATACACTTTCATTCATGGAAAAGGATTGATAAGTTCTTATGAAAATGTTTTTTTCTAAGAAAACTAACATAAAGAATTTTTCCAGATGAACCGCCCCATCCAAGTGAAACCAGCGGACAGTGAAAACCGCGGAGGTAAGTTCTTGTTTTCCTTTCATGATATGCATTATTCATTATTCAATTAGAACCTACCAGTTTAATGCTACCACTGCGCAGCATTAATTAACTTAAATGGATTCTCAAGACATTTTTCTTCTCAACGTTCATTTTACACGACGGACTATATACGTAATACACTGTATAGGTATTGCAGCTGAATTACATTATTTATTCTCAAGACTAGTGGATCGTTTTGAACGATCAAACAAACAATATGCTACAGTAAGGTTTCTGTCTTCCTGGACGACCTTTTTGGGCCTAGAACACATTTGTGCTTTTCGATAATTAAATTTAGTACCTGCGTTATAATAACCCAACGACGTTTAAGAATTCCTCCCCAACTTTGAAACAAACCTCAATCAATCAATGTTAAGTTGGAAGTTGGTGTTTTCGTGTCCTAAACTTTACGATTACCTTAATTACACAACTGTTACTGCTGTTGCAACAATCCATAATGGACGACAAATTAGTCATATCAACTTATCACTTGTCTAACACTCGCTGACGCTTTATCAGAATCATTCATTCACGTTGTGGAGCTCAAATTTTTATCGTCGCGTTCGATAAAGACAAATTAATCGCATCTATTGTATCTTTCTGGATGCTTCGATGAAGCACTCGGTACGTGCACATCCGTTTCGTTTTAATCTGGTCGTCTGGCTCGAAAAAGCCGAAATTAATTCCCGACTAAATTTTGGTATTCGCTTTGGAAATCCGGATGGTGTTCAGCTAAATTTTAAAATATTTGTTTAAGCACTAATGTAAACGGATTGGCTCGAATGAGTGCGCGAACAAGATTTGTTTTTCGTTTTCCGCACGTTTTTTCCTTTTTACTCTATTTTTCTCCGGCTTTATCGGATGCTGCCGGCACGTCGGAAGTTAGTGGCGTACACACTCGAGGAATTAACGTTGGAGTTATGAGAGATGAGCAAGCGTTAAGCGTACAATTTAAGATGAAAGGGATGCAAACGACAATCGCTGAATGCAGGTATTTACATAAATCAGTGAAGCTCTTGTGTTAAGTGTGTATGTGCACACGCTTCGCGTGGCATTGCTTGTGACATTCACTACGAAACGTCATTTCCACATTACTATTTGACAGAGAAAAGGGGTGACGCTTTCTTTAATGATGGAGCTTCGTCGAGCTTCTTCACAAATGATGCTCGATAATTTAGACAAGGATCATAGAAAATACATTTTAATTATAGATCGTCGAGGATGACGTAGCCGTCGCTTAAAATAACGCATATTTCAGAGACAATCATTAAAGTTGAAAAGCTCGATAACGTTCGTGCTGAGGAAAAATCAACAGGTTCTAGCGTGTGTATCCGAATAAAAAGCTAAAATAAACTTTGTCTTGTTTCTCGACACCACACACATCTAATTTGGGAAACATGTCGACAATAAAACGACTATTTCCGTAATTTTTTCATTGATCACGATTTAAAATAATTTTGCTTCGCAAATATACTAGTTATCATGGAAATAGTGAATATACCAGAACTCGCGGATCAAACATTAGAGTGCGTTTTCCGTGATGGTAAAAAACGTTTACAAAAATATTCAGGATGCAACAGCTTTTTAGTTATGATTTAATCAAATTGACCAATAGAGCTCGATCTAATTTTCCCTTTTATTAGAAAATTGAGTATACTTTGTCCACTCATAGATTGCTTGACATAAACGGTAATACCTGTTCACGTTGGGAAGAACAGCTGTGGTGCAAATGACTGACCTGTTACTATGACAACTCATATGAAAGTTAATGCCAAATGTGTGCGATTTGCACTACTAATGTTCAATCCAACCTGAACAGGTATTACTAAAAATTTTCACTCTACGCTACAACAAATAGATCCGGCGCGAAATTTAAAAAATGGAAAGAGCAAGTTTACACGTGATGTTTTATTATTATTCTGCATGTTTGCACTTAGGAAAGACGAAAGAAAACTTCAGTATAGTGGGAGTAATATACACTGCGTTTTTTATTTCGCTGAACATACAATGTAAAATGGCTGTGTTCAGGTCTAAAATGGACAAGTCAATTCATTTGAAATAGGCAACCAAACTTACAGATCCATGAATCCTATGTTCAGTAAAATAAAAAGCTCACGGTATTAGATTTTATTAATACAGAGTATTTCATGAGTGATAATGTGCCGGACGGAATTAAAAATGCAACCCACAATACACTTTCGAATTTCCGAAAAAAGCTGGCTACTGAAATTAAAATATCCAGTTTTTTTCGGAAATAGCTAAACACAAACAAGAAATTATTTAATATTTAATGCATAAAAAATTACCTCTGTATCATTTTCGATGTTTGTAATGTCACTTTTAACGCGTTCATTATGCTAAATTCTTGAGGTACGCACTCACTTCACATCAAGAAAAAATCGCAACGGAACAGGTCAAAACACCAACACGATCAAAACTAATAACTTTTAAAACCAGAGAAACGCAAAACAAAGCTCTAAAGATGAAAAATCGCAAATCTAAATGCTTAAACCAGTTGACAGCACTGACAATTTCCAGTTTGAAATGTCATATAATTTATTTTTCACGTGGGTTTCATAACAACCAATGAGAATCAGTGGCGCGAATGTTTCAAAATATTACCAACACAATCTGGAATCTATGATACTTTGTTCATATTTTAATATTGTGGTTTGGGGATTTTGTTATCTAAGGAAATTTAAAAACCGGCATTCTATTCAATTATTTTCAATATTTATCTGGTCGACTTGTCGGAACAGACGTCAAAAGTGACAGCTATTTTTCAAGTAACCAAAACTGGGATAATTTCGCCAAAGGCAGGCGAAAAAATGTATCGAGTCTTCACCAGGGAATGCAAGAAGTTTCTTCTTCCGGCAATTAATGAAATATGGTTTGTTATGACTGAAAATTTCCAGAGCAATTGTAACCTAGAGGGGTATGGGAAATTGACGGGAGGGGTACGATTAATTGAATCTTTGTTGATGCAAGGTAAAATGGCGACGTAGCGTCAACTGAGTAATATTACTACCTTAAAAATCTTAGTAAAAAGTGAAATATGCAGGGCCTGTGAAGTGAATCGGAATCACAAGAAATTTGTCCTGACTCCTGTGCATCCACTGTGCATCTGCAACGTATTAACGCAGCTACACGAGCGGGACGCGTCATCGTCGAAATGAAAGAAAAGACTTTTAGGAACATTCTTGACATTGCAAAAAGCTGGAGTACAGGTTGGTTTTGAACAACAAATCAAGCACAGTGGCAGTTCTGAAAGACAGAAGACAAAACTGGATTGAACTAACCTATGTATTTTAGCATCATTATTAGTAAAAATTTAAGATCAAATTTTATAACTTAAACGATGTAGAATGCAACAAATGAACTAAGAAACATGCAAAATAAAAAGAATAATTTATAACAAATGTTCCAAATTACCACCTTTCATCTGAAGGAATAGGCGAGCTCGTTTTATTAAATTTTCCCCTGCCAGTCATATTAAGAATAACAGTAGCCAGTGCTTCGTGAATTCGGTCATTCAGTTCTTCTAAAGTATTGATACTATTGATAAGTTCGCGGTAAATATAGTTCTTCAAATGCTTCTACCGTCGTCATCAAAGGACTGAAGAAGAGCATCTTCAGTAGGTATCTGGCGTTCTAGCTTCTCGCTGTTCACAGTTGCGCAAGCATTTACTGAAATTCCATATCATTCTTACTAGAATTCAAACTGTCGGTTAAATTTACCTGAAATTCAAATTAACAGCGTCCTTCTGATTGGTCAACTTTAATTATTCTTTACAAAAGATCAATTATACCCTGTACTTTTTTTTAAACGCTATGGCTTTCAGTTATCACAAAGGAAAACGCACTCTAAGTTTGATCCGCGAGTTCTGGGACACCTGTATTTTGATGAAACTTGGTACACTAATTAGGTGTTAACTAAAGATAAAATGATGTTAATTTGAAAGAAATACCTGAAGAAAATACCCGTATCTTTTAGATTATTCTCTTCCGAAAATGCATTTCTTTTTATTCTTGACGATCAATTATCATCAATTCCTTCAGTAAATCGCAGCATTTAAAGTGTATTAGAGACCGCATTATCGAAATGCGAGAAACAGGTCATCGCTCATCGTGTGGAACAAAATGTGGCCACTGTGTTACGGTGTTGTCGTGCCCGGTTTGAAGACCAATGTTACTGAAACTTCCACCGTTTTATCTTAGTTATGGCCCAATTATTGTACAAAGTTTCATCAAAATATGCTATTTCTGGATGTTGCATTTTCCATGATATATTTTAATTCTTTCATTCACTGTTTTTTGTCTCTAATGTAATTTATTCACGCGGTTCTTTTCGTAAACCGAATTTCAAAAAACACAATGAAATTCTGGAAAGCCCTTCAAACGTGAGTGTAAAATTTTCGCCGTGGGGAAAAGTGCATTGTGTGTGTTAATCGAAACAAAGGGGGTGCACTACCCTTGTGTCGGTTCATAATTAATCACTTCCAACTCGGCCGACACGTCGAATTTGACGAAGTTTAGTTGGACGAAATGGATGGTTTGATTAAAATTTGGACGTCGGGAAGGTTAGAAAACGCTTCCTGAACAATAGGTACCTATAATTAGTTTTAATCGAGAAATAGTTTCTTTTTTATGAGACATTTCGAGTGATTTGATTGTCACATTACATCAATTATTTCCCTCCGTCGAGAGAGCTTAATTGAGCGTGCCTTATAGGGTGTCTGTATGTATGTATCTTTGATTTCCTATGGTAATTGTTTTCCTTTAGCGAACCATTCGCAACTAGCTACTCTTTGTTCTCGGTAAACAATATTTCTTCTTCATTTATTCGATTTAAACGAGCGACCGATATTCTGGGTCAACTTTGAACGTACAACCCCAGCATCTCGACAAACTCGTGGAATCAATTATGAGCATATTTTTCTTCCCGAGTTGAGCCCCGTAAAAAAAGAATATTATCAAAGCAAGGATCGATCAAGCATCAACATCGAGATTCTGGATTGAATAACCAATTAGTTTTTGTTATTGTAAGCCGAGCCCGGAGGTAAAGAGTAAATCAATAAATTTTGGTTACAATGTAAATGATTTTGATTAAACTCTGCGCACAGTTCAATCCCCTCGTCGCCACGTCCCTCTTCATTCGGCGCACTCTAATTTTATCGAAATAAAAGTCCCTCATCAAAAACAGTAAAACGAGATTATCTCAAGCCTTTCAAAGATGTAATTAAATTATGCGAGGAAATAGCTGTCTCCGATTTTACGAAGAGATAGGATTAATTATTTGTTTCGATCTCAGGAACGGCATTATTTAGACCGGAATTGTGTCGCTCAAAACACTTCTTTGCATCACAATCATCATTTTTCATCGAGATAACACCGTCTCCGGTTGCAAGGGTTTATTTGCTTTTCGACTTCTGATTTGCTCGGCTGCTTAATTTTGCGAAAAAGGGGTGCCGAGAATATCCCTCGCATCTTAAAATTTCTGATTTTTCTTCTTCACTACAAAAATACTAGAAAAGTGTGTCGGTCGGGAAGATCTAAAACCATTTATATTTAGTGATTAAGCGGATTTTGGAATTTGACGTTGGATTTTGCGTTGTGACCCTCGTCTCGGCACCTCATGCAATATGAATTCCATCCGACTATCGATTTGTCGCAGAGAACCCTTAAATGTTTGACGATAATCGAATTCGGGATCCCATAATTAAGCATTCAAGAAAGACGTAATAGAAAGCTCACAGCGCGGAAAGCAGATAAGGTGGATGCGAAGTTAAAAGAAAAGAGTACTTTTATAGCCCAGTCAGGAGACATCGGTTATCAATTTAAAGGAGTGGAAGACATAGAAAGTTCATAAACCAGAACTGCTGAAGACAAAGAGAAACATCAGTCAGCAACAGTCGCCCAAGAACGTAAAGTTCAAGTAAATGCGGCAATTCACTGTAAGAAATGAACTCGATTCGAGATATTCAATTCCTCTTAAGCAGACGAATTTTAGGGTCGGCATTTCGATCCGGTCCTAATAGCCGGCCGCGCGTCCTCCAGTTACCAAATATTTATTGTAGTCGCGATGACCGCCAACTTTAACCGTATACATTTTTCATCAGAGCCACTAACATCCCACCGAACAGTCAGACTTGTAAATGTTTAATGTATTCCCCAGAAAGGGGGAGTAAGTTTGGGCCGCATCTGTGGATGCAATTTACATCAAAGGGGATAATTAAACCTCATTTAAAATGTTATCAAAAATTATACGTCTGGTTGCAGCGCATCAGTTCAATTTTATTATCGACGTTTGTTACGGCCACGTGACGCTTTGAAGATTGTCATTAACTTAATTTTCTCTCGTTTCCAAAGCTTTTAATTAAGTAATTGCTATTTCGTATCTCCCTAAAACATCGAGCGCAGGATTGTCGGCTGGCAAGCTTAGCTTTTCCTTAAAACTCCACCGTCTTCCGAATATTCCCGACAATAAAAATGAGACACAACAATCAATTTACAAAGCCTTACATTCTTCGCTCCCAAATCTTGCTTTCATCCTTCGGTGAACTAAAGCATCTTCGGTAGTTACTTTACGACCCGGCTTTTAAACGTTGTCAGCAACATCACTAGTCTGAACACAAACAAATGTTTATTGTATAAACATTGGCATAGAATTTCTCAAACGTTTCGCTCGAGTCTTGAAATTTGCGTTGAATAGTCCATCCAACAAGCCATGAGGAATTTCCGTATCGTTAGATTCTAGTTAGAGGCATAAATTTCCGGGGTATGCTCCGCAAATTAGAATGCATACGTACTGTGTCTACGTCCGATGCCGATAAATTTCATTTAAAATCTGGTAGTTTCTGGCAACGCTATTTTTGCTTGCGAATCACCGTTGCCCTCTTGTTGTTTTTTTTTGCTCTACAGTTTTCGAATTTTCGACCAGGAAACGCCTAAAACTCAGATTTTTCAAATCGACAACCTGTTGGAATTTGCGTGTTTCATGGAGCTTCCTCACACACGGTTTCCCTCTAAGTACTTGTTGATTTTTTGTTTCGAACGTAATTTACCTTGTTAACACAAAAATTATATTGATTGTCGTTGCGTTTAATGGACAATAAATAATACCTTTACCGGATTCGAAGAATACAGTGATAAAAACACATTGTGTGGGTAGATATATACAGGTCATATTTATTTAACATCTATCATCCCTATCATGACTGGGGAGATACGTTAAAGATTTGGAATAAAAGAATTCACGTTTAGGTAAAACAACCGTTCGAATTTTCCTTTTACTATTTAAAACATAAAAAATAAGTATTTTCTATACAAGTGAGCAAAGTAGTGCATTTAATCACGAGTACGGAAGTTGGGCGTCTGAGCCGAAGGCGAGGCTCCAACCGTACGAGTGATTGAATGCACGTTTGCTTATGCGTGTTGTATCTTGCTCACTAGTGAGAAAATATTTTTTCCTCACTAGTGATTCAATTGCCATCTTTGCTCACTATTTCATGGAAAAAAACATATTTTTATAATAAGACCAGGAAATAATAATTATCCCGGCGCATCCACCATAATCAAATGATGTTTTAATTTGAATGTTGGGCTCCACGTCATAAAACAAAATAAGATTGTGTGATTCGAGAATGGTTTTCGTGCACCACTTCCAACAGTAATAAAATAAGAGAATAATTTGGATCGCACTCTGTGTTCTACGGCCGTCATCTACGACGACTTGCAGATTAGGGCGGCCGTCTCTCCCGACCGAAAGACGACGTGTTGTGGTAACGTCCGACGGTCCGGGAGGGTATCGGCGATAGAGCACCAGGACGCCGCTGCTAGGTCTGTTCTGATTACAGAGCTCGCGATGGCGGCCGGCATCAGCTGCGGCGGCGTCTGCTGGAAGTAGGGGCAAGGTAACGAGGAGATAGCTAGCTCCCGACCCGCCCGGACCCGGTCAAGTAAGACCACGTCCTGTCCTTGTTGTGGCGTTGTGACAGTGTCGTGCGTATTAGACTGTTGTAGTGCGTTGTTCCTGTGCAGCAATGGTCAGCTCGTTCGTTCGATGTATGTCTAGACGTTGTGTATTACCTCTGAATGTATAGTGCAAACTTCCATGTCTTCCGTATATACTTTAAAACAACTGCAAGGTGCAGCCGCTTCCAGACCTGTCAACACCGGACGAGAAGGGGCTGCACCGGCCCTGTGCGCGATAGGCGCACGTGGCCGGTAAGTATCTCGTAAGTGTACGCCGCGTAATGTTACAACGCAACTACCAGAGCACTGTCATGTACCCTGACCTGCGCCTTATCCCTCAAGCTCTACCTCTGTATTCTATGTCGCTGGTTAAATGTTAGTTGCCGAAAGAACGAGACTGCAGCACTTCCAATCCGACCTAGAACCGCTTATTACGACAATACTTTTTTTTTTACTTACGACACCAACGCAAAACTACCGAAATCTCCGTTTTTCTATTTTGCATTTATAACACAGTCAGTATAACACTCAAACGGGTTTCAAAAAGGAGCTCTTTTCGATACGTAAGGGGCAAAATAGAAAAAATATTGTATTATACTCGTTTTATAAGCCATTTTGTCGCACTTGTTTGCTTATAGCACTCGTCGCTGCGCTCCTCGTGCTCTAAAAAACGCGTGCGACAAGATGGTGTCTTATAAGACTCGTATAATAAATAACTATTTCGGAACTCACAACAACGGTGTGTGTGCTTTCCCAATCGTCTCATCAAATATTGAAACGTTTCGATTTTTACACGATTATAAAAAGAATCACTCACAAAATTATTTATTGCCTTCTAAAACAAGCGAAACGGAATATTTGAATAGACGACGCACTTTCACTATCGGATATCTAACTTTTAGGACCTGAATGGACGCTCGTACGTCGGAATGGCGGCGGTTCATTTAAATATGACCGTGCGACGCGATGGAATTTAAATTTGTCACTTTAGTGGAACGTTGCCGAAATAGATACGCGACAAATGGGGGCGGTGGGGTGACAGTAAACCTTGTGGGAATTTAGCGGTGTGGGCCCGATGTGCGTCGGAATATTTCACTCGGTCCCAGAGCGTTGTTCGTGTTCAATCGGTAATATCGAATCACGGCGCGAACAATTAAGGTTTATGAGAAATGAAACTGATTTAAATGATCGTTTTACATAACAAACAACAACGTGTCTCCACTATTGGCCAAAACCTCAACAACTTTTCTCGAGGGTGATCTTTATCCATTCGCAAATTGATGGTTTACTAATTTATGGATATAAATACCCAATGGTTGGCGCGGCGAGCCATTGGGTAGTCAAATTTGAGTTTTGCGCGGGAAATTTAAATCTTACTGGATGGAAATTTCGGTTGAGCTGCACCATACTTAACCAACCAATAGGAAACCAGTTTATTACTCCACTGAGTCGCAGCGCCGACTGTAGCAGCGGCTAACCTATATGAGTTATAGACAAAATATCAAATTTTTTGTTCAAAAATAGACTATTTCCTCTTGGTACTCTTTCAGTTATAGTATGTGTTTCATTTCATTCTGAAACTAATAGGTTTTAATAGAAAGAAGCAGCAGTTCATTGCAGATATGCCACCCTGTGAGAAAAATCAAAGTTATGCATGAATTTGAAAGTCAAATAAAAGTGTAAGCTCATAAATCACGTCACAAATCCGCCTTTCTCTCGGAGAGAATCCGAAACTTTGTACATTTTTACCTGTTACAGAATCCAGTGTTGGACTTTAAGTGGTAGCTACTTTGTAATGGCCATTATAAATTCAAACACGAGAAAAACCGTCTAAATTGTTTCAGTGGCTAAAAAAAGTCGTGGGGTGCGATAAATCGGCGCCGCCGCCTCGGAGAACTCCTCGGTATAGGTCTTGAACGAGCCGATTAGATGGCAAAGTTTTCAGCGTCGTCTAAATTGCGTGTCCATTATCTTAGCAGCCAGTCCTTTCGGCCATAATCATCCGGCGAAGGGTCCGGAGAGGTAGGGAGGGGGACCTCCGCGTCTGACGCTCCGGTTTTGATGCGTAGGTCCAGGATGATCCTTTGATTATGGGTCGTCCTGATTTAGAAGCGACTTTGATCCAATTACGCTCGACCACTCTTTCTAATAATCCCTCCATCCCGAAATCCGTTCCGATGAATAGCTCCAGTAAAATCGATCGCTAGCTCCTGAGCTCGTACCTTGAGTGTCAATATTAGCGGAATTTTATATGGACTTGCACCTGCGTTAGTTATGTTTATGTGTGTCGCAGGTGCTCTACTCTTACTAACTTCGTTTTTTTCTTCTCTTTCCTTTCTGCGACCATAGATCGAAAGCTGTTCGTGGGTATGCTCAGTAAGCAACAAACCGAAGAAGATGTCAGACAATTATTCGCGCCCTTTGGAACAATAGAAGAGTGTACGATACTTCGGGGACCCGACGGAGCTAGCAAAGGTAATCACATCACACTTTATAGATTTTTTAGTTTATTTTCTCATTTATTTCCATGTTGGCACGTTTCCTATCCGCGTACTGCGGAAAATTGGAATGCGTGGATCTCATGATTACTGTCAACTTTAATTTAGATATACGCGAATACTTCACTCGAGATGACAACGAAAACATAATTGCATTCCTTGGTGGCGCCCCGACTTGATCTCCGCCACCAATTTGATTTATTACTTCTTTTTCATTTCATCTCGTCAAACGCGGAAATGATATTTTTTTCGATATTCCTTTCAGCATTTTGCGCTTAATTATCACGCAGTTATTAGCACTCGCTCTCCCAGGATTAAATCCGAGAACATGACACGAATGTTTTCGCGGAGAATTAAACGACTGGATAGAAAATAAGCTCTCATTTTATTTATTCCTATATTTTCAAAATTAACTCAACAAGTTATGAAATAACAAACATCTGAATTGGTGCACAGTGCTGAAAGCCCGAGAATGCAATAAGTCGTCCATGAATGTTCTAAATGTAAATTCATCCGTGTCCGCACTTCGAATAAAATTTATATGAAGCAATTTCAATTTAAAACGCAGATTAAACGCTTTGATTTAGCAGAAAGCCTTTTTTAATCAAAATTAAAATTTTCGCATCTTAAAGACGGTCTTAAATTCAAATTATGCTGAACCGAAATGAAATTCCATCACGAAAATATTGGCCATTAAGGTGGAACGTAATTAACAATTTTTAGTGAACTTTTCAACATTACTCTATTCGTAGATACGTGTTCCGCCGAAAACTGCATCGATCGGTGAAAAAAAACTTGGGCTAATGAAAATCCGCGGCCAATTACGAATCAGTGCTCTAACAGGATTTCGTAAAGTAATTAATGAAACTCTAATTAAATTTCATTCGGCGAGAAGCGCCACCAAAACCGATTCGCCGGATAAAAACGCAAACATAACAGTTTCCGTGAAATCTCGATATATTTTAATTAAACCTACTTACAATTTGTTGCATGGTGATGCAGCTCGGGTGATCGCACCGCATGCACAAAGAGAAATATAAATTAATACCCAAAATGAAAATACGTATTCATTTATGTGAGAGGGAGTTGAAAATTTAATATTTCTCGATGAATTTAATGTGAATTAAAAATATCCGCGCTCTAATAATATATTTGATGAATAAAACTGTCGATGAAGCTCGCTTTTAATAAAGCTCTGGGTGCGTTGTGTTGCGCAAACGCGAAAACTAAAGCAAACCAAAAATTTAATATAAGCACCCCTCCGAATGCCGAAAACGGGCTAATTTGCATTTCGGAATGCGCTAACAAGACCTTAGCCCGGAGCTAGTACGCTGCACGCTGCTCAACCACCCTTTGTACGGGGGCGGCAGTGTCGCCGCTCCCGATGATGCCCTCAGCTCACACTTTGTTCTCAAATCCTAATTACTAGAGGGCGAAAGCTGTAACACGCTATTTAGGTTTCATATCGCGTTCGCAGTGGCGCACTCGGTAATTTCCAACGATAACTGACTTGTTATTTGCTCACGTAATAACTAACCGAAACTCTTATTTTCTATCGCAATTTCGTTTTTTGGGTCCTGCGCACCACTTTTGATTGCCACGGTTTCTTAATTGACACAAAGGCGGTAAACAGGATTTTTAGTTTCTCTCTAAAGTGGGTTACGGAGGCAGAATAGATTTTAAGTTAATTTTAAGTTATGAGGAAAATTCCTAATTAAACTTTTATTAAACTCTCGGTTGCATTTTATGATATCAGAAAGTTAGAGGGATATCAGAAACGAAACCTTACGGTAATCTTAATGAATCCGGGAATACTTCCTCTCTTATATACGTCTTTATATTAACTCATTTGTCAATTTTAATATTATCTTTGAAGTCGGAATTCGTTATTGCCTTTAGAAAAATCGTCAGCGTTCCCAAGCACTCTAGACCAAATTTAATTTGCCCAGAAGAAAATCGAACAAAGAGACTGTAAATTACAATCTACCTACCTGAAGTTTGTCCGCACCAAACGCCAATCACAGTGTCAATTTGCACTGACTCATTGCGCATATCGCATTCGTCTTTTTACGAATTGACAGATTCTCATTCGAGAAAATATAACTACGAAAAACTAAAACCGATTCGTTCATTGACAGAGATGAGTGTAAACAGTTCAAATAAACAACGGTAATATTATACCAATACTTTTTGTTCGATACCTCATACCCGTAGTTACCAGTGGGTGAAGGTTTTACTTTCGCTCACGCATAATTGAAATTCTATTTTATGAAAAAGAATTTGTATATTGAAAATAATAACTACGTAAAACAATTCATCATTTTACCTAATTTATCACAACGAAACCCACCGAATATTCCATTCCTTAGTACAACGTCCTGAAGGATCCGCCGCTTCTGTAAAAACTTGCAAACATCGTTTCTTGGAAAAGTTGCAGCTTTTTTTTTCAAAAAGGAGGCACTTGCCTCTTTCAGGACACAGGAACATATAATTAATTTCCACAACGTGTACACAATCACCTTATTGACGTTACAGAACTTTGTTTATTTTGTATTTAATTTTTTTCCATAACAACAGATCCCTCCGAACATGTGATTTATTTAATTTAAAATTTTGAATAGAAAGTTACAGACTCGCGATCTAAGGAAGTATGTCAGGTATCGAACAAATACTGCACGCGAGAGTAAGGCCACTTTCGTTCACTTGAATTGCATCGTCCACTGCTGCGCTTGGACGAACATGCAATTCGCGTGAACGAAAGCTTGTTTCTACTGTTTACTTTATATTTGATCAACCACCGACTTTTTTTTTCTAATTTGTTATACTCTTAGTTTTTTTGACATACCTACCTATCATGTTTTTTATTCTTTGAAATGATTACAGTTTCTGTTTTGAAGAAGTATCGGAACCGCCTTTTAGAACTTGAAACCATTGTAAAAAAAGAAAATCAAAGGAAATAACATATTTCATAGAATAGGGAAAAATATTTTTAAACGTGTAGTTGAGTTAGCACAGAAAAAACGACAGCTGGGCGAGTAGCTACTTTACATTTCCCGAGTTTTATACATACTGAAAGTTAATAACAACCGAAGTAGGATTTCTTTTCCGCCTCGTGGAGTCCACAAAGAGCCCAAAGTTGGCAAAGGTAGCGCAACTCGCGCCGACACTACCAGCCAGAAACAGATTTGTGTATTTCTTTGTGTTACGTTTTCTTCATCTTTTCCATTTACTGTACGAGTGCCTTTCGCGTTTGTGCCCAAATAAAGAATTACCGCATCACCTGGAAATAAACGGCGAAACTTTTTCGTTCCTTTTAAAAACGGCGCCGGTTTTTCCGATAAAATTCTCGACGGGCTTTGTTTCGAAGGCAAAGAGTGTGTCCTTCGAATTTACGGAGTGTTCCTGCGGGATGTGCGGGAATCTCCGGTATCGGAGACAGACAGTTCGCCGTACACGTCGTGTGAACTTTTAAATTTAGACAGTTTGTTCTCCCTAGAGGTCATGACAACTTGAACCGGTAGCTCGAATAAGAAACGACAGGAATGGGGTTTCGCCTTCAATCAGACACCCTATTTTATACGAAATGACGTGAAAGAGGCGCGATAATTTCATGGTACGCGATTTTTTTATGTACCCATTTCTATAACGAGATGAGAGTACATAAAACACGAAAAGAAGGGCGACATTACCACTATTGCTAGTTGAAAGAATCTGTTTTCACTTAATCCTCTTGACGCTAAAGAGAAAATTATACCACGTCATCGCAAACTCTCTATTAATATCCACCCGTATGATGTATTAATGGTAATTACAACATCTTTTAAACAAACTAATATCTATTTCAAACTAACAACTAATTAAACTTCTGACTATTAGTCTTGAAGTGTCATTCAACCAGGTGGTAATAATGAGCCATCGATTTTATTGCGAACTTTAGTTTTCGAGTTATCTGGCAAAGTTAGAATCGAATTTTCCTCATGTTCTGGTGCAACGTAATATGCAAATGTTAAGCAGATATGTAAGTACTTACAAGAACCCTAATAATCCCCAAATAATGGATAATACCGTTATTGTTTCTCTCGACTTAAGTCTCATAATGTTTAATGGCTACAATTGATTCATGAAGTGTGGTAAATATTTAAACCTGTCATAAGTCCCTGTTTATACAGGGTGTTATTGAAAGTTGTACAGATAATTTAACCACGAGCTACTGGCTTCATATAGAACTCGGAAAAAATATCTAAAAAATTCGGTCACAAAATAAAATGACATTTATTTTTCGAGCTACAATTTTTTTTAATTGCTTTTAGTCTTCTACGTTGTCAAACAACCTCGTAGGTAAAATTTCGGCATATTTTAAAAGTACACCCTGTATATCATATTTTATAAAACGTACACCAATGCGGTTTCCTTATTTTAAAGCATATTTCCTATAGGTTGCTTCGCATTGGCGTACATTTTATAAAACATGATATACAGGGTGTATTTTTAAAATGTGCCGAAATTTTACCTACGAGGTTGTAGGACAACGTAGAAAACTAAAAGCAATTTAAAAACATTGTAGCTCAAAAAATAAATGTTATTTTATTTTTTGACATAGAATATTTTAGATATTTTTTCCGAGTCCTGCATGAAGCCAGTAGCTCGTGGTTAAAATATCTGTACAACTTTCAATAACACCCTCTACTCGTAGGTCCTAGAAAAAATCGGAAGACATTTTACTGTGAAACCAAAAAAATAACGAGTTGTTTCATGTCAACCCACAAAAAAAATCGCAGGGTTTCAGATGTGGTAAACAAGAAAGTAATAGAACTAATTTTTCCGGAAATGCATGATTTAACCACTCTTTTACTCTGACAACCTAATAAAGAGATGCACCATCATCCAAATTCAGGTTTTTCCAGTCAATCCTAGAGGGGAAACGTGAGGACCAACTAAGTTTTCACCAACAATTCCAGCCCACACAATTATTAGAAGCTTTTCTTGAATATTTCCCTCTTTGAACCAAATGCTGATTAAAGCAGCCGTTGTTTATTAATAATTACACGCACCCTTAACCTTCACCACTAATAGCACACTGACACGATTAGGTACATCAAATAATGCATGGCCAACAAAACTGACCAGTACAACAAAAAACACTTTTTCCTGATAACAGGTAATTCATTACTTCCTTTTATTTTATTCGTGCAGTTCTAAAACAGTTTGTACGATAAACTCAGAATTCGATTTCTCGCTCCTTCGTCGCTCGTGCCTCAAATAATGGCCTCATGCGCAAAAAATGTCATCTCGGACTTATTTTGTAAATAACTATTACCACACTCGAATCACAATCTCTTACTACAGTTCTGGACTCTGAAAGTGGAATTTAGTAGTATAGCTAATGTTTTCAATGCTTTGAGCTTTTGTCAATAACATAGCACATTAAATAAAGAAAATATTTTATACAGAGTGTCCCACGAAAATTCAGACGCGTTTGTTTCTGGTGTACGAAGACCCTATAGGGCAATCGCTCATCGTGTGGGATGAAATGTGCCCACTGTGTTACGGTGTTGTCGTGCTTGGTTTGAAGACCAATGTTACCGAAACTTTCACCATTTTTTCTTAGTTTTGGCCCAAGTATTGTACAAAGTTTCATCAAAATATGCCACATCTGGGTGTTCCATTTTCCATGATAAGTAGTATATTTGAGATATTTAACCTTGAAGTATCAAAAATGTAATATTTTTTTCAATTAGAGAAATCGGATTCGCCCCTAAAAATTTTTCAAAATATTCAAAATAAGTTAGAGAATCTCTTAAAATTTAAAGCTTTATGGCATGGCAAAAGTTTCTGCACCGTGATTTGTTGACACATAAACAAAAAAATGTTTGATGACAAGTTGTAATGATTTTTCACAAGACTAATCACTCCTAATGAGTCCATCATAATATACCAGAAAGAAAGGAAGACTCGAGGCAGTGAGAATCCTGACTCTGCTCCGAAAAAGGCGGAAGTAGTTCCATCTGCCGATAAGATCTTGTCGTTAGTCTTTTGGGATTCCAGAAGGATAATAATGATTGATTACCTGCCAAGGGGTCAAACCATCACGAGAAAGCATAATGGGAATCTTGAGTTCAATGTAATAGAAAAATTCGCAAATAGAGAACATAATAATGAAGAAGAAGGCTTAAATTCACCACGGCCACACACCCGCGAATAGACAATTGTTGTCTAAGCTTTTTCTTTTGCTTAGATTATAAAACCTCTTGACTGTAAAGAAATTTTCAATAAATGAGAAAGTTATTGCAACTCCTGAAGAATATTTTACTGAGCCATCTCATATCGAGAAAGTATCAATGAATTAAATTTTTAATTTTTCCAAGGTAGATTTCTCGATGTTCCTGTTTCAGATTTCATAATTAATTCATAATTCTTATTTCCATTGAAAACATCATTGCTTATTAACAGTTTGCAACATTTAACCCTAGATTGTAATTGGTACGTCATTCAATAAAATTATCCAAATTTAGGAATTTTTGATTTCTACTTTGATCTGACCTTTTAAAAAATTGAAAAATAGTTATAATAAAAAAAGTACTTAAATTTTTCAACGAATTCACACTAAGGCAGCGTAGTCTAAAATTCTTCAATTACTTAGAAGTTGATAGTAACATACAGGGTGTTTTTGAAATGCGTGCAGAAATTTAAATCACGAGCAACTGGCTTCATGTAGAACTCGGAAAAAATATTTGAAAAATAAAATAACATTTATTTTTTGAGCTACAATTTTTTTAAATTGGTTTTAGGTTTCTACGTTGTCCTACAATCCCGTAGGTAAAATTTCGGCACATTTTAAAAATACACCCTGTTTTATAAAATGTACGCCAATGCGAAGTAACCTATAGGAAATATCCTTAAAACAAAGAAACCGCATTGGTGTACGTTTTATAAAATATGATATACAGGGTGTATTTTTAAAATGTGCCGAAATTTTACCTACGAGGTTATTTGACAACGTAGAAGACTAAAAGCAATTAAAAAAATTGTAGCTCAAAAAAATAAATGTCATTTTATTTTTTAACATAGCATTTTTTAAATATTTTTTTCGAGTTCTACATGAAGCCAGTAGCTCGTGGTTAAAATTTCTGCACGCATTTCAAAAACACCCTGTATTTAAGTCACACCTTTCATATTTAGATGTTGAAATGGTAGACTCAGAGCTCATCTCATTTGTCACCTGTGATAATATGATTTTCCCATTTTCTTTGTATGTTTTATGTGCAAAGTTGTGGTCGATTTTGGTGGCGACTGTAAATTGTTTTTTCGGTTGTGCCTTCAATTATTTGCGACAAGCTAATGTCGGTCGCTATCACTAGGACCGTTTTCATTTCTTTCAGTAACGAACTCGTCGCATCCGGCATCTCCTTTCACCTCCATCGGTGATATCATCAAAGCCGGGAATATTTTACGCTCCGGACGTCTTCCAAAGCGAACGGAACTCGTGGAATACACAATTCTTATTTAATACGCTATAAGTTTCTGCCCGAGTTACCACCACAAATAGAAGTGTTTTCCTGAAATTAAAAACACCGCGTCTGCCCCGGTCGAGTTCACTACGGCGTACATTAATTTATAAAACGAGATCAAGTCTTTGTTTCGTGAAAATCGCCAATTAATTGCAGCTCCGGGGATCGGATCTTGTAAATACACTCTACGGAATTCCAATATAGTGAGAGGATAACCCGCTCATAAAATACCTGGGCTTGCTGCCCTCGTCCCTGTTTGCTCTTCTCCTGCACACTTGTGAAAAATGCGCCAATAAAAAGAAAGAGAACATCCCTGTTTAAACTATTATACAGTGTTGAATTGAACGTTTAGTTTACATTGTAAACATGCGAGTGTTGTGTGCAAAACGATATGAATTCGAGGGTGGGTGGCTTCTGTTTGCGTCAAATATTCATAACTTCGTAAGACGGGGGACCGGCTTTTTCCATCCTTGACGAAATTAAAAATGGAAAACGTCGAAAAAAATTCCCCATTTCACCACAAACGGAAATGATATTATATTTTCTCAAAGACGTGCCAACTATAATTAAATAAAAAACGACAGTTAAATCTAATACGTATCTCTCACCCCCCTCCAACTGTCAATCGTCCTATTAAAGTCATTCGATAATAAATTAACTCTAAACGATCGATTATTAAAAAAATAGTATATTATATCATTAAGAGTAGAAGTGTCTCTTTTTGTGCTCAGCCCAGAGATTGAAGACCGAAACGCAGTTGAGGTCGACAACTGGGCGAGGCACAAAAAGAACTTCTACTCTGAATGATATACAGGGTGTTTGTGAAATACGTGTGTTAATTTTAACCAGTGGAAGAACGCGCCAAATCATGGAACTTTTCTCTATAACATTTTTACGAAAAAGCAATACAAATTGATTTAAAATTTGGAATAAATTAACGATCAAAGTGTATAACCGCCTATGGGTAAGGGCGAAAATTTTCTGTTGTGATAGAAACAGAGCTTTGTTAAAAAGTTCTATTGTTATAGAAAAAGATAAATAATCAAAATTTAGATTCTCATGGTTACAAAAAATAGAAACTAGTTAATCACACAATTTTTACCAAACGAGTCGTTTGGTAAAAATTGTGGGGTAAAAAATCTTGGAATACTTTTACGAATTTTACAAAATGTTATAGAGAAAAGTTTCATAAATTGGCGAGTTCTTTCACTGGTTAAAATTAACACACGTATTTCAGAAACACCCTGTATACTATTTTATCTTCAAGCGGATTACAAAAAAAATATATCAGACATGAACTGCAGTTGCAGTAAAATGACAATTTTAAAACTTACAATTAGTAAAGTCTACTAAAGTCTAAAGTTTACTTTTTAACGTTGAAGGGCCATCTTGCTATTTTTGATTTTGACATCTGTCATCCGTGTACCTGGGCGACTCGTGTTATTATTATTATTATTATTATTGAATAAGTCAACTTGTTACACCACAGTGGCACCGGTTAAATATTGGATAATAATTTCGTTATTTCGCTTTTTTTGAAGGCATAATTTAATTATTAAATATTTCGTGTAATTATTGATAAATAAATCGTAAGAAATGCTTCAAATCACTTTGCATTAGACTCGATCGAGTCGACTCTGGACATTTCAACTCCTAGGATTTGAAGTGTTTCAAAAAAAAAAAGAAATGTGGAGATTCGTAATAAATTTTTTTCGCACTATTCATGTTGATTGTTCCTGGTATGAAAATTGTAATAGAGGGAAAACAAAAACCATCTGAAGTGGTTAGTGGGTAGAGTTTATTTATCTTTAGTCTTTTGTATTTTTCGTCCGTGAACACTTAGGTGCAGAAAAGAAAACACTTGGTGAAGTCATTGAAAAATTTCATTAATTTAGCGTGTATTGCCAGAAAGACGTCCTTGCGGGCGCTTTGCTTGTTTATCTTTCCAGTGCACACATATCACAGCCTTTTTAAATGAAAACTCAAAGCAACCCCTCGGCCATACATAAAAGAGGAGTTGCCTTTTGCGATGAGTTTAGCAAAACAACTTGTTTTCATGTAAATAACGTTTACTTCGAAATTTTCACAGCAGCGAATCAAGGCGCTGTCGTTCTTTTCGTTCAAGCATATCCTAATTCGTCCGCCAAATTTATTTTACAGCGAGACTTATTAGTATTACAGACGGATGAATGTAATAATACAACGCTTGACGACATGAAACGAAATGAAACGTTCATAGATTGGTTATTTAATATGGAAAAAAAACCGTTTCACTTCGTTTCTTTCGAAAAGTTTTCTCTTGAATCTGGAAGTTGAGATTGTTTTGCGTTTGATTATTCAATAAGTTTCAATTAAAACTGAGGCATGTTTTTATTGGAAATTGTTCATGACTTGGGAAAAGGAGAGGATTACATTTTCGTATTTTCAGCGAACTATGGCGCAAAGTTTTCCGAATTAATTTTCTTGAAAGACATTTTCTTCGGACGTGACACTTTCCGGTATTTAATCTCGTTCCTTACATTTTTGTAAAGTAAATAAAAAAATTATAGTGACAGTTGCAAATAATTTAATGCAAAAAATAAAAAAAAATAGGCAGATCGTTTTGACGTGAAATTGCTTTCATCAATTGTCTCCCTACATTAAAATAATAATTTTTGAAACTAGTGCCACATCTGATAATACTCGACCGATAATGGCTATTACTCGCTATTACTCGCTCGGATGAATTGCGCCACTCGCCTTCGGCTCGTGACACTAAATACTAAATTATCCTCACAAGTAATAGCCATCATTATCTGCTCATTGAATAATATACTACCTATTATTATTTCGTATATGTATTTAAAAACAGCAAGAAATATAACCGTTAACCACTCCGAACGGTGACTTTTGTGTTATATTTTCTAGGAATTAAGCTCGGTATGTTAAAAGTGTATTTATTTTATTATGTTTAAATATTACAACACCGAAACAAACAGAATTATAATTAGATATTCACCGTTAGCCAGAGCAGCTGTTTAAAGTTTCAAGAAATTTTTCCCATGGATACTACAATGAGAAATTCAGCCAAAATTGTTTCCCTAATTTCCCCACGTAGACGTTCATTGTTATGAATCACATGTTGCCGTTGTTAACTTCACGGAAGAAAGAGATAGATTATGTATTTCTGTTTTCCACCAATAAATTGTGAACTTTTTGTACCGAAGCTTCACGTCTGCTGGGTATTGCATGTTCACTAGAAGGGTACCAAGTTCCAACAAAACATCATTTAGAATAAAGATGACTCCGAAACGCATGCTTTGACGCTATATTTTTTAAAATAAAATTGTAAAACCCAGTTTAATACAAGGTTTGCGATAATCGTTCCACTCCTAGAATTGTGGTGGATAATTTTCGGAACGCCTGTATACAGGGTGTCGCAAAATTAACGTATTCCAAGTCCGGGGTCTTGTAGGGAAAAATCTCAGGAATCTCGAAAAAATAAAATAAAAAACATAGGGGGGGGGGGGGTCTTTACAAAGATATATGGGTCTGAAGGTGTAAATAAAATTGTAAAATGAAAAAATGTGGTTTCTTTTGTGCAAATTTTAAAAATAGGTAACTTTTAATTTTGTTTACTTTTTATTATTCCAAATAATAAATATATACTACTATAATAAATAAAGTCGCAAACCTGCTGTCATTCTACATTTACCTCAGGTGTCACTGTTATTTTTTTGTAATTTGAACAAATAATGCAGTCGAACATAAAATATTGTATGCAACTCGTCCATAATGATGCTTTATTGGACTCTTTTATTTATGGCCTCGCTCGTCCAATAAAGCATTACATTATGGACTTGTTACATAAATAGCTATTTTGGTCCATGTAAGGACTTATTTGTACAATTTCGTACGTTTTATTTCACGATCTCGACTAAAACGATTCAAACAAAATTTCAAATCAAAATTTTCAGATATGAGTACAACGCGCACATGAACATAAATCGCATTAGGAGCCGCTCTACAATTAATAATTAGTCCGGAACCCGGAAGCGTCCAGTGTTTCTGGTGGCTTAACTGAGCCGTACATTATGAAAAAATGGAGTCGTTCAAACAAGATTACTTTTATTAAACAACTTAAAAATTCTTTTTCGGCGAGATATTTTTTAATTTATGGTGTCATTTTGTGTGTTTATAGGTTGCGCTTTCGTGAAATACAGTTCGCATCAGGAAGCGCAGGCGGCCATTAATAGCTTACACGGGAGCCAAACTATGCCGGTAAGTTTATCTTTTTACCTTCTTTACACATCCTCGTCTTCGTACGGAGTGATTTCCTGGAATCACTCCGTACGCGTAACATTTTCGCTAACTAACCCACTTTACGGATGTCAACCGGCATTAAAAAAAATTCCACCGTGTTGATTTATGATTTCCGCGCGGCCTTAAATTCCCCAACCGGAATATGCATGATGGGTGTGTTCAGGCCGTTGTTTCGTATTAAGGGGCCACCACACTCGAAATTCGCTTTATTTACGAGTGTGTACGCGTTAGGCCCATCACAGCCAACAAATACATAACAGCATGCAATATTAATGAAGCACCGAAAGCAGTGGCTGGCTGCGTCCTCCGACAAACCGCCAACGGTTGTTATTCTATGTAAATGAGAGTCGACCTGCAGGTTGCAAATGAGGCAATAGCGACGAGCATATGCCCCGTTTCGCCGTCGGAGGCGTATGCCGAACTATGCAGATTATGTGTACTCAGTCATTATGGCCACTTGAGCGTTCTGTTTGTTCTGAGTCCCACCTCAGAAGAGCTTTTCGTTGTTACGTCAACGACGAAAAATTGCTGCGCTGCGACGCCGCCACACAGACCTTACCACCGCCCACGTTAAAAATTAAAAACGTGGCGTGTCTTAGGTATTTTCGGTTGGCTGTACGGGTTCTCTTTATTAACTGCTCCACTCGATACACCGACGCGTTTCAAATTCCAAACTTTAAACATATTTTAAGAGGGAAATTAAATTTGCCAATTTTTTATTTACCGTAATAAAGAACTTCACGAAGGCTTTGTTATCGCAAAACAGACAAATACGTTTCTCCCTAATCTTTGCTCAAAATTATCACTAGACTTCAAACTTAAACGATAGTTATTTACATTACAAATGCGGTAGGCTACATTTTACAGCGCGAGGTTTTTAGATTGAAATACGACCGCGCGGCATTTGATTAATGAAATACCAGAAAGTTATCTATTATACCGATAACTGACATGCTTACGATTTATACCACAAGATGGCGCCATCAGACATCACAATTTTTCACAAGAAAACAATTAAATTATGTTCATTTTCGAAAACTGAACGGATCAATCATAGCGGTATCTTAGTATAAATAGACTATTTATGATACGCTAACAGTTTTTTTTTTTTGGAGGTCCCTGAAAGCTTAAAATTTTCGTGGTATTTTACACACTCCGTGTGGTAAAATGACAGATAGTTTGGTTAGTGTGTAAAAAATCAAGATACCGTAGCTGTTCAAAATGTGTAAACATGCGATTTAGAATTGAGGAGGCCAAAAAATCCTTTGTTTCACGTAAAGATTTGTGGAGTATATTTGCAGTTTTTCAGATGAATCATCAACATTAAAAAGCCATACCTACTTCAACTGAAATAATCATCGCACATTTTTATATCAAGTTTTGGAAACAAATTAGAAGCCAAAGCATTATTTCTGTGATCTTTGTATCGGGTGTTCATTTAAATTTCCCCTCAAAGAGTCGATTGTGAACGTGCCACCAGTCTCCAGAGTAAACCACAAACCATGCAAAAAGTGAGGTTAGATTAGATTAAACAGCTCATCCGTGGTCTGCAATCCGTGGTGCGTTCACAATCGATATTAGAAGAATGTTTTTGTTCTAAATCTTGAAACGGTATTAATCAACGCCCTTCGTGTTATTCTCATTATTCCCGCATTTTCGGGGATGGGCCACATTAAAATAATATTTAAATTTTTGTACTGCTCACGTAAAATGTCATTAATAAATTTAAATAATACCGTGGCATAAATTAGGACGTGTCACGTATGGACATGAGTAATCCTGTGGGAAATATTTCTCGCCACATAATGGGCCACAATGCCCTCTTCTCTAAATTTATCAATACACGATCCTACATCCTGATACCGGAGTAATTAGTCACGCTTAACCTATAGCTTCCGGAGACGTGAGGGTTGGCGGTCATTTTGGTGGATGCGCCGGGACATAATTCACTCGATTATTTTTCAAACGATTTACAACGGCGACATTAGAAATTGTTTTAAACCGAGCAATTTGTCAACCCGCCGAAAAATAAACTCCTTTTCGTTTCGTTCCTGTTTGTTTGTTCTTTTTAATCCCGAAATTGTGACGAATTCTTGTCGATTATTACCAGAGACCGGCGGAAAAAGGTTCTCGCCTCCCACCACTCTAGTATAAACTACGTATAAAAGCCGTTTTCAAAGTTCGGTCCTATTAAAAAAAGTTGTAGATTACCATTCCTTATCCCCCAAAATGTCCTCTACAAGATTTAGTTAGTTATACTTTTACTAATAAGAGTTATAGTTGCAGTCCGATTTTACTCCACTAATAGAACGCGCCGACACTGAGGGTCTTGTGGTGGGAGTTATTCGCTAGCGTTTACAATTTTTCGCCGGTCTCTGATTATTACAGAATCGTCACCGAAACTTAGTTTTCCATCCCACGTAGAATTTCCGCTCGATGAAAATGTTCAGATCCTGTCCAATTATTTCGAAGGCTATCGACTCTCAGTATGTTTGTTCTTTTATCGATTAGTTCGTTTGAAGAACCAAATTAAAATTTCCAATCAATTAGAACGAAACCTTTTACCAGGCACAGCGCGACGAAATTGCTCGTTCAATTAGGGTATAACGATAAGTTTGTTTATTTTAAATGACAACAGGATCTTGAGCGAGTTGACTAATTAATTGGCCCGAGTTCCGCTGACAACTAAAGTAAGCAAATAAATAAGAAAAAATTGTTCTCCTAATTAGCGCCGCGACGACGAAATGAACGACCCGTGGCACATTCGCGTCCGTCAACTTAACCTTAGCTCATTGTCGACGTCACCTGTCCTTCTCGAAGCCGACGAGCGGAACGAAGAGGGATGATGGTTCCGTGAGACGAAATTATGACTGTTCAAAGCGTTTCATAACGGGGAGAGCGATTAACGCAAGCTTAAATAATGTCATATTATGCATGAATACACAATTATGAGACGTTTAGATGACATTAGTGAACTGTACCGTTTTATATGGATTAAAACACAGCCATGATGCTCCGTGCATCGTTAAAGAAATTATGAGCGCTCCTGTGTTTAATTATAATTTAATTAAATGTGCTAATATTTGCACGGGCTCTTTGAATTTTATTAAAACATCCTTCAAACGACTCAAAAATTCCACGGCTCGACTCGTCTTCATTCCCTCATATATTACACTCGTATTTTACGACTTTTCTCAACATCATCACTCCGGAGGAGTGATAAAAACTCGGCCACATTCTGTCGCAAATTTATAATACCACGAGTAGTCCAAATTATGTCGATTATTTTTCAAACTAGTCACGAATTATCAATTGTGCTTGGGAATGAATCCACGAGTGCGTCAGCACGAGTGAGATTCGCAAGCACAATTGAATGAGTGAAACCAGTGAATGGAATAGTCGACAAAATCAATCTCGCAAAAGACACCTATTATTATTCGGTGGTGTTAAAGGGGGTAAATTAAATGAACCACCTTTAAATAATAAACACACTCCATCGAATTTGTTTATCTTCGATTTTAAATCAAACGAGGTCGCGCTAAATAATATAAATTACCAAATTTGTTTATCTTTGATTCCACCTGTTTTTCTTTTTTAATAGAACAGCCAGTCAATTTACCAAAACCCAACGGTCGCAATGTTTGTACGAATTCCATCGAGAAAACAACGACAATTCCCATCCGATAAATTGTCCAATTAACGACACAAGTACAAAACTCTTCGGAAAAACTGTCCTCACATTTCCATTCGAGACAGAAACGCGACGTAGATGAGTGGCCATAAAAAGAAACGAAAAAACCCACAGAGTGGATGTGACGAAACCGCCAAAAGTATTATTTATTGCCTCGGCGAAGGCTAGAAAGTTTTCGGTTTCACATTATAGTGCGATGTTTATAATTTAGGGGGCGTATATAAATCGCATTATTCGGATCCTAACTTCATAATTGTATTTATTATACACACACACACACACACATAAAGCTCGACTTTGTCATGATGTTGAAGATAAGCGAAACTTTCCCCCGTATTATAAAATATGGCGAGCACTTTATCAAGCTGTCAGTTGTGGGAGCGAAGAATATAAAAAGTAATCCAACTGCTCGCGATTCGACTAAATTCAAACATTCCGGATGGAAATTTGATTTTGTTTCGAGATCATGATAACATAATTGTCATTTTTTTATTATTTTCGACTATAAATAAACGAATCGTCGGACATGACACACCCATCGATATTTTACCTTAATTACTTTTGCACAACAATTGCCTGGAAATTGCCTGATGTCATGACAGTGTTGGTTATTGGTCATGCCTCAGGTGTTCGATGCGATAACGCGGCCTAATCCTTGATAGGTCGGTGGATATTATGTCTTGTCTCATCATGGAAACCATTAAATCAGAATGGACCTGTATGTCACCCATTATAGTCGACTCGATGGAGTTGCACAAAACTCTGTCTCTGTTATCTTTCCGTGACATTCAGTCGTTTCTGTTTGTTTATTTTTTACGAACTGCATTAGGAGCTACATACACTTCATCTAATCTAGAATCTAGATCATTAGATGTTGCCTCCGAATAACAATAATAAGTGCCCAATGTCGGGATGTATCCAAAACGACACCAATTTATTCCATTACCAAGGCACGTTACCTTAAATTATGGCTATAAGGAGGGTAATAATTTGACATTGGAAGGAAACAGCTCATCATATCCCTTATTATTTCAGTTTCCTTTTCCTTCATTTCACGTTTCGACGTTCGTTAGGTGTATAAAACCATGAATTGGTTTTTGGTGTTTTTTGCGTCAATTAGGAAACGTCTTCTTGTCCTTCAATAATGGAATTAGTTCACCTTAATCATACCAGAAATTTGGCGCTCTCTCCGTCATAATAACCGTTGCATAAGACAAATATTTCCTCTTGCTTTGTGAAACAAGTTTCACGACGTGTGTTATCACTGTATTCACTTAAATAAACTCAATTTTCAGTCACTACTCACCTCTGCGAAATAGTCAAATGCAGTAGATGTAAAGAAAATATTTCTACAGCATCGTTCCAATCACAGTACGTGTTTGTTTTTCATTTTTGGTTTTCCACTTTTCAATCGTCTTCGAGCCATCTATCAATGCGATTAATTAGTGACAGTAATTTTTTTCGTGGCTCGCCTACGGCTCGTGTTGCAATTTTCATCCTCTTGAATAATAGCCATCTGATTATTTCTGACGATTTTGTTAAATTTTCGAAGGTTTCTTTTCTTCGATTCCGTCCGTTCTAGTGATGACAGTAACTGTCTCGGCTCAATTTTTCAACACGATAAGCAGCTTGTTATAAACAAACGTCGAGCTCTCGTGGGCGAAAAGAAGCGACGTTGTCAATTAAATATGAGTTGTCATCCGACGTCTCGAATACGAACAGCTACTTTCTCATTCCTTCACTTTCCACACTTAATGCATTTAAGAGGAAAATTATGTCAGTTAACAGAAACAAGGGAACAGCTAACTAGAACTAAAAGCCCGAGTTGGAGTTTATAAATGGCTTATGCGACGCGACCACACAGCCTTCTCCTTCTGGGATGGCCGATCATGTTAAGTGATGATCCTGCTAAGTATTCTCGACAGAGTCACGAGTACTTTAGGATTAAGTGCGCAACTCAACAAATTAGCTTGTTTTCTCTCTAAATATTATCGAAGAAGTTTGATGGTGATGTACTGAAGTCTGGCGAACGTATCAACTGTTTCCATGCCACTGTTAAAATCGACGCCTGAGGCGGACTTCCTGGGTGGATATACGTATACAGTTTCGACATCATCCCACTCGGGCGATGTTCTTGTTTGCATTTGATCGAAAATCTGTTAAGCAGAAGAGCTCTCTCATCCCGAGCGAAATCTTGCGTAATTAAGTTGCCGAGGAAGAAAAACGAACACGACGACTTACCGCTCCCAAAAGAGTGGCATAAATCGATCTTTACTGTTATTAATTTAAGTCGAGAACTAATTAATTGATGCCGTTTTTATGTCATTGAGAAATTTTTCTTTTATACAGGGTGTTAGTAAATGGTTGGGAATAAATTTCAGGGTGAACTCCTTACGAAAAATGTGGCTTAAAACCTAAATAAAGTTTTTCGTTAAAATGAGTAGTTTTCAAAAAAAAATGAAAAAAATAAAAATAAACGTATTCTGGCATATCCGTATTTTTTTGAAATACTACGATTTAATAATGGTTTAAAGAAAAAATTTAAACGTGGAAAGTTGAATTTTTTAAAATTACTAATGCGATTTTAGGCAGACAAATTAACTAATTAGAGAAATTCTCCAACAGTGGACTACATTTTATTTTTTGAGAAAACTACTCATTTTAACGAAAAACTTCATTTAGGTTTTAAGCCACATTTTTCGTAAGGAGTTCACCCTGAAATGTATTCCCAACCAATTACTAACACCCTGTATATATTTTTTATAAAAGGTTTTATTATACATTGTATCTATAAATGATTGTCTGGTCCAGCTTGCTATGAAAACTTGTCAAATCTTGAATGAGCCGCTTTATATGTGGTAAATTCTGAATGTCACATTTTCAGGTTAGGTTATTTAGCTCTAAAACCAGACGTATTTGCAATTTGTATTGAAAAATACAAATTTTTAGTGTTATTAGCTGTGATAAAACGAATATAAGGAACGAAAACTGCAGTGAAAAGTGCGAATAAAACAAAAATGACAGTTAATAATTGGGCATCTGTTTCAAAAAAGGCGGCACAATAATATTTTTTTCCAAAGCTGGCTTGACCCGACAATAATTTATAGATAATACCCTGTATATACAACAAATCAAGATTTGTGCTTATTTATTTTGACAGTGTTTGGAACATCATGGAGGCAATTTTGACCAACAAGAATAGATTTTTTATTATTTATAAATTTGGTTATTTGATCTTGTCTTAGTTGTCTTCTTTTACACTAAGCATTATTTTTGTGAATTGACTTTTTTTGTTAACACACTCTAAGAATATTTTCTTTATTTGTATACACATAGGATTTTTTCTTCTTTTGTATATTACTTAGTTATCTAACTTTCTTATTCCCCTTTTACTTTTGTTTTTAATTGTTTCGTTTTTTTTCTTCTTTTCTTTGAGATTAAGTAGAATAGCTGTTGCTACACTTCGCCACATCTTTGTATGTATTTTGTTCGTCTAAATTTTTTTATTGTATTTTTTTTATATATTGTCTTGTATGCTTTTTTTTTTCTCTTTAATAAAGTCATTATTATTATTATTATTTATAATTTTTTTTTTCAATTAAAATGGTTTTTCTTTTAATATACCTACCGATAATTAGAAGAAAATTCTCTGTAAGAACAAATAAAAAAAATATACAGTGTAATTAAAAAAAAAAGTTGACTATCGTCTGTCAAAAAATAGATGTCGAAAAAAATAAGTGTTTTTAGAACTATGTACTTCATATCATTTGTCATTTCAAATCGGATAAAAATAAGCAAGATACAGCGTCAAAGGTTTTTCGTCACTCACCCAGTATATAATTAATTTATTGATTATTTGTAATTGATTTATAGTATTTATATTATAGAATTATTTCATTATTATAAACAAATTTAAATTTCAACCTAATGGATATGCGGACCTACTACACTTGTATGCATTCATAATCATTTGATCAGATAAGCTAAGTAACGCTGAGCGCGGTCAATATTTAGATGGGTGGTCACTGGGGAAACCGCCTTCCGTTATTACTCCATTGTCATTGCTTCATTGCTTACTTAACTCTGACCTGGACATGGTGCAAATTAAATTCGTATATAGAAAAATAAAATTATTATTATTATTTTTTAATTTAAGAATTTCTCGTTTCTCGCCAAATCTCAATTTTTTTCGGGAAAGCTCTCTGTAAGCTCCGATTTCTTATCGACAGCACTCGGTCGGCATTAGCCAGACCGGTGCCGGTTGTGGGGCGGTTCGGTGTTGTCTGCGGCCACCGCCGCTGAAGTGGTATTGTGTTCAGTGCGGACAGCTGCCAATGGCACTCTATAATCGTGAACAATATCGCGTCACACTCAAGTCTAATGCACATGTTTCGCCCCAATCGTGTGACGCCGTTGTGGTGAAACTTAATGAAGCAATTACAACACCTAGTGTAAACCAGGAGAAGAACACTTGCATAGCAATTCCAGAACGTTGCCTGTTTAGCACCACGAACCGCATTCAATTTCGAACTGTACCAACCAACCACTCGACGAACGCCTACGTTATAATTAAATTTTCCCGTATAGAACGGTCCTTCTTGCTGTGTAAACATTTTACCTTTAATCCCCTGCTCGCACTCACCTTCGACAACAATCGACACTAACGGCGCCATCGAACATTTCCATTAAACGCCTCGACAAACACCCTGCTAGATTATTAATGGCCGTGTTGTATGTTCAAATTGACTTTCCATAAAACCAGATCAACTTCAAAATAGAGACCAACTAACGAGAAAATCCCTCTATTAACGGATTTATGGAGCACCTGCTTGTTAAGTGTTTCCAAAGCACGGTTTCGCAAACGAACAAGAGATTCGGATCCGAGATGTTGCTCCTCCGAAAGGATTTACCTGTCCTTAAAAGATGTTACATTAACTACGTCGTTGGAACTTTTAATGGCAGTTAATAAAGGCTCTATTACTTCATTAACCTAAGCACCTACACGGGTTTCTAATTACGGTATTATTACTTAAACTCTATAATTTCCTTTTAATTGGTTACAAGAATTATACACCCGTCTAATAAAAATTTTACAAACTCTATAACGGCACGATCTAATTTACTCTCGTCTCTTTCATTTATAATTCTCACTTTCCGCCAACTTCAAGGATAGAATTAAAATTGAATTAAATAATGATACCTACATTTTTGTTTTAAACCGAATCTGTACATATACCTAACGGGCCTTCAAATAAATTTACATTTAGAGCAACCTATGGAAATTCAATTGTTTGCAACATTTTTCCAGCGTAGAAAATGACACAAGAAACGTCTGACATTTTAACGAAATAAAATTAGGTTAGAAAATATTTATGACAATATGAAATTGGGAAAAAGCTTACTATGTAACCTGTGTAACTCCGGAGAATAATTGGTTACCTACAAAAATTACTTTACACTGTTAACAGAATTAGAATGTCGCCTACGCCTACTGTAAATATATATTTATTTGAAGGCCCGATATATCGAATTTTCATGTCTCTAAATTTGTATTTTCGTCGAAAAATATCATTGATTTTAAAATACACGAGCCATATTAATTACGGTCTGATTGTTTGATTTTTTATTTTTTTTAATTGGAAACAAACATTTGCTCAAAAAAATATTTACGTGCAAAAAACTTGCCTGTTATCAGAAACAACAAACGACATGAGACACAATACATAATTGACAAAAGCTAACACAGGATCGCTTTCACGAGAGAACTTCCACCAAATATATAGCATTTTATTTTTACAACATCAAAAAAAATCCACTGGTGTAATTGAAAACTCAGTTCCACATAGAATTTCCCTTGCACGCGATTTTTTAGTATTTCAAATGCAAAAGAAAAAACAAGCAACCAATAGAGTGAATACTCACCGGAGAAAATAAATTAAATAAATGTTGTAATATTCAGTGTGTTTAAGGATGGAGTGATTACCGTGTTTTCAAGAAAATTGCCGGGCCCTCTGTTTGAACAACACAAAGGATACAAAAATAAACACACCAAAAATGAATTTAAATTGACACAATTTGGAGGAAAACTTGTGTTTATTTTCAGGAAAATTAGTTACGTGGGTCTCGTAATTTATTATTCAAAAGTTAAACCCCTCGAGGGTGGAACATCGTCTTTCCTAGTGACAAGATGCTATCGCTGTAATTTTCTTTGATACTTTCTAATTAATTTCCTGCTGAAGCTATTAAGTACACAATAATTTATTATTTCGTTCGTTTAACGTGATATTTGTTTTTCCCAAACAGCGAACGAAACGACATGCACCGGCAAATTAAAACGACATTTAGATCAAAAGCGCCAAGTAATTATAATATTTTTCGAGCGACAAAGCGCTAAATTAAATCGAAACAGAAATACTGAGCTCGTTTCGCTTTCTTGACAAAGTCAGGTTTCCAGTTTTTGTAAAAGACGCGTTTACACCTGCATCCCTTAATTAACTCCCGCGTAATTAAATGTACACCCCTCGGAGGGCGCCCCAACATTTTAGACGAACCATTCAAACTAATTGAGTTTCAGTGGTCACTGAAAATTGTGAGCAAAGATGGCAATTGAACCACTAGTGAGGAAAAAATATTTTCTCACTAGTGAGCAAAGTGATCGGTCGAATCTAGAGTAGGAAGGAATTTTCGAAAATATATTTTGGCGATACCCCCGATGTTGAGGCGGTCGTGTTAGTGTGTGTTGAATTCGAGGGACGAAAAGGACGCGGAGGAAGTGACGCCAAAACTAAAGCCCATCGACGCGTACCGCTCCGCCGCTCATTATTGAAGGATTACAGTTCATTAGTTGACCGGATCAACCTGCCCGACGCTGATATACGCCCCCGATCCGGGTGTTTTCGTGTCGGGGTGTGCACTTTCACATGATGTGATTCACTGGTCTGCTTGCAATTTAACCTTTTTCAATTTCGCGTAGCGCCATTTACAACCGCGAAACACCTACTGAACGAGATCAGTCGATCAAAGAGCGGAACCGGAGCGGCCGTGACGGCACTCAATTAAAGAAGATAAATAATTTCGAGAAGTGTTGCGATTTATTCGACGCTAAACAGGCGACATAATTATGAATAATGGAAAAGTGGAGATTTTCAAATGGAGGGAAATCTAGATACCGTCAGTTTGTTTACTAGAATATCCGCCGACGATTAATGACTGTCGTGGAAAGCTCCATAGGAACTTTTATGACTTTTTTTTAATATCGTATTTAGTAATTATGAGTGATGCGTAAAAGAGGACAAGTAACAATTAATCAATCAATCAATCAATCGACAACAACAAAAGAACAAATCAATAAATATCACTCAAAGCTCCACGTTAGGGCCTCTGTTATTTCTAATACTTCTACATACCTATAAAAATGCGTAGAGTATTCTAGATTACAAAAGTTTTACAGCTGATAAAATATGTAGAATATACAAGGTGATTTACGAGTATAGCAAAATTTGTAATGCAACCAACAATACATGCTCCCCATAGTTTTTTTAGTTTTATTATTGATTATTCCACAATGATTTTAATTAAATTTGACAAATGTGAAGTCGGGCATGTTGACTGATTTATAAAGTTAATAGTAGAATATACGGTGTGATCAAGAATCTGTTGGTAACAATGCAAATTTGAATGATTTTGGTACCACTGTAACCTAAACTCATTTCCACTTGTCAGCTTTGACACTGTCGACAGCCAGATTTTAAATTAACCGTCAAAGGTTGATTTACGTAATAGCATGAACATAACAGACATAACCTATTTTTTTTATGTCGTGTCAAATAAAACATCCGGTCAGTGCCAAATACGAGGCAAAAAACCAGCAATATTTTTCAATTGTTTCATTGCCAACAGATTCAGTCATTGTTGATCACGCTGTATCATTAAGAGTAGAAGCGAGTCTTTTTGTGCTAAGCCCAGGGATTGAGACCGAGACGAAGTTGAGGTCGAACTGTCAACTCCTACATTTTATAATAATAATAAATTATTATAAGAATAGGTAGTACAAACAAAAGACTCAAAATTACTTCCGGTGTTGAGAGAGTGGATGTAAAATATTCAACGGATACTGTGATTGGTCCAGTCATCTAATGAAAATAGCTGACATAAACGTAGAAAACATCGCATCCCATTAAAATTACAAGAAGAACTAAAAATAAAAGGGTTGAAAAATATTTCCGTCTTTTTGGTTCAAGGTTTAAAGATTCTGTTATAAGCTTAAATAATGAGCAAGTTTCCATTCAGGAAAAATTCTCTACTTCACTACAAAATGTTGACTTGGGATACGTAACAATTACTCCTCAATGTTGGTAATTGCAATAATTAGAGTAATAAAATATTTTTACCAATATACAGGGTGTTTCTGAAATAAGTGCATTAATTTTAACTGGTAATAGAACTCATCAAAAGGAACAACTTTTCTTTCTGCCATTTTGGCGAAAAACGTTGCGTAATGGCTTAAAAAAATAGGAAAGATTTTGCTAAAACCGTTCATATCTCTAAAACCAAGCTACCTAAAAACGTGAAACAACCAGATTCTTACGAAGTAGATTTTTTGCTATACGGGTAGATTTACATATTTGAATTTTGATTTCTGCGTTAAAACACGTTTTCTGGATGAAAATGGATGTTTTTTTCATATTAGCGCTGATCTCAATCAGCCATTGCAGTATTTAGTGGCGTAGGACTATTTTAGTGAAAAATCTCTCCAATTTTTTTTTGGAATTAAACATCGTTTTTCGGCAAAATGGTAGATGGAAAAGTTGTTCCTTTTGACGAGTTCTATTATCAGTTAAAATTAATGTACATATTTCAGAAACACCCTGTATTTGTTGATGCATAAAACAATAATCAAAAAGGATCAATTCAACAACTTTATAAAACGTCTGCATTTTTTCTGCCATAAAAGCTTGACCAACGTTGCATCCGAACAATTTGAACAAACCAATTTGTCTAAAGTTGATCGGCTTAAGTTAAGTGTTCTCCCTTGCCACTTTTATATCTGTTGACCGCGACATAAACCGAGGTGGTAACATTTCGGCTGACCTCAAATCTCAGGCAGCGACCCAAGAAAGGTCCGCCAGAATATTCCGAACACGCTTTGGGATTCTCACACGTGGAAACGGGCTGCTCGGGAAACAGATGTGGGGATTTGGAAACCGCGACGAAAAACTGTTAGCATTCCATCTTCAACAGGTGGTCAGTTACTCCGTGTACTCTGCGAAACAGGAAATCAAGCATGGCAATTACGTTGTCTGCGTTTGTGCAAAACGTAAATAATTTAGCAACGCTCGTCGATCCCACGTCGGGATTTCGTGTTTCCTCCTATTGCCATCTATTCGAATAGTGATGGGATCGATGCATTATTAATTTTTTCGACCGACTCAATTGTTTATGAAATTGAAAAAACGTTGCAGTTTCCGGCAAGGTAAACAACGGTTTTTTGAAACGACGCAAACACGATTTGATTGTCGAAATGCCCCGCGCGACAATTTAAGTTTTTGACGTGCCCGCTTCGCGCTAAACGGTGACTTTTTTTTAATCAACAACGCTTGTAATTGCGTACCTGTCACCCCGATAATGTCTTTGATTGACGATTCGGTATCCGAACCGATGAAAAATATTCTCCCAACGGTTTTAATTATCTCGTACGTGTTGAAAATTCCACAACACATTTAATTCCAACACTTTTTAACGACGAAAAGAGCGGGTAGAGTATAGTTTTCTCGTTTTCTCTGTAGGTCGTAAAATTTTATGGTACTTTAAGTTAAAGAACTTGCGAGGCTTATAAATTCTAGTTTGTATTGTACATTTTGTATAATTGCATTGTACCTGTCAATCGCTCATAATATGCAATAAAATTTTACGACCTACAACGAAATTGAGAAAACTATGGGTCAGGTTGGACGGCACGTGTCGCAGCTTTGATTTATCAAAGAGTAATCGCTTTCTTTGTTGAATTCGGATTATTCAATTTACGTTTCCCACTCGATAAATCTCGAACTTTCCACGCATGAAATAATAAACTTTGATTAGCGTAAGCCGGGGCCGACGGTGTAATTTAGTAAAACCGATTACGCTCGAAAAACAATTTTCTGATACGGAGCGAAAGTTTAATGTCGGGAAAAAAATAAAACAGTCATTAGATGGGAAATTTAGGGAAATTCGTAATCTACGTAATTTACATTAGCCCGTATAGTAGAAAGAGCTGAGCTGAGAGCAAGCAGCTTCATGCATGTTTAATATTGTACCCACAGGGTCACTTCATTCTTGCGCACTTAATGGGACGCCTTATTCAATTTGTATGAGAATTAACCCACGCCTGAAAACACTCCGGAGTTTTTTTTTTCCTAAAGGACTCTTTCCGATTTTAGACATGACTTCATTATTCATAATGCGAGAGGGATGTTTTCGGAAGGGCTGACTGGAAGGTTAATTAGATGTTATCGGGAACATGTTCGTTGTTTGATCATGCAAGAACACAATATACAACCACATCATAAAAGCGAAATACAAGTGTTTCAATGGAGTGCGGATAAGCGACCTCCTGTTCGTTAAATCGAAATCGATAAAAAAGGATAACGTTACAATAACAACGACAGTGAAAAGTACAAGTAAAGAGGATTTCCCTTTGGGAATGCATTTCTTGCTCGCTAGCTGCGAACGATTTTAGCGTGATGCGAACGATTTTAGCGTGTCGCATCAAACTAATTCACTGCCCGGGAATAAAATACATAAAATCTGACAATTCACCTAGTGAAAATCGAACCCCATCGATGTTTTATTGAACACCTTCGTGACGTTTTGTTGGCGACAGGCCGCCAAGTGATTGTGTCAGTTGACATTTGTGAAATGAGCGTAATGAAAATTGAAATGGCAATCCTCGGTTCGCATTAAAATTCTAAACATCTCTCTCCTTGCACCAGAGTTCTATTTCTTAACCGAGTTCCGCTCGTCGGATTTAATTAAAAACTATTCAAGGATTTCCTGCGCTCGCAAAACTGCTTGTTTGCTCTTCGGTTAATTCGAAACGTGTCACTTGCGAAACACGAAACGAATATTATATATTTTTTCGGTGGCGACGCGTCTGCGTAAATCCATTAATTTGTCGGAGGCGTCGGATGTCCGCCCCCGCTCAAAATACATTTTATTGGTCGGTATTTCTGACGGGTTGTGTGGATTCTTGGCCGGTCTCCGCACTAACCCGCGGCATTCAATAACAGAATGTCTCTTCGGCCGTGGTCTGATCCGATGAGGAGACATGCGGAATTGGATGGCGCCCTTCAACCGAGCCGGGATTTAACGATTTCTAATAGATTTGTGAGCGGCAGAGCGAGAGAGGGAAAACTCTTGTCAGGGGTGGATTGTGACCGTCCAACTTGCTCTTCCTTCGTCCTTTCCTCGGGCCATGCCAATTGATTTGCTTCAAAGGATCAACGACGGATTTACTTCCAAACTGCTTTCTAGACGTTTTATATTACACATTTTTTGGATAACGTTATGCGAACCGAACTCACTTCGCCATCGTGCCCGATCGATGGCCATTTAAATATTTTACAACTTGACTGAGCGTTTTTCCTGTTGCGCCACACGAATCTAGCCATTTTTGCACAAAATTACACCTAGCAAGATCATGCTCTCATCGACCACGTTTCCAGCTTTACACAAATACTTATCACTCATGTAAACATTGTTAGAAACTATGTCTGGTTCTTTAGCAACCAACTTTAACATTACCACTAACATTGACACTATTGTGACAGACCCATAATGCGTGCCTCGAAAACGTCCCGAATCAAAGATTCGTTCCGTGATATTTCCGTAAAACGAGTTCTTTGATTTCAGGGAGCCTCTTCCAGCTTAGTAGTGAAATTTGCCGATACTGAAAAGGAACGACAACTGAGACGCATGCAGCAGATGGCCGGAAATATGAGTCTTCTCAACCCCTTCGTGTTCAACCAGTTCGGAGCTTATGGAGCTTACGCACAGGTAAAGGCCTAAAGAACCTGTCCGATTTTCCTATTCACGAAAGGAATGTTCCTTGAATTGAAACGGGGGATTCAAAGGAACCAACCACTGTTGCTCACGCCAGCCTCTCTCTTCTCAATTCAACGAACGTCGCAAACCACCAAAATTGTCAGATATTGTATCTTCTCCATTTTGCTTATAGCATTCTTTGGACTTTCAGCAACAGGCGGCTCTGATGGCAGCTGCGACAGCACAAGGAACATACATAAATCCGATGGCAGCGCTCGCCACGCAAATTCCTCATGCTACACTAAACGGTATGGCGAATTCGGTGGTGCCACCCACCTCAGGTAATTACATCGTCCTCAACTTCTCGACAAGTCGTCGTCATTTCGCTTGTCTTGGAGTTGTTTTACCATCGTAGATCGTTGTCAGTCCCGAGTGTATTGACGGTCGATTTCTTTTTTTTGACCCAGATGTTGGTGTAGGTGCTGGTTCAGGCCAGCCTGTTAACGGAGCCATACCTAGTCTACCGTCGCCCACCATGCCAACATTCAACATGGCAGCACAAACGCCCAACGGACAACCTGGAGGTACCGAAGCCGTCTACACGAACGGCATACCTCAGACGTATCCAGCTCGTAAGTTCATTTTATCAAATCGTGGCAGATTGTCCATTTCGATGGACAATCTGCCCAACCTCCGTTATTGTCGTAATATAAGGACTGAGTTAACTGAAATGCAGATGCGCTACATCTGTCCATTCCAGCGCAAGGATTGCCTAATGGAGAGGCGGCGCTTCAACATGCAGCGTATCCAGGAATGCAACCATATCCAGGAGTCGGTAAGTCGATACGATTGTCCGGGCCGTTTTCTTCTCAGTACAATACATAGGTTGTGTGGATGTGAACAGTGTACATTATAGATGTATCGGTGTAGCTTGGTATCACCTATAATTGTTCGATGTTACACAGAAATGTTCGATGTTGTTGCTTTATATATTCTTTGGTTTCATTCCACATCACGGATCATTAAAAACAAAAATCTAATATCGGAATTGTCTCGCAGAAAATTTAAAAAGCAACTGTAAAAATCCGTCAGATTCGGATTTTGAACAAGGTTTGAACGATGCCGCAGTTCAGATTTAATCAAAGATCCGAGTCTCGAATCACTTCATAAAACTTCTGTTTTTGAGTAACCTTCTCGGGAGGCGAAGGAGGGTTACTGAAAAATACGAATACATGCCTACTGAAGCATGTTTGGTTGCATCAGTGGTAAAGTATGGGTGTGATTTGTTTATATTTGTCGGCAGCTTACCCCGCGGTTTATGGCCAATTCCCGCAGGCCATTCCCCAACCTATGTCAGCAGTTGCTCCTGCACAGAGGGAAGGTAAGATATCAAACGCTCACGTAAACATTAATTAACTCTAAAATTAGTATTCCCAATGCCCCTACTAGTGGAGCTCATAAAACGTCTTAATGTTTCCCATAAATTTTATGTACTTATTATTAAATGTTTAAACATACATATGATGTTGCATTCCACTTCCTTTGTCTCTATTATATACATATTTGTGTTTGATGTTACCTTTATTATATATATGCACTGTATGTTGGCATCGGCTAAATCTCAGCCTCTCTCTGTACTTGGTGTTGTGTGGTGTGAGCAAACATTAGACGAAATTGGTCCCAGTTTCTTTGTAAACACTCCGAAATTCATAGGTAGTATTGCTGCAATATCCACGACCCGATCTTTTGCGATATTCAAATAATGATTGAACGTACAGTCACAATACGTCCACGTCGATGATGACTTTCTCTCTGATTAATTTCTCTTTCGCCTTAGGCTGCTCCATCTCCGGACCTGAAGGGTGCAATCTGTTTATCTACCACTTACCTCAAGAATTCGGTGACGCTGAACTGATGCAAATGTTCCTGCCTTTCGGAAATGTCATCAGCTCGAAAGTGTTCATTGACCGTGCCACTAATCAGAGCAAATGTTTCGGTGAGTTTTTGAGTGCACTCTCGTCCCCGTCGGTGAAAATTTCTCGAGTAATTAGGCGGGAAGAGGTAGAATGTGTACTCGTATGTTGCAGGGTTTGTGTCATTCGACAACCCTGCAAGCGCTCAAGCAGCCATCCAAGCTATGAACGGCTTCCAGATCGGCATGAAGAGACTCAAGGTGCAGCTGAAGAGGCCCAAGGACGCCAACAGGCCCTACTAACCTTGGCCCTCAGATCTCGCGGCGCTCGTAGCGCTCCTCAGCCACTAGTATACTAGATACCACTTTATATAAACACATAGTATATTGTAACTTATATATAAATAATAAGAACATGCCTGGTAACACACTCCGAGCACACGCAGTCCGGTTGCGCCCGCCGTCTGTCTTTTCGAGAAATTCCAAATGGGCTGTGATTAAATAACAAATCAGTGTTTGATTGTACAGGCCGTTTTGTCTTCTCGTTCGTGAAATGTATCACTATTTTGAGACTACTCTTAATTATTTGTTGTAAGTACTTATGTGTGTTAATCTGTAATTGAATAAGAAACTCAGGACGGGTGGCGCTTCCGCCTGCTCAGTTGCCAAATTTAGCCCAGGCATGTCTCCTGTGATGCTATGCTAGTCACAGCTCGGGCTCGGAGTCGCACTTATGGGGGCACACGGTACCATGTCGGGTCTCCCTTCTGACTATGAAAAAGGAGCCATGACATATTTATACTTAACAATACAACCTATACAAAAAAAAAATAGTATAATATTTCTACTAAAATTAAGTAACATAATCCTTACAAAGTACCAACTATATATTAATCTGTAAATTATTAGGGGTAGCGATTTAGGATAGCCAAAGAGTGGTCGTGATACCATGAAGGTATAGTCATTATCGATTTTAGAACAATACGTTCACAATTTATGAATTTTATCTAATGTATAAGTTTATATATCAAAATGCAAATTGTGCGTTTTCGCCAAATAGTTGTTGAGAAGTTAGTTGACGCTTTGCGGGACTGAGCGGCGGCAGCGGCGGCGAAGTCCCTGGGCAGGCCGGGAGAGAGAGTGGAGAGGCACTCGGCTGGGCCACTCTAGTCAAATTATCCAGCCACTGGCTGCGGATTCTAGTTAATATGATTAGAATTAATTTAGTCCTAAGACATATATTTAGTGAACATATATAATATTTATTGAATCTAATGTATTTAGATATACAAGATGATACGGTTTATTTTTTACTTATTTATTTTTTTCGGCTGAGATACTATTGTGCAATATTAACAGAACGACTGATACACATTAACGTGAAACGTACTTAATTATTTTTATTTTTCTATAGATTCTTCTCGTTTCACACATTTACTATTTATTGAAAGCAGTTTGCTGAATAATTATTATTATCGCTTTAAGTTTCTGATCGTTTTCTTCTTCTTTGTTTTGTTTTACGTAGTAGTAGTGCATTCCACGCTTGCTAATGACATTCCTTCGGCGCTGGAAGTAAATATATAGACATTTTTAAGTACTAACCGGGACGGGAGGGTGGCAGCTCCCGAAACTAATGTATCGAGAGACTTACCCCTACCAAAAAAAAATTAACCAACCCGAGCAAGCCTACAAACGTACATACACCGAACACAGCTTCCCAGATCTCCTACGCATTAAGCGAGGCCTCCTCAAATGACATTAGCTTGGCAAACAAACAAAAAAAAAAACTAATACAACTAGTATTTTTTTTAAACGTGATTGTAAACGTAAGCACATTGTTCTCAGGAAAAAAATCCTTTTCTCGTTCTCGATGCGCTACGACTAAGTCCCTTCTGCATGCCTTTTTGCTAGTTTTATTGTTGGTAGCAAAAATTCGTGCATCTCTTAAATATAAATATGAATATAATGATGCGGTGGCGCGATCACCGGAGTCGCGGAGGCCTTTTGGTACTGGTGGGTCTCATCTGTCTAGTCTAATTCATTAAAAATATGGTCTCCCCAATCAGGCAAGAGCGGATAATAATCAATCTCTAAACGCAGCGAAGTGATTCTAGGATACAGGGTATGTTTTTGCAATTATTTGTGTAACTGTTTCTCATCGTGAGAGGGCGGTCATCGTGTTTCTATTAGTATATGTATTCATAGTTCCGCGTCAGCAGCGGATACAAATCCGCACCCTCGCTATCAAGCCATTTCATCCCATGCTGTATATATATTGGGGTCCATTCGATTGCACCATTTTATACAAAATGTATGGTCCTTTCCTGTCGCAGGCAAGAAACGTACCTGTCGATTCAAATGGATTCGGACAATCACATCAACTGTTATCGCACACGTGTAATGAATTTACCGGAGACTTTAACCCAAAAAAAAAAAAAGTAAAACACAGAATTGTCAAATTTAAACGGTGAGCTTATTTATTATATTGTACTGAACGTACGTACTCGAGAGGAACCTGAACTTTTTCAAAATTGTACGATCCATTCACCAAATCGCCGATTTGTATAAATTAGAAGAAAAAAAAAGACGTTGATTGTTTGTTATTATAGAGTGTAAATAACAATTTAATAATGGATAAAACAAAATATATTTTTCTACTTTAATGCAATTTATAGTATAAATTGAACTAAATTAAGCCCGCTGGGTGACCGCGAGCGGGTACATATCTCTTTGCCAAAATTTACATTGTTCTTTTCGATGTTGTGTGTACATAATAAAAATGAAAATACGACAAAAGCCGAATTGGTAAAATGGGTCTGACAAGCGTTGATAATAATTAAAATGTAAATAATTATTGTAATGAATCGACATTTCGTGTCCCGTGCTTTATAATTTGTACCTAATTGATAATTCACTTCTATGTGAGGAGACTACGCTAAAATCTGTATTCACAGAAAATTGTTTCTAAGATGTAATTAATAAGAATTATAGGGCTGCTTTGATAATAGGATAGCGGCAAAAACGACTGTTTTAGATCATATTTCGTGCACCGAGCATTGCTTTATGATGCTCGACTTAAGACCATGTCCCATTTGATTCTGTGATACATGAATATCTGTGTAATGACGTGTGAAACAGATTTATTAATGTTCGTTCGTTTGAAGATTGATGATAAATTCGTCGCGCGACGTAACTTTTAAATTTGACCATTTCTCGTAATCGCCTATTTCCATTGGACGGAACAGAAAATGTGATTGTCGGGATCTGGTGGTCCATTTTTATATTTTAGATGCTAAAAGATGAACAGGCGCTTAATCATGGAATCATTTTTTTCCGTTTTATTAGTCGATCTAGCCCACTTACACATCCACTCATCATCATATATTTTAGCTACGAGTAGAGTAGGGAGTAGGTTCTAGTCATAATTTATAACGTGTATGGCATTTATTACAAAATTAAGGTTGAGCATATGGAACCAAAGCGGTACTCATACTCATTATAATATTAACAAACAAAAAAAAAAGAGTTTGAACAAACTTGCATAGTCTGAGATCTTGCCAATTTATTGGTTTGTGTTTCACCCAACATTAGTATGCTGGGACCAAACGGTTGTTTTGACGATTTTTTAGCTTTCGCCCAAAGTTTCGACATAGTCTAGTCAGTAAACATGTTGGTGATCAAATTATTTCGTTGTACAATAATTTTTTCATCATTTGATGATGCAGTTTTTTACAAATTGTAATATAGCGTTGTATATCAAACTATTATTGCTACGTTATTTATTTATTATTATTATTATTATTTATTATTTATTTCTAGTCATAGGTCTTATTTACTTAAGCTTTTATTACGACGTCCGATCCTCTTCTTCGTTTCGATTCGACACGACGACGATAGACGCGAACAAGAGGAAGACGACGCCGGACCTACGCTTGTATACAGTATTATGCGGTCTGCTGTAGACGATATGCAGGAGAAGGGTGCGAGTACCCATTTATCATATTCGGATGAATCTCCATCAATTATATAAGATAATCCAAGCCATACTCTGTTGCATGTCAGTTTTATTACATTTTACACAAAATTATTATAAAATAAAATTATTACATAATATTATATTATTATATTATATATAGTAGATAATTGAATTAATATTTATAACCTGCTAAACTTGTAATACGATAATGTAAAAACATATGAGTAAATTAGACAATGAATGCGTGAACTTTCTATTCATGTATGAAATTTATCATATTTTATTATTTTTACACTGTCAATTTTGCTGGTCTTTTGTATTTCTTACAGTAATTTACGGAGAACTATTACTTTTACAATGTAACGTTTAATATATCAGGATAATATATTGTATTATACAGTAATGTGTAATTTAATATTTTGACATAAGAAGGATTACAGTCCAATTATTAAAAAAGTATCATAGACATGACCGAGCGGCACTTGAAATGCTCAAACTTTACATAATCTACTACTGGAGATCTTTTCAACAAGTGTCATGTCTCTTCTTCTTATTATTATTATTATATTACTAACTTTTAACCAAATAAATCCAATTCAAGACGAACAGGTTTACAACTTATATGAATATATAACTTTTAGTGTGGTAAATTAGTTTCAATTGTTTTGGATTTATTTTGGAAAGCTATCCAGTTCATATGAAACTTTATAAAAGAATTATAAATTAATAAAGTTAAATATAATGCATATCTAGAAAGAGTTTTATTATTTTCAACGGCAACATCCCGATCATTATTTTAAAAGTAACGTAATAGAGAATCCAAATTTTTAATTTGTTTTACTGGCTTACTGGCTTATGGAGACTCGTTCCTTCGTCACTCGTCCCACAAAAGCCCGCGCCTCACATAAATAATTATTACGGTGCGCGAAAGTTGGACAGACATTGTAATAAAAAAAAACATTTACCAGTTTCCACCGTTTCGCTTTTGGTTGCAGTTTCCAATTCTTAGAACGTCTTTAGCTGTTTGAGTTCTTAACTTATCTAACTTGTTGCGAGAATAAGTCTGTCGTCCTCGTTATAGACTACCAAACTCGAGCGAAATATCAGATTAAAACGCTCAGGAAAACATTAATTGCGCGAGACTTCCGAAGGGTAAAAAACGAAAATGTGAAGTGCCATGTTTGCAACAAAATATCCTTGTAACAAACAAGTCTCTGAATCTAGAACAATGTTGAGTGTTCTGGAAGCACAAAGAAAAGCTCTTTGCGAAAAGAAATTTTGAAAAATAAAAATACTGAAGTACATATCGTGGGATTCAATTCCAAAACTTCGAAAGATAACTGATTGGTTTAATGGCCCTTTTAAAAGAAAAATCGCATTTTTAAAATTTGGGGAATTTTACGGTGGTTGGTAACACAAAAATGTTACAGTGGAACATTTGAAAGTTCCAATTTGAAATTATTGTTATATCGTTTGTTTAGCATGATTTGACATTTGGCATTTGATGTTTGACATTGAAAGTTCCCAACCTTGAAAATATAAATTGTATTGCTCTATTGTAGCACTCAAATCACCTATTAACGCACTATTTTGAGTGCTGTAATAGCTTTGTTATAACGGCAGAATATTATCCAGGCCAAAAAGTGTACCTTTTTCGTCCGAGTCTGAGTTTTCTGGCCGAGGCGCAGCCGAGCAGGCGAGGTTTGAAAAATTTAACAATTCCTCTGTAGAATGATAAATTAATAAAAAGTTATCGACAAAATTGCTGGCAATTTATCAAAAAACAATTTCCTTACAGCGTACGTTTAATAGCCAACCATAAAGATAAAGAGTCGTTACATAATCGATCTTTGTCGAAAACATTCATCAAAACGTCAACTAAAATACCTATACTGTTACCCCATTATGTCATTCTTTGTTGACCATATTAATTGAACAAACGTCTACAACACTTTAACCTGAAAAGTGTTTCATAATGTTCTCGTTCCTGCTTTATTTTTTCTCTTTACTCAATTACGTGCAATGCGCCAACATTTTGGGAGTATTTATGTTTCCTTCGTTCAGTCACCAAATAAATTATCAACCGATCTGGCGAGAACTATCTTTGAAAGGTCACCAAGTTACTGTAGTAACACCGAATCCGTTGAACGATTCGACTTTAACAAATTTAACAGAAATAGACGTCGGATTTACTTACGACATCGTAAAGGCACACGAAAACATCTTGTTCAATACAAATATTTTACAAATATGGGATGTAATCTTCCGCTTCATGGACCTTATAGCCGAAAGTGAATTGAACAGTACAGAATTCAGACAACTAATTGGCAACCAAAGTAAACAGTTTGATCTGGTTTTAATAGAATGTTTCCATCCAGTCATGTATGGCTTGGCTGCAAGATTTAAGGCACCGATTATCGGTATGGCACCAGTGAGAGTTGCCACGCCAGATTACGAAAGAGTTGGTAACCCCACCCATCCAGTCTTATATCCTGATCTCATTTTAGGCTTCGACACAAACAGCCTCTCCTTGTTGCAAAAGATTCAAAGTACTTTATTCAACTTGTTGTCCAGATATTACTATCGAAATGTTATGATTCCACGTTCTCAAGTAATAGCCGAAAAGTACTTCGGCAAGAGTATGCCATATCTAGGTGACTTGGAGAAAAGTGTTGACCTGCTTCTGATCAACACAAACCCGCTGATACATCTTCCAAGACCCGATGTACCTGCAATAGTCCAACTTGATGCAGTACACATCAGAACCGAACGACCTCTACCCCAGGTAAATTGAGTAAAATGTATGATGTAATTGACTAATTCGAAGTCATACAGGATTTACAAACAATTCTAGATGACGCCACCGAAGGTGCAATCTATTTTAGCCTCGGTTCGAACATCAAGAGCACAATCATTGGTGACGAACTGAAGAATGTTATCTTAGAAGCCTTGTCAGAGCTACCATACAAGATTTTATGGAAATGGGAGTCTGACCATTTAACCGGAATACCTGACAACGTTATAGTGAGAAAATGGTTTCCTCAACAAGATGTCATTGGTAATTCCGTCACCATTAATTTAATTTGAGTGACATTTTTTTACAGCGCACCCAAACATTAAAGCCTTTATGAACCAAGGAGGGTATCAGTCGATTGTAGAAGCTATTTATAGGGAAGTACCACTGATTGGAATACCATTCATGAATGATAATTCGTGGAATGTTAAAAGAACTGTTGATTTAGGAATTGGAGTATGCGTTGATCCTGCAACCCTTACAAAAGACCTGCTGAAAGAAAGCATTAATGAAGTGGTCAAAAACGAAAAGTAATGATTTGACAATTTAAAGATGTCGACAAGATTTGTGTTGTTTTAGATTTAAAAATAAAATTAAGGAAGTGCGGCAACTTTCATTCGATAAGCAGATGCCAGCGGTGGAGACAGCAGTTTGGTGGACGGAGTACATTATACGTCACAAGGGAGGAAGACACTTGCGAAGTCCTTCAGTTGATACATCCTGGTTTCATTATTTACTGTCTGATGTACTGCTCATGATTATTTTAATGGTAACCGTTATTATTTACGTATGTTATAAATTACTGTCTTAACCATTTCATTATAACAGTTTGCATGTTTTATTTGTACTTGTGCACATATTTTGAAACAAGTTGATGTCATCTATAATGTATAGGGTGAAAAAATAAATATCTGCACGTTTTCGCTCTACCAGTTTTTTATTTATTGTGGAACAAACTTAGCAGGGGCAAGGATTAGGCTAGAAAAAGCAATAAAAAATAACACAATAGATAAAAATCCTAATTAATTTTTAAATAAAAATACCACAAAAAAGACGATGATGTGGGTGGACGTGTTTTCTAATAATAATATTTTCATGCTATTAATGAAAAAGTTGATTCTGGAGAGCGTGCGAGAGTGGGAGCTATTATGAAGGTGCTGGACTAAAAAACAATCAAACTCCGTCGGTACTGATTGATCGTAGAATAATGAAAAAATGAACAATGGAATTTGTAAAATTAAAAAAATAACAAGTGCTTATCAATGAGTTGTAATTAATGAACATACATTGTAGAGCAGAATGTTATCCTGTACGAAACTGATAAAAAGAAATTTTAACATTAACGTCATTAACAACATAAAAATAAAAATATTGTTTAAAATATTACATTCTTTTTTGTGGAAATGTGTATTATTGAGGGACTTTGTAGGAAGCACAACAATAACACTTACAGATAAGAATATTACATTGTTGCTATAATACATAATGAATAATGATTAATGAACATCATAAGCAAACGATTTTCAAAGGCGTTTTAAAAGTACCCACGTACAGTTGCGAGCATTAAATCTTGGTTGTCAAGGTCATTTTGAAATTTCCCGCTACTATCACAAATTAAAAATTTTGCCTGCTTAATTAGGGCCAATGTCAATAAAACGTCAATCAAAAAAATATGTCAAAGTCTTATTCTAAATATTCAAAATTGTGGCCCCAATATCGTATTTTAACAGAGTAAAAATTATTTCCCTGCTAGAGACGGACGTGTCAGAAGCTGGGGTGGCAACCCAGTTGGGATTTCCAAAAAGTTGACAAGGTCTAGACAAGACCAAAGGAATTTATTAGAGGTTATGACCGTTTCACATTAGAGCACTTTCCGTTGCGTCAAAGAATGACCTTGACGACCAAAATTTATTGCTCGCGACAGTATTGTATTCTCAATTTGGTTGTAGGTCGTAAAATTTTATTGCATATTATGAGGGATTAACAGGCAAAACGGTTGGGTTTGAAAAGGTTGGGAAGCGGCGCGTGCCGTTTTCCGTACAATGCAAATATACAAAATGTACAATACAACCCTGCTTAAAATATTACCTGCTAGTGGTAAACTAGGATTTATCAGCCCCCCAAGATCTTTAACTTAAAGTACCATAAAATTTTACGACCTACAACCAAATTGAAAACACAGTACCTATCATTGGTCATTGGACCTACCAAATTTTTCATCTGAAACCAGAACTAACGAACTGACCTTACATTAATTTTAATTTGTAATTATAGTTACCCTTTGTTGTCGTTATCTCCTTGTCACCCCCTGGTCGATCCATGCATCAACACTCGCACAAATAGTCACTTGTTCACATAATGAAGCAAACATTTAAACAATAATTCAATTATTATAATACCAAAGATACTTAATACTTCCAGAATATTCTCGGAACCGAAACTATTCCAACCTGAACACAACGAATTTTCACCAGTTATTATAAAAGAAGCAATTTCGAAAAACACATCCACAGCTAAAAAATCGATTTAACAAGATTTTTTAACAAAATCTCAACACCGAATCGTAATTTTAAATAGAAATCTAAACAATCACCGGGAAACGTTAGGACGCTAATTGGCCATCTTTGTAACTTCTTATAAAAACGATGTTCATTTGTTTCATGATGTCATGTTGAAATTACCTGATTGGTATGAAAAAGTGGCTTGATTAACTAACTTATCAATGCAGTGTTTCGTTAATAAACTTTTTTATTCGAGATTTAGTTCACCGCTCAAATGGAATTATAAAACATTAAATTACCTATGTAATATAAATAATATATGAATGGATGGATGTATGAGTAAATGTTGCATGACAATTTTTTAATTAAATGGGAAGTTAACTGACTAACCGAGTTTTTACAAAATCGTAATAACGGCCTAACAAACAAAATGGGCTTTGTCATCAGCCCTATACATGTTTTTTCAAAACGGTTGCAAGAACGGTAGAGCATTATTTCTATATTTATTTGAAATTAGACATTTTTTTGGCATGAACTACCACTAGATGTCAGGTCAAGACTGAAGGTTTAAATATTTTTATGTAATGAAATTAAGAATGGATACCTACTATCATTTTCGTGTACTTGGATGTAAGAAACGAAAAACTGAAAAGATAAGTACGTTTTAAACTCACCGCTTTCAAATCAATCGATTTAGATTCAGTAACTTCTACCCATTTCTACCAATACTTGTTGGTTATGTTGGCAGACATGTTTGTTTGTTGTTATGTCAGTTGTCAAGAATCCAGCAAAATTGAAATTTGTTACGAAAAAAGTATTTTTATTTAAATGAAATTAAAACATCGATAACCAATATTTTACAGGTCTTTTATATTGTATATTTATTTATTTGAGTACTGAGGAAAAATGGTAAATATAAATGGTCTAAATGTAAGATTTGGGAACAGCGTTTGTCTTCTTAGGCCTTGAACAAAGATGGAAAAGTCAAACTCGCCGAAGAAATGCAAAAACGCAAATACGACGAACAAATCGAACTCAACAAGTTGCACTTGGTAGAAAAAAATCGTTTCCGGAACTTGGAAAGATGCATGCATTACCAAAGACGAGAGCGCGAGACCGCTGATCGTTTGTTGCAAGCCAGGGAAAGAGAGGCTTTTTCAGAAAAACGGGTCGAGAGAACTGAGGCGTTGGCACGAGAATTGGACAAAATTAAGCGCAACGAACTGAAGGAGCTAAAATTGAGGTTATAAATGATAAATTACCACTGTTTCGCAAAAAACAATCGTTATTTGTACAACTAGTTATGAAAGTCATACTTTTTTCACGAATTTGCAGATTGATCAAGTAAATAAGTGAAAAAAAGGGACTTTCATAACATGTACACACTATTTTTTTGCACATCGAAAAAAGTTGGGAAATTTGGTCTAAAAGGATTTATGAAAACTAGTTATGACAGTCATACTTTTTTTCACGAATTTGCAGATTGATCAAGCAAATAAGTGAAAAAAAGAGACTTTCATAACATGTTGTACACACTATTTTTTGCATATTGATGTAAGTTGCGAAATTTGGTCTAAAAGGATTTATGAAAAATTACAAAAGAAAAAAATTGGTATGCTTTTGACAATCATCTAAAAGGAGATGGAATAAAATGATGCAAAAAAGTGCTACTTTCACTACCATTTTTCGTGTAAAAAAGTTCTACTTTCAGTACGATTTTGCGTATAAAAAAGTGCCACTTTCATTACGAATATGCAAAAAAAAATAGGTATGCTTTGACAATCATGTCCAAGGAGATGGCATAAAATGATGCAAAAAAGTGGTACTTTCACTACGATTTTTCATGTAAAAAAGTGCTACTTTCACTAAGATTTTGCGTGTAAAAAAGTGCCACTTTACGATATGCAAAAGAATATTTCTTTCAGGCAAAGTTTACGAGAAAATTGCCACGAACTCAGAGAATTAGAGTCGAAATTGCGGACCGCCTACGTAGCCAAAGAACTAGCGACGCAACTGGCCGAGAAAAACGCAAAAAAACTAGAGGACAAAGTAATATCACCCTTTTGTTTGGACACATAATGACGTCTAATTTTAGCTGAAACAGCAAGAAGAGTACCAAAAGCTGCAGGAAGCGATCGTAACGCTAGATGAAATGAACCGAATAGCGGGCGAAGAAGAAATCAGAAAGAAGGCGCAGTACAGGCAAGAACTGCAGGACCAGATGATAATCAACGAGAAGCGCAAACGATACGTGTACGACGAATTCCTGAGGGAGAAGAAGATGATTGACGACATCGTCCAACGAATACACGCCGAGGATGAACGAGAGAGGGAGGAGAAAATGTGTAAAATGCAGAGAACCAAGGAGGAAATGGACGCTTTCAAGAAGGCCCAGCAGATATGGAGGAATAACGAGAAGGATGAGATAGACAAGGAGAACCAGAGGATACAAGAATTCATCACGAATAAGGCCATAGAGATGCAGTCCAGAGAGCAGAAGAAGAGCGAATTGGAAGCGGTCAAGGCCAAACTGACCGAAAACATAGCTAAACAACTGTACGAGGAGGAGGTTTGTATTTTTTTGCCGGCTACATTTTTCCTATCCTAGGGGTGAAGGTGGTTATGAAGGTGTGCACGGCCTCTCTCGACGGGAGGCACTGCCCCAGGGCTTCCAGCATCATCGGCTGTTGCAAAACTGTTGTCTTGTAGTCATTGAACGAGATTTTTCCGTCGCGGTCCACATCCATCTTCTTGGTTATCACCTCGATCATGTCCTACAACTCTAACATATCAAACACTCGAACTCCTTGTTTTTTTTTATTCACTTTTACGGATTCTTCCGCATCGTCTTCGCTGCTCTGACTTATGAGCGAAGATCTCAAGAAGAAGAACATCGTTTCGCGTCCGATCAAACCGTCCCCCAGGAGATCATAAACCTGATGAGTGTGAGCGACAACGCCGAAACATTGTGTACTCACCGAAAAGCAGTAGTCTATTTTTTCCTCCAAAGTACCTCGCAGCCAGAGCGACAACGCCGTGGCCCAAGTTTCCATGGAAACTGTAGTACTGGGGCCTCTCTCGAAAACCGAAAATATCCTGTCCATAAGCGCATCATCTGTCATGTCCAGGCCGCTGTGGAGCACGTCCCGCAGCTGGTTCTTGGTTATCCCGGTCGCGTTCTTGTCCGCGTTGTCCTTCTGGAGCTTGTAGTAGATGATGAAGATGCACTCGAGTTCGGTGTAAGTGAAGTGGAGTTTCTTCACCAGCTTCTGTATCAGATCCGAGTGTTTCTTCTTGAAGCGGGTCTCCTCCATGGAGTCCATGGAGGAGTCCAAGTTCACCCCGAAAGACATGTTTACGTGTCCTTACTGCCAATTTCAAAACCGTCACAGACGTCACTGATTGACAACTTGATTGTCCGCAGATGAAACGGAAAGAGAGGGAAGAGATCATGCAGGAGTTGTACGAAGAGGAGCAAAAGCAAGCGATGGAGCAGCAGCACAGGGCCAACGTGGAGAAAGCGCTCAGGCAACGGATCGAAGTGAGGGAGTCGCTGATGCACCAGATGACGGAGAGGCAGGAGAAGCTGAGGCAAGAAGCCGCCGAGGATGCCAAATACAAGGAAGAAGTAAAGGTGGTGGGTGCGTTTGATCAAAAAGTAATTGTTTTGGTTTTTAGTTGTTGGCTAAAATGGCCGAGGATCAGCGGCTAGAGCAGCTGTCCAATCAGAAGAGGAGGATGAAGATGTTGGAGTGCAGGAGAGAAGTGGAAAGGATGATGGCCGAAAGACGGCAAAGACACGCCGAAGAGATGCAGTTGTTGATGAAGCTGAAGGAACAAGACGAAATGGAAGCGGAAGAGAGGTGATGCTTGAGCGTTTGAGTGGTGGGGTTTTTTGTATGTGACGGCTTTTGTTTTAGGCGGCGGATTATTGAGGAGGAGCGGTTGCGTCTGCTCAAGGAACACGCCAAGAATCTCATCGGTTATTTGCCCAAAGGGGTGTTGAGAGCTGATGACTTGCCTTATCTAGGGAGCGATCTAGTCAATGCCGATTAGAGTGGACCAAGACTAATAATGTGATACTGATATTTGTAGAAATTATTTTCTTATGTATATATTTGAATAAAAAAAAATAAAAAAGCAACGTCTGTTCCTTATTGAGGTGTCGATGCAAACAATTTTTCGTAACCAGAAAAAGTAAAAGCGTTAGTAATTTTTTATTGTGAAGTCAGTTTACCTCATTCCCCAGTTAAATTATCAAATTGTCAAAAATGTCTAGCAAAATAAGGTTACGAGCGGTCCTGATCTCAGTCAGCAACCCTCAATTAATTATAAAACATTTAAAGACTCACAATACTAATTGTATTTAATTATGGCCATGATCGTTATCAAAATCAATTATTAAAATAGGTAAAATCACCACAACAGAAACAGGTCAGTCAGTGATACACTCACCTTATTGAATACCTACACTTTTCCACAATAATCAACTTTTGCACAAAAATAAGTTGAAAAGATAAACAGCGATCCAGTTTTGTTTAAGAACAACTATTTATTTCAAACTCACGAACGCTTTCCTAACAAAGAGCTTTTTAAATATGACTCACGTAACGTGTAGCGTCTTAAAAACTATCAAAGAAAAAGGGAGCAAAAACGGAAAAATCACGGTCACATATTGTGCCGTCCTACATCAACATAAAAAAGGTAGGTTAAAAACAAAGGAATTTGAATTTTGCAGTTATTCAATGCAACAAAAGTAAAATCCCTCAGGTCAAAAAAATCAGACTATTACGGTTTATTATTTATTAATACAGTTCCCACCAACATCATCGTCAACAAAGAGCACAGTTGTTTGGAAAATAAATCCGAAAAATTATTATTATTATTATTATTATTATTAAAATAAGCGTTCGGGCAGAGGCCGAGCCTGTTATGCCCGCGCATCCAAAACAATAGTAAACCACAATACGTTTTACTTAATTACTGAAGTCACATAACTGTCATAGCGAGATTTAAAGCCAAGAGGTGTTTTGCTGGTAACTACTTCTACAGGTAGGGAGTTCCACACATCGAACACTCGATTCGTGATGAAGTTTTGCCTAGCACTTGTGCGAAAATTGTCCTTTGCCAGCTTCAAATCATGCCCTCTAGTTCTCCCCCCGTCGTTTAATGGGAAAAGGTGCCTAATGGAGGAATTTTTGTCACCAGTCAGCGCTTGATGTACCAATATAACATCTCCTCTTTTACGTCTGTCGGAAAGCAGGGGAAGGTTCATTATGGAAATTCTTTCAGAGTACTCGGGGCGATTTCTACCGAAAGGGATACGAGTCGCTCGTCGTTGCACAGATTCCAACAAGTCAATGTCACGTTTTAAATTAGGAGCCCATACTCCATGACCGAACTCCAGAACTGGCCTAACATATGACTTAATAAGCTTAGCAGTTACAGCCAAGGTAGTCTTAGTAAACGTTTTGCTCAAAAGATAGACAATTTTATTCGCCCTCTTGACCACATATGAGGTATGTTCCGACCATGACAAATTTGATGTTACCAGAACTCCCAAATCCAAACATGAACTCGACTTAAGCAGTTCCACACCACCCAAATAATACCCATGACACGGGTTTTTGCCGCCGACATGAAGAACCGTGCATTTCCCAATGTTAAGTGGAAGCTGCCAATCGCTTGCCCATTTACTGATGTTAGAGATGTCGTTGGAAAGCATTTGGTAATTTAAACTATCATTATATATCTTCATATCATCAGCATACATGACCCATGACGATCTTACATTGTATTTGACATCGGCCGTGTAAACTATAAACAATAACGGACCGAGCACGGAACCCTGTGGAACCCCACTTATTACCTTTTCCGATGCGCTAAGCACGCCACCAACTTTAACCTTAAAAGTACGATCACTAAGAAAGGCGTCAAGCCAATAAAAAAGACTGCCCCGGATACCGATATGTTGCAATTTAAATAAAAGAAGCTTTCTTGGCACCCGATCGAAAGCCTTGGCAAAATCGAAATATACAACATCAAGAGATCTGCCTAAATCTAACAGTTTGGTCCAGTCAGAAAGACAACATAGTAGATTGGAGGTGATGGACTTTCCTGGCATAAAACCATGCTGATTATCAGGTATGACATGATGCTTCACTAAGAATTTTATGGTAGTATCATAAATAATCGACTCCATAATTTTAACCACTAACGACGTCAAACTTACAGGCCTATAGTTACCTGGATCAAATTTATCTCCTTTTTTAAAGATGGGACAGATAATTGCCGTCCTCCAATCCGAAGGCAAAACCCCCGAGTCAAACGATTGCCCAAATAGCATGCTAAGAGGTCTGCACAGAACATCAGCACAAGTCTTTAATACACTGGCTGTGATTCTGTCGGGGCCGGGAGACTTTGTTTTGTCTAACCCACGTAATTTTTCCAAAACCAGCTCCTCAGAAAATTCTATGTCAGTAAAAGCTGCAGTATTTCGGGGAAAATCTAGTTTCGGCGTACCAGCCACCGATTCCCTTGTAAAAACCTTGGAGAAAGACTCAGCAAAAATATTGGCACAGTCAGTATGGTCCCTTACGATATTTCCGTCTACATTCCTAACTTGAGGTATCTTGACCGGTCCTCCCAATGCAGTGCGAACGTGCTTATAAAAACTCTTAGGATTGTTAGAATTCGCAATCTTCAGTTCGTACCTAATCCGCTCCTCCTTAATAATCGTAGACAGCTTGTTCGAAAAAGCTCTGTGGGCTACGTAGTCTATTTGCTCCCCTGTTCTTTTAAAAGTCTTCCACAATGCTCGCTTACGCTTAACCATTTTCAATATTTTGGCATTTATCCAGGGTTTCGAAGAAGACCTTTTGACTTTAATAACGGACGAACACTCGTTGACAGTATTGAGTAATAGATTTTTTAATGTACTCCAGTTGTTCTCGACGTTCGCGTCGCAAAGTGTCGTTGGCCAATTTATTTTCTCGAGACGTATGTATACCTTCTCATAGTTCGTAACTATTTTATTGAAAGTTATAGTTCGTTGAGCAGGCACAAAACAGATCTGCAGATCTACCTTGAGGGAAACATGGTCTGACTTACCCACTGGGTCAAGATATTGCACATTTGTTAGTGAGGAGTCCTCTGTTGTTAAAATCAGATCAAGAACTGACGGTTGCTGGTTGGCTCTAAATCTAGTTGGTTGCGTTATTAACTGGCGCATATGGTTATTGGTTAAAAAATCAACCATCAGTTGAGAGGACGGGCTTCGACAGTGTCCCGAGTTCCGGGACCAAGAAATGTCAGGCATATTAAAATCCCCAAATACGAACACCTTGTCGTGCCTAGTCGTTAATTCCCCTAACACGTCCAATAAAGTACAGTCATCATTAATGTTAGACGATGGAGGTCTGTATACACACCCCAGGATAAAATTCCACGACTGATTATGTACCTGCAGAAAGAGCGACTCTATACCCGGTGTGTTGGTAACTATGGGGATGACTTCGTTATCGGACAGTAACTCATTGGAAACGTAGATACACACACCTCCTCCTTTCTTATGATTTCGATCATTCCTGTAAATGGTATAACCATCCAAAGAGACTAGCGAGTCCGGTACGACGTCCGAGAGCCACGTTTCAGTTAATGACAGGAAAGTCGGTTTCAAATCGTTAACATATGCAACCAGGTCCGAATACTTTGCCAACAGAGAAGCTATGTTAGTGTATAGTATGGAACTAACAAAAAAATTGGAGAAATTATTACTATTTAACGGCTCCATTTTGAATTTAATAAAAAAAATAAATAATAATAATAATAATAGGAGTATAACGTAACCAAGGTCCTTGTTGAATGCATCAAGAAATTATTGTTCAGTGTCCTGGGTTGTCACAACTACTTCCATATTGTGAGAATTATCATCTAGAATGTTGGACTGTGCTTTTTTTTATCTTTCTTTGTATTTTCCTACACCTGTTTTTTATGCTCTTGTGCTCCAAACTAGGAAATATCTCATACAACATTGTAGAAACACCTTCAATATCAGAGGTATATTTATGTATGAGCTCGAGTATGTTACTTTCCCCGGGAACCTTATCTGCAAATTCTACCAACCGATCAAAACTAAGGGGGTATTGTTGCTCGGAGCCGTCGAGTAACGACTTAGCCGGTAACAACAATTCGAACGTAGAAGTTAAACTCTCCGTTGAGTCGGAAGCTTTCTTCCTCTTCAGATCCGGATCCCTTGTGTCTAAAATTGTATCCATTGAATTTGCGGAGATATCTACAGGATTAGTTTGAAGCGCATTGTCATCATCAGTAGACTTTCTTTTGCCAGAACCTTCCCCAGGGCCAACTGTTTCTTTGTTGCTTTCTGGTGTCGGCGAAACGTTACTAGTGCAATCATTAGCAAAATGTCCCGCCTGTCTACATTTGTAGCAAACATCGTCATAACTCATATATATTCTATAGTTAGTTTCCTCAAATTTCAAAACCATGGATGAAGGAAGGTCAATAGAGTTGTTTGGTTGAACAAATATCTGTCTTCTAAAACTTAGGACGTGGTTGTATTCTTCCTTATGGATTCCAGCCCTCAAAAATGACATTGACGTCACCGTAACAAATCCTAAAGTTTTGACCAAATTCTCAATTACAGGGTGGGGGATACACGGACAAACATTTGAGAGGATAATTCGCTTAGCCGGGTTTAGTAACCGTCGGACAGTAATTTCTTTTCCGCTAATTACAATAACACCATGCTCTGATACCGTTTTTTCTACTAAGTCTTTGCTACTCAAATACATACATACGCGGCTATTAGAGATTCGTGAGGCAAACAATACATTTTTTGGTGTCACTATATTACCTATAGCTACAACATAATCATCAAGTTTCAAGCCTTCGATAGCGTTAAAAACTATCGCCTGCTCCTTAGTGGGGAATTGAGCTGAAGTGGAGGACGCCATATATGATGACAAAAGGTGCTATAAATTGTTACACCTCTCCTTTCAGGAACGCGCCCAAATGAGGCGAGTACCGCGAACTACCGCAGTCACTCGCCTCCGTATAAAGAAATGGTCAATGATAACTGAAAAAGTTGTGATAATATTCGCTACGAGATAAGCAAATACTCAACCAATAAATCAAATTATTCCCAGTAGGCTATAGAGTAACCAGACGTCTCATTACGTCCCACAGAATATGAGGATAACGTAACAAAACAGATCTGTGCCGTTTCCAAATTTAATGAATTGGAAAGAACTCACCAAACGTTAGGTTTAACACGGAGCCACCGAAAACACAGCACACACCTGATATACCAAACAAGTAATTATTGTTTGTAAGTAGTAAGTATTGTTTCATTTTCGATTGCAAATCTTCACCGCCTGGAATCTTCTCGAAGCAAAGTCCTTCTTTATTTCTATATTAGATTTCGGACAACTGAAAAATAAGTTCTGCATAATAATTTTTACCATTCGGACATTGATTAATTTGACAGATTCCAAAAAACCTAAAACTCCAGATGAATAAAAAATCTACCAAATCCAATGGGACCAAGTTCCAATAACGAGTGGCGTAGCCACGAGTTATTTTAAAGAATGGGTGCTTCAAGGTTTTATGAAACGAGTTTTTTATACTAGGTATTTTTTTTGTAATTTGCCCTTTTTATGGAGTTTTTAAACAAACATTTTTACCTTAGTCGATTTAGGGATTTTTGTGCCGGTTGGTAATGTCTTAATTTTAAAAATGAAAATTTATCTTAGTCGCCTTTTATTTTATCCAAATTCTGTCACAAAACACGAATATGGAAGATAATCAAGATAATCTTGCATGTACTATTGAGGATAAAATACTTTGGTCGTCACTTTTTGACACTTCAAATGTAAATAAAGTATTAATGTCAATATACCTGACAATTTCAAATTATTCTTGTCAAAAATATGGCATCTTCAGTTTTTGATAAATATAGAATCGTCTGACTTGCTTCTGAAGGTTGTCTAGACCGCGACCATGTTGATCTTTTGCTTTTGAACCCTGCCTCCGCAGCTGGGATTTACCCCACCCGTATGACACTGATGGATTAAAATAATTTTGACAACAGTAAAAAATAAGGTTAAACATCCTAAAGCTTGCTTTACAATTGAATATCATTTATGTCACATTGACGACCAAAGTATTTTGGCCGCGATAGTACTATTCCGGACACGGAATCTTGGCCAACATTTTTTAGACATTTCTAAAAAAATGATGTAAACCAGGCGTTAGTGTCATTAATAAATGACAATTATTAAAAATCACTTTGAAGTTTTTCTTATGACATCAAAAAAGCAAGGAAATGGCATTATCGAGTCAAAAGTTGGGTTATATTCAATAAAGGCCAGTTCACACATATTTGTCAGTTAAATGTCAGTTGTGGCCAAGATTCCGTGTCCGGAATAGTACGCCCCCTCAAATACGTGAAATTACCACAAATACGGTCAAATTTTTCCACTTACAAAAGTCACATTTATGAAGTTCATGTCCAATAAATCTTTACTTGGTAAAAATACAAAGACAAAAACAAATAAGAATTACTTTAATTTAATCAGTAAAAAGACGTAACATTGCTTTTGAAATCAGCAATGTTAAAATGGACAAAAACTGAAAAATTAGTCAAATCGGGTTCGCGCAGAGCAAGCAACTTTGAAAGTCAAAGTCACTAGCTTTAGCTTTAATACCAACAGAAAATCAGATTTTCATGGCTTGCTTAGATGCACATTTATATGAAATTGAGTGAGTATATAATGGCTATAATGACACCGCAGATGATGACGTCGCGTTCGTTAATATGTCTATTAAAGAATCAAAAAGGAGGCAAATTACAAAAAAAATTACAAAATACATAGGGGTCTTTTCTGTATCTTATCTGTTAAAATTTAAAGGCCGTTAAATTTTAAAAGCCTCTAAATTAGTTTCGTTAAATTGCATCTTTCGTCGATTGTATCTCAGTCTCTATTAAACTTACAAGAAAAATATAAATATAAAAAGTTGCCAAATTATATCCTTTACAACTTTTATTTGAACATGTTTCTCACATAATGAACGGTAATTGAGTTATTCCTTCCAAAATACGGCGGTATAGAATACCTATTTCTACTAAATTTTTTAAAGGACCTCTAAAAACTAAAATTTAACGACCTTTAAATTTAAAATAAGATACAGAATAGACCCCATAAACAGTTAAAAATTCAAATTAAATTAAAAATGCTAAACATTTTTAGTAGGTATACTCAATTTCATATAAATGTGCATCTAAGCAAGCCATGAAAATCTGATTTTCTGTTGGTATTAAAGCTAAAGCTAGTGACTTTGACTTTCAAAGTTGCTTGCTCTGCGCGAACCCGATTTGACTAATTTTTCAGTTTTTGTCCATTTTAACATTGCTGATTTCAAAAGCAATGTTACGTCTTTTTACTGATTAAATTAAAGTAATTCTTATTTGTTTTTGTCTTTGTATTTTTAGCAAATAAAGATTTATTGTACGGTTGGTGGACAAAAAAAACTGGGACACGCAAAATTTCTTACGTTTGTATCAAGCTTTAATTGTCAAAATAAAGTCAAAATAAAACTGACTTTTACAAACACTGTTGACAGTTATCTTGTCAGATATAATGCCAAATCTAACAGAATTACAAAACCACGTAATTAGACAACGCCTTGGGGAGGGTATTACCATAAGAGCAATTGCTAACGAGCTAAACGTTAGCAAAAACACTGTTTTGCTCGTCAAACAAAAACTTTAAAAACTTTTGGTAACATTGTAAGAAGACCAGGCTCTGGCCGTCCAAAAGTTACCACAGATAATAAAGATTTTGATATGATAAACTTTCTTCGTTTACATCCATTTCAAACCGCCATCAGAGCTCGACAGGAGACGAATTTTCCTGCTTCTTTAAAAACAACAAGAAGAAGAATAAAGAAATCTGAATTAAATAATAAATGTGCAGCAAAAAAAAATTTTTAACTGCACAGAATAAACAACAAAGAGTTATGCTTGCTTAAGAATAATTATATTCATCAAAATATATGGGATGCGGTAGTCTTTTCTGATAAAAAGACATTTCAGTCTTCTAACACTGGACGGCTCCGCGTATATAGAGCTGTAGGGACAAGATATAATGAAGAATAAGTTCACGCCACCAATCGAAGTGAACGATTTGTAGTCAATGTATGGGGATGCATCAGCATTAGGGTCCCAGGAGTTTGTGCAAATGTGGAGGAGAGGCTAAGAGCACCGGTTTATGTTAGAATTCTGAGGGAGATAATGCTTCCCTCAGTAACACATGTGTTTGGTGAACGAAATTTTATATTTCAAGACGATAACTGTCATGTCCATAGAGCCAGGGTTGTTAGAGAGTTCTTGGATGAGCAAGGGGTGCGTACTTTACCGTGGCCTTCAAGTCACCCGACTTAAATCCAATAGAAAGTATTTGGGGGCGTATGACCTCAATTATGTATAAAAATGAGTTTCGTCCAAATACTGTCGAACAGATGGTCATTGATAAATAATGGTGCAATGACGAAGTATTAGGTTTAGGTTTTTTGTTCGTTAACAACTTGTTTTAAACAAATATGCAATATATAAGTATTCAACTTACCTTTACCTACGTGTTTTTATAAATTGTGTGGATTTAAAAAAGGAATTGAAAACGGATGAAATCTAAAATTCGATTTGATGTTTGTAAGTGTCACACGTGGCATTTTTGTCTTATGTCATCATATCATAGTTAACCTATTTGTTCGCAAGCCTGAATTAAACGGTGCAAATTTGCCAAATTTCGATTTGAATAGTTGTCATTTTTGTCCCAGTTTTTTTTGTCCACCAACCGTACATGACCTTCATAAATGTGACTTTTGTAATGTAACTAAATTAAAGGTGCTTTTACAAATGCACAGCTCACTTGATGAACATTTATATGAAATCAATTATTACCAGTTAAGTAATCTTAATGCATCTATTTCTATTACACCCTGTATATTTTATTAGAGTGAATGTTAGGTTTATTATCTATTGCTGTCCAACATTTCTTTTTAACAATTAATTTCATTTCAAATTTAAATTTTATAAGATAAATTTTGTTGAATTCATTTAATTATTTATAATTAGTTTGTCTTTTTTCTATTTTTTTATATCAACAAGGTCACATTCCTACCAAAATAAACTGCAAAAACGTGCTTTTATTTCCATGAACACAATAAAAATTAGTAATGAAAGAGTTAGAAATTTTATCAGTTCAGTTACATTTTGTACATTTTGTTCCTCACTGCCATTTTTTAAAATGTAATTTTAGCTTTTCTTAATCATTACCACAACTGAAGGAATGCACCATCTTTTCTGTTTTTTTCCTTTATTAAATTCAATTAAAATAAAACCAAACGAAACCAAATTATTTATCGTAAAGCATAATTTACACAAGAGCGCGGTTCAGCTATCTCTCCTATGTCTTAGAGCAATTACACGGTGGCCTAGTTTTGTCTCACTAGATGACTGGTCTCAGTCTAAAGCAACCATCAATTATTGACATATTGCAGACGATGATAAAGAGAATAGTAATAATAATAGTGTCGATGCAGCATGACTTGTCAATTCAGGCAACGTGATTCATATAAATAAGACAAGCAGTCACCACTTCCGCTAGTCTTAAAACGATCTCACAATGTACTTTTCGGTGATTAAGTTGTTGCTCCTGACGAGCTGTGCACGGTGTGCCAACATTCTAGGGGTATTCATGTTCCCCTCGATTAGTCACCAAATAGTCTACCAACCGATTTGGAGAGAACTCTCTCTAAGAGGCCATCAAGTCACCGTGGTCACACCAGATCCCCTAAACGATCCCAGTTTGACCAACCTAACAGAAATCAGCGTACGATTTACTTACGATTTTTTAAAGCAAACAAAAATCCAAGAGCTCATGTCGAAAGATGTCAACGTGTTCTACAATTTGGACAAGCTGTTTCGTTTCATGGACGCTATAGCCGAAGCGGAACTGAACAGTACCCAATTCCAGGAGTTAATAAACGACCAAACCAAACACTTTGACTTGATCCTGATAGAATGCTTCCATCCAGTCATGTACGCTTTGGCCGGAAGGTTCCAAGCGCCAATCATAGGCGTCTCATCTTTGGGTCTGCTGGCATCAGGGTACGACATCATCGGGAATCCAACCCACCCAGCGCTGTACCCTGACGTCATCTTGAGCTTCCATTCGAAAAAGCTGTCCCTGTGGCAGAAACTCCAAAGCTTGTTGTTCAATCTCTGGTCCAGGTACTACCACCACAACATTCTAGTACCACGCGCGGATCAAATGGCGCGGAGGTATTTCGGCGAAGACATAGCGTACCTGGGAGACCTCGAGAGAAACGTCAGCATGTACTTCCTCAACGTGAACCCGCTGATGTACCCCCCGCGACCCAACGTACCCGCGATCGTCGAGATGGGCCAGATGCACATCAAACCAGTGAAGGCGCTGCCGAAAGACTTGCAAAATATCCTAGATGAAGCTGCGCAAGGGGTGGTTTACTTCAGTCTGGGGTCGAATGTCAAAAGCGTGAACATTCCTGAAGGGTTGAGGAACAATGTGATAGCGGCACTGTCGGAACTACCCTATCTGGTCTTGTGGAAATGGGAGTCGGATCATTTGCCGGGAAAACCCGACAATGTGATCATCAGGAAGTGGTTGCCCCAGCAAGACGTCCTCGGTAAAAAGTTCCGCGATTCTGGGTGATTGGTACTCAGGTGTGCTTCCAGCTCATCCCAATATCAAAGCTTTCGTGACGCAAGGAGGTCTCCAGTCGACGGAAGAAGCGATCTCTCGGGGTGTACCACTGGTTGGGATGCCATTCATGGGTGACCAACCCATGAACGTGCAAAAAATCGTCGATTTGGGGATCGGGCTTGGGGTAGATCCCGTCACCGTCACCAAAAACGAATTGAAAAACAGCATCATTGAAGTTGCCGAAAACAACAAGTGAGTCTATTGCTTTGACATTGACCTTAATCTAACAAAGTGAAGACAAGGTGCAAGGACGGAGTTAATCGACCAAAAGGATCGCGTGTTAATAGGCTATTATTTCAGATTCAAGATGTCAATTAGAGAAGTGCGTGATTTGCTCTTTGACAAACCCATGACCGGTTTGGACAAAGCTGTGTGGTGGTCCGAGTACATCATCAGGCACAAAGGCGCGACGCATTTGAGAAGCCCAACAGCTGACATCTCTTGGTTTGATTATTTGATGTTGGATGTGGCGATTGCCGTGACTCTAATTGCGGGGATTATCACTTACATAAGTTACGCGCTCGGTCAGATGTCCAACTCTTATCGCAAACGCAAATTAAAGTATCATTAATAAATATTTGTCAGTCTAGTCCCAATATTAAATATATAGTTAAATTAACGTTAGGAGGAGTTAACAATTTTGTTCGTTTCGTGTTGTAAATAAATTGTAATAAGTAAAATGCAATAATAAATTCGTTCTTAATAACAATATTGAATTGAACCCCTTCCAAGAAAACAAGATCTTGCTGCTGCTCACGTGGCGAGAGCTCGAAGACTTTCAGAGAGCCGCAGGAGTGTCGTATAATTTGGCCAAGATAAAAAACACAAGAAGAAAGAGACTTTTTGTAAAAATAATGCTTTATTTGCCCTATGGGCTTTCCAAGAAATTCCAAAAAAAACCTTTTTAATTGCCATCCCTCACCCCTCTCCGTCTCTATCCTTTTCCTCCTCTTCCATATCTCTTTCATCTATCTCCCTTCCGTCTTCATTCAGAATTGCTCCGCGCTCTTTTCCCTTTCTCTCTCTTATTTCGCTACATCCATTCCACATGTGCTCGATTGTCTCTCTCTTCTCATAGCATAGTCTACACCTTCTTTCCTCTCCTTCCATCCAATACCTGTTTTCTCTGTTTTCTCTCTTCGTTCCCACAGCTCTCTCCTCAGGTACTCTGTCATACATCTCTCATACTCCCCGTTGTACATTGATTCTTTCATTTTCTTCCTTCTTTCTTGCTTGTTCTTGTCTTTGTCAATCTTTTCACTTCTTCACTGGCATACCCGTTCCTCTGGTGGTACTTCTCTCTCTCCTTCTTCTCCTTCTCGGTGTTCTCTTTCTTTCCTCTCGAGCATTTTTATTGCTATTCCTCACCCATCTTCTTCTCTATCCTTTCCCTTCTTTTCCATATCTCTTTCATCCATCCTATCTCCCTTCCATCTTTACTCCGCGCTCTTTTCCCTCCCTCTCGCTCATTTCGCTACATCCATTCCACATGATTGTGCTCGATTGTCTCTCTCTCTTCATAGCACATTCTGCACCTTCTTTCCTCTCCTTCCATCCAATACCTGTTTTCTCTCTCCTCCTTCCCACATCTAAATCTTGCCATCATTTTTCTCTCTCTTGCACTCTCTCTCCCCAGGTACTCTGTCATACATCTCTCATTCTTCCCGTTGTACATTGATTCTTTCATTTTCTTCCTTCTTTCTTGCTTGGTCTTGTCTTTGTCCCTTTCACTCAGCTCTACATTCATCCATCTTTCTTTTGCTCTCAATCTTTTCACTTCTTCACTGGCATACCCGTTCCTCTGGTGGTACTTCTCTCTGTCCTTCTTCTCCTTCTCCGTGTTCTCTTTCTTTCCTCTCCAGCATTCCGTTAGTATCCTGCACTCTATTCTCTCTATTTTGTCTATTCCTCTTGCACTCTTTCCTCACTATCTCTCTCATGTGTGCCTTGTCCTCTTTGAAGAAGCCATTGGACTTCCATTTGACAGTGACCAATCTCTCAACATCCAACTACTGATATTTCTTGGAGTAGCATTTATTAGCTACAAATTAATTTCATTTTTGACATAACTGTCTTCGAAGAAATAAATAAAATACAACAAGCTGTTTTACAAAATACACTATTGTATCTGAAGAGTTAAATGATGTGCAACTTACTCGAAATTACTCTGCTAAACACAGGGTATAAATTGTAGGTATACGTTAATGAGCGGAAGGATGAAGAGAGAGTATGAAGAAAAGGGGGTGACACCTAACAGTCAAGCAGAGATAAAGTTTGGAGCCTGGCTGATACCGGGATGATTTGGTAATTGTGGCAAAGAGCGAAAGAGAAATGAAAGAAATGATGAAGAACCTGGGAAAATATATGAGGAAGAAAAAGCTAGAACTGAATGATGAGAAGATGAAGACAAGAGATGAGTGGAAGTGGGAAGGAAGGAAAATAGAACGAGTGAGCATGGTCAAGTGCTTGGGCTTCAACCTTCAACGAAAGAACCACGGACAAGGCAGTCATGAGAGAGATAGTGAGGAAGGGAAACAAGGTAGTGGGATGTGTGTGGGGAAGAGGAGAGAAAAAGTGGGGAGGAGAATGATGATGTTTGGAAAGCATGATAGAGAGTACGGGGCAGAAATCTGGGGATGGAAGGAACAAGAAGAGGCAGAGAGAGTACAAGAAAAATATTTGAGAGGGGTGCTAGGAGTGGACACTCACGGAATGCTGGAGAGAAAGGAACAAAAAATCACGGAGAAGGAGAGAGAGAGGAAAGGGTATGCCAGTGAAAAAGTGGAAAGACTGAAGCAAAAGAAAGATGGATGAATGTAGAGCTGATTGAAAGGGACAAAGACACAGACAAACAAGAAAGAAGGGAGAGAATCAAAGAAGGAGTATAACAGAGGAAATTTCGGAGTACCTGGGGAGAGACAGTGCAAAATAAAGAAAAATGATGGCGAGATATAGATGTGGAAACAAGGAGAGAGAAAACAGGTATTGGACGGAAGGAGAGGAAAGAAGGTGCAGAATGTGCTACGAGGAGAAAGAGAGACAATTGAGCACATGTGGAATGGATGTAGCGAAATGAGAAGGAGAGAAAGGACGAGGAGAAATACCGAATGAAGCCGGAAGGGAGATAGGCTGGATGAACGAGATATAAAAAAAGAGGGACAGAATGGAAAAGGAAAGAAGTGGGGGATAGAAAGAATTTTTTTTTGGAATTGTATTTTTTACATAAAACTGTAAGCACGAATCGGAAAGCCCGTAAGGTAAATAAAGCATTATCTATCTGAAGAGTTAAATGATGTGCAACTTCCTCCCGAGGAAAAATGTTTAATATTTGAAAGACGTTAGGTAGTGCGACGCCACACGGGCATCATACTGTGTGTACCAATTGCCAAATAGGGCGACAAAAATAAAATAGTAAACTGCCGCGGAATTACTCTGCTAAACACAGGGTATAAGTTGTGTATGATAATAAGAGGAAGGATGAAGAGAGAGATTGAGGAAAAGGGGGTGATACCGGACAGTCAAGCAAAGAGAAAGTTTGGAGCCTGGCGTTTGCTGATGATTTGGTAATTGTGGCAAAGAGCGAAAGAGAAATGAAAGAAATGATAAAGAACCTGGGAAAATATGTATATGAGGAAGAAAAAGCTAGAACTGAATGATAAGAAGACGAAAACGATACTATTCAATAAGAGAAAGAGGAAGAGTGAAGAGATGAGTGGAAGTGGGAAGGAAGGAAAATAGAACGAGTGAGCGAGTTCAAGTGCTTGGACTATGTACACCTTCAACGAAAGAACCACGGACAAGGCACTCATGAGAGAGATAGTGAGGAAGGCAAATAAGGTAGTGGGATGTGTGTGGGGAAGAGGAGAGACAAAGTGGGGAGGTGATTTCAGCAGAAGAGGTAGAGAGAGTGCAAGAGGAATAGGCTGAGAGTGAAAGGGGGAAAAAGAGCAGCACAGTGTGAGAACAAAATGGATGGAAGGGAAGAGTGCAGGACACTCACGGAATGCTGGAGAGAAAAGAAAAAAACCACGGAGAAGGAGAAAGAGGAAAGGGTATGTCAGTGAAAAAGTGGAAAGACTGAATCAAAAGCAAGATGGATGAATGTAGAGCTGATTGAAAGGGACAAAGGCACAGGCAAGCAAGAAAGAAGGGAGAGAATCAAAGAAGGTGTATAACAGAGGAAATTCCGGAGTACCTGGGAAGAAACAGTGCAAAAGAAAGAAAAATGATGGCGAGATTTAGATGTGGGAACAAGGAGAGAGAAAGCAGGTATTGGACGGAAGGAGAGGAAAGAAGGTGCAGAATGTCCTACGAGCAGAGAGAGAGAGAGAGAGAGGCAATAGAAGCCATGTGGAATGGATGTAGCGAAATGAGAAGGAGAGATAGAGCGGAGAGAAATACTGAATGAAGACGGAAGGGAGATGAGATGGATGAAAGAGATATGAAAAAGCGGGACAAAATGGGAAAGGAGAGGAGTGGGAGGTAAAAAGATTTTTTTTTTGATTTTTATTTTTCTTAGAGTCGGAAAGCCCGTAAGGCAAGCATTATCTATCTGAAGAATTAAATGATGTGCAACTTCCTCCCGAGGAAAAATCTTTAATATCCGAAAGACGTTAGGTAATGCGACGCCACACGGGCACCATAGTGTCAATTTGTTATGTTTCAATTTACAAATTTGTGGTTGCTGCAATAATTATCTTAAAGAACACAATGGAAGGTTAAGTGTACCAAGGCATAACAAAAGTGCTTTCATGTATTTAAAGACACTTTTGTGAACGAAATCGTCTGATATACAAAACGAGGTCGTTTAAAAATATTCCTATTTAATGTTTTATGTCTTATCTTTGATTGTACTCGTATGTACGCCACTGTCGTTAATATCACCTACATTACCTTGCTAACAGATAACGCACTATTGCTGAATTCTATTCTTTACTGTGAAGTACCTACCACTAATTGAAGTGCTATTCGTAATTGATCAGCTCGTCATGGTTCACCAATCTAGACATTGGACTTTCTGTTGATCATGTTACCAAAGATGAGTTGAAGAGAAACATTATTGAGCTTGGAAACAAGAGGAAATAAGAGAAGCTCAGATGTTATTTGACGAACGTATGAATGGAGAAGAAATCATTTCTCGAATAGTGCAAATTGTGTTTTACCTGTTTTGTTGACCAGTGTTGTAGTTATCGTTACTGTTGACTATGTATTAGATCATTTACGACCCACTTACATATTCTTCTACTTAATGGTCTTTGGCATATATTTTACCCTACAACACAAAAACCACTGTTCAGTAATTTCCACTTCTTTCCAGAAACAGCAAAACTCGACTAACAAAATTCTATTTTAGATCATTGCATCAAAATACCATTGATGGATTCGTCTGCAATTTTCCTCATCATCGTCCACTCTGCACAATGTGCCAACATACTAGGAGTCTTCATGTTTCCGTCACTCGGTCACCAAATAGTCCAACATTCACTGTGTCGAGAGCTTTCCCTAAGAGGTCATCAAGTCACTGTCATAACCCCGACTCCTTTCCACGACTCCACTTTGACCAATTTAACAGAAATCAGTATTGATTTTGTGTATGACATTATGAAACAAAGAAGCATCCAAACCCAAGATATCGGCATCTATCAAAAATCAATTAACGCGTTTGAATGTTTTGACAGCATCATTGAAATTGCCATGAACAGCACAGAAGTACTGCAATTGATCGGTGATCAAGACCGCAAATTCGATTTGATTTTGACGGAGTTGATGCATCCAGTTTTGCTCGGGTTTGGGGCTAGATTTGGAGCCCCATCAATTGGAATTTCAACTAGGCCTTTCCAACATCCAGTACTGTCCAGTGATCAATTTTTAACCCCTCACATCAAACCACTATCGTTTTGGGAAAGATTTGGAAGCATCACTTATTTCCTCTGGTCCAAATTTTACTACCAGTGGGTCTTTGTGCCACGGGCGCAAAGAATGGCCACCAAGTACTTCGGACAAGTGTCTTACGTAGATCTGGAAAAAAATCTCAGTCTCTGCTTTCTGGGTGTAAACTCTTTGATCCTGAGTCAAAAACCCAAGACTCCAGCGATGATGGAAATTGGACCGATACACATTCAACCCCCGAAGCCTCTTCCAGAGGTGAGTCATCATACAGAATCAGATCTTTGGCAAATCAAATCTTCCAGGATTTACAAGAAGTTCTGGATCGAGCAAAGACAGGGGTCATATACTTGAGCCTAGGAACGGAGATCAAGAGTATAGACATTGACCAAAAACTGAGAACTGTCATGGTAGAGGCGTTGGGAGAGTTGCCCTACACGGTCCTCTGGAAATGGGAATCTGGTCGTCTCCCTGGAAAACCCAACAATGTCGTTACTCGCAAATGGTTTCCTCAGCAAGATATCCTTGGTAAATGGTTTCAAAGGGGGATCAATATAATTCAAGATGGTTTTTTGTAGCACATCCCAATATAAAGGCGTTCGTGACACAAGGCGGTATCCAGTCCACCGAAGAAGCCATCGCCAGAGAAGTACCAATAATTGGAATGCCCTTCATCAATGACCAACCCACCACCGTGCAAAAACTTGTCGATTTGGGAATTGCGAAAAGAGTTGATCCTGCAACAGTCACCAAAACTGAATTGAAAAGTGTTATAATTCACGTTGCAGAAAGTCGACGGTTGGTCCAAGCTCTAGTTTATCTTCTGAGATCAAAACTGTTATTTGTCTTGTAGGTACAAAGACAGGATCAAGGAAGTTTGCAGTATTATGTTTGATAAGCCGATGAGTGGTTTAGAAACAGCAGTTTGGTGGTCCGAATATGTTATCCGACATAAAGACGTAAGACATTTGAGAAGCCCAACTGCTGATTCCTCTCGGTACCACTATTTTAATGACGCGGTAATTGTTGGATTGCAACTGACGGGCATTGTTTGTGTAATGAGGAGTCGTAAACTTAGCGCAATCTTGAAATTTCATTTTTGTTGTCTTTTACTTATTTATTATTTTACACCATAATATGTCAACGCACCTAAAAACTCACGAAGAAGTCAAATAAAGATCGACTAGTAGTAGCAGTAGTAGATAGTAGATGTTATGACATTAAAACTTTTATTGTGTTCTTGCTTTGCCCAAAAATCCTTTATTTCATTTATTGTAACCTTCCTCTCCAGATAAGTTTCCCGCAGTGTGCTCCGTTGGTACCTTTTCTTCTATTACATTTTTTTTTTGATGAAAGAAAAGTAAACTAAGGCGCAATAGTAAAAATTGTAAAACTCAAAAAACTTTAATGATAAAAACAAAACATAACCTCGAATGACAGAAAAAAATTGACATTTTAGGTTAGTCGTACCGCCTGTACGTCAAAACTGCCCGCCAAATTTGAAATTTTTCAGCAGTTCCCAAATTGTTTCCAAACTAAGCGTTTTTGACCTCATGCGTATTAAGAATTTTATGCTTATTTTTGATCATAGAATCTGCCCTGAAAGTTTGTCGGTCAAATTCTGATACACCCTGTATATTTCAAAAAAGTCTAAAATTCACTTTTCTTTGTGTCCTAATCACAAAAAGTCCTGAACAGATATTGTTAGTTAATTTTGGATTTGACCTAGTTACACATAATGTGTAGTTGGTTTAGATATCACTATCATCACATGTGTAATAATGAGTCGCAAGCTAACTAGAACGGTTAAGACCTATTTCAAACAAAAGAGCCTTGAATTATTAATCTAGTCATTCTATGTTGCTAGCCAACCACTTTTTCCTCATCTGCATAACGTTTTAGTACATTTTTATCTGCTTCATTATCAAAACCCATTTCTTTATCATAATGGTTTTGTACATTCATTGCACATTCATTATTGTCCTACAATTGAAGGTTGAACTTCGTAGGTAAGTACAAAAATATTTCCTTACAACTCATCTATTTGGTGTTCTTGCAGATGAAATCTTACCAAATTTGTGACCAGTCATGTACTTCCTACTACTTCTTCTCATTCTGAACCCCTTGGTGCAAGGTTCCAACATCTTAGGAGTCTTCATGTCCCCCTCACCTAACGACCAACTTGTTTACCAACCCATCTGGCGAGAACTGTCTTTGAGAGGTCACAAAGTCACAGTTCTCACACCAGATCCTTTAAACGATCCCACGTTGACAAACCTGACAGAAATCAGTCTAAAATTCGCGTACGATCTTGTAGCAAACAGCATCCAAGAAGTTTCAAGTTCTTTTTGCCCTTATGAAACTCTCATCAACACGTTTGCTTTGTTGGACGCCGTCGCTGATCGAGAATTGAACTCTAGCGAGTTTAGAAGGCTCATCAACGACCAGGACCAAAGCTTTGATCTGATTTTGTCGGAAAGCACGCATCCTGTTATGTACGCTTTGGCGCACAGGTTCCAAGCACCATTGATAGCAATCTCTCCTGAAGAATCTCCCCATTATAAGTATGATGCCGTGGGGAACCCCAACCATCCAGTCTTGTATCCAGAACTGATCCTGAACCTGCCGAAGGAATTGTCTATTTGGCAAAAAATCCAAAGCGTCTGGTTCTTTGTTTGGTCGAAGATGTACTACCATAACGTCTTCATCCCACGAACTCACTACCTGGCCACCAAATACTTTGGAGATGATATTCCATACATAGGAGATATTGAAAGGAATATTAGTTTATTTTTTATTAACACCAATTTTGTAATGTACCCCATGAGAGCAAATGTACCAGCGATAGTAGACATCGGTCAGATAAATATTCGCCCACCAGAGCCTCTACCAAATGTGAGAGACCCCACAGATTATTTTGAATTTACTTAGAAATATCTTTTTCAGAATTTGAAAAGTCTTCTAGACGAAGCAACTAAACCCGTCATCTATGTTAATCTGAAGGGTGCCAGTGTGGATAAGAAACTGAGAGATACATTTGTTGAAGCTATGTCGGAGTTGCCCTACGAGTTCTTGTGGAACTGGGAGTTACAGTTGCCTGGAAAACCCAAGAACGTCGTAATTAGAAAGAAGTTGCCGCAGCAAGACATTCTTGGTGAGTCTACAAGGTGGTACCACCGAAAGGACTCAAATGTGTTTTTGCAGCGCACCGAAATGTTAGAGCTTTTATTACTCAAGGAGATATCCAGTACATCGATGAAGCCATCGCTGCTCGAGTACCACTAATTGGAGTACCATTCAAACCCAAACAAGTGTCTGATGTGCAAAGAGTAGAAAATTTGGAGATTGGGAGAAAAATTGATCCTGCTACGATTACCAAAATCGAGTTGAAAAATGTTATAGTTGAAGTAACAGAAAGCGCGAGGTTGGCAGAGTAATTTTTTTTGACAGAATTTGTAGTTTGTTCTTCTAGGTTCAAAAAGAAGCTGAAGAAGCTTCAAAATATTCTGTTTGATAAACCCATGAGTGGATTGGCGAGTGCGGTTTGGTGGTCGGAGTATGTCATCAGACATCAAGGAGCAAGACATTTGAGAAGTCCAGCAATTGAGATGACTTATGTCCAATACTTACTGATAGATGTTGCGCTTGTTTTGATTCTGGCAGTTTGTGTTGTTCTTTACTTGAGCTACAAATTATTGAGTTTGATTTTCAAGAAGCGCCCGACGAAGAAAATAAAAACCAACTAGGTAAACAAGTCTTTGAAGTTTTTCCAGGAAATTTGTAATTTGTAGTCATGTTTTTTTTTTTTGTGTAAACACTTTTTAGTGTTCGTGTGACCTTGTGTTTATGTTTTATTTGAAAAATGTTGTTATATCTTATCTCAAGGTTTGAATGTTTTAATGAGCACAAAAATAAATAAATGCTTGCACAAATATTGTTTTGGTAATTTTTCCAAAACAGAAAACAAAATGAAGAAAAAATGTTTTCTGTGACATTTGTTTTGACATAACAATAACGTAAAGAATGTATCGATTTTTACCGTATTTAATACATTGTTGCATTGTACTCTTTCTTTGTGTCTTGTTTCCATATTGTTATATTTTGGGGAAATGGGATTGTCTTAGAGAGGAACATGACTATAGTATTGCGGTTATAACTTTTTATCTGCTCCGCCCACTAAAATTGACCAATCAGAATCAAAGCCAGATTCAATCTGTACAACTTTTCATCCATCACATTTGCCACGTAAAAAAGTTAAGGTTAGAATTTTGCTGTCAAATACACAATTATTGTTTTAGGTTCTAAAAAGTAAAATGTCATTAAGACAATTCGAATGTCAGAAATTTTTACTGTGTAAATCAGATCGTCTCAACAACCTATTTGATTGGTAACTAAGAAAATGAAATGAGCGGGGCAGATAAAATGTTACCTTGTCCTTAGTATAATAAAATATACAGGGTCTTTCAGAACTGGCGGACCAAAATAATACGGTGTTTGTGCAATGACGGACGTTTTTAGGTTATAGTATTTTTCAGGTTATAGTATTTCTGCTAGGATGTTCCCTATTGGGAAAACGAACTGCGTACTCCTGAGGAGCAACTGTGGCACTCTCATCACACTGTCCATATAAGACAAGCATATCAAAATATTCTGAAGCGGTAAACATTACGCGTTTTTAATGACTTGTCAGAATTGTCAGAAATAATTTATTATGACATAATATTCAATTATAATGTCTTTGCAACAATCAAATTTGTTTCGATAGTTACCAATATAATTTTTTAAGGTAATTTTATATCTACACGTGATTGGTCAATTAAAAATGTTCTTATTTTAAAATCCAATGAGGATGAATTTTTTAAAATATTTTTCCTATTATTCCCAGAAGATAATGATTTCACCGTGTTATTTTGGTCCGCCAGTTCTGGGAGACCCTGTATAAACATAGAAAAATGTAGGAAAAAAAGGAGAATATAAATAAGTGACTCTAAAATCTTATAGTTTCATGTAATGATTCAGTAATCATTATAAAATCATGGAATCGTCCGATATTTAATAAACAACAGATTATGTACATACAGGTGTCCCAAAAATGGCGTACTAACTACTTACTACCGTATCCAGGATGTTTAAATGTACACGAAAAAATAAATTATTATTATTTTTATTATTAACGGTAATACAATGTAAACAAAGATGTACTCGTACATCATTACGTTGCAATGTTAACGTAGTGGATTTAAAATATTTTTTTTCGATTTCCAAAGCTTCTAAATTCATTATTGTGCAGGATTAGATATTGGTAGTGAGTAATCTTGTACTTTGTGATAATATGTGCGATTAGAGGTAGCTGTCATGATAATTTAATACATATATTTCAAAATAATTTTCCTGTTAAGTGCCACTTTCAAGGACCGCCAAATCAGCAATTAAGTCCAATAGAATTTTTTAAACATTTTTCTGACGTTTACGGTAGTCTCTTCTACACCGTAGTGCACTGTTAGTACGCCATTTTTGGGACTCCCTGTATACAGGGTGATTTATAATAGGTGTAAAAAACTTTGACATCGTGTTCAGGAAGTCATTTTAAGAAGAAAATGTTATATAAGCATATGTCCTATTTTGTTTATTTACAGAACTACATCAGATTTAAATTTGAAATAATTATTAAAGTACAACTTTCAAAAATGGATAACTAGCAAAATAAATGACTATGACAGAAAAAGATTGCCTATAAAAGTTGTTTAAAATGTCCTTGAGCTCGAAAACAAGCATGACACCTGCGAACCATTGAGTGATAAACAGGCGTTATTGTTGCATCATCTTGACGAATTCCATTAAATCTATTTGTTATTTGGTCAGGTAATTGTTCACGTGTTGTTTTATTTCGAGACTGTAAACCAGTTGCTTTAACTAAGAAAAAAATCTCCGGGGTTTAAGTCGGGAGATCTTGAGGGCCAAGCAATAAAACGTCTATTAGGAAATACTATCTAGAGCCCTGAAGACCGTTACCATGACAATACCCATACAGGTAAACAATATCTGCATGTTCAGCTACATTAAACTCATTCATTTTGACAGCTATTAACTAGTTACAATTAGTTACAATTAGTTACATAAAATTTAAATCTGATGTAGTTCTGTAAATAAACAAAATGGGACCTATATTGATATAAAAAAAAAATCTTAAAATGACTTCCTGAACACGATGTCAAGGTTTTTTACACCTATTATAAATCACCCTGTATTGTAAAAACGTTTTAGATGTGGATTGTCAAACTCAAGGTCGCTTAAAACTTATAATTGAACTGTACGTTAGTGAGAAATCTGTCATAAATTCCATATAAACGCGCCTAGTTACTTTTTCTGGTAGTGCCAACTTAACGACAAGTCCCCAATCCACATCTACAATGTTCCGACTATACAACATCTAATCAACTTTTGCATTCAATTAAAAACAAAGTAGAAATTAATTAATTACTGAATTCAAAATTTAAAATATTAAAAAAAAAATCCTGCCTGATTAAGCCCATTTCTACAGTGTTAAAAAAAAAATTACGATTAATGTCATACAACATGATGACATGTTATGATATTTACGACCGTTTTACAATGGAGCAATTTTCATTGCGTCAAAATTTAGTGTATGCTTGTGATACATCGTAGTTTTCAGGATAAAAATCTCTATCAGAATTACTAAAAAAAAAGTATGTGTTCGAATTTGAAAAAAATATATTTTGGCAATTTAGCCTTGAAGCCCTTGGGGCTTGCGATCAATAGAGAAGCTATGAACTCGTCTTTTTTTGGGGGACATCCTGTATAATTAAATATTCAATTTTTTGTACTGCTCTTCACTTGTAAAATATGCTTAATTTAAAGTTTGTATCAGTTTAAAGAAAGTTTTTGTGCAATTCTTATATCTTGTATAATTGGTTGCAGCAAGAAGTAAACTTCATGGTTGAAAATGTTAAAATTACCTATTTTAATATTTTCTCAGAACCTAAATCGATTTGTTATGTTTTATGAGACCCTTATAAAAATGGATGATACACTAGGATATTAATTTCTTAATTTTCCATTTACGCACTCTTTAGAATACAAGGGATTTTTTCATTATTTCTTTTAGTTTTTCGATAAATATGCGTTAAATATAGATAATAATAATTTTAAAAAACTGTATCTAATCTAAAGAGTGAAAAATACGCACTTGTATTATAAGGAACGAAAGAAGGAAATAATAATAAATAAATAATTTTTTCTACTACAGTTGGTTGCAAAAAAAACGGGAACTGTCAGAATAAAATTGACACATTTTTACAATTTTTCCATAGTGTGAAACCTTCTTACGAGAGATAGGTGTTAGAATTAGAATTAACGTCAAAATTCAATGATATTTTTAAAAATTATTTGATAGGTATCGTCAAGTAGACAATTAATTGATAAATGGACAAAACCAAATTTATATTAGGATTAGGTTTCCCGTTTTTTTTTGCAACCAACTGTACCGTCTTTTCATTTTTCAGAAAAAAATCTTGTAGTTTGAATGAAGCTTTCCCAAAATTAGAGCACCAGAGTAAGCACACTTGCCATTATCAAGGTGGCGTTTTATAAACAGTTAAATCCTCCCTGGTTGTTTCATTTCACTAATTTTTGAAAAATTGAGTGTGGTAATAGATTCTAAAAAAAATGTTCCCCAAGATATCCTGAAAAATGCCAAAACGGCACAATGGAACTAGGGGAAAGTACGAAATGGAACATAATTCATTGAAAAATTAGATAGAAGAGCTAACGGGTGTTCAAATAAAAAGTTCATCAACTTGACTATGACTTTTTGATGAAAGCGAAAATGGGATGATGCATTCTTTTGGTAGATGTCAGTTGTGTTTTGCGAGTGTAACGACGTTTTTTTGGGTTGAGTGTCGTTTTCTGCAGCAAATTAATCTCTCTGTTGGAACAATGTTACACAAGAATTTATATCTTTATCCCTATTATGTAGCAGGAGTGCAAGCATTGAAGCCAGCAGATTATTCAAAAAGATTACATCTCTGTAAATGACTTGTTTACAACGTAGGTAATAATGTCTTGGTGTGCATTTAATGATTTCAACATAAAAAAACACATCTAACCTAAAATTTTAGGGATTACAGATCGCTGCCACTTTCGTCAAATTAAAAGGTTTTGTATTCAAGGTCACCAAACATGTAGCCAGAGACATGCCCTGCTCTATTTATAAACCTTTTTGATAACCTGGCACTCACATTACATAAATAAAATAAATTTAGTCAAAAATGTCACTTTTTAATGTAGTCCTAACCTTACTTTCGTCATTGATCTTCTAAAACATATCTACTTCACAACGTTGTGAAAAATTCAATTGATGAACTTTTCGATTGAACCCTCGATACTTTCCTTCTTCTTTTGCTAAATGACTGTTTATATTCCTTCTTGATTTTTTTGCCATTTGAAGATTTGTTCTGTTTGAAGATACCTATGTTGATTTTGTAACATCGATAAATGAGAAAATCTTTGTTTATGTTCTGGATTGTTACCATGCACAATGGAGTACATATTGGCATTGTTATCGTTGATATTTGCGCAAATTCCTGACATTTCCTTTGGTAAAAATAATTTTCAAAAGCACCACATACTTTACGGAGCACCGAGTCCCTACACTGCATTTTTTTCCGCAACGCCATTCTACCGCGCACACAATCAATTATTGAAGGATAATGGCGAGAGAAATGCTAAATCAATTAATTTCAAATAACTGCTCGTCTAATTATGACAGGACCATTACTCGCAACGTTCTCTCGTGCAAGTGGAAGAAAAACATGAGAAAACTCTCCGAAGGATGTCCTTTAAATTAGTCTCGAGCGCTTTGGTCAGCACTTAAATGTCACGTCTGCGGGTAATTAACATTAGACTGTGAGTCAACCGCGTCTTGGGCAAATATTAATTCAAATACAATTTTAGTCCCGAATTGAAAAAAAACGTCTACTCTCACGATTCGTTGCGTCAAATCGGGAGGAAAAATTGGCAAATTGCGGCGTTGTGCAACCAGGCGCTAACAATAAATAGTCAATTAAGACAAATCAAGTTGGTAAAATATACAGTGACGTGTCGTTGTGGTCGGGTCGCGACTTTTGACCAACATCAGGAACTGAAATCTTGCCATTTATCTGTTTACTGAAATTATATACGTCGCATCCGTCATTTCACCGTGATGCTGGAGAGGAATTAGGATGTCAGAGGCGATGACAGCGAGTTTAACAAGAATGTGAAATTTAAAGTGGAGGAGTTGCTGAAAGCGATAGTTGGCGTCAAATTAATTAAAGAAGTGTTGCACCAGAGACCAATAACTGACAAAATCGTGCGTGTAAAAGTACACAAAAATCTGGTTAACAGTTCTTCGACATGCGTTTTGTTTTTGTCCCGTATGTCGTAACTTACAGCGCGTCAATCGCCCAGTAATCTCAAAATTTGTTTCATTGTCCTTCGCCTCGTGTCGTATTTTTCGTAAAAACAAACTGAACTGAAATGGTTTACTCAACTGAGCAAAAAGCGTTTATGACAGACAGTTATTTTCGCAACTGTGGCAAGGTCAACGATGAGAGCAACATCATTTGCAAGAATTTTTCGTTTCCGGGAGTTATCAATGTTATCATTATTATGAACAATTTTAGGAGTGCTTAGATAACAAGAAAAAAAAAGTAACGAAAGGTCAGGTCAGGTCAGAAATTGTAAAACTTTGCTCTGTCGTTTATTTCAAGAAGTGAGTCTCTGTGGCAACATGTCAAACAACATTTTTTTTTTAAATTCATTTATATTCTTACCTCATGACTTCTGTTCGGGAACTTCAGTTCTATGAATGTACAACAAAACTTTTTTGATTGATGAAGCTTGGTTTTACAAGACGAAATATACAAGGTGTCTCAGCTAAGACTTTCAGGCCTAATATCTCGGTTATTTGCCAACGAATTTTTATGAAATTTAAAATGCAGATATTTTAGACCGTGAAGGTTCAATTAGTAATAATAGAATTACCTCAAGCTCAAAAATGTAATTTTAACACATGTTTCCTTTATCGAAAATTATGCGCGATTATTATTAGATTGTTAAACATTAAAAAATAGAGGTCTACACAAACAATTGAGTAAATCACTTGTCTGATTCAACGAAAAGATTAGATTTTGTCGTTAAAAATTTAATGTAAAATATGAAGGTATTTGAGCAGTTACCTTTTGAAACAATTGATGAAAGATTGCCAAGCAACATTTTGTACACCTTTAAAGTCTGTCAAAATTGGGCGCGCTTTATTAGAAACGTCAAATTGTGAAAATTTATTGAAAAATAGACTACAACGGCAGAAATTTCAATATTGTTGAAAAAGGAAAAACATTTTGCCTATGGAGAGTGTCGTAAGAACTTCAATGACACAGTTCGTTTTCTCGTGGAACACTATCCAAATGTAGGCTTTACAAAATGTAAGGTTAAGAGAGTCGTCAATTTATTTGGAGACACAGGAAGCGTACGTGAACTAAATTACCTTGCTAAAATATCCAGATCGTGTTTTAGTCCTTTATGGAAGAATTAAAGCATCCACTATAATAAATTACGTCCGAATGTTGTTTTTAACTTTGTAAGTGTTTGTAAGGTTAGCAAGATAAACGTCAATATATCACCTGCGCTTCTGCGAAAAGGGATGACCAATATTCTGCAAAATTGCGCGTTTGTTTCATACGCGTCAACGTTTTTGCATTTGCAGCCACGTTTAACACAGTTTTTTGTTTTTTTCTTGCAAGGACGAGTTTTTCCCTACAGCATTTTTTATTGACGATCAATTTTTTATGTAAATCTTAATTGATTCAACATTTTACGTTTTTAAGACTTGGGTGATTGCATTAATGGGATTTTATTGTCCACCGTCTAAAATATCTGCATTTTAAATTTCACAAAAATCCGCTGGAAAATAACTGAGTTATTAGGCTCGAAAGTCTTAGCTGAGACACCCTGTACATGTGCGTTTTCAAAAAATATCATAGGCAATTTGAGATTGTGGAGAGATCTTTTGGCAGATTATTTCTCAGAAAAGATTTAACAGGAGTATTTTATACACATGGATTTTTATTAATTGCATACTAAAAGTGAAAGATTGTTTAATATTGTTAAAAACCAGGTGTTCCTTCATTTCCCTAAAATCCCCAATGCATATGTAGTATCTTAATAACGGATGATTTGTTACTTAAACACCCCTATTTTCTAATTTATTTAATTTGTATCGGTAATGTTTTTACGATGTTGGTTTGTTGTTTAGTAATTATCCTAGTTATAACTTAATCAAATGTAATTAATTAATTAATAATTAAATTAAATTGACAATTAAAAAAAAAAGCAGTGACACTAGGTTTCTTTTTCAAAACTGTCACTCTCACGAGGATAATTACTTGAAGACAATAAAGCCTTGAGTTAGCCAACACAAACAAATTGGTCAATAATCATAAAAGCACGAAACAGTTTCGGTAAGATTTATTATTGCACGTACAAAGTAAAATAAAATTTACCCAATAAATTTAAAACTCTATTATTTTTAATATCTCTCCCTTGAAAGTGACAGTTACACAATTTTTACAATGTTTACCGTTCCTTTTTCTAAAGGAAATAGTACGATTATTAAAGAAGATTATCGCAGGAAACCGAATAATTATTAGGCGTGATTGATATCGTCTAATTAGAAGCTGATTGGTTGTCATTCAAAATATGCTTAAATATAATTGGTTCGTCTAATTATGATCTGACATTTACATAATTTTTCACTAGGAGTCCTTTCAAACATTTAGAAACAATTTGGTGTCACTGAAATCATGAAAACATCACCAGTTTTTGAAATAAATGTGCAAAATTTGCCTATGATTAATTCCGACGTACATCAAACGTGTGTGTTCAGCCAATCAGAGCGTTTGCTTTCATCCAATCAAAAATGTTTATCGCGGTAAAAACGTCCTAATACTCTGTCATCTGTCAAAATTGATTAAAATTGCATGCTACTCCTGTCAGTTTCTCAAATTGTTTTTATTAATTGTGTTTTTAATAAATGTATTATAAATAAATAATTACCTAACGTTAAAGTTTGTATTCTGGAATTAATCTTGCCAAAAATAATACGACCTAATTTAATATCTGATAAATTTCCGAATTTTCACTTAAACATTTTTGCTTTAGACAATTTTACTCGTTGATATTTGGGCATTTTTATTCTGGTTAGGCCCGAGAGCTTTAGCTCGAGGGTTTAACCTTTGAATAAATTCAACTCATAAAATTGTCAAAGCAAACAGTTTTCGTAAAATTGAAAAATTTATCCGATAAAAAAATTAGGTCTTGTTATTTTACCTTCGACTAAAATATACCTAACCTATTAAAACAGTTAAAAGAAAATGGAAAACATTATTTATTTAGAGATAGTACACTTAGTGGGTTTGCATTTTTCAATTATTTTCTTTTATTCGATCGTGACACGCCACTGGTTAAACCACAATAAAAAGAAACAACTTTGTGTAACTGATATTTGGGCATTCTTTTTGAAAGTTAAACCCTCGAGCTAAAGCTCTCGGGCCTAACCAGAATAAAAATACCCAAATTCAACTCGCAAAGTTGTCAAAGCAAAAAGTTTTCGTAACATTGAAAAATCTATCCGATAAAAAAATTAGGTCTTGTTATTTATGGTACTCTTTACGGACTTAAGAATTACTAGAAAAGTTCTCAACAGATGTTTGTTGGCTGTTTACCAACAATGAGGTATTTATTTATGACACCGTTGATGTAAATCTTGGTCATTTTTCGCTGTTAGTGTTAAAATTGGAATAATTCAAAAACTAATAATTTTATTTTGATGCAATTTCATAAATATGTTGTGATATACAGATTCGAAACCTTTTTACCTTCCACTGTCCTGATTTGAGCTGAAGTTAATAAATATTCGAAGTTCCTTTGCAAATTTCCATACTTCAGTGTGCGCCACTGGAGACAAGACAATCAAATAAAGCTATTACCATTTTTACATAACTTAACTTCGTTGTTTACATTATACTTAATATCCTTTTTTGCAAATATTAAAATTCAGATTATTATTCTTGTTATGGTGTGATGATTCATGCTGTACTACATAATACCATCGAAATGTACTTAAATTGTTAAGTACTGAGTGAAGTAAGATACAAAATAAGAAAAACGCATTGTTACAGTTACGGATACTGTAGCATCCTTTCACCATAGCGTGATGGTGGTGACAAACTGTTGACACTCACGGTATAAACTCGCAGCAGAAATATATAACACGATGGTGTAAAGAAGAATAAAATACGGACGATGCGTGTCTCGTTACTTATTAGGAAGACAAAGAAGTTTCTTTATGGCAAATCGGTAAATTACAATACACCACTGTGAAGGATACACGGTAAAGAAATGTTAATGTTCACGTTCATGCAAATCAGCAACTCAAATAAAAAATAGAATAAGATTGTTAAAAGACTGCTGTAAAATTGATAAACAAGAACAAAATAAAACTTTTGGCTACACAAATAATAATTTGAGAGCGTGAGAAGTACAGTGTCAGGTCAAATCAGGTCACACCAAGACAAGTCAGGTCAGGTCAAGTCAGATCAAGTTAAATCAGGTCAAACAAGGTTGTAAACTCGAAAAACACGAACAAAACGAAGCTTCTGTCCAGACAATAATTTAAATGATCGGAACGATCCACAATGGCAACTTACGGAAATATTATTCATTAAAAATCAATTTGCAAACACGGGAAGTGTAAAATATGTTGTAAATTAAATCATCTCAAGCTTTAAGGTTAGATTATTTCACAAATAGTGGTCCACAAACACTGTCAGTATTGTACTGCAACCTAACCTCACAAATTGACGTAAATTTATTTCTTGAAGCAAAATCAGACTTGAGAAGGGAATTACAGAATTGTAGTTCGAATCTTGATCACAACTTTCCAAGCAATTCCCAAGAATGACCAATCAACAATATTGAAAGCAGATTTGACACAATTTTAATTCGAAACGTCAACAAAACGTTATAACCTTTGCCGCCTGCAAAGATAAAATCTTCCAAATCTCAATTTTCGTAGAGATTGTCTCCGTATTAAAAATTCTCGTAACTTGTAAAGACATAAATAATACTGACAGATGTACCCTACTTTTATGTTGACAGTTATATTGTCAGCCCTCGAGCAACAAATAAATCATCAGCTGTCATACCGCATTTTGAAAGAAAAATTATTATTCCGCTGAAATTTTTCATGCAAATGCTAATAAGCCATTAAACTGACAGGACAAGAGTAGTGGTCAATTATTTACATTCAAATTATTCCTGACGTCTACTATTATTAATGAGCGAAGGTAATTTATGCGTGAATAAATTTTTTTGAAAAGGACGACGACGTCACTTGATCCTTGTGGATTTATTGCAGTAAAATCTTCACATGTGTCTTTCCTCCAGGACAAATTTTCCGAGAGTCCAATTAGCAGCGCGACCGTCTCGATTTCAGCTGCAGTAAAACATTTCCATCTTCACGATGGTCGTTTAACGACCAAAACTCATCCGCCAAGAAACCGACTTAATTCCCCGTTTACGTCACCGAAGTGGTGAGCTGTTTCGCATTTTTTCTAAACGACAAAAATCTCGAGTATCGGCGAGATTGCAGTCAAGGAAAGTGAAAGCGTTTTGAGGAAAAATGCGGATCCCTCCGATTTACAAATAAGCGTGACTTATTATCCGAGTCATCTCACAGTGTGGCACTATTCCAGGCCAGTGGGAGCACCACAAGGAGATGGTATCTCGTTACGACAAATTGTTTGTTTCTCAACTTCTCCACTTGAAGAAGACGTGGAAGACGGTTTCTGCGCCTCTCATGGGCGACAAGTTTCCGTTTATGGATAGCTTAATTCCACGATTTTGGCAAGGTTTGGCATCTACAAATATTGTACTTTCGATTTGTGTTTGTGGTCAATCAGCGGGAAGGCTAATTAAGATTTTTTTGTGATTCATACGCTAATGGACGCCACTGAAGAGGCAACAATTTGAAAGTGTCCTTCTCGTTTTCATGCAAAAAGGGGAAGATGAGCAGATGCCAAAAATAGAATCAACTTCCTGCAAACAGCACCATGGGTCTTGTAATAAAAAGAAGAGAAGGTTCGCTTCCGTACTAAGACACTCCAGATTTTTTATTGACTTCTCATCCGACAAAACAATTCAATTCGAAAATGACACACATCTGTGGTTTCGAATTACCTAAATGTTGATTGGCTATTAAAGCAGAACAAACGACTGTGGCCAGTAAGAAATGATCATAAAGCAACGTCTAGCTCGCTCGATTCCGGTTGCAGCTCCCAGAAGTACAGTGAAGTGAATTTTTATCGAACCTGTTTTGTGGGGCATAAAATACAAAAACAACAGTGATATGTCAAAATCGAGCAATGCAATGTTCCAATTTCGCCTGACTTACAGATCCGGCGGTTTAGCAATACATACAGGGTGTTATTGAAAGTTGTACAAATATTTTAACCACGAGCTACTGGCTTCATGTAGAACTCGGAAAAAATGTTTAAAAAATTCTATGTCAAAAAATAAAATGACATTTATTTTTTGAGCTACAATTTTTTTTAATTGCTTTTAGTCTTCTGCGTTGTCAAACAACTTCGTAGGTAAAATTTCAGCACATTTAAAAAAAACACCCTGTATATCGTATTTTATAAAACGTACACCTAAATAATATAAAGAATGTCAATGTCATGTCAGTTAGAAGTGATTTTCCATCATTGTTGATTTTTAACACTGAAACAGTAATTTATTCAGCAAGTACATAAAGTAGTACTTTTTTCACGATTGGAACCATCCCATGGGTGAAAAGAGACACTTTATGCACTTGAATTTTATTATTGAGTGGTCGTGAAAAGTGACAATAATTTTTGAAAAATGTTTTTATAAACTATTTGTAACAAGCAAATTACAGTAAGTGTGTGTTTAATTAATTAGTATATTTAATTGTTGCAGTTTTTATTTTTAAGACGTTAAAATCTCCAATGCTTAGTGCCGTAATTTTTGACCCATTAATAAATGCTTTTTCTGTTGGAGGAAATATTTTGTAATAAATGAAAATGTGGAACACATTTTTTTCTTGAGAATGAAAACGTACCCAGAGAAGTACACATTCTCGTAACAATCAATTATTCTCCGTTTTCGTCATTTGAATAATTAATAAATCAGATTAATGAATTACAATTGTTAGAATGAAGGTTTGTAATTGGAAACTGAAATGCAAGAAATAATTGGAACTGGTAGGTTTGTTGGGACGCAATGAAAGAAGAAACCAATCAGAATTTAAACACAAATAGAATTTCTGACGTTGCAACACGGCAGCCATCTGAATCGATTACAGTGTTGTCAGCAAGTTGATGCGGTCTTTTATAAAGAATGTGCATGTCTGCAGTATTCCTTAGGCGAAGAATTTTTCTTGTGTATCCATTCAAGCAACTTGTCAATGGAGTAAAAATGGTGAATCTCATTTCCTACATCGGCTTTGTTTCAATGTTCGCATTAAACATTTCATAAGCTGTAGAGAAAGCAAATTGTTCGAGAAATTACGTCCGAGTTGTCAAACTTTGAAGGTGATAATGTCCTGGCGCCTCCACCATTTTGCGCCGTAAAAAAGAATTTTTATGGAATATTTTTGTTAAAGCATCAAAGGGAACATACAGGATATAATAAAATAATTCATTTCAACTTTTCTCGACGTTTCGGTTATTTGTTACTTCAAGGAAATACATAATAAAGAAACTAAAAACAATAAAGTAAATGAAAAATTTATTCATGAATTCAGTTTAGTCATTATTGAATTCTATCGTATTGTCATGGACAATTAATTTTTTATGTTTTATGTGTCAAGGAAATAATTTGCAATTCACAAAGAAGTTCGTTGAAATAAATTTTACTATTAATTTCAAAGCTGATAGATTTGATCATGATTTTGTACAAAATTAAATTTAATTTTAACGTAAAATTCACTCAATGCAAGAATCAGGAACAACTCGTCAAACGTTCCTTCATGCAAAAACTTATGACCATGACCAGAATCTCCTGTGTAGAATATACTAGCGAATCTTCCCATGTTTTCATAGATCTTATTGTACCCTGTACTCCTCGCTGTATCTTCCCTGGATCTCCCAGAATCTTTCTGTATCACTCGCGGAGGTCCCTGTAGTTTCCCCGAATCTCTTTATCAGAATTTCCCTTGTATTTATAAGTATTTCTCATAAAACTCCCTGTATCTCCCATAGACTTCATATCCCAGCTTTGCTTCTATCCTCTATGGCTCTCCCTTTATCTCCATTGGATCTCCCATCTCAGATCTTCCAGTATCCTTGTATTTCCCCCGGATCCATCTGCATCTTCCTGGATCGCTCCATTGTATCCAGATTTCTCACGAATCTAGGCGTACCTCCTCTCAATTTCCCATCCCAAATCTCTCCCTTCTATGGGTCTTGCTCTTCTATCTTCCCTGGATCTTCTATCATCCTGGATTTTTCTGTATCTACTCCCAATCTCTTTATATGTCACATGGCTTTTACATTCCAGACCTCGGGAGCTCCTCCGGATGTCCCTGCATGTGCCACGATTTCCTTCTATCTCATATGAATCTCTTTGTATCTCAAATGCTGGATCTTCCCGTTTCTCCCTGTGTTTCCTTCCAATTTCACAATATCTCGCATGGATCTCGCATCCCAAATCTCGCTGCATCTCCTTCGGATCTCTTTGTATCTCCCTGCAGGTGCCCTGATCTCCTTCTGTCCTCTACGGATCTCTTTGTATCTCCCATGAATCACAATATATTTTCTTAAAATCTCCTTGTGTTTCTTACGGATCTTCCTAGATCTCTGTGTATCTCTCCTGGATCTTCCAGTATTTTATATCAATCTTCCTCTGTCTGCCCTGTATCTCTAATCCTGGATCTTCTGGTATCTCCATATGTCTCCTTCCACTTGCACAATATCTCACATGGATTTCGCATCCCAGATCTCCCTGCATCTCCCTCGGATCTCCTTGTATCTCCTCCAGATCTGAAGGTGCCCCGATCTTCGTCTATCTCCTACGAATCTCAATATATTTTCTTAAAATCTCTCTGTGTCTCCTTGGGATCTTACTAGATGTGTCTGTTTCTTCCCTGGATCTGCCATCCCGGATCTTCAAGTATTTTCTATCGATCTCCCTCTATCTTCCCTTTGTCTCCAATCTCCAATCCTTCCTATATCCCCCTGTGTCCCCTTCCGATTTCACAAGATCTCGCATCCCAAATCTCCCTGCACCTCCCTCGTATCTCCTCCGGATCTCACTGCAGATGCCCCGATCTCCTTCTATCTCCTACGAATCTCTTTGTATCTCCAATAAATCCCAATATATTTTCTCAAAATCTCCCTGTATTTTCTTCGGATGTTCCTGGATCTCTCTGTATCTCCCCTGGATTGTCCATCCCGGATCTTCCAGTATTTCCTCTCGATCTCCCTCTATCTCCCCTTTGTCTCTTTCACAATATCTCGCATGAATTTCACATCCCAGATTTCCCTACATCTTCCTCGGAATTTCTTGTATCTTGTCCTGATCTCCCTGCATCTCTCCCGGATTTACCTGTATCTCTCCCTACATCTTCCCTAAATCTCCATATATCTCCCAAGCACCTCCCTGTACCTCTACCGGATCTCCCCGTATCTTCGTAGACCTCTTAATATCTTCCCCTAAATCTATCTCCTGCATCTTCACGTATCTCCCTGTGTCTCCTTCCAGTTTCACAATATCTCGCATAGATCTCTGATCCCAAATCTCTCTCCATCTCCTTCAGATTTCCTTGTATCTTCTCCGGATCTCCCTGCATCTCTCCCGGATTTAACTGTATCTCTCCCTAAATCTTCCCTGAATCTCCACATATCTCCCAAGCATCTCCCTGTACCTCTCCCGGATCTCCCCGTATCTTCCGTAGACCTTTTAATATCTCCCCCTAAATCTATCTCCCTGTGTCTCCTTCCAATTTCACAATATCTCGCATAGATCTCTCATCCCAGATCTCTATCCATCTCCTTCAGATTTCCTCGTATCTTCTCCGGATCTCCCTGTATCTCTCCGGGATTTACCTGTATCTCTCCCTAAATCTTCCCTGAATCTCCATATATCTCCCAAGCATCTCCCTGTACCTCTCCCGGATTTCCCCGTATCTTCCGTAGACCTCTCTATATATCCCCTGAATCTCTCTACCCTCCCGTATATTCCCGTATGTTCGTGGATCCCCGAATTGATCTTCCCTGGATCAGTGAAGCAAAAGTCTCCCCCATAAAGAGGTCTTCAAAAAAAAAATCTCAAAAATTTCTAAACCAATTTTTGAAAATTTAAAGTGGGATTTTGTTTGAGAAAACTATCTTTCCTGATTCTCTCCATTCTCAACTAAATTTTCATCAGATGGATTTTAGTTTTTCTCCCACTTGTCTTAGCTCTGACCACATTGTCGCTATCGCAAACAACACCGGATGCTTTGACACACAGAACTCTATTTAATGAAGCATAAGAACCGACTTTTGGAAAAAAATTGAATTAACCCGTGTGAAATCGTTAATTTCTCTCATTCCATTGTGTTCCAATTAGAGATATCATCGTACACTACATCTGCTTCGACAATTTTTTAACCTTGCTGTTGTTTCCTGCCAGAGTCTGGATCGTTGACACTTCCCTTCTGTGTATTTTTTTGGCGGCAACCTCGATCGGTGCCAGTAACGTCCATCACCCGGTATCTGTGTAACACCGAATGTAAAGCGTTTTAAGGCCACGATCGCACGCACGATCTTGAAGCACCGCCGAAAAAACGAAAATTACCCGCCGATGCGCAATTAAACACTTAATTGCTGCAATTAAGCGGTAGGACAACGCGACCGATCGACTGCTGCATCAATCAATCTCGTATCAGCGAAGGTCGCGTTGCGCAACCACGGCCGATTTATGGGGTTAATCTCTGGCGATAGAGGAGTAATTTCTTTCATAACCTCAGCACGTAAGTCCGGATCGTGATTAAGCGATGAACCTAATCAGCTCAACGTGGAGCTCACGTATCTTTTAATAACGTGATATTCAAAATGTGGATGTGTGCTCATGAACCAATGCAAATTACAAGATGCGTTCGGCACGGCTGCGTTTCGACACAGCCTCACAGGTCGATGCTTCGATTCCTTAAACTGAACATAATCGGAGCGGTGTGAAGGTGACGATTTTTCCGCCGTAATTCGGTTTTAATACGGATAATTGGAGACGTGAACGTCAACACCGCAAACATTTTTGCGGGATCGACCTTAAGATTATAGTAATCGCGACGAGCCTTAACGGCCCCAAATCATACGAATTATCGTCTGGAGTGCCGTCATTATGACGTAAGGGAGAGTGGACAGGACAAAAATCAGACGTCTGACTGACATTTGAAAGGTCCGGCCTTCTTGGATCGCTGGATGTTCAAGATGGCGGCACGAGCGCTTCTGTCAATAATGATGATGCATACGCGACTTATAGGGACGACTGCAATCTTACACTTTTTTGTGAGGTTATGTGATGCGAGTGATGCGACGGTAATTTCGTTTTTTAGGACGAGGACCTACTTTCAGCGTCGTAACAACTCATTTTCTCTGAGGTTTCATGTAAATTCTTGCGGTGTGCGTCATTACATGTTAATTTAATAATAATTATAGAATATTAACATTAAAGGAAGTGTTTACCGTAAAATCACTTATTATACATTTCATTATTGGCTAGCGCTTTTTATTGGTGGACAAAGCACCTACTTCACTTGAAAAAATTCAAACCAAAGAGCATTATGATTATTATGATTATTATTATTTCTTTTTCTTCAGCTATAATGCCAGATAGTTTATGACTTGTATGTACCAACTCTTCTGCAACAAATAATCTAGGTAGGTACTTAAGATGCGAAGACTGCTCGGAGTGTTGTCCGAACTGATACAATGAAACACAATTTTGATTAATTTTTTTTTTTTCAATATAGTCACGTGAGACAGTAATATCGGGTGCTCATTTAAGGCGTTCAAGAGTTGATTGTGAACGCACCACGGATTAAAGATCACGGATCAGCTATTTAAATCTAACCTCACTTTTTGCGTTGTTTGTGTTTTTATTCTGCAGACTGATAAGGGGTGCGTTCACAATCGACTCTTCAACGCCAACTTTGATGATGCAGATGTCCTTGTACTTCAAGTCTGGAAGATGAGTACCAGGAAGGTACTAGTTTAGTTTTGGGAATAAATAGAAATCACTAGGGGTTAGATTTGGGGAAGATGTGGGTTGTTTAAAAATATACAAAAGATAAGCTTCACTCGACATTTGGCCTGGAAATTCCTATACGCAAAAAGTACATGATAAACAATTTTTTTTATCACTCGATGAGTTCTTTGTTAAGAACAATAAACGATAAATTATCCTCGCTCTTAAAAAAAAACAAGGAAAAAACCTTAAATCAAATAAAAAAATAGTAGGAAGTAGTAATATCACAAAAAAGTGGAATAATAACAAGACGAGACTGAAAAAAAAAGAAACAAAATAAAAAACACATGATAAGAAAAAAATTAATGGGTGGAACGTGTTCAAATTGAAAACTTGCTGATCTATAGAAGATCAACAACTAGCAGTAGCTTCTGGGTTCAATCCATCGACACCTGATGACCATCGATACCATTTCCTGGACCTAGTGGCTTCCCTGGAGCAGGAACAGCTGGATGTAGTACTTTTGAACAGCTGTTAAGACTCCAAAAGGACATCAAGGCTTTCCAAGATACTCCCGAAATTATGTATACATCTTTGCAGGAACTGGAAGTACTGCTCTCTTAACATCAGGACAACCATCGAAATAATTTCCTTGTCGTAGTGGTTTTCTTGGGATTCTTCCAAGTGTTCTAAAACCAACTTTATCTAGTCAACTTCCAAGACGGTTGCCAGGACCTGGTGGTACTGCAACTTCTTCTTCTCTTTTCAAGCGTCATCGAGACCTGTACCATTCCCTGGAGGTTTCCCAGGAACTGGTCTTACTCTGTCTGGACCAGGTGGACATCTATCACGACAACCTGCAAGGACGTTTCCTGGACATGGTGGCTTTCCCGGTACAACTCTATCTGGATATCCCTCAAAACCTTCTACTCCCGGTGGATTATATGAAACCCACAACTGGACAAGCACCATCGGGACCTGGACGGTACTCTCCGCCACAACCTTCTCCTGGAGGATTTCCTGGAACTGGGCAAGCACCATCTGGAACTCCTTTCCCAGGACCAACACCGTCTGGACCTGGATGATTTCCTTCACCACAACCGTCCGGATGATTTCCTGGAAGCGGGCAAGCACCATCTGGAGCTTCCTTCTTAGGACCAACACCAGCTGTGCCTGGGAAATATTCTTCATCCTGGAACAGGACAAGCTCCTTTCCCAGGACAAGCACCTTCCGGAACCGGTGGTCAAAGACCGCAAGAACTATCAGTTACTTTCCTTGGAGCGCAAGGACCGCTAGAACCTGGACACTACACCGGGCAGTATGAAGAAGGCTCTTTCGACGAAGGAGATTATTCTGCTATTCCTGGTGAACCGGGCCAGGATTACCCAATTCTGTAAGAAATTCCAGAAACTTCATTTTCTTGTGACCAACAACAATATCCTGGATATCTTCCTTTACCACAATCTTTTCCTGAAAAATTTTCCGGAAGTTGTTTGCTCGAATGTACAATCTTCCATCATGAATAATGTTTTTTATTAAATGGTGTAAATGTGCACATTTACGACTATACGATTGTTGAAGGGCCGGAAGGACCTGCAGGACCTAGTTGTCCACAAAGTAATTTACCAAAATATAAATTACTTTGAAATGTACTCATATGTCCTGAGAGTTTTCCTGATTATTCGATAATAATAGAGAGATAACAATGACCTACAGGATTTTTAGTTATCCAAAAACCAAAGAATGAGAAAAAAGAAAAGAAAATTCCAAAAAAAGAGAAGTGCAAAGAGAAGAGGCAAGAAAAGATCAAACATGAAAAGGTAGTAATAAACATTTTTTATTAAATAGTTATTTACGAAATGAGTGCGAGAAGACAATTTTCGCGCATTATTTGAGGCACGAGCGACGAAGGAGCGAGTGCTTCATTTGTGCGAATGTGCCGAATACCCCGAATATTTTTTGAAACGAACATTATGTCTGATTTGTCGTATACCCTTTGTGAATAGATGGCGCTTGTCCATACCAAAGTGTCAAATAGAATTAACAGCAATTTATTTTCAATCTTTCGAAATGTTCATCATCCAAATTGGACAGATGGCGTTTTGTAAGTCAGAGTTTATTATTATCAAGTCAAAAAAATGGCTTCCAGAATGCTCTAAAAGGCGAATGCTTTTTGAATGATTTTGAAGCACTAGTGCGCGAAATCGCCGTTCTCGCACTAGTGGGAATGTTCTTTGGATGATTTAGTGCTTCAAAATGGCCTGCGACAGAATAGTAGTAGAACATCGATTTCGCGGACTACTATGCGGCCGCGAAATATCATTTTGAAGGTAGTGAGTTCAAAAACTATTTTGATAATTCATTTTACTGACAGTAGGTATTGGAATGATGATTTTTGTCCTGAAGCCAGAGTAAACGTAAGTAACATTTTTGTTTTATGTTGAAGCTCTTGCATCTCCTTCACCTTACTTGATGAGATAAGAGATGATATTATCAGTGAAGATAAATGGTAAATACATAGTTTGCAACCGAATAATTGAGTTCTACTCTGCTATCAAGTCAAATTATCTGTTGGTTTCATCACATCCAAAGCGCTTAAATTCGTCGCTTCTTGTTGATCTGTCAGATAAAATTTCGTTGGCTCTGCCAGACCCTCGCTTGCAAAGAAATTAGCCAAGTGGGTAAAAATGCGCACCGAAAACTCTAATGACATCATCATTCATTACAAATCCTAATTAACCGTGCATATGCCTGATATTTAACGATCGACTAAAAGGAAAAAATTCCGAATTCGTCCTTCGCAAATCTCAAAAAAAAAAAATCCAAGAGAACGCGTCCGTCTCGCACCTCTCACCACCACAAATCATCCAATCAACACAAAATTAAAAAACTGTCTCCCTAACAATGCACTCTGAAATCCATCGGATTTTCTCACAAAGATGCGCTCACGTTGTCTCGTTATTGCGGCTACTTTCACCACGAGGACGGCGATCGAATCTTGGCGGGTGGACGGCGTGGCTGCTCTTCTATATTATGTCACCGGCGACTTTTTGTTCTCTCCCGGTAAAAATGACGGAGGTTCTGACACACTTTTGGTAATGGATTTTACATTAGACGGCATTGTGGCCATGAGGAACACATTATTTTTAAAAGAAAACACGTCATCGGCCGAGAACAAGACGCATTTTGGTGTAATTTGACGCTGCAGGTATTCATCAGACTAATTATAAGCATATCACCGCGAATTCCGCGAAGACAACGCCATGCAAAATGACATTGAGCGGAAGACGCGAATGCCCCAACAAAACACCCAGATTTTCAAATATTTTCGTCCCGGAGAGCCAGCTCCAGCGACTCCAGACCGTCGAAGGTCGCAGCATGTGGAGTTTTCGAAAACGAAAACGTTCCTCGCCGGGAAGAAGTCTGCAAAACACTGAGAAGCGACTCGTGCAAACGATTGGCGCACACCGTAACAATTCCGAATAATAGTCCCCTCTAATGTTGGCGTTATCTAACAAAGAGCGATTTTTTGGAGGTGGTGAACAAAAGGATGATACCGTACGGGGTTGGTTGCTATATAAACAGACGACGACGCACAATGAGGTGCAGTCTGTTCTAAAATCCTCATCATTCAGTACTCTCCAGGAGCAGAGGTCAGTTACAATAACCAGTGGCGAAAAGTGTTGTGTCATCGAAGTGTACAAGTGGACTTGTCGACTAATTTGAAAATAATTGTTTCAGGAGGCGCGACATGGACTGGATAAAATTAGGAATAGGTGAGTTTTTGATTGATATCTCTTTGGAAATAAGTTTGTCTCTTTTGATCGCAAATTCGGGTCCATCTTGTATTAAACTGTGGTCAAGATTTGGTGGATCGATAAGTCCTGATCGATTGATGAGGTGTTGGAGAGATTTGTACTCATTCTCATAAAAATGCAACAACAATGAACGTAGCAATAATAAACAGATTTTGTAGTAAACTGTGCGTTGCATAAAAATCTTATGTAAGCCATTACAGATTAGCTTATTATAGATAGGCATTAGTGAGGTGATTACGTGGAGAATGTGTATGAAGATTATTTTCCCACTTTCATCAGTTCATTCAAGACTTGTCGTAATTCATTGCAATTTCAACAATAAAACTATTCAGGGTAATAACATAATCATTGCGCGATCTATTTGGCGGTCTCAGCTAATAAATTGAAAGATCAAGCATTTACGATCCTCAATTGCTCATTTCTTTGACATTTGATCTTCAACTACTCTTTTCTTTGACATTTATGGTTAATTTTCGTTTCAGTGCTTTGCGCCCTATTTGGGAACATTTTGGTAAGTGTTGCCAACTTGCGTCACTTTAATGACAGATGTCACTTGTACTTTAGGCACAGCAGGGGTATAGTTACGACCGTCCGGAAAAACCTTTTGACAGTCCAACTGGATTTCCCAGTCCGGGAACTCCAGCTCCTGGACCTGGAGGTTTTCCTGGAACTGGTCCCACTGCTCCCACACCGGGAGGTCAACCGTCAAAACCGTTCCCCGGGACTGGAGGTTTTCCTGGAGGGACTCCGTCAGGACCTGGTGGATATCCCTCCGGACAACCGTCGAAGCCGTTCCCTGGGACTACTCCCACGGGGACTGGATATCCTGGACAACCGTCGAGACCATTCCCGGGAAGTGGAACCACTCCGTCAGGACCTGGTGGATATCCGTCGGGACAACCGTCGAAACCGCTCCCTGGGTCTGGTGGTTTTCCTGGGACTACTCCCACGGGAAGTGGATATCCTGGACAACCATCGAGACCGTTCCCGGGGACTGGAACCACTCCGTCAGCACCTGGTGGATATCCGTCAGGACAACCGTCGAAACCGTTCCCCGGGACTGGAGGTTTTCCTGGAGCCAGTCCGTCAGGACCTGGTAGCGGATTTCCTGGAACCACTCCGTCTAAACCGTTCCCTGGTTCTGGTGGATTCCCAGGAACTGGTCCCACTTCACCGGCAGGTCCTGGAAGTACTCCATCGGCACCTGGTGGATATCCTTCAGGAAGACCATCGATACCGTTCCCCGCACCGGGTGGATATCCTTCAGGACAGCCGTCAAGACCATCGGAAGGACCTGGGGGCTTCCCTGGAACTACTCCTTCGAGGCCCGGTACAGGAGGCTTTCCCGGAACTGGAGCTACTGCTCCTTCAGGACCTGGTGGATATCCTTCAGGACAGCCGTCAAGACCATCGCAAGGATCTGGAGGCTTCCCTGGAACTACTCCTTCGAGGCCCGATACAGGCGGATTCCCCGGAACTGGAGCTACTGCTCCTTCAGGACCTGGTGGATATCCTTCAGGACAGCCGTCAAGACCATCGCAAGGACCTGGAGGCTTCCCTGGAACTACTCCTTCGAGGCCCGGTACAGGCGGATTCCCCGGAACTGGAGCTACTGCTCCTTCGGGACCTGGTGGATATCCTTCAGGACAGCCATCGAAACCCTTCCCCGGCTCTGGTGGTTTCCCTGGACCCACTACTCCTTCGTTCCCAGGACAACCACAAAAACCGTTCCCTGGTTCTGGAGGTTTCCCAGGAACTGGTCCCACCCCGTCTGGACCAGGTGGATATCCATCAGGACAACCTGCAAGACCGTTCCCTGGTTCTGGTGGCTTTCCCGGTACAACTCCAGCGCTTCCTTCTGGACCTACTGGATATCCCTCAAAACCTTCCTCTCCCGGTGGATTATATGGAACTCCACAAGGTCCATCCGGACCTGGTGGTTATCCCTCGAGGCCTGGTACAACTGGACAAGCGCCATCAGGACCTGGACGGTACCCTTCGCCACAACCTTCCCCTGGAGGATTTCCTGGAACTGGGCAAACACCATCTGGAGCTCCTTTCCCAGGACCAACACCGTCTGGACCTGGACGATATCCTTCATCACAACCGTCCGGAGGATTCCCCGGAAGCGGGCAAGCACCATCTGGAGCAACACCGGCTGGACCTGGACGATATCCTTCACCACAACCTTCCCCTGGAGGATTCCCTGGAACTGGACAAACTCCAGGTGGAGCGCCTTTCCCCGGACCAACACCGGCAGGACCTGGACGGTACCCGTCACCACAACCTTCTCCTGGAGGATATCCCGGAGCTGGACAAGCTCCAAGCACTGGTCCTTTCCCAGGGCAAGCACCTTCCGGAACCGGTGGATTCCCAGGTGGTCAAAGACCGCAAGGACCATCAGTTACTTTCCCTGGAGCGCAAGGACCTCTAGAACCTGGACACTATACTGGGCAGTATGAAGAAGGATCTTTCGACGAAGGAGATTATTCTGCTATTCCTGGTGAACCAGGCCAGGATTATCCAATTCTTTCCGAAATTCCAGAAACTTCATTTTCTTGTGACCAACAACAATATCCTGGATATTACGCTGACGTAGAAACAAGATGTCAAGTCTTCCACATCTGTGCCAACAACAAAACGTATGATTTCCTGTGCCCGAATGGTACCATCTTCCATCAAGAATATCTAGTGTGTGTTTGGTGGAATCAATTCGATTGCAATTCAGCTCCGTCGCTTTATGGTGTCAACGAGCATATTTATGACTATTCAATAGTCGGAGGACCTCAAGGACCTGCAGGACCTAGTTATCCACAAGGTAAAAAATTTTGATACACAATTTTGTATAATATTTTGCAACGTATTCATAGGTCCTGGAAGCTTCCCTGGCGCTGGAAGACCGTTAGGACCCGAGGGCCAACCCGAAAGACCAACAGGTCCCGGAGGATATCCCACCACACCAGGTGGATATCCTGGTGTACCTGCAGGATCAGGTGGTTATCCTAGTGGACCACAAGGACCAGGAGGACGACCTCAAGCTCCTGGTGGTTACCCCACCGGATCTCAAGGGCCTGCCGGATCAGGGGGTCAACCTCAAAGACCGGGTGGTTATCCCACCGGACCACAAGGACCAGGAGGACAGCCCCAAAGACCAAGCGGCTATCCCTCAGGACCAAGCGAACGTCCTCAAGGACCAGGAGGTTATCCCAGCGGGCCACAAGGACCTGGTGGCTATCCTTCAGGACCACAAGGACCAAGCGGACCAGGAGGACGTCCTCAAGGGCCAGGAGGTTACCCCACAGGACCACAAGGACCAAGCGGGCCAGGAGGTTACCCCAGCGGACCACAAGGACCAGGAGGACAGTCTCAAAGACCAGGCGGCTATCCCACAGGACCACAAGGACCAAGTGGACGTCCTCAAGGGCCCGGAAGTTACCCTAGCGGACCACAAGGACCAAGCGGGCCAGGAGGACGACCTCAGGGCCCGACAGGTTATCCTACTGGACCACAAGGATCAGGTGGGCAGTCTCAAAGACCAGGCGGCTATCCCACAGCGCCACAAGGATCGGGAGGACGTCCTCAAGGGCCAGGGGGTTATCCCAGCGGACCAGATGGGTCAGGAGGTTATCCCACTGGACCCCAAGGACCAGGAGGATCTCAAGGATCTGGAGGACCTCAAGGACCTGGATACCCTAGTGGAAGACCGTCAGTTCCTTTCCCGGGATCAAGCAAACCTGAACAACCAACAAGAGAATATTTACCACCAGACAACGGAAAATGATTTTGCTACTAGAGTACCTCATCCTTGAAAGTATTTAAACTAAATAATTTATGTATATAGAAAGTGATAAATAATTTTATTTTTACAATTTTATGAATAACAAGCAAAAGAAAACAAGTGTAAATATCTATAATTTTTAATAAATAGATTTTACAATACGCTTACAATTTCTTTAATTCACAAATGGAATTGTGGATACTCTGAATAGCTTTGATGTATCCGGCGGTTCTAAGGTCCAGATCCAGTTTATAATCTTTAGCAATTTCCAACAACTCCTAAAGAAGAAAATCTTATAATTTAGTGTCGCAATGTTGTAAAAACATTACATTTCCCGTTTCGCTCATGACGTGCTCAATCGCATAAGTTAAAATATCCGGTTTCATATCACAATCGATAATTTTTTGAGTGGTTGCCGAAGACACAACCTGACGCGTTTTCTTCGTTACGTTGAAAGTAGTCAAAATATGCTTGTATAGATGTCTCAACACAGGTAAATCCTTCTTCGCTTTTCTCCAAGCGAACAAGTACTCAATGTAAGACGCGACCGAATGTCCTGAAGAAACATAAATATCAGGAAGGACCAGTTTAGAACGTCCCATCAAGATCCGATGAGCAGTCGGGGTAATGGAACAGTTGGCAGCCTCAACAACAATCTTAGCTTTGACTTTATCGGCCACGTAGCAAATCAAACCCTTTTGCTGCGCCGCCAAGATTAGAATGTCGCAATGCTCTTTGAAAATTTCGTCGCTGGCGATTGGCTTGACATTAGTAAAATTTTGAATGGTGCCCAACTGCTTGCGGTGCCTAATCATGCCCTAAAACCCAAAAGTAAAACGAAATCGAGAGTGTTGACTCTCAACCTGGACATCCACGCCCTCCGCGTCGTACACGTAGGCGTCGTGCTCCTTGACCCCAACACAGACGGCACCACAGTTTTCCAGAAACTTGGCCAAAGCGCTTCCGAGCTTGCCCAACCCCTAGAGAAAAAAATGGGTACAGTGGCCCCAAAAACTAGACACTCAACTTGAATGATAAAAGTCTTTTGTTCTAGACCCTTGGTCATGTTGATTTGTTCCAAAATTTTATCGTTGTTGATGAAGTGGTCCAAAGCGAAGAAAATCCCTTGACTGGCCATTCTGGGGTAGTTGTCGATTCCTCCCATCTCTGTGGGTTTCCCCGCAACCATCACCTTCTCTAAAAACAAGCGGTGGAGACTGTGGTGTCGATTCAAACCCCGCCCACACCTTGGCGGGAAATTTAAGCGTACCATACTTGGCGGGAAAGATCGACGCAATCCAGGCCATTTCTCGCGCCCCCACGTTGACATCCGGCTCGATGACATCAGTGAGTCCATCTGAAGCGTAACCTTGAGACGCGTCAAGAACAACTGTGGGTCTTACCACAAAACCCTTTGGTGTAGAGTTCCGCGGCATACTTTTTAACAATTCTTTGCAGTTCCAGTTCGCTGTACTGCTTGGGGTCAATCTTGATCCCGCCGTGCGCCCCCGCCAGCCTGATCCCCATGCACGAGTGCTTGTACGTGGAGACCATCGCCAGCCCCTTCATCTGGTCGCGCGTCACGTCCTCTTTCATCCGCAAACCTGGTGGATTAAAATGATTGGTGGTAACTGCACCCGGCGCGATTACCTCCTAGACAAGTGTCGAACCCCGAGAAGAGCCCGTGCTGGGCCCTGAACCCGCGAATTATCTCCTTCTTGCCGTTCTCGCGGTCTATGGGAAACCTGACGTCGATGATGGAGTTGCACTGGTCCAGCAAGTGCACCGCGGTCATCACTTTCTTGTTGGCTTCGCTGTCGGTCAGCATCTTCTGTTTGTCTTTCAAGCGCGACACCAGTCTCGGGAAGCATATTTCGTAGGCTCTGTGGAGGAACCAGTTGGCTTGGTCGAAAAGCGCCGCGTTCGCGAGATAGAAAGAGTTTCGGTAGCGCTCCGGGATTTCGTAAGTGGAATAGGACGTGGTTTGTGCAAAGGAATTTAGAATTTTCGTGTTTTTGCAAGCCATACTGACAGTTTTGACGACACCAATGACAACTCACTGACTTATCAAGTTTTATTGAGATAATTCAATAACTAATCAACATGCAAGTAGCATTTTTAGAATTATGTACATAAAATACGGAGTGAGTGAAACAATAAAGTAGGCGACCATAAATACTGGTAAATAAAATCGTTCTTAAGGTAGATCCGCGTTTAGAATGTAAGGCCAGCTTCTGAGTAAGTGTTGAAGATTTTCTCGACTGAATTAGAATTCATTTAAAACAATTTAAAAAACAGTTAACGAAGGAAGAAATTGAAAAAACTACAAAAGCCTGTAACTGATAAACTTGATAATATTACTGAATTTACGCAACAAATTCTTAATTCGGACAAAGTCCTCATGAGCGGAGCGAATCCAAAAAATGTTTTAGCAATCGAGGAAGAAACAAAAATGTTTCAAAGAATGCAGAAGCCAATGATCTAAGCGAATCGGATCATTTATTTTATTACCATTACCAAAATCACCTTCAGTGCATACCTCAATAAGTTTAGATCCAAATAAAGATTTAAATTTTGATATTATTGAAAAACAATTTAAATTTGAAAAACCTTTCTTTTTAATATCGTTAGATATAAAAAATCGAAATGCAAAAATTGATACAACGATACCGGAAATATCAACTAAATTAAAATCATTAAATGCACACATTACAAACGCAAAGAAATCACAAGAACAAGAAAAAATTGATAATTTACAATATGTGTATTCACAGTTAAAAAAATATAAGTGTTTTAGAGGATATTCGAAAAATTCCTTTCTATGAAAAGGATAGTCGCAGACCCCAAACAGGAAGCGGTATTTTTTCAGATCCGAATGAAACGGTAGAACGTCTTGATGTATTAATAGCGTCAAGAAATGCTGGAAATGATTCAATTGAAGTATACAGGGTGTTTGAAAATTGCTAGTACAAAAAAATACTGGTAATTGGTGATGGTGAGTTAGTCATCGACAAAAAAAAAAATTAATAAAAGTCCTCTAGTTTTCGAGATAAAAATTACTAAAAATTGAGTTAAAATTGTCAGTACTCGTACCATTGAAAGTTGCCAAAATCTTGCAAAAAAATATTTATTTTTCATATTGTTGTATAGTCCTTCATTATCACGCTTGGTTACCAAGGTTTAAAAAATACTGCCCCGCCTGAGGCGTAAAATATGCTGGGATAGGGTTACTTTATCCCTTTTGTTTAAAAAAATTAAAAATTGGTTTTTTGGATTTCTTAGGGCTTCTAGATGCCACAGTTTTTTTTTGTACTAGCAATTTTCAAACACCCTGTATAATGAATGCGTAGAAATACTTGATAAATTGTTTAAAATGAAACTCAAAAAAAATCAGATCACAAAAGATTTTTTCATTATCTAAATGAGTCTAATACACATTAGATCTAAAAAAAATGATTTTGAAATAAGTTATTCTGAAAATCCTATTAATTTATCCGGATTAAAGGTGAAATTGCTTTAAAAACAGCAAGTCTCTGGTATAGTTGGAATAACATTACTGAAATAATAGTTATTTATGTTACAAGTGTTGAAAAGGATCCATTGCTTTACGAACGGTAATATGGCGCGAGACGCAGTCGAGCGCTCTATGTGAGTGAGTAAAGCAATGGAGTTTTCACAAGAGTACCATACAATATTTTTTGTGCTGCCTTTTTTAATAAAACATATTTTTGAATCATTAACATAATAAATATTACTTAAACAAAATTATGTTGGTAATCAATTTAGCACTAAATATGTCAAATGTCAATCTGTCAGTGCTCGAATTTCAAATTCAAACGCAACTTTATAGCTTGCAAGGTCACCTACCGAAATTTTTATAAATAAACCGCCCAAACCTAAAATTAACACATTTTAGCATTTTTTAAATATTTGCGAAGCAGCTTTTGTTTTATAACATTAGAGACATAATTGTCTTTCAGTAATACTTGATTTGCCACAATTAGTTTATTTTTTCTTGCTTAAGATTTCTTGTTTGTCCATTGCAGCACTAGAGTTTTCTCATTTCCATTACCGCACGCTAATCGTCCATTTAAAATGCCAATTGCAACTACGGCAGCACAAAATAGTATATTAAAAGACAAGTTTCATAAGACCAGTCTTGAAGCATGAATTCAAGATTAAAAATCGAGTGGCGTAGCCACGAGTTATTTTAAAGAATGAGTGCTTTAAGGTCTTATGAAACGAGTTTTTTATATCTACTATTTTTTGTAATTTTCCCTTTTTATGCCGTTTTTAAACAAAAATGTTTACTTTCCTCGATTTAGGGATTTTTGTGGCGGTTGGTAATGTCTTAATTTTAAATTTGAAAATTTGATCAAGTCTTCAAAGTCGCCTTTTGTTTTATCCAAATTCTGTTACAAAACACGAATATGGAAGATAATCTTTCATGTACGCCCGCTGAAATACGTGAAATTCCCAAAAATACGGTCGCGAATTTGTTGCTTGATAAATCCTGATAAATAATTCTTTGCACATTTTGTAATTTAAACTGACACGCATGACGGATCAAGCTTTACCAACCTAAAAATTTTCGTAAACTGTTCCGTGAAATAATGGCTATTAAGGACATCCCAGATGATGACGTCGCGTTCGTTAATATGTCTATTAGAGAATCAAAATGGACGCAAATTACAAAAATAACTATTTAGCGCGCCGAAAGTGTCCAAAAGTGGAGATCGTCAGGTGCTGGTTGAGCCGACAATGGCGCTGCTCTGGCGGCCGCTCGACGTACTATTATTTCGGCGCCTTAAAAATATTTTTTTACCAACTTTTTCGACAGTTTGGAATATTGAATTGTAATCTATCCGATAGTTTAAAAAATCTTCCAACTTTATTCCAAAAATGGTTTGAATATTCTCATCGGAACAAAAGTTAACAGGGGGTTGAAAAATTAGCATGTAAAACCTTATGGCCAGTCTTAAAAAAAACTCACTGTATAAATGAGATGTATTATTTCGGTCTGCCAGTATTTTTTACTATTTCTCATCACTCGCGGCGAGTCCGTTTGCCGCCGAAAATGCAAAAATTCGAATTGAGAGGGGCGAAACTATAAAGGAGAGATACCAGTGCAGATTTAGAGAGGGGTCTTTGGAGTTTGATCAGTCGTGTTTCACTTTTTGGTCTTTGGTCAGATCGGTGCGGGACTGTGAAAGGGGCTGAAACGGCGAGAAAAGGGTGTGGAGACGTCGAGGGTCCGAAGAGGGTGAGGCTGGAAGAAGAGTCCAGGAAGTCCAAACCCAGACGCCGAGGAGCGGATCCCTGACGGAAGGTTCGTGAAGAACCAAACGCCGGAGTGCGGAGTCAAATTCCACGCCCGGATTTCGTCGTCCACCGTGGGCCCGAGGAAGTCCCCGAGGAACGTCCAGGTCTCCAGAGACGTCGACCGCCCCGTGACGATCAAGGCCAGGGTGATAGAAAAAAATTTTTAGTATTCGCGAAGCCAGCGCGTCGTTTCAGGCAGAACGTTTTTTTTGTTCGGATTCGAGTTATCGGTCTGCTGGTGACCTCGCCTGCAAACGGCCGGTCAGAGAGATAACAGTTTTTTTGTAAGAGCTCCTGTTTGTTTTATTTCTTTATCTTTTGTGTCCTCGTCCGCCGCGCGACTTCCTTTTCTGTTTTGAATGTCTTTTTCTTGGGAAACGAGGTGAGGCCCGAGAGAACGGTCCCGCCGATCGTGGGCGGCGTAGAAGAATAGCGTCGAGGACGATATCGGGCTTCGCTTTCGGCTGTCCCCCTTTTTTTTAATTTAGTTTTTGAATACAATTTACAATTTATCTTTCGAGAGTTTTCCTTTTTTTTATTTTTTTTTTCGTCGCGGCGAGGGCACAACCCTTCATTTTTGTACATAATTATTGAGTGTGAGAAACGTTTTTATTATAAAATAATCCGATTTGTACGTGTGCAGGACTGGGTGAAAATATATTCATTTAAATCGTTATTTTGAGAAAATTTCACCATAAGGGAAAATAAATGAAAAAACAAAGTTGACTATCATCTGACCTTGAATGACTTTTTGAAAAAAATGTATCTAAGTTGTGCTCATAGTGTTTTTAAAGTAATTTATTCCAGTTTTTGTTTTGTTTAAATCTAGCCATAAATAACGGAGATATGGCTTGCGGCGTTTTTTAGGACGCACCCTGTATTTGCTATGAACCAGATTTATCAGAATTGTTTTTTTTTTTCAGTATATCAACACTTTCATATATACTATTTTTAAGTTATCTAAAGGTAATTCGTACACATCCCACATCCACATGAAACCCAGGAGCTGAAATTCTATTGTTGTGAACATTTCATATGGGATTTCTACAACTTTACGTCTAATGACGAGCGGATAAGCACACTTATTTAATAGTTATTTACACAATTAGTGGGATAAAAGCAATATTACAGGACTCGAGTGTGAAGATTGCAGATGACGAGGGCGTTAGCCCGAGTTCATCTGTAATCACACGAGTTTCCTGTTTCTGTTCCTGCTTTAGCCCACGTGTTATGTACAAAATTTTATCTAAGACCGCCCCGAATTAAAAAAAAAAGGTAAATCTTATTTATTTCCGCCAATTTCATTACACCACTCAGTGGAATAATAACATACTTATCCCACTGAGTGGGGTAATGAAGCTCACTTATCCCACTGAGTGGAGTAATGAAATGCGTCCGGTAATGAAGTTCCTTATTCCACTCAAATGAGTGGGATAAGTGTCATTTATCCCACGGGATTAGATAAATCATTATATAGACTCCAAAAGCAACGCATGAAACATTTTCTTCCTGTAAAATGCCATTCATCCAAGAGTTGGATCTGAGATTTCACGAAGTTTTTCCACATCTGGTTCCTCGTACCTGACATATTGTATTTTTTTTCGATCTGTTGAATCAATGCTCTGATATAAATTTTCGTAAAAGTCTGGAATTGCTCCCAGTTGGCATTTCTCTAAAAGATAATAATGGAAATTTTCATTAAATAATCAACAATGTTAATCATATTAACTTACTAGCTTATCTTGCAGGTGCTCATTTTCATGTTGTAGTTTTAGATGTTCATATTCATTTTGTAGTTTCAATAATTGAATTTCTTTATTCAATAACTCATTACTGTGTTGTATCTTCAATAATTGAAGTTCTTTTTCAGCAAGAAGTTGTTGTAGATTGTGATCCTCTGAAGTCTTTTTCAGTTCCATTGTCCCCTGAATCGAATTACATTTTTTATTTTTACTTACACTTACGTTAAAATAAGACACCTTCAGTATATTCTTATCTGCTTCTTTTTTTGTTGTTGTTGTTTTTGCGACACACACTGGTTCGGTATATTGTGGCTGATTGGCTACTTCTTTGGCCTTGTTTTTTAATAGCTGACTTCCATATCCCCACCACATTAATGACAGTTCTCAGCTATTAGGATAAACAAACCGGTTTTGTAGTGAGTTCTAATCGGGAAGTGCCAAAGTTTTAAAGTTTCTATCCGGCTTCGCTGAATAAAAAGTATATTCGAAAAAATTGTAATGTCAAAAAGTGTAAAGTCCATTCGTTTTAATAAAGAATTGTCAATGTCAAAAATGTGTAATCTGAAAAGGGCAATCTCTTTAAAACATTATTGAAAATTGCGGCAACGTTTTACTTTTTTCATTTTTTCTTCCTTTAAAAAACTTTTCATTGTAATTTTTTTAAAAACAAAAAAAAATCAAAAAGACGATTAAGCCATATTTACTAATGCTTAATCGGTTTTTATTTCATTTTTTCGTTAGAAAATAGTGTCCGAAACAGTAATATACGTTTTCTCTTTGATCGAACCGCACATATCCTGGCACTGATCAAGAGTGTGTCATAACAACAAACAAGGAATTTGAGCAGTTACAACAGTAATTAACGTTATATAGTGAAATTTTTTTTATAAACAATTGTCAGTGTCAAAATTAAGTAAAAAACCATACTGTACCACCCTAAAATGTGCACATATGGACCAGCTGTATAAGAATTTGACACCAAATCATAGTTAAGGTTATGTTCACTTCACTTCCCATACCTTTCTTCCGTGAATTCATTTTCAAAACAAGTTTAACGAGAAATGAGGAGAAATATTTTTCGAATTTGAAATAAAATCTCGCTCGTCAAGGCGCAGGCTCAATTACGTTAAAAAAATGTTGACACTCAGTGTGACTAATTGTAATGTCATGAAAATCACTGTTTGGCCCATACCAACATGACAACGTTTTGACAATTGTTTATTAAAAAATTTCAATTATAAGTCCGGGAACTCATAGTTTACAATACGAGTAAGACGTTTAAGGACGAGGCGACGAAGGAGCCGAGTCTTGAAACTCGAAACGAGTACTGTAGAAAGAGTCCACAGACAAATTTCGTTTGAAAGAAACATTGAAATTAATTTCAAAATAATTCAACAAATGCTCCCCATCTAGTCACATTTTTGGAACATGATTAGCAACGGCTGTTTGGCAATTGTTTATTTTGTTGATTTTGTTGAAATAATTTGGTGCGTTAAAATGACTTCTAAAGCAAATCCTCCAGAAATTGTAAGAAAATCTGCAGAAGCCTGTGCTGAATTAATACCTAGCAAGTCAGGTGAAAGGTATCAAAAACAATTCAGCCATTTTTGTAAATGAAAATCAGAAAATAATGTGAAGAAAATAACGGAAGAGGTTATGCAGGCTGGCCTATTTTTTAGATTTGGTTTAAATGGTTGTATTATTTTATTTGTGAACTAACGTTTTTAGTCTGAGAAGGTAAGTGCACCTTCTTTGTGGCCGAGATAGTTAAATTGTTAATTTGTATTTAGATGTAGTTTTGAATAAAACATTTCTTAAACCTGAATAATTGTTATTGCGATTGTTATTTTTGTGTTTCCAATAGCAACACTTAACCGGCGTCCGGCCGTTTTTTGCGTTTTCCCGGATTCAAATTGATGCCACATGACACTGACATTTTGTGCTGCCAACCTAAAATCTTTCATTAAAAATTCCTGTGTCGATTTTCTTGCCTAGGCAGGGAAATGCCAGTTTCCAGACGAATTAGACGAATGAAAAACCAGTGTTTTTTCACGATCGGGAGTAGAAATCAACTTCTCGGATGTCAACGTCGTGACAGAAGTAGAGCATTTTCATTTTTTTGACAGTTGTGACAAAAATCTAATGGGAGTTTTCATTTTTTTTTTGACAGTTGTGACAAAAATCTAATTGTGTTGTCAAGGCAACTACTAATTCCATTAAATAATTCATCGAAAGATGACAACTCATTTGTCATCATTTTTTTATTCTTAAAATGTGAGATTTTTGTGCTGTTTCTACTCCCTACCGTGAAAAAAATAGTATATATACTTCTGGAGAGAATGCTCATTTTTCCCTCGGTGCTTTGTACTGCACCTTAGGAAAAATCATGCATTTCTCTCCCTCTGTATTAGTTATTTATTTAACGAGTTCGTGTGTAATTTTGGCTTTTTTTGGGATGAGTGGACCAGTTTAAAACTCGAGTGAAACGAGAGTTTTAAAGGTCCACGAGTGCCAAAAAAAGCCCAAATTACACAAGAACGAGTTGAATACAACGTTTTTTTGTTCGACGAGCCTCTTAAAGGCTCCAAATCGCTAAAAATCTTTAAAATTAGCTTGACGTTTCGTTTTGACAAGTTGTCAAATTTATAAAAATCCGTTCACACAGGAGAAAATTCTCAAATTCTGACAGTGTCGAACAAAAAAATAATATACTATTCTTGACGGAGGCCAAAAAATGTTTTTAATGAGATGCTAATGAGCCTCTTCTGACAAGCTACCTTGGCTACCGCTATCACTGTTGCAACAAAGAAAATAACTGCTAGTATCACAATACTTTGTGAAATAAAGGTTTTCTTACCTTGAAAGATTTAACAGCATCCTCACGAGTTCCACAAATCTGTTGGTTTGAGTGAGATTGAGGAACGTCAAACGTATCGACGGTGTTGGTGGGTGGAAAATTATTTCTGCGGTGGTGTCGGCGCCTTCGTGATTATAAGAGAAAATTTCATCTTTCTCAATCACATGCTGATTAAAATAGTTACGATTGCCTTTTTCTTTTATAATGGTCACGTCTGCAGTTATCTCTACACTGACAACTCTTTGGCCGTTGAAAATTACTCCACTGAATGACACCATCTTTATAAATCTCTTATCATAGCGTTTCTTTTGGAACTCAAGGAACTTCATCTTTTTAATACTATCCCTCCGCCACCCGGCGGCACGGCAATTTTGCCGGAGTACATATACTATTACGGATATTACTATCAAGTAATAGTGCAGTGCTTATCAACATAATTACCGGCGTCTCGCCTCCGCATTTTGACTTTGTTGTGTATTAAAATCTGTTCACTTTGTATTGAACGTCAGTGGTGCAAATGACTGACCTGTTGCTATGACAACTCATATGAAAGTTAATGCCAAGTGTGTGCGATTTGCACCACTGACGGTCAATACAAAGTGAACGGATATTATGTTCTGTGTCAATGTTAAGAAATTTCCTCACGATATGACATGAGTATAATAATATACCTTTTTGAATTTCAACTACCAATGTGTTCTCTAAATATAGAATTTTTAAAAAGAGATTGCTTTACTATTCCCGTTGCTGAAATTATAAGTGGTAAAATAGATTTTTTTTCTAAACTCCAAAGATTTCTCATAGCAACGGAGAGCTCTAAATATTTATTAATTTTTGTATTATATGTCTGTGTTATATTATGGGAATTTGGAACAGCTATATCTAAAAGATATGCTTGCTTTTGTTGTTTATTTAAAATAATAATGTCTGGTCTGTTATGCTGAATGTGAATGTCAGTTAAAACTGTGCGATCAAAATATAATTTGTAATTATCATTTTCCAAACAACTTTCTGGTGTATAACTATAATGTGGTTGTGTATCCTTTAATAAATTTGAATTTAACAGCTAAATTCATGTGTATAATTTTAGCGAATATATCATGATGACGTTTCTTATATTCGCTTTGAGCCAAAACGGTGCAAGAAGAAATGATGTGTTCAATGGTTTCCCCTTCAGTTCCGCAAATCCTACATTTATCGATGATCGATTGTAAACCGCATGTGTTTTTTATAATTTCCTGTATTGATAACACGATCTTGTATTGCAAATATAAAACCCTCAGTGTCAGGGTGAATATGTATTATCTTTGTTTTTTCTTGAGAAATAAAGTCTATTATTAGGTCAAATTTCATTTCCCGTTTTTTTTTAAGCCAACTGTAAGTAAAAACACATATTTATATGCCGTTCACGATTATTTTAAACACGCAGGAGGCCGCGATATTTTCTTGTTAGATTGGCGTCAGGTCCTGTCATATGACGTTTCGTTTTTAAATATTCGCATTGTTGTCAATTCCGTCATTAATTTAGTTAGGTAATAAGAATTTACCCAGAACTGCCCTACAAATATGTATGTTTCATTTCAATTACAATTTTACGATTATTGTTCCTAATGCGTTCAATTATTTAAAAAATGTAACAACTTGGGAGCAGTGTTCGGTTGAATTATAACCTAAAATAGATTTATTAAGACAAATCACAATATTGCCAACTAAAATGTCAGATTTTCATAGATAGTCCGAATTTGAAATAATCGTGAATGGTTTATACCTACTATTTTTTGCCTAGTTTTCTTAGTCATTTTCCTATTTTCTATGCATTTTTTTTTTCAACAAAAACCTCAGATTCAGTTGTTACGTCTGGCTCACATTCTTTAAGTAATCATAAAAAAAGGGTAGTTTTCCTCATTTTTAAAGGCCATAAAAAATAGGGTAGTTTCCATAAAAAAAATATGTTTCAATAGATAAAATGGGCTTAAAAACAGGTCATTTTCACAATTTTTTGTGTTTTTGAACAGACCTCAATGGGCTGTTTTTCAAGCTCAACAAATTTCAACGACTAAAGGCTGTATGATACGATGCTAAATTTTGTAGAAAATTTGTTAGAAAATGAGAGAGGACCAATGAACGGTCAGGATCTGACAAAGACGGACTATGATCCTGATCGTTCATTGGTCCTGTCGAGGGTCTCTCTCATTTTCTAACAAATTTTCTACAAAATTTAGCATCATGTCAAACAAGCTTAAAACTTGAAAATCGACTCGTTTTTCTAAAAAATTGATGTTTTTAGGAAAATCTGAATTAGAAAAGAAGGGTTAAAAATTAGGGTAAAAAGTCAAATAATGCATAGAAAATAGGAAAATGACTAAGGCCCGATTGCACCACCGACCCTTAAATCTTAAGTCACATTTAACGATGTCAAGTTAAGTGAAATGCATTGCACGATTGATATAAGGGACACTTATATGGGTTAAATTTGCCTTAAGTTAAGCGGTGAATATGCATTCTTCGTCTTAAAGTTGTTATTTTACTCTTCTTAACCTAACTTTTAGTAAAAAGTAAACAAGTTTATAACCTGTAAAAATTGTGAAATATGGAATTAATTCGAGAATTAGATGTTTGATGACAATTTTGAAATAATTGAAATTATAGAGTTTGGAGTCCCCCGACAGGTACACGTTCGTAACAATCATTTCTACGGTTTTGATGATAAATCGTTTTTTAAACGATTTCGTCTAATATCTATCAGAACTGGCGGACCAAAATAATACGGTGAAATCATTATCTTCTGGGACTAATAGGAAAAATATTGAAAAAAATGCATCCTCCTTGGATTTTAAAATAAGAACGTTGTTAATTGACCAATCGTGTGTAGATATAAAATTACGTTAAAAAATTATATTAGTAACTATCGAAACAAATTTGATTGTTGCAAAGACATAATAATTCAATATTATGTCATAATAAATTATTTCTGACAATTACAAAAGTCATTAAAAACGCTTAACGTTTACTTCTTCAGAATATTTTGATATGCTTGTGTTATATGGACAGTGTGATGAGAGTGCCACAGTTGCTGCTCAGGAGTACGCAGTTCGTTTTCCCAATAGGGAACATCCTAGCAGACAAAGTCTAGCAGAAATACTCAAATTTAACTGTCATTTAAGTGCCAATGGTGCAATCGGCCCTAAGAAAACTGGGCATAATAATCCGCAAACCTGGTGGATTAAAATGATTGGTGGTAACTGCACACGGCGCGATTAACTCCTAGACACGTGTCCAACCCTGAGAAGAGCCCGTGCTGGACCCTGAACCCCCGAATTATCTAATTCTTGCCGTTCTCGCGGACTATGGGAAACCTGACGTCGATGATGTCGTTGCACTTGTCCAGCAAGTGCACCGCGGTCATCACTTTCTTGTTGGCTTCGCTGTCGGTCAGCATCTTCTGTCTGTCTTTCAAGCGCGACACCAGTCTCGGGAAGCATATTTCGTAGGCTCTGTGGAGGAACCAGTTGGCTTGGTCGAAAAGCGCCGCGTTCGCGAGGTAGAAAGAGTTTCGGTAGCGCTCCGGGATATCGTAAGTGGAATAGGACGTGTTTTGTGCAAAGGAATTTAGGATTTTCGTGTTTTTGCAAGCCATACTGACACTTTTGACGGCACAAATGACAACTCACTGACTTATCAAGTTTTATTGAGATAATTCAATAACAAATCATCATGCAAGTAGCATTTTTAGTATTATGTACATAAAATACGGAGTGAGTGAAACAATAAAGTACGCGACCATAAATACTGGTAAATAAAATCGTTCTTAAGGTAGATCCGCGTTTAGAATGTAAGGCCAGCTTCTGAGTAAGTGTTGAAGATTTTCTCGACTGAGTTGATGTAGGCGGCGGTTCTTAAGTCCAGCCCCAGATTGAACTTCATTGCGGTTTTCATGATTGCCTGAAAAGACCGCATCGTTAGTATCGATTTGTGCGAGTTGCGTGACGACTTAGTCGGACCGCTCCGTTTTCCTCGCCCATCAGCTTGTCTGAAAACGAAACCGCGGTCAATAAAATTTGCAACAACACTTTTAGCTCCTTTCGATCTCTAAACAGTGTCGAGTCCAGGTCCAAATCGACCACCACCCACCTTAGCGGACCTCTCCATCGTGTAGTCCAGCCCCGAGTGGACAATATCTTTCTCGGACGCACCGGCTATTCTCTTCTGGAAGGACTCGGACGCCGTCACGGGAATCTTCCCGCCGACGCTGCCGAATCTGCGCTCCAGCGACTCCTGTACGGACTCTGCAAGCGAAAAATCAACACTTTGGGGTACCTCTGTGGCGTGGGGGACATACGCAAGAGGTGATAGTTGGATTCTCTTTCGTATTTGAAGGTGAGTCTTCCGTACGAGACGTGATTGATGTTCTTCAACCACTCGAAGAAGGACACGGTCACACCGCCGGCGTTGATGTACAAGTCGGGAATCACGAGGATGTTCTTGTCGATGAGGATGCAGTCGGCTGCCGGGGTCGTGGGGCCGTTGGCGGCCTCGGCGATGATCTGGAAGGCAAAGAATGAAGTGCGGAAGGTCGTGTCGGGATGGAGCGTTACTTTGGCTCTGATTTTGTGCGCGTTCTCTTTGTTGATGACCTTCTCCGTGGCGGCGGGTACCAAGATGTCGCACTCTTCGTAGAGGAGACTGTCGCCTTCGTAGGCTTGGGCTCCGGGGTACCCCACGATGGTCCCATTGGTCATGCGATATTCCTCCAACTCCTGTAACACTCGCACGTTGTCACCTCGTCATTCCAGTTACCTGACAATACCTTAGGATCGAATCCCTGCGGGTTGTAGATGGAGCCGTCGTGCTCCAAAATCCCTATGCAGGTGGCACCAGCCCTGTGCAGGTACCTCATGGTGTGCAGCCCCACGTTACCGAACCCTTGCACGATGAAAGTCTTGCCGCCCCACCCGGGAGTGGTGCCGCACATGCTCATGTAGGCGGCCTCGTTGATGAAGTTGTCCAAGCCGTGGAAAACTCCTCGGCCGGTGGCGGAGACGCGCCCGTGGATGCCGCCCTGGTTGATGGGTTTGCCGGTGACGCAGGCGTGACTGTTGATGTCTTGGTAGCCGATGGTCTTCGAGTAGGTGTCCGCGATCCAGGACATTTCACGTTCGCCGGTGCCCATGTCGGGGGCGGGGACGTCGATGCTGGGGCCGATGAAACCCTTCTTGGCTAGTTCGAGGGCGAAGCGACGAGTGATCTTTTCGAGCTCGTGTTCGGTGTACTCCTTCGGGTTGATCTTGATGCCGGCTTTGCCGCCGCCGAAGGGGACGTCCACGCAGGCGCACTTGAACGTCATCAACGCCGACAATGCTTTGACTTCGTCGCGGGTCACGTCCATCGAGTAACGGATGCCTGAAAGAAATCTACATGTACATCTGAAGAAGGAGCAGAATGATCATCAAGATGTTGAAAACGAGAAAGACTGAATTGTTATGAACTTTATTGGAATCGTCATTGAGAAGGAATAAACTAAACAAGTTTTCGTGTAGTTGGCGTGAGGCATCGAAATGGCATAACTAATCTGGGGTCATTACTGACCCCAGCCGTCAACAGATGATACCGAAAAATAAAATACGATTTGAATTGTCCTTCGCTATATAATGTTAATTCGATATTCATCACAGCCAACAACAGTTTTTTTTAACACAAATTGCAAGAGTTCTGGGTCCGAATAGACCCTCGTTGGATAAATCTTATAAAACGTGCCCTTGGGAGTTTTTTAATCACTATTATAAATTACATATTAGGTTTTTGTTTTTCCATACGACAATTTTTTGCTTTGTTATGCACTGGTCGTAAAAAATGATCTGGTGTAGTACAAAATGTACCACAATAAACAGTGATTTTTTTGGACGTTGGACCACTATTTCCAACTCACGAGAACAGAAAAAATTTAAGGAAAACATGTTTTGTCTCCTTAGAATATTGATAAGAGGATACAAAAGTGTCGTGGTGTCAAAATTTATTATTGTAAAGAACATATTTTGAAAAAAAGGTTTGTTTGAAATCTATCAATTTAGATTTACAAAATACATAATTCACATTGAATTTGACACAGTTTTTTTATTATCTTTCTCATTATTACATAAATTTTTGTTGCAGAAATGTTATTGCCGTTTTCATGTTTGTTATATGAAAAACAATTTGTGAATATTGACGATATCTACAGAAGTAAGTAAAATGTATTCACGTTGTTTTGGCATAATGGGAGGCTATGGAAATTTTGCATTTAATTTGGTAGTGAAACTGTCTGTAGAATTAGGTTATGTTTTTCTAAATTTGAGGTTATAAATAGCGGCAATGTATAGTCTAGTGCATTGTTGTCAGTGTTACTAATTTGTAATAGAAGAATACTTAGACATCTCGGGACGTTATATTCATTTTGATAGGTCCGCATGTCAGGCACTTTAGTGACGGAAATCAAACAGTGTGTCCAACGTTAAAAAATAAATCATGGCCTTCCATTATGCCAAAACGATGTGAACGGATATCTGGATAATTTTTGTATGACACGCTCATTTTAAAGAATAAATATGTGAATTTGACGATGGGGTCAGATATGACCCCCGGATATAATTTTGAATAAAATTATATTTTTTGCTTCCATGAAGTTTAGGTATGAAAATCGAATATGAGAGCTTGTTTAGAAAGATTTCCTTTATAGCTTCTCGAACCGCCTTGGACCTTCCTACACCTCTCCTGCATTTCCCTGTATCTTTCTAAATCTTTCTGTTCCTCTACCAAATTTCCCTGTATCTCTCCTGGGCCTCCTGTATTTCGCTCAGATCTCCTTCTATCTCCCACGGATCAACCGATATCTCCCCTAGATCTCCCTGCACCTCCACCACCCCCTTGGAACTTCTCGTATATCTGCCCCAAATGTACTCTCAGCGCAGATTCTTCTTCACAATCTTACTTGGACCTACTTGGACGATAACTGTTGCGCGATTGGTTGCCATAACTCATCGAAAGAAAAAAAAAACACCAAGTTCAACTTCAAAAACATTTCATTCCGAAGCTTTTTTCCCAGACTATTTACATAACAAATGCATCGACGGTAAATGGTAGATAAGCAGATAAAAAATAATCAAATCACATCAATGAAACTGCAGATTACATGAACTTTCCGAGAACATTTTATTTTGCACCTATGCTTTTTGCGAAATGCGAAATTGTACAACAAATATGTTACGCAACGAGATTACGAGAATATAAACAAAAATTTTTTTCCCAAAAAACAAAATAACTGTCAAAACAAATTATCGACACAACGTTCTGATTTTTTTTTAAACAGTGTAAAAATAGATTATAGATTTAAAAAATCTCTTGCAACATAGTTGTTTACAGTTTTCTTATAATGAAAGTCGGTAAAAATAGTAACCGGTGATCAAGGTATGTATTATTTTCTTTATTTTCAACTTGTAACGTACCTATTTTTAAACGCATTTATCATGCGTTCAAATGAAAACCTGGGCTGAGTAGGCGTTGAAAAAGTAAACCTTTTGGAACAGTGTAAAGTTTGAATTTGCCGCCGTTTGACACGAATGACATAATTTGTTGATGTTTAATCGGCACATCATTGAACATGTTTGTTCGTCCTTTGATACTTGCTTCGAGAATAGGAATTGTCAGTTAAAGTAAAACATTGCAAAGGAAGGAAAAAACAGACAAATTTTTTGTTTATAAATTTTAGGTTAGCTGTCAAGATGCTCTAATTACAACTGTCAATTTACACTTTAAAAAAGCAAAACAATCGACGGTTTCCCAGCTCAGGATTTCATTTGAAGGCCCGATACAATAATGATTACACAATTTAAGAAGACGAAGCTCTAACGCGAAGCAGATTGTTGCAACCGTCTAGACAACGAAGAATTCCAGTCAACCAACATTCTTTTCGCCAATTCGACACCCCCACGAATCTTTCAAAATTTGTTTGGTCGACCGCGTAACAAAATAGTGATACCCACACGGTGATGCGACGAGCAAAAATGTAGATATCACGAACATGACAATCTGGTGTTCAAGTTTTATCTTCCCACATTTGTATTTATATTTAACAACTACTGATATCCTCTTTAACCGCTCTCGATTGCACTACATCTAATTATTACAAATTTGTAATTACAAAATTACAAATTGCGAAAAACCTAATCGCTCCATCGTTGATCGAGCGTCGTTGTCATGCGAGAAATTCTCTGCGAACAAATTTAATTGGCAACAACAAACTGGAACCTTTTATTACGTAAAGATCGTGCCACACTGTTACGTCATCGTTCCACCTTCCCTTTATTCCCCCTTCAAGTGTAACCAAATTTACGGTTGGCACGTGACCCATCCATCCAATTAAATTATTCCTGCAAGTGTTGCAAACATTCTCAATTTTATTAATAGCAACCGGCGTATCACGCGGTTATCCTTGCCAGTGAAAACTTAAAAGCAAGAGGATTCGGTTTGATCAGGAACGTTAAAGAACCAGAGAAATATTCTTCTTTTTTCGAGCTCGAGTTACACCTTTCAACCTTGACAGAATTGCGATACAAAATACAGTGTATTGCACTGTGGTGAGATTTTTTAAATTATTTATGAAGGCCACGGAGTCGATTGGTTTGAGACGTCGGTTGATTTTTTGATACAGTTAATAACAACAGTAATTTCACCACTTGAACCGTGTTAAAAGCAAGGCTACGAAGATAAATAAAATCGCTTAGATTCGCTTGCTCGACACCCATAATTCGGTTAGTGATAATGTGATAATGAGAAAAGTCGGTAAACAACATTAAATCGGTAATTTTTATCGTAATCGCTCATAAATGATTAAATAAATATTACGCAAATTAATCGGATGCTAATTGTTGTATTTTTCGTCCTTCTGGACCGGGTACTGTCCAGTACCATCCCCGGCGATTTTTAAAACAAGACGAGTACCCAGTGACGGTTGGCCATAGGAATTAATTTATCAGGAGATGAGAGTACGATCTATCTATGATTTTTGTGTTGCTTTGGTGACAATCTTATCTTCAAAGATTAAACAATCTGTCAGGTAAAACAAATATCTTACAACAATTTGATAAAAGTCTCGAGTGTGAATATAAAAAAGAAACATTTCACTTGATCTCTTTGGACTTTTGTTGGCTTCGTGATGGAACCTAATATCACCTAGCAACAGTTTTTTAAATATATACAGGGTGTTAGTAAATGGTTGGGAATAAATCTCGGGATGAATTCCTTATAAAAAATGTGGCTTAAAACCTTAATAAAGTTTTTCGTTAGAATGAGTAGTTTTCTCAAAAAAATAAAAAGTAAAAATAAATGTATTGTGGCATATCCGTATTTTTTTTAAAATAATGCGAAATAATGGTTTAAAGAAAAAATTTAAACGTGGGACGTTGAATTAAAAAAAAAATCAAAACTAATGCGATTTTAGGCAGACAAATGAACTAATTAGAGAAATTCTCCAACAGTGGACTACATTTTTTTTTTTTTTTAGAAAACTACTCATTTTAACGAAAAAATTTATTTAGGTTTTAAGCCACATTTTTCGTAAGGAACTCACCCTGAAATTTATTCCCAACCATTTACTAACACCCTGTATAATACGAAATAGGGTATTGGGGTTCAGAAGGATAAACGGAAAACTACGAATAGTACATTTTTCAACGAGCGTATAATGATTGATGGCAATTGTTCAAGAGGATGAAAATTCCAACACGAGCCGTAGGCGAGTGGTGGAATCGTCCGAGTGAATAATAGCCATTATACGCAAGTTAAAGATTCACACTTGAAGTCACTTCAGAGCAGAACCTATGGTTGGAATTTTTTGAGCTCAGAATTGACAAAGATCTCTTTATGAACGAGAAGGTTAAAAATGTACTATACTTGCGCGATTCGGCATCATTATGGCAGTTTATTTTGATATCTCATCTGAATAGATTAGGCTTCAAAAGAGCTTCTTTTTTAATACGAGGTCGTCAAGGTTTTGTTGCAACATTTCTTCCAATATTTTTTTGCTTACATGACCTTTTTTGCAGTTTTAGAAAAATATTACATTTTCTTTTACACAACAATATAATAAGCTCTGTTTAACACTTGCTAAGCAATTCCCATTTTTGCGTCACTTCCCAGTTTTGAGGAAATGTTTCAGTAATCGACTGAATTACTGACGAAAACAACAGACTAAATTATACGAACTGTTTCACACAATGTAACTCCTAATGACTGACGTAAAACATAATTTAAAATGAAAGATCAATAGATTATTTTAAACACTCGACGTGGCTCGACAAGGTTTATTCAACCAACAACAAAATTAACGGAAATTCAAAAAAAATTACATGTAAAACGACTATTAAAGAATGAATCTGTCAACAATAAGTCGCACATCGCGTAGCAACCGCAAAACGAGGCACAATTTTAATTCTCAAATATTAAAAATCAAATTAAATTCAATTTTCAAACATTGTTTTTTGTTGGTATAGCCGTGGAGAAAGTATAGTAGTCTTCAACTTGCGTATAATGGCAATTATCACTCACTCGGACGATTCCACCACTCGCCAAGGGCTCGTGTTGAAATTTTCATCCTCGTGAATAATAGCCATCATTATACGCTCGCTGAAGAATCTACTATTAAGAAATTTATTTTCGATTCTCAAAATATCAAATTAATTTGCGAAGCAAATTTTCGTTTTACGATTGTATCAAATATTTAATGTAAAAAAGATGTCAATGGCATCTTTACAATTACGTACATCACTGCATACATTTCCGAATTTATTTAGTCAAATGTTTATGGTTTCCTCTGAGGCACTGCGTATTTATTGAATGTTTTTCATTCGAATCAAATTATATAAAGAAAGAGAAGACAAGTTTTTCCAATTAGTTCGTAACACATCAAAATGGTGATTAATAGAAGTGTTTTCCAAATGATTTCTGTTCAGTCTATCTAAAGGTTAAACTGTTGTTGTTTGACACTTAATTGCGTTATTACCGCTTCACTCTATATCAGTTGGTTACGTCAGTTCCATTAAACTTGCAACTGTACACCTACAGTATATCATAAAGACAGTGGTTAATCTCTGAAAATGAAAAATCTACCCACTAGTATCATCAATAGGTGTGAAAGATGTGTCAACAATAAAAATTACCAAGAAAAATCTTATCTTTTATTGTGTCCATTAATATTGAAACTTTTAGCAATTCTACAAATGGGAGATCAATTAATGCTTTGACTTTTTTCTCTTCTTCTCGAAAAGAGCGTGAAATTATATCAATCACATTTTGATACAGAAACGGTGAAAACGGGAAATTTATTTTCCTATTCTATCGGGCCTTCAAATAAATATATATTTAGAGTAGGCATAGGCGACATTCTAATTCTGTTAACAGTGTAACCAATTATTCTCCGGAGTTTCACAAGTTACAGGTTAAATTAAAAATATTTTCTAACCTAATTTTATTTCGTTAAAATGCCAGACGTTTCTTGTGTCATTTTCTACGCTGGAAAAATGTTGCCAACAATTGAATTTCCATAGGTTGCTCTAAATATAAATTTATTTGAAGGCCCTTTATTAATTCCTAATCAAATAAATTTTTTATTCATTTTTTATTTCTCTTTGTATAATTCTCGTAATTGAGATTTTTTCCTGCTTGAATAAAGACGATTATTATTACTTTTATTATCATTTTGTAAAAAGTCGTTTTACCTTACAATGAATTCATAAATTATTCTTATCGACTCAACAAAAATAGAAAACAATACTGTATAACTTTGATAGCACATGGACATGACCCATAAAAAAATAATTCGTTGTAAAATGGTTGTTCCTAACCGGCTTTATCAATTTGCAATTACTTAATCTAGGTAGTTACCTAGAGACTGCTTTTGCAATAAGATTTCAAAAATAAGAAAAAAAAAACCACCAACTTCTTAATTTAACCGACCGGACAGTTTTTCTTACAAATAAAATAAAATATAGGTATCTTGTCGATTTATTTATAAGAAAAACTTTGGTAAGAAACGCTACATAAAAAATAAATCATAAATCTGACTGTTTAAGAACGAACAAATTCCACACTTTGTGTTTTTTTTTAAACAATTTTCAATGTTGTCAAGCGTTCAGTTTTTTTTATGATCTTCACAAATTGATCTGGTTAGGTAAAATTTAATGTTAGGTCTTCATTCTTTAAATTTTTTAAATACATATTACGTAATACATACTAAAACGTTGCAGGAATTTATTTCAATTAAAAATTAAAACTACATATTGCATGATGAGTCAGTCTGTTTAGTGCGTGTCAGGTCAGTTTAAAATTTTTTATCATTCCAAAACCAAAGCACTGAAGGATTGTTTAAGAATTCGTTTCCATTAAAAACTAAAATCATCATAGTCTGGTCAGATCAAGTCAGGTAATTTTGATAATATTTTCCATGCAATTTTTCCTCGACCATAATTTTAAATTTTATTTGAAACTCATAAAAAGAGCTTTTCAATTAAAAACATAAAACTTGGACTCGCTCCGTAAAGTGAACTTATTACATATTTGCTTTCCAAATGGTGGATCTATAACTTCTATTCTTCTATTTATTCTGTCAACACTTCAAAGAACTTATCAATCAACAATTCGATCTAATCAAAATCACACCTCTCGAGGGCCTTCAAACCTACAACTTCCTGTCCCTAAATCACTTCACAATTTTATCGACACATTTTTTCCAAGTACCTTTTATCAAAGGAGTTATAAATCCACACAAAACGTATTCGTATTTAACTCTTTTTATCTAATCAAAAATAATTTTCTTAGAATTCACTCCATTTTGTTGGTTGGTATTTCCGTATTAAACCGGACGTTAACCCGACCGGAGTTGTTCCAAATATTTCTTATCGATCAGGTAAAACAGCTCAATCTACCGCAAATGCGCTCCCGTGTAGTTTTATTTACTACGTAAAAACTCGTTTTCACAGAATCGATTTTATGGTTTAATAAGAAAAATTCAAAATGTAAGATTAGATAAAACATAAAAATTTATGAGGCAGTATTTCTTTTTCGTTTAATTACGGGAACCAGGAAAATAAAGTCATAAATACGTAATCACGATAAGGCTTTGACGAGAGATTTATTGAAAGCCATGCTAAGAAGGCAATGAATGGGGTGTTCTTGTTCCTCTATGAATGAAAGATCCATCATTTGTGACGTTTATCGACGGCGGTAGCGTAAGAACAGGTTACTACTACGAGTGGTATCACAAGTTGTTGCATTCGAAATTATCTCGGGTCAATATTTGAATTCGTCTGAACAGCTCAGCTATCAGTTGATAAGGTTTATCCAAGTACCAACAACACAAATTAATTGTAGAGGTGTTCAGCAATCAATTAGAGGCGCAACTTTGACACACCTCCACTCCCGGTGGAACAGGAGCCAACCCCATTCTGGCGCAAACAGGAACAAATTTAGCTCGAGCGGTCGTCTATTTTCGTCAGGAGTGTGCGACATCCCGTCTGAAATTGTCTTACCGCCTTTGCACGGCGTCCTGTGGGTGCTGTGCTGGGCCCTGTACCCCCTGACGATCTCGTACTCGCCGTTGTCTCTCCGGATGGGGAAGGCCACCTCGAGAATGTGGTCGCACTGCTCCATCAGCGTCAGGATGCCCTTAACTTTGGCCTTGCGCTGGTCGAGTGTGAGCCGGCTGCCCTTCACTTTGGCCAGGTCCTCTACGAGCTTGTCCTCGACCAGGACGCAGGACCTGTGGAAGAAATACTCCACCATGTCGAAGAAGCGCGGGTTGGGGTTGGTGGGCATGTCTTTCAGTCGCTCCGGGATTACGTGGTCGGCGTAGCCGCGCGCCTGGATGGACGAGGCGGGCGCCAGCTTCAGCAAAGTGGCGACCTCCAACTTCTTGCATGGCTGCAGTTTCGACAGCGATTTTAAACCCAACATTTCGACCGGTTTCGGCTCAAGATTCGGACACTAAACGAGACCACGCGTTACGAACGACCGATTTACAGACGGACTTGTGTAGGGACGTATTTATACAACATTTCACTACGACGCCACCTCTCAAGTGCAACGTTTCTTACGTAATCCGCCAAGCAGCTGATTTTTAACCTCGGATTTCGCGCAAGCCAATTGTCAAACTCGCGGCTTCGCACCAGACCGATGCAAACCTACCGCCGTCAAAGTCACTAACTTTTAGAAACTCTTCTTTCATTACACAAAATAATTTCAAATGCGTACACGAATGCTACGCACAAACGCGTTAACATATTTATAATTTGATCGTCCTCAGCTAAAATTTTAAAGGGGCACACTTCGGATGGAAATTTCACTCAACAACGATTAAATCGTGAATCCACGATTCATCTTTGTGTGCCCTCACAATGAGAACAAGAAGAAGAAGGAAACCTGTGAAGGAAACGTTAGGATTCTAATTATACCCTACAGGATTGTGGGCAACGGTGTGTCCATAAAATATAACAGAACATTTCTTGAAAATGATGCATTTTGTTTCTTCTATTTCGCATCACAAGTTGCTCTTCCTATACTGATTTATTACAATTATCTCATAACGAGGAATAACTACAGTCGAGGATTTTTAGATACTTATTCTTCAAAATGAAAGAATGAAACCCATTTTTCTTCATTGGGTTGGCAACCAATATTACACATGGCGACCATTTTGAGTTGTGACAAGAATTTAATTTATTAGTATAATGCGAGGATTCTATACGTTGTTCTATGTGATTTTAGTAAATTTTTACAATCTTTTCATCATTAATTCAGAATTATTGTCCAAAATCGACATCGACGGTCATACATTTTCAGAAATAAACGTAAATTAACGACTACAGACCCCATCTTTATGCAACGTTGCCAAACCTAACCGTTGCGTTAAAGCTCGATTGTTCCTTTCAATTTGAGGTTAAATTTGTAAAATATAACAATTTAGTTAGTTATTTTGTGTGAAATCTTTCACATTTTATTCATGTAGACATCCAGAATCTGACAACGTCCCAATTTGAGACAATTCTGTCGGCTGTCACAATTTGAATTTAACGTAAGTTTTTAACCCAACAATTCTCTTCTTTACACCGTCTCCTTAACAGTTTCAACCCCCAAATGCGATGAGAATTGGTTAAAAGATGCAACAATTCAACATGGACGAAGAATCCCGGACGCTGTGGTGCGGCAACTTGTCGGAGAAAGTGACAGAAGAGCTACTCTACGAACTGTTCCTTCAAGCGGCCCCCTTGCAGCGAGTTCGCATTCCGACGGATAAAACCGGCCGCAAGTCGAACTACGCGTTCATCACCGTAAAACACGCGATTTCAGTGGAATACGTCGTGCAGCTCCTAGACGGGACGAGCCTCTATGACAGAAGAATAAGCATCAAGCCTCGGAATTCGAGTGCGAACGCACAACGCGGACCGCCTCAGCCGAACGCCGTCAACATAAACGATTTACTTTTGTTGGGGCAGTTGTTACAACCTCCTTTGAATCACGGGACGCCGACGACGCACCACTATCAGCATAATTTCCACAATGACAGGTCACACAACAGGCCATACCACAGGCAGGACAGTCGCAATGCGGGCAGGCAAAGTTGGGGTGCGGACAAAGGTGGTTACAGCAACAAGCGCAATAGGAGGCGGTATTATTAGTTTAAAACAATCCATTTTTATTATGATTTCAATAAAAAAATATGTAGCGCAATAAGAGAGGTCGTATTGGTGATCCTTGTGGCGTTCCGATTAGATCAAAAAGACGATTCCGTCCGCCATCATCACTTGATTCTCTTCTGTCATTTGGTCGATGGCCGCGTGGATTTCTCCCTGGGTGAAGGGCTCGACGTTGTCCGTGTTGACACTATCTCTCACGCGGACCAGGCTCAAAGACTGGGCCCTGTTGTCTCTGAAGGCCCTTTGAAGACTAGTCTTGAACTGCGTCAACCTGAAACAGTCGATAGAGTCGCCGCTTCAACACCCAAAACACTTCACCTGTTATCTGTGATGCTAGGCGTGATGTCCACCTCCATGGTCTCGTCCGCCGTCCTTTCGGAGCTTTGCGTGTGGACTTCCTCCTCCGACTCCTCTCCAAATCCTGACCTCTGTCGGAACACATCAAAATCTAGTACCACCCAATCCCGATCTACTTTACCGTCTGTCTGGACTTCTTCGGCCTCTGCTGTTGCTGCTCGATCTCTTCGTCTTCGGAATCCGAGTCCGAGTTCCTCCTGCGCCTCTTCTTCTCCTTCTCCAGGACCTTCTTGAAGTAGGCGTACTGCACCAGCTCGATGGCAGCGTGGGCGTCTTGTTCAGTCACGCTGCGGGACATGCGGGCCTTCGCGTGCGCGGTTGCCAGACGAATCATGGTTTCCAAAGTACGAGCGGTGACTGGTTGGGTCTGCAATTCAAATCAAGAAAGATTCCCACTTTGGTGGTGGATTTTACCCTCGCGACGTCGTTGTCGAGGAGGTCTTCCGACCGCAGCTTGGAGTACTCGTTGGCGATTATCTCCGAAGCTTGTTCGGTCAGCACCGGCTTCAGGATTTTCATGAAATGGATGTACTTTCGCATGAAGTCCACGCTCAAGATCTTGTCTGTGCGCTTGCGGCTGCCTCCGTGCAAGAGCGCGTCGTATTTTTCGTACATCGGAGTCTCCTTCTCGTCGTCCATATCGCTGGGTTTGATGGTACTGAGGACGTCGACGGTGGAATTCATCGGTAGTACTTCGCCATCTTGTTCCGTGGGGTTTCTAGATTTGACTCGTGTAATTTGAGCACTACCAAAGTAGAGGTCTTGAATTTTCTCATGGGCTATGAGTCATATCATTTACAAATTCTTCACTGGTTTATCGCTCCACCTTCGCGCAGGTCCAAGGTCACAGCCCATGAGAAAATCCAACACCTCTCTGCCTTGTTACCTGTAACGGTGCATCCGGACCACATGATCTGAGATCATCAAGTCGTGGTCTTCATCGACCGAGTCCAGCACGACGAAGAGCAAGTCAAAACGCGACAAAAGAGAGTCTTGCAGGCCGATGTTCTCCATCGGGGTCTTGTACTGGTCGTACTGCAATCAATTGATCTTTAGCAATGAAGCGAAACTGCGACATCGCGTACCTTTCCGTAGACGGGATTCGCAGCGGCTAGTACCGAGCATCTGGCGTTCAAACTGGCGTGGATCCCTGCTTTGGCGATGGTAACTCTTCCCTGTTCCATGACTTCGTGAATAGCGGTACGATCCATGTCCGACATCTTGTCAAATTCGTCGATGCAGACCACCCCTCTGTCGGCTAGTACCATCGCCCCGGCCTCTAGTCTTCTCTCGCCTGTCTCCTGGTCGGTGGTCACGGCTGCCGTGAGACCCACCCCTGAAGAACCCCGCCCCGTCGTGGCGATGGCTCTCGGCGCCGTGCACAACACGTATCTGCACAAAACACCTCTTGGTACCCTCGAGACGGTTGTTGCAGATTGTTACCTCAAAAGTTGCGATTTGGCGACGCTGGGGTCGCCTATCAACAAGACGTTGATGTCCCCTCTCAATCTGGTGCCGTTGGGCAACACTTTCTCCACCCCTCCCAGCAACAGGCACAGTATGGCCCGCTTGATGTACTCGTGTCCGTGGATCGAAGGCGCCAGCGACTTGGCCAGCAAGTTGAAGATGTTCTTGTGGGAGCGAGCGAGTTGTTTGCATCGGGCGACGTCTTCTCGAGAGATGCAAGGGTTGGCTTCTTTGCTCAGTTGGGACAGGTTGTTGGCGATCACCACGGTTCTGCAATGTTTTTGTTGGATTTAGGGGTTTTTGTGGGGGCGGGTTGGTACCGGAAGGTGCCAGAAGTGAAGCTCCCCTGTTTGTTGGGGAGGCAGCGGTAGTTGCCCACTACTTGGATGCGGTCGCCGGGCTTGCACTGATCGACGAGGTCGTTGTCGCAGATTACGTCGACGGAGCGTGGGAGTTGGCCGGCGGGGGCTTTTTCAGGCATTTCTTGGATGGAGATGGTCTGGTGGTCTTTGTAGACTGACAGACCGAACTCGGTCTCGAGGACGTTGCCTTCGTCATCCTATCAAAGCATAAAGAAGATAAACATTCTTTGCAGTTTGAATGTTTGACAGTTTAACATTACAGTTTAATCACCAGAGGGCAGCACTTATTTTCTTACATCATAGATAACATAGTAAACCTATGTTATCTATGTCTTACATTATTCTTTGTGATTTCTCTAATTAAATAAATTATTTCTGCAGTAAATTAAATTACTTTTTTCATACTCTTAACACACTGAACACAAAAAATCAAAATATATTTTTGTAACCTACTCCCAATTGATAATTTTTTGAAAATTGTTCACAGCAATATTAGTTAACTGTGCATTAAATCTGCACTAAATTACCTTTGTGGGGTACAGAGATGAACTGGGAAAGGCTTCCAATGAAGTCAAGTCCTGGTACTTCCTCTCCATCACTTTCTTTGTAACAGGACAATAATGCACACTCCTCACCACTTTGGGATGAATCAAAGAACCTTCAAACACTCTCAAAAGTTAAAACATCTTCACAAACATCAAGATAAGGTCATACATTTAGTGACAATCCCTTCCACACAGATCAAGTTGCCTAAATACCTCGAAGTCAGGCTTCTTGGTGTGACATGTTTATTTCCAAAGCTCCCCTCAAATGCTACAAAAAAATCGTCACTTTCTTTGGCATACTCATGCGCTACTGTGAACACATATTCTTTTACAGCTTTCTGGAAGGCTGACTGCTCTTCAAAAGCGTTGTTGAGAAGGGACTTTGCCCTAGCTGGATTTTTGCGGCGCAAATCGTTCACATTTACTTTTAGACGTCGGGACTTGTCTGCGACCATATCCTTGACTAACTGCGAGTATTTTCCTTGATCCTCCTATGAATTTTCCAGTTGGGTACACAGTACAGGTATGATTAAGTGTTTCTTACCTCATCATCCAAGAAGTCGAGATACTCGCGTTGCATGTCCCGCAGACGCTGGTCCACATCTTGATTATCAATCATTTTGAACAGTTCACTTAATTTACGAGATTCTAGTCGCTAATAACACAAACGCGGCTAACAACGGGTTGAACAGCTTTTGGCGGGAAACCGCTTCTTTAGGGAATTTAGTTTTTGTTTTGACAGCTGTGTCGCAGTTTGACAAGTTTGACATGTGTCGTTTGTGCAGTTCGCGATTTTGATGAAGAATAAAAAGTTTCCCTTCGGTGCATAATAGAAAAGCATTTATGATTTAGAGGACGATATTTTTTACGTTCTTTTGAATAGCACATCGACCTCTAAACATGAATGCTTTTCAGACATGCCGGAATACATCAGACGCGGTCCCACTGTACCTCCCCCAGCATTTATATTTAAAACCAGCGGCTCGTTTGACCATTTCGATTCAGCTCCCGAACGTGAAGAAGCTGGAGAAGAGCATCTCCCACTGGGAGATCATGGAGAAGTTGCGCTCCGCGATAAAACCCGACGAGTTCAGCGTGTTAAAAGTGTCGAAGACCACCGTCGAGTTCGTGCGGTTCGAGGCAGAAATCGAGAACCGGACGAGACTCGACCGAGTCGTGTCGAAACTCGACAACAATTCCATCAAACTCAAAGAAATCCCGAATCTCCTTCGCCTGAAAGCTGCAGAAGCCAGGTCAGATTTCCCGACGCGCCACAAATGGGACGCGTTCTTCCAAGAGGCCAAAGACATGGACGAGATGAAGCCGGGACAGCGCCCCGACACCATACACATTTCGAATCTGCCTGTGAAGTGGTTCGTCCCGTACCATATGACTGACGAGGAGGACGTGACGCCCTCTGAGAAGCTGTTCTACAGGGTTTTCGAGAAATTCGGGATGATCCGGTACGTCGACATCCCGACTTGCGACCCTTACAGGAAGAAAATGAAGGAGCAGATATCGGGGGTCAAAGCGCACTCGTTCGACGAGAAGGAGTTTTTTGAAGGTTATGTGCAGTTCAAGGACTACATAGGATTTACCAAGACGATGGACGCTTTGAAAGGTATGAAACTGATGCGAAAAGAGGAGGACGAGGCGCTTTGTGTCAGTATAAAAGTAGATTTTGATCGGTCGAAGCATCTGAGCGATGCGTCGATCCGGCGGAGAGAGATCGTGAGAGACAGACTCGTTAAAAAACAAAAAGAGAGAGAAGAAAAGGAGAAAAATGAACTGGACGCCAAAAAAATGAAGGAGCACAATGAAAGGTTACTACTTTTTAATTTGTGTTACGATGATTTATACAGGGTGATTTATAAGAGGTGTAAAAAAACGTTGACGCCGTGTTAGGGGAGTCATTTTAAGAAAAAAATGTTATATGAATGTAGGTTCTATTTTGTTTGTTTGCAGAACTACATCAGATAAAAGTTAAATCTGATGTAGTTGTGTAAATAAACAAAATAGGACCTATGCTTATATGACATTTTTTTCTTAAAGTGGCTTCCTGAACACGATGTCAAAGTTTTTCACACCTATTATAAATCACCCTGTATATGTGTATGATTCGTTGTAACATTATGCGAGGGTCCAGGTATGTATTTTAGGCAAAAGGAAATCAGCTTGAAGACGGAAAAGGAACAAAGAAGAAGAGAGCGGGAAGCTAAAAGGAAAGCGAAATTACTTGAGAAGCTGAAGATCAACAGTTGCGACGAGATAAATGATAAAATAGCCAAAGAGGAAAAGAAGTTGATGAAGGCGCAAAGAAAACTCGAGGCTATTCGACTCGTAGAGGAACTCTTTCGTCGAATTAAGGTAGAATTTTAACAAAGAAAAGAATGTGTTTAAAAAAATACGTTTTAGGACAAAAAGGACGAATTGCACATGTACAGCAAGTCCAAGAGTGCTAGCGGTAATGAAGTAGGTCTTGACCGATTTGTCTTGTTTTGTGTCTAATTTGCGTGTTTCAGTTGAAGAAGTTCAAAGACATGAGCGAACTAGAGGTTTTGACTCGACGCCAGAAATTACACAACGCTATAGAGGGAAGAGTAGTGTTGAAAAGCATTCTTTCGGGGAAAAGGAAGTCGAGGAGTGGTTCCACGTCAAGCTCTAACACTTCTTTGTCTATAGAAAATGATCAAACGGGTGTGTATTTTTATTTGACAGCATTGTAATATCCACGTTACATGTATGTAATGTAACATTCACGTTACATCTTTGTAACAAGGACATTACATCTTTGGAACATTGATATTACATCTTTGTAACATTTCCATTACATCCTTGTAACATTTCCATTACATCCTTGTATCATTTACATTACATCTTTGTAACAGAGATGTTTCTGTTATATCTTGGTGCTGTCTGTGTTACAGACTCCCGGAACAACCTCGCCCCCGACATGCTCTACGACCCGAACTGGTACGCCTACAACTACCCGGCCCCCATGTATCCGCCGCCCCTCCGCGGAACGTACCATCTCTACCCGCGCCGCCCCCATTCTCGAGCGCCGCTCGCGGGTCCCTCTCGAGGTCGTCCGTTTTCGAGAGGGCGAGGCTACAGGTCGCGTTACCGCGGCGGCTACCGCCACAATTTCGCTCCACATTACGCCCCTGAAGTCGAGGAGGAGTACCTGAAGTATTTTTCAAAGTTCTTCAACGACCACGACAGGAGGTCGAGGTCGAGATCGCGACGGAGGACATATAGTCGGTCGAGATCGCGTTCGCGACGTCGCTCGTCGTCCTACTCGAGAAGTCGCAGCAGGTCGAGATCCCCGAGGAGGTCTAGGTCGAGGAGGAGATCGAGGAAGTCGGGGTCGCGGTTTACGCCGTCGCCGAAGAGGAAGTCCAGGAGCGTGGACAGTTCGAAGTTTGTCTCGCCGAAGAGTTTGAGGAAGGGGAGATCGAAGTCGTGGTCGACGCCAAAGGATGGGGAGAAGGAGAGGAGGTCGTGGTCAAGGACGCCGGAGAAGAAGTGAGGGGGGAGGAATTTTGTTTATTTATTGTATATTTTGAAATAAGTTTTCTACAAAATGTCTTTATTTTGAAAAAATGAAAAATATAGTTTTTTTTAATGTACTGATTTGTGTTTTATTGTCTTTCATTTAAATGTACTTACACAGAAATACAAACGTGCATCATATAAAATAAATCACATTTTTAGTCACCCCATAATGAAAACGGTAATTTTACCTACTCAGCAGCGGACGAAAAGCAACTCTTTTTCGGACGCTGAGCTTGGCGCCATCTGTTTTACAAATTAATTTGATCGCTCTTTATATTCATAAATGTATCTTATTTGAAAAACGCAGATACCTACCTACAAAATAAATTTGTAATTTTTCCAATTATGTCTTTTGCTTTGTAATTCATACCTACGATTGCGTAAAAAATTTAATATACTACATCTCTGCCAAAAGGTGCCTTTTGTCTTCGCCCGTTTTAACCCTCGGGCGCGCCTCATCCAGAAAAAGTACTAAATATATGAAAGTGACACTAAGTTACTTTTCCGCACTAGAAGGTATTGAAATGAGTACATATTATGTAATTAATTATGTACTAACACTGGCAACCCTGCAGAAAACTCAGACTTGGACGAAAAAGATGCACTTTTTGGCCTTGATACACATAAATACAGTTGTTACGTATAAAGGGTGCAACAATTCGTAAACACCACGAAGTAGTGTTGAAGGATCGCCAACTGAGGGAATGTGAAAATTGAAGCCATAGATATCGCAACTGAGAAGTTGATCACACTTCACTCGAAGTTTTCAGCATGTTTTCAGTACGACAATAGTCTCCAAGATGGATGTTGCGATTAGGCACTTGCGGTGGCAAGTTGCAAAAGACAGTTCATAAGGATCCAAAAGATTATTTGAAATCTAGATCCAAGGCTGTACAACAGATGCATCGATTGTTCTCCAAGACAAAAGCAATTCGGCAGTTCGTCGGAAAGATCATAACGTTAGTCCTTTGGAATGCTAGAAGAGTTCTAATAATAATTGATTGCCTGCCAAGAAGTCCCACTATCACTGCGGAAAATCCCTCTACGGTTTCAGCATGAGCAAGTGCTTTAGTATCTTGAGATTTAAAAAATGCTGCTGCGTACCTCTTTTCCCGAATGTGACTTCTCTGAACATTTTCCCCTTCCGTAAATTGAAAATGAGGAAGTTATTTTATTTAAGGAAGGAAAAAATAGATCTCGAGGAAGGTTGTGACAACAGTTTTTAACGATTCTGATGGAATTTTTTTAATTGATTACAAAATATAATTTACAAAATTAATTAAAATCGATACTAAAAACGATACTACCAAGAAAAAAGAAAAGGAAAGTTAGTACGAGATGTGCTGCTCCATCAAGGGGTTCGGCTTACTGAAATGCATTTTTAAGACAAATATTTTTTGCGCGACTTTTGTATAAAGCACATTTTTTTTACGACAGATTGTAAAGGGTCATTAAATGATTGTAGTCCAAGTAGGCGTAATAACTGAATGTAAAATTCATGGTTGCCGCTCCATATAAAAAATAATAAATAAGTGAATACACACAGGGGTTAAATTGGTTGCAAAACAACAATTTAGAAAGAAATAAATAGAATTCTCATCAACACACTTTTCAGTTTTCACCTAAAAATGACATTGACAGTAACAAAAATTGACAGTTCACAGCGAGGCGGCAAAAATTTCATAACATGGGCATGGCTTGCTTCGAATACAAAATACAATCATTTACTGGGTGCCCCAAAATTCGCGGAACAACGTAGTAGTACGTTGTTAAGTTGTCATTAAGAGATCAGGTAAAAATGTTTAAAAAAATCAATCTTCTTTTTTGTAGAAGATATGGACCTATTCGTTACCTACACTAAATGTGGCAACATTTAAAAACATTCTATGCATCCCAATAGTCTGCAAATATTTCATTTTTGTTGTATCCTTGGAAATGAGAGGGAAAAATCAAAGCCGTGTTGCCGTACGCTATTTGAGGTAAAACGAACATAAAATTATCTACTACTTGGAAATGCTGGAAATAATGAAGAAAATAATTGCAAACCTGATCACAATCGTTCAAAATTATTAGGCCACTGGCTAGTAAAAGACAAATAGTCAAAATCTTTTTTATTATTTAAAATAAATGAGATCAAAACTGCACCTTTTGGGCCCCCATATCTTCAAACCTAAGAGGTATGGAATTTTTAAATTATTTTTCTCGTTATTTTCTACCATGAATTGACATTGCCTCATTGAGTTGTTCCGCGAATTTTGGGGCACCCAGTATAACGACCTGTATAATAAATTATTTCCTATTTTCCTAAGTAAACTTTGTTGACTGATAAAGTTCATTCACGTTGGATTTCCTCGTCAAGGACAAATTATTTAATTTTTTGGCAGTATGAGTTTTACTGCAATAATATTTTAGCTGTGTACAGTTGGTTGAAAAAAATGCGGGAACTGTCAGAATAAAACTGACAAATTTTTTTGTGTGAAAACTTTTTACGAGAAATAGGTTAGAATTATGGTCAAAATTCAATGACATTTTTTAAAATTATTTGACAGGTATTGTCAAGCAGACAATTAATTGACAAATGGACAAAACCAAATTTACATTAGGAAAATTTTCGTTTCCCGTTTTTTTTTTGCAACCAACTGTATGTCGGTTAGGTCGAAAATTCGGGATAGGCATTTTTCAATTCTTGGCTGCATTTAATTAACGCAATTTTCAAATTAGCTGTTAATAAAACCTTTTTTTTTTCTCTCCGCCATTGTAAAATTAATCTGGAATAAGAGAGGAATCGAATGTTATGAAAAAATCTGTGACGATAATGTGAAAATTACTAGGAAAGGAGGCGCAGGTTTGCAACATGACAATTGATTTATGTATTTACTTTATTTTGTTTTACTTTTTTTAAAATTGGCGCCATTATTAAGCTTTACCCATTCTCAGTCATTGGTGGCCACGGAGTGTATGACAGGGAAAATCCAAAATGAATAAACTTTGGATTTTATATTTTTAAATTCTAGTTTCAAAACGTAACGCAGTTAAAAATCCTAAGCGCACCGTGTTAATTGTTTCAAATTGTTCAACACACAATTGGTAGCCCTGCACTATTTTGTAATTCTTCTTAAGATGAATGATACGATGAATGTTTATCAGCAGTTCTACTTTTTACCGCGCAGCATCCAAGTGTTGTCATTTATGTTTGCGTGTCTGTCAAAAATCAAATAAAAATCGGACATTTTAAAAAATTTTACATGTTCATTGGAGCTATATTAATTTCATATCTAAAACGACAGCAACTTCTTCTGGAGAAAAATCTTCCAATCCATCTACCATAAATAAACTTGTCCGCGTACTTTTTCTCGCTTGTTGAGGAATTTTTGAAAATTATCAGATCGCTAATAATTCTCAAATTAGTAAATATTAATGAAAGTTTTAATAAACCAGGTTTTAAAGAACTACATTTTTGTTATTGATCTTGCTTGGGTGGTGAAAAAAAGTCATATACAGGGTGTCTCAGCTAAGACTTTCGAGCATAATATCTCGGTTTTTTCCCAACGGATTTTATGAAATTTAAAATGCAGATATTTTAGACCGTGAAGGTTCAATTAGTAATAATAAAATTACCTCAAGTTAAAAAATGTAATTTTAACACCTGTTTCCTTTATCGAAAATTATGCGCGATTATTATTAGATTGTTAAACATTAAAAAATAGGGGTCTACACAAATAATTAAGTAAATCACTTGTCTGATTCAACGAAAAGATTAGATTTTGTCGTTAAAAATTTAATGTAAAATTTGAAGGTATTTGAGCAGTTACCTTTTGAAACAATTGATGATTAATTGCCAAGCAACATTTTGTACACCCTTTAAAGTCTGTCAAAATTGGGCGCGCTTTATTAAAAACGTCAAATTGTGAAAATTTATTGAAAATACTCTAAAAATAGACTAGAGCGACAGAAATTTCAATATTGTTAAAAAGGAAAAAAAAATGCCTATGGAGAGTGTCGTAAGAACTTCAATGACACAGTTCGTTTTCTCGTGGAACACCATCCAAATGTAGGCTTTACAAAATGTAAGGTTAAGAGAGTCGTCAATTTATTTGAAGACACAGGAAGCGTACGTGAACTAAATTACCTTGCTAAAATATTCCGATCGTGTTTTAGTTCTTTATGGAAGAGTTAAAGCATCCAGTATAATAAATTACGTCCAAATGTTGTCTTTAACTTTGTAAGTGTTTGTAAGGTTAGCAAGATAAACCTCAAATATGTCAGCTGCGCTTCTGCGAAAAGCGATGACCAAAATTCTGCAAAACTGCGCTTTTGTTTCATACGCGTCATGTTTTTGCATTTGCAGCCACGTTTAACACAGTTTTTTGCTTTTTTCTTGCAAACCAGACGTCTTCCAAGGACGAGTTTTTCCTTACAGCATTTTTTATTGACGATCAATTTGTTATGTAAATCTTAATTGATTCAACATTTTAAAAAGGCATGTAAAAGTTACGTTTTTATTCTTCACCGTCTAAAATATCTGCATTTTAAATTTCACAAAAATCCGCTGGAAAATAACTGAGTTATTAGGCTCGAAAGTCTTAGCTGAGACACCCTGTATACACCCCAGGAGAGAATGCATTTTTTCCTCTATGCTTTGTAGCACTCTTGCCACGCCCACTGACTTCAATAACACCTCAAGAAAAATCATACATTTCTTTCGATATAGAGTGTGATCAATAAGAAAACAAATCAAGAGTGCCATCTCATCTTTTGTTTTATCGAAACGTCTGTCTTAGCTTAATCGTACACATACTATGTATACTTGCTATACACAGTCGTTCTATTGGTTGCCTACTTCTAGAAAAATCTACTATTAACTAATTAATTATTAATAATAATTAATGCTATAACTTCAATTGTAAAACTTATTTTACCACTTATTCTGGGTTAATTGTTGCTTACAATTACAGGGAACGTCCGTAAACTTTGTCGAAATCGAAAACTATTTTCAAGGTTAACATCAACACCGTTGTTTTAAAACTGACGTTTCTTTGACATTTCACTGAAAAATCTGCTTACCAGTGGCGTCGCATTTGGTAGAAATCGTTATTTTAGTCTCTTAAAAGGAAATAAATGCATAGTAAAATTTTGTTTACTGATAGTGGGTTCGCTACGTTGAAATAATACGGTGCGATCAATTAAAAAATAAATCGAGTCGGCGTGTTACCTGTGGCAACCCATGCTACAGCATAGGCTCCAAAGCAAACTCGATTTATTTTTTAAATGATCCCTCGGTATGTGATATTGACAATAAAGCAATGTATCAATAAGAAAATAAAAAGTACCCTTGAAAAACACAATATATTATAAATTGTTTAAAAGAACAAAAGTGAATACATATTTATTTCATACTTACTCATGTTTACGTATACATACAGGATGTCCCAAAAATGGCGTACTAACAACTTACTACCGTATCCAGGATGTTTAAATGTACACGAAAAAAATATGGAAAAAATTTTTCAGACAAAAAAATTAATTATTATTATTTTTATTATTAACGGTAATACAATGTAAACAAAGATGTACTCGTACATCATTACCTTGCAATGTTACCGTAGTGGATTTAAAATATTTTTTTCGATTTCCAAAGCTTCTAAATTCACTATTGTGCAGGATTAGATATTGGTACTTTGTGATAATATCTACGATTAGAGGTAGCTGTCATGACAATTTAATACATATATTTCAAAATAATTTTCCTGTTAAGTGCCACTTTCAAGGACCGCCAAATCAGCAATTAAGTCCAATAGAATTTTTTAAACATTTTTCTGACGTTTACGGTAGTCTCTTCTACACCGTAGTGCACCGTTAGTACGCCATTCTTGGGACACCCTGTATTTAACTTAGTCATTTATATTGAATAATGTCACGTTGATAGTTATTACGACCACGCAATAAAATCTAGTGTGTAGCCTGTTTTGTTGTTTTTTTTTGCATAATTTTTTTTTTGCAATTGATCGATTGAATACATTAGGTATAAGTCATGCCAAAATACCATAAATACCACTTGACTAAAGTGCCTTTTGATCCTCTTGTAATTGTTGGTCTCGCTACGCTCGTGCTATAAACTTACACTTGGAATGAAAAGACGCACTTTGGGCCCTTGTCTTACCACACTATTCTTTTAAAGGGACTAAACTCTTCAACATCGTGACAATCAAGATACATACTAGAATTTTAAGTGACTACATTGAGAAAGAAAATTCGTGCGTGTTTACCTAATCAGAGCGCTTACTTTCATCCAATCAAAAATGTTTATCGCGATAAAAACATCCTACTACTCTGTCATCTGTCAAAAGTGATTAAAAAATTGCATGCTACCCCTGTCAGATTCTCAAATTGTTTTTAATAATTGTGTTTTTAATAACTGTATTATAAATAAATAATTAACGTTAAAGTTTGTATTCTGGAATTAATCTTCCCAAAAATAACACAACCTAATTTTTAATATCTGATAAATTTCCCAATTTTCACTTAAACATTTGTGCTTTAGACAATTTTACTCGTTGATATTTGGGCATTTTTATTCTGGTTAGGCCCGAGAGCTTTAGCTCGAGGGTTTAACCTTTGAATAAATTCAACTCATAAAATTGTCAAAGCAAACAGTAAAATTAGGTCTTGTTGTTTTACCTTCGACTAAAATATACCTAACCTATAAAAACAGTTGAAAGAAAATGGAAAACATTATTTATTTAGAAATAGTACACTTAGTGGGTTTGCATTTTTCAATTATTTTCTTTTATTCGATCGTGACACGCCACTGGTTAAACCACAATAGAAACAACTTTGTGTAACTGATACCACATATATTTATATTTTTGCATCCAGTCATATTTACAATTGTTAATAAATTTTTACTACACATTTAAAACTATTCTGATTTTTTATTTAAAAAACAATATGAACATGTTTCAACATTTTTTAAAAAACATCTAAAAATAATTCATTTACATTTATTTGTTTAATCGAAGATTTACCTACACTAATCGCGGTCACGTAAATGTGACTAATTATATCTAAATAATTATTCATAAATGCAAACGATTATACAACACACTTATTTACTTTGATTGCTTCACTTTCCACATAAAACACGTTAATAACAAAATCCAAATTCAGTTTTAGCAGCAGCGCAAAGCTTATTACAACGCAAACTACTTAATAAGAATTTTTTTCTTGTGTGTTTCATTTTGATCACAAAACATTCAAGTTCGATAACGACAAGTTGATGAAAGGAGTCGATTTATTTCCAACATCATTCCCTTCATGAATTTGTTGTTGCTAAACTTGCGTCGTATCCCCTACACAGGACATTAGCACAAAGTTCAGGTAAATGTAATTTATTGTGACCCAGAAAACAACAGTTAACCTGCATTTGGGTCCAAATCCGCGTGAATCCCCGATTTCGACATAGCGCATCATCCAATTACCGCATTCAGAGAACCTGAGGCCAAAAATAATTTCCACGAATCACAATGGCATTTTTTGGTCGATTTTAATAAAACTGTCGGATATACGAATTAAGTCTAATTTTCCACATATTATTGTATATTGTAATAAATATTTATTTCCGTTGATCTCTTCACGCCCGACGCTTGCAAATGATTCACTGGGTCTCTCCAGTACACCTCCAGCCATGGACCCAACCACCTGGTTCAAACTACTCGCCCTGATCTCGCTGTACCCGACCAAAATCCATTCGGACAAGTCCAGTAAGTCCCTTCACCTTAAAACCCACCTAACACGTTGCTTCAAGGTTTCTGCAAGACGCCAAATGGCGACGTGGGGCGATGCATCGAGTCGAAGAAGTGCCCCAAAGCTTTGACCAAGTGCTCCGAGGAGATGGTCTGTTGCCCGGCGATGCAAAAAATTGTGACGCCCAATACGAGTCCCAACCCCATCATCCCGACCAGTGCCCCACCGGTGGTCCCACCCATCACTATACGTAACTGTCTCACTCTTTGTAAAACCAGTACTGAGGTAGTTTTAGTTCCAGTTCCGATAATAGAAGTTACTACGAAGGCGCCAGTAACGAACGCTGTGACAAGTGAGTACTAGTAGTGCTAGTAGTAACTAGCAATTCACTCTTTTTTGCAGAATGCGAAGAGTACAAGCATCGGGTGAAGAAGAGGGCGTCGATCATCACTTACGTTTTTGGCGGTGTGTCGTCCCTCGGCAAAGAATTTCCACACATGGTGAGTGCCCAAATTGTAGATTTGAATCATGACTAGGGCGTTGTAGGCAATCCTGGGCTATGGATCACCCGAGAAGGTGGAATGGTTGTGCGGGGGCAGCCTGATCAGCGAACAATTTGTCTTGACGGCGGCTCACTGCTTGATCACTTCAAACCTGTAAGTCCCAGGTGTTGTCTAGGTTTGTTTAATCTCGTTGGGTTAGAGGAGATCTGGTGCGGGTCCGCCTGGGCGATCTGGATTTGCAAAGCGTGTCCGACGATGCCAGTCCCGAAGATTTTGGTATCTCGCTGAAGATAGTCCATCCCAATTACCACCCGCCGTCGCAGTACAACGACATAGCTCTGTTGAAGCTGGACCGGGAGGTGGACTTCAACGAGTACATCGCGCCGATCTGCGTGCAAGCCAATAGAAACCTACCAAACACCAACTTCATCGCTACTGGTTGGGGGAGGACCGAACTGGGCGGAGCCCAAAGCGACATCTTAATGAAGGTCGACTTGGACTACTTCCCCAACGAGGTCTGCCGCAAAAACTACGACACGATTTCGACTGAACTCTTGTCGAGGGGGATCGTGGATGACACGCAGGTCTGCGCGGGGAGCTACCACGACGACAGAGACACCTGTCAGGTCTCACCAGATTTATTTAACCCGAGTTTACATTGTTGAGATTTTTTGGTTTAGGGCGATTCCGGTGGTCCTCTGCAGATCCGCGACGACGCTTTGTACCTGGTGGGGATCACGTCCTTCGGGAAGGTTTGCGGCGTGCCCAACAGCCCCGCCGTCTACACCAGAGTCTCCTACTACGTCCCTTGGATCGAACAAATAGTCTGGCCTCAATAACTTGTTTCTAGTCGAGCGCCAGTAAACTTTACGCCAAACACTTGACGATATCTTCCAGCACCTTCGGCTCCTTGTAGGCGACGACCCCGCCGCGGTTGCAACTGTCCCCCCGCGAATCTCCATACGTGACGCTTTCCCCCACGCGGCTACAAACCACTACGTCGCCGCCAAGCGCCCTCAGAATCGCCTGGGGGCCGCAAGTGTCCCACTTGAACGTCGAGTCCCTGGTCAAGACGTACGCGTCGGCCAAACCGGTTATAACCGCCAAGATCTTGTAACCGGCGCCGGACGCTTCGACTATCTTGTAACCGGTTCGTTCCAGTTTGAGCGTGACGTCGCGGTTCTCGCTACTGCTGACGCAGATCGTCCTACTGGGTGGGGGTGCGGGTGGGAGGCTGGTCCCGCTGGGCACGCCCCAAAAGCACAGACCTGTCCACCTGAAACGTGAGAAGCGAGTCACGCGGGGTGTAGAGGCGGGGCCTGGCCGTGCAGTGTACAAGCAAGCCACGCCCGCGCTTCTCGCAGCGTGGCGGATGTGATTGCATCAAAATAAACAGAGACTTTATTTCTGGAGATATTAAAGAGCGGTTTTCACACAACTATAAATACGCGTGTATTTATAAATGTTTGCGTAAATACATACAGCGGGTCCTAAGATTAGTCCAGAGTGGTAAATATTTTCTTACTTGTTCTCGCTGTAGTTGGCGAAGGGTTGGTTGACGACTCCCACTAATGGAAGCCCCGTTTTCTTGTCGTACGCCCCGATAAGCACGGTGACACATTTTAATCCGCTTACGCTAATCCCGCAAGCGGCAACTTCTTCAATTCCATTAATATACTCAGCGGTGGAATCTGCAGAGAATCGAATAAAAAACACAAATCAACCCCCACAGATGGAATTTTAACCGATCGGATCAATCCAAATCCCCAGGTCTTCCAGACAGACCCTGAAGTCTCCAGTTGGTCTCTTGGTGTTGACGTCGTCTAAAAATACCTCTCTGTGGACTTCCGCCGCCAAGAGCTCCGCCGCCTGCGCGTCTTCGTTCAAAACGACCTGGAGGAGATCCGCGGTCTCTTGCTGGTTGTTTCTGACCTCGACGGCGATGGTCTCGCCCAACTTGTTGCTAAAGATGTTGTTTTCCTCGCCGAATATCGAGTCGCGCAGCTTCGGGAACTACCAAAGACCAAAGACAATCAACAAAACTTCACAGAATCATTCTTACTCGGCTGCCGACGTCGTGCTTGACCAGTTGCTGGATGAGGACGTCGGCCAAGGTCTTGAAGTCGTCGACGAACCTGGGGTTGGCCTCGTCGGGGCGCTTCTTCTGTATCAGCAACTGGAACAAGTGGTCGTTTTGGCGACAGAGGCGCGCCACGTTGGCCGCCTTCTCCGACACCACGATTAACTCCTGCAGCAGGTCCATCTCTGACATAACCTCACAATCGCAGAATTATCGCGACTCGTCCAGATTGATTCGTATTTTGCGCATTGTGTAATTGTTGTTATTGTTGCACTGCGCGCTCGCTACGCTTTTCCTGCTGAGGTTTCCTGCCGACGCCGTCCGAATTGTATTGATTAGGCGAGGTCGGCGGCGTTCGGCGAGCGGTAACGCAGCAGGTTTCGAATGTTTCTCGGAATGGTGACGCAGGAATTGATCAACCGAATTTGGAAAAAGTGTGACCGCGAAGACGTCGTTGCAGGTTTGTGGGTCAGGTGCCAATAAAAGTTCTTCGGTCGTGGGCGTGGGTATCGATATGATGGCACATCATGTCAAATGTGAAAGTTGAAAAACAATTTTATGGCTTAAGATAACAGATCGACCTATTGGAAAAATAAATGGATTCGATTTTACTACTTTCTTTATTTCGAGGCAAAAGTGATTCCGGCGGAAACGTATGAAGAAAGTTAGTGTCTTGACGCAGTTGGTTGCGTCACTGTTAGAAATTAATAGAACTTGCTCTGACACCCAATCAAAACAGGATATCAGCACAAAAGCAGATTTTCCTGTTTCTTGTTCCAATTACCTAATCTTATCGCTGTAGATAAGATAAATTTAAATATAACAACAACTTTATTCTTTTTCAACATTCTTTCAAAACAAATGATTACGGCTTTGAGTACATTAAAATACATACATTTAATTAGATAAAACATTATTTTATTATTAGGTATTATTAGGTCGTTATGTGTAAACTGGGGGAATTCCGATCAGTTAGTTTTCTCCCTTATTTTTTAATGGATGCTTTATGTAACAGAACAAAACTTGTAACGATTCAACTCTTACATAAAACAAATTGAAAATTGTTACAAATGACACCAAAAATAAAAAGTCTTAAAAAACACTCTTTCGTTTCTTCTTTTTTTTAAAGCATTTTCGAGAGAAACCTTCTTTAGAGTTAGAACTTGACACTATATTTTCTTCTTTTTCTTTTTGCGTTAAGGAGCAATTTCTTGAAGAAACTACACCAGGAATATTGCATGATGGAAAAAATTAGGAAGATCTTCGGAAATTCTACGATATTGGGCCAAGAACTTTTCAGAACTTAAAACGTAAATCTTGGGTTATATCGTTAAGGTCTTTAAATTCTGTGGTCGTGGAAGAAAATCTTCTTCGGTAACAATGTCAAGGTTCATTGAGTGTATTCCTGTTTTTCTAATCATGGGAGTCATATCTTGCACATGCAAAATCTGTTCTTCAAAAGTCATAGTGTGCAAACATAATCTCTTTCTGTAGATAGTCGTCTTTCGTTTCTTCTTCTTCTTTTCGAGAGAAACTTTCTTTGGAATGGATGTTAGAACTTGAGGATACATTTCCTTCTTTCTTTTATTTTCATTTGAAGCTCGGCACATCGTTTGTTTTTGCTCAAGGAGCGATTTCTTGAAGAAATTGCATCAGGACTATTGCATGATGACATAATCTCTTTCTGCAGAAATTCTTCTTTCGTTTCTTCTTCTTTTTTCTAGCTTTCTCGAGTGAAACTTTCTTTAGAGTGGAAGTTAGAACTTAAGAATACGTTTTATTCTTTCTTTTTTTTTTAATTTGAAGCTCGCCACATTGCTTTTGCTCAAGGAGCAATTTCTTGAAAAAACTGCACCAGGAAAATGCATAACGGAAAAAACAAGAAGATCCTGGGAAATTGTGCGATATTAGGCCAAAAACTTCTGAGGTGGGGGAGGGAAGAAAATCTTCTTCAGTAAAAATGTCAAGGTTCATGGAATTTATTCTTGTTTTTCTAATCATTGGAGTTATATCCTGCACATGCAAAATCTGTTCTTCAAAAGTCATAATGTACAAACATCATATTTTTCTGCAGATATTCTACTTTCGCAAAAACTTTCTTTGGAGTGGAAGTTAGAACTTGAGAATACATTTCCTTCTCTATTTTTTTTTATTTGAAGCTCGGCACATTGTTTGTTTTTGGTCAAGGAGCAATTTCCTGAAGAAACTGCACCAAGAATATTGCATGATGGAAAAAATTAGGAAGATCTTGGGAAATTCTGCGATATTGGGCCAAGAACTTACCAGAACTTAAAACGGCAATTTTGGTTAATGGAGTTTATTGCTGTTTTTGTAATCATAGGAGTTATGCAAAATCTGTTCTTCAAAAATCATAATGTGCAAACATAATCTTTTTCGGTAGGTATTCTTCTTTCGTTTCTTCTTCTTTTTTGTGGCTTTTTCGGGAGAAACTTTCTTTGGAGTGGAAGTTAAAACATGAGAATACATTTTCTTCTTTCTTTTTTTTTTATTTGAAGCTCGGCACATTGTTTGTTTTTGCTCTAGGAGCAATTTCTTGAAGAAACTGCACCAAGACGAAAAAAATTAGGAAGATCTTGGGAAATTGTGCGGTATTGGATCAAGAACTTTTCAGAATTTAAAACTGCAATCCTGAGTTATGTCGTTAAGGCCCTTACATTCTGCCATTAAATCCTGTGGTGGTGGAGGGAAGAAAATTGTCTTCGGTAACAATGTCAAGTTTCATGGAGTTTATTCCTGTTTCTGTAATCCTGCAGATGCAAAATCTGTTCTTTAAAAGTCATAGTTTGCAAACATAATCTTTTTCTACAGATATTCTTCTTTCGTTTCTTCTTCTTTTTTCTAACTTTCTCGAGTGAAAGTTAGAACTTGAGAATACATTTTCTTCTTCCTTTTTTTTTAATTTGAAGCTCGCCACATTTCTTTTGCTCAAGGAGCAATTTCTTGAAGAAACTGCACCAGGAAAATTCATAACGGAAAAAACAAGAAGATCCTGGGAAATTGTGCGATATTAGGCCAAAAACTTCTGAGGTGGGGGAGGGAAGAAAATCTTCTTCAGTAAAAATGTCAAGGTTCATGGAGTTTATTCTTGTTTTTCTAATCATTGGAGTTATATCCTGCACATGCAAAATCTGTTCTTCAAAAGTTATAATGTACAAACATCATATTTTTCTGAAGATATTCTACTTTTACGAAAAACTTTCTTTGGAGTGAAAGTTAGAACTTGAGAATACATTCCCTTCTCTCTTTTTTGTAATTTGAAGCTCGGCACATTGTTTTTGGTCAAGGAGCAATTTCTTGAAGAAACTGCACCAGGAATATTGCATGATGGAAAAAATTAGGAAGATCTTGAGAAATTCTGCGTTATTGGGCCAAGAACTTTCCAGAACTTAAAACGGCAATCTTGTTTAATGGAGTTTATTGCTGTTTTTCTAATCATAGGAGTTATGCAAAATCTGTTCTTCAAAAGTCATAGTGTGCAAACATAATCTCTTTCTGCAGATATTCTTCTTTCGTTGCTTCTTATTTTTTATGGCTTTTTCGAGAGAAACTTTCTTTGGAGTGGAAGTTAGAACTTCAGAATACATTTTCTTCATTTTTCTTAATTTGAAGCTCGCCCACATTGTTTGTTCGTGCTCAAGGACCAATTTCTTCAAGAATCTGCCCAGGAATATTGCATGAGGGAAAAAATAAGAAGATCCTGAGAAATTGCGCTATATTGGGCCAAAAACTTTTCAGAAATTAAAACTGCAATCCTGGCTTATATCGTTAAGGTCTTTACATTCTACCGTTAAAACCTGTGGTGGTGGAGCGAAGAAAATCTTCTTCCGTAATAATGTCAAGGTTTATGGAGTTTATTCCTGGTTTTCTAATCATGGGAGTTATGCAAAATCTGTTCTTCAAAAATCATACTGTTCAAACATAATCTTTTTCTGCAGATATTCTTCTTTCGTTTCTTCTTCTTTTTTATAGCTTTTTCGAGATAAACTTTGTTTGGAGTGGAAGTTAAAACTTGAGAATACATTTTCTTCCTTCGTTTTTTTAATTTGAAGCTCGACGCATTGTTTGTTTTTGCTCACGGAGCAATTTCTGAAAGAAACTGCACCAGGATGAAAAAAATTAGGAAGATCTTGGGAAATTGTGCAATATTAGACCAAGAACTTTTCAGAACTTAAAACTGCAATCCTGGGTTATGTCGTTAAGGTCCTTACATTCTACCATTAAATCCTGTGCTGGTGGAGGGAAGAAAATTTTCTTCGGTAACAATGTCAAGGTTCATGGAGTTTATTCCTGTTTCTGTAATCCTGCACATGCAAAATCTGTTGTTTAAAAGTCAGAGTGTGCAAATATAATCTATTTCTGCAGAAATTCTTCTTTCGTTTCTTCTTCTTTTTTCTAGCTTTCTCGAGTGAAAGTTTCTTTAGAGTGGAAGTTAGAACTTGAGAATACATTTTCTTCTCTCTTTTTTTTTAAATTTGAAGCTTGGCACATTGTTTGCTTTTACTACAGGAGCAATTTCTTGAAGAAACTGCACCAGGAATATTGCATGACGGAAAAAATAAGAAGATCCTGGGAAATTGTGCGACATTGGACCAAAAACGTTTCAGAACTTAAAACGGCAATCTTGGGTTATATCGTTAAGGTCTTTACATTCTACAATTACATCCTGTGGTGGTGGAGGGAAGAAAATCTTTTTCTGTAAAAATGTCAAGGTTCATAGAGTTTATTTCTGTTTTTCTTGTACATACAAAATCTGTTCTTCAAAGGTCATAGTGTGCAAACATAATCTCTTTCTGTAGATTATCTTCTTTCGTTTCTTCTTCTTTTTTCTAGTTTTTTCGAGAGAAACTTTCTTTGGAGTGGAAGTTAGCACTTGAGAATACATTTTCTTCGTTCTTTTTTTAATTTGAAGCTCGGCACATTGTTTGTTTTTGCTCAAGGAGCAATTTCTTGAAGAAACTGCACCAGGATAGAAAAAATTAGGAAAATCTTGGGAAAATGTTCGATATTAAGTCAAGAATGTTTCAGAACTTAAAACTGCAATCTTGACTCCTTTTTGATGTACCAATAACTGTGATCGGAATTACCCCCCACTATCATTTTGAAAGCTTAACCAAACCGTCGTTTTATAAAACGAGTTTTCCAGATGCCACTTAATTCCCTAACATTATTCTACGCTGTGCTGCAACAATCCTCTGAACCAATTAAAAAGTTCTCTTATAAAAAATTAGTTTATACGAGAAGGTCCCTAATTAGAGGATGTCCTTAACTGGTGTAACTCCATCGATTATTTTCTTCCTGGAAGCGTTCCTTACGTCGCTCTTTTGACTCGACCTCGTTTTATTTCCCCTAATCCTTCATTTACAGGACTGCATCATGCTTTGAACTGAAAGGATTTCACATCAAATTTTCCATTACACCTCTTTTGTCAACGCAAAGCCACCAAGACTGCAAAATAAGTTACCGTTCCTCTACTTCCCGATCATATTTTATGCAAACCAGTCACGTCACACCCTATATTTTTTCCAGATCGGTGCCGGCTTTTCCTATTTACTTCACCAACAAACCAACTCCTTGTTTTGATGATAAAGCAATTTACTCAACAATAACTTTACTCTTTTATTTACTCTCTACTACTGAACAAATGCTTGATATCAGGTTTGTTTGTATAAAAATCCACCGTCACGTCTTTGAGTCATGCGTTGACAGTACTGTTGTCGCGCGAACGTCAAGCATGTCAAAAACCCGGATCCTGACACAAATTCTCCTTCTTTTGTTGATCACCAAAAGTGTCGAATCCCCAAGTGTGCGAATCGTCGGAGGTCGACCCGCCCACGCTGCCGACTACCCCTACCAGGTAACCCAAGACTTTTTCCAAACGTTCCAAGCTAGAACGCACCACAGGTGTCCCTCAAACGCTCCACCAACGACGTTCACTTCTGCGGGGGCAGCATAATCACCCCTAGACACGTTCTGACAGCCGCACACTGCTGCTTCTACATCTGGGGCGGCGAGCTTCCTCCCAGCATGGTGAGCGTCTTCGTGGGGCAGTTAGCGCTGAAGGTGAAGCCTTCTTCGGTGTTCAGAAACGCCTCCAGAATCGTCGTTCATCCAGACCACGACGAGTTCTTGATGAGCAACGACATCGCCGTGGTAGAACTAGACAAGGATTTGCCCCTCAACAACAAATTCATCAGGACGATCCCTTTGAATAAGCAAACTGTTCCTGCGAATACCTCGTGCATGGTGTCCGGATGGGGACTCCTCCAGTTCGTAAGTCAAGAGCTTATCTACAACTCAAATTAAATAACTGTCCTAGTGTAGGAGGGGGAAGGCATGAGCCAAGAGCTTTTGACCACCGAGGTGTACACTGTAGACATGACAGAATGTACCAGGAGGTACCAGCTGGTCAAGATTAAATTAGGCAAAGGGGCGATGTGTGCTGTCAATGACAATCGAGTCTCGGATGCTTGCCAGGTGAGATAGAGCGTCAAGGTTTTTGCGTGGTAACTTGTAAACTCCTGCAGGGAGACTCAGGAGGACCTCTGGTTTGTGCAGGACGACTGGTGGGAGTGATTTCGACTGGAAAAGAATGCGGGAACGCGAGTTTTCCAGGGGTATACACCGACGTACGATTATTTGTGCCTTGGATAGAAAGAGTGATCAAGGAGAGCGAAGTAACTGTCACACCACCAAATAGTCCAAGAAGTCAGACTGTTTTAAGTTTGCAAACTCCTCCAGAGTCTGCAAGTTCGTCGAAAACTTTCCAAACTCTTGTGTTAACACTCGTGGCAATAGCGCAATCAGTTCACATACTTTCTGATTTCTGTTTGGTGCTCCGCTGTTAATTCGGCTTGAAGCAAGATTGTTACGTAGGTGATCATGTTGCTGCAGATCTAGAAGAACAAGATATGTAATCTAGTGATTCAAGATAGATTGGTAGTACGCTTAGGAAGATTTGTAGGTCCAGTGTGAAGAAGTTTCTTGCGGTAATCTTGAATCCATTGTGGAGTAAGAGCAATCCAAACGCGTTGATCTAGAAAGAAAATGTAGTAGTACTAGATGTGACAATATACAATAGACCCATCAACTTCTTTTGTGAGTTTTGAGTTGTGTCCAGGCGCCCACAGCTTTCCTAAAATTTCTTTGGTCTTGATAACCTGCAATAATTAAGTTTGAGACAAGAATTTTGTTGCAATGATTGTGACAAGACTGGAGGGATTATTAGCACAACGAGAAGGTAATTTTGTTGGGATTATGTCGCGCTTTTTTCGCGACAGAACAAAACGAAGCGAGAACGAAAGATGACGCAATAACGATAACAAATGACACTGATTACCTTATGCATACACCTGTAAGACGTATATCCTAGAATTAGCTTCTCCGAGAGCATAATCAGCAGCGACAACGCCGCGTTGCTCTCAATCTCCCCCTCCAGACTGACGATGCGAATAATATTGTACAATTTCAACGTCATCAAGACAAAAGTCATAGCGAAGGAGAAGAGAATCTGGTAGTCGTATATGCGGTTGGTCAGTTTGACAGCTTCGGACAAGTCAACGAAGATCCTTGAGCTTTTGGTGACTAAGCTTCGACTGGTTTCTTGCTTTGCTAGATTCTCGTTGAGTTTGTCTAGGAATTCGGTGATGATCTGGAGACAGGTCAAGAAGAGGCAGCTCATGAAGGCGTGTCGGATGGTCGCGTAGTAAACGATATAATTCCCAGTGATCCTTCTGTTGTACATGCGATCCAAAAACACGAAGTAGATGGTCAGTCCGGTGAAACCGGTTGTACCGAATCGAATCGACTTCCACATCAGGGAGTTGTAGTTGATTCGGATTTGCAAGTCGTCGAGTTTTTTGTCTATTGCGAAGAGTTTCTCGCAGAGCTTCACAATCGTGAAACATTGGGACCTGTTGAGGATCGAGTTTTGCAGGAAGTGCACAACAGAGAACGCACTGTGGCTGGTGATGATCACTGTGGTCATGAGTGTTGAGAGATTTTCTTGAGAGATGAGGGCGTACTGGGCGTACAACAAGTACACCACTAAGACCACATCGATGATGTTGAACGCGATGTAGTAATTTTTCAAGTGGATTACTCGGATTTGGCATTTTGTTAAGAATTTGAAGGGCGCGTTACCTACGAGAAAATTGGCGTAGTAGCACGGTTTCAGTGTTGAAAGGATGTTTTTTCGTGAACTCATCGTAAAGATGAATTGCTTTTAGTTGATTGGAGTCGGCTGGAATAAAGCCGAACTATACACACAAATATGGCGGCTTTAATTGAAATTGGTAATTATTGGGGCTATTTTTAAACTATGTAGTTTTGTTCGATGTGTGATTAATTGAATGTGCGATCGCTTAGAAGATAACAAAGGTTAGAATGGAGATAATTAGTTTATATTCTTGGTACCTAGTGAAGGTTTAAGGTCGACAAATTATACAATAAAGTTCTATCGCTATTGCAGTACAACGAATTGAAGAGTATTTTGGGCAATAACGCAGTTAGAATTGCTTCAGTGGTAAACATTGTTTAGGACAATCTTGTAGCTTATTAAATTTTGAACAAAATCTTTTCCATAAGAATTTATGGAGGAATCGGTTTGTTTGATAACCGCTGAAAATTTTCAAATTTGGCGGGCAGTTGTGACGTACGACGAACCTAAACTGTCAAGTTTTTCTGTCATTCGAGGTTATGTTTGGTTGGTAAAAAATTATAAGGAGGCATAAAAGAACATTAATTTGGCTTGTTAAGCCAAAACCAGGATAGTTAAAAGAAGTGCTTCGAAGTTTAGAATGAAGAGCTAGGAGCAGAAGACTAAATATGTGGAGATGAAGGGACGCGACGATCAAGTGTGATACGTCTTTAAGGTAACATCCAAAGAGCGAAAACAGTACAGTTTCAAAGGAATCAACAGTTTTTGAATAAGAAAGAAGAAGAGGTGAATTAGAGATTAGATTAGATGATCGTCGTAGATTTTCAATAAAGAGCTTGAGAGACGAATGAAGGTATGGGAAGGCAAGTTAATGAGAAGAAAATATGGGGGGTTAAGGGAAGGAGAAGAATGGACAAAGCAGATTAACCAAGAAACTTTGTATAAAGACAGAGATTACGATGGTTGGGACACATCGCCAAATTACCAGATCAAAGAATACTAGAGAGGAAGATGGAATAAAACGGAAGAGAGGAAGACCAAGGAAGAAGAGATAGAGGTGAAAAATGTCAAATTTGGTACCGGAAGGAATTTGTCAAAGATAGAAGAAAATGGACCATTGAAGCCTTAGGCTTCATTTTTATATCAGGTGTTCATTTAAATTTCTCCCGAAAGTTGGCGTTGAAGAATCGATTGTGAACGCACCACTCGTCAGTCTGCATACTATTTCCGAAACGTTATACATAGATATGGATTGGGGACTTGTCCTTAAGTTGGCACTACCAGGAAAAGTAACTAAACTCCATTCAAAAATCAAAAAACCACCACCTTTTGCTTTAGGTTGGTAAAATTTAAAAATCCCTGGGTAGTTATTTTTTCATACTATGTTGGTAACTGTAAATTATGACATTTATTTGATTCAAAATGAAATTCAATTGCTTTGAATTTCGTTCAAATTGTTTATTTATTGCTCAGCATGTTTCATTTATTAATTCTTATTATTTTCACTTAAACATGCCCAGAAAAACAAGACACTTAATAAACACTTAACCTCAAAATTACAATCCTCACCAAATTTTACACCAGACAGCGTTGCCGATAGTAATTATCGATGAAAATACGGTTTTTTGATTTTTGAATGGACTTTATAGTATATTTTTTCCTGCAACGAAATGCGACCTCCCTATTGGTCAGTGGAATAGAGTAACCAATAGGGAGGTCGCATTTCGTTGCAGGATTCTGTAAATGGCGCTCGCAACCGCCTACCAGGAAAAAATATATGTACAGTGGGGAGCACGGAATTTCGCACACCAATTTGTATGCCATTAAAAAAAACTATCTAGTCTAAGCTTTATTGTCATTATAATCAATCATGATATATGTGATCATGACTGATGTTTCACCTAAACTGTCACGAAACTGCCGCCAGTATCTCATTTTAATAAAATTATGTCAGTGAAATGTCCAATGTGTGCGAAATTTCGTGCTCGCCACTGTACTTTAGGTGAACTTTAAGGTACAGTTGGTTGCAAAAAAAAAACGGAAAATGAAAATTTTCCTAATGTAAATTTGGTTGTGTCCATTTGTCAAAATTGTCCACTTGACAATACCTGTCAAATAATTTTTTTAAATGTCATTGAATTTTGACCATAATTCTAACCTATCTCTCGTAAGAAGGTTTTACAATATGAAAAAATTGAAAATGTGTCAATTTTATTCTGACAGTTCCCGTTTTTTTTTTGCAACCAACTGTATGTGGAATTTATGACAGATTTCTCACTAATGTACAGTTCAATCATAAGTTTTAAGCGACCTTGAGTTAACGTACAGTTGAATTTGAAGCGACCTTGAATTTGACAATCCACATTTAAAACGTTTTTACCATAAAAACACAAACAACGCAAAAAGTAAGGTTAGATTTAAACAGCTGATGCGTGTTCTGTAATCTGTGATGCGTTCACAATCGACACTTCAACGCCAAATTTGAGGGGAAATTTAAATGAACACCCGATACATCCAAATTTATTTATTGCGTAATTATTTGAAGTTTTAATGATAATCACGTTTTGCTATTTATTATTGCTAATTTGTGCTTTACTAAGTTGTTTTCGATGTTCTAACTAGACAAACTCGATTTTTCTAATCTTTGAAAATATTTAACTTAAAAAAAAATAAGTAAATAAGTTCTCGCACCCACAATCGGTATTTACATAAATATTTATTACTGTATTTTTTTTAAACTACCACAATTTGACAAGTTACATCATATTAGTCATCCAATTCTCCATAAGAAGAAGTTCTATTGATGATCCTCCCATGAATAGCGTGGTTGCTACGGCCTTTTGAAGCAAGTAATTGCTTATTTCAATTCTCTTCTTTTCTCAATTTTGAAATGTTATCGACTTTAAGAATAAAATTGAAATCTTTAACTGGAATAAATTATTATCGGTTTCAGACACACAAACATACTTTATTTTTTTTTACATTTATGCCAGACAAGTATATTTATTTTTCTCTTCTTGCAGAAGAAAGCGAGACAATTGGACGCCTAATATGATGATGTTTGTTAAATTATGCTAGCTTTAAAACTTTTCCGGTAAAAAGGATTTATAGTTATTTACGTACAGAGGGCCGAAAGATTAACTTTACGCCCGCGGACGTAAAATACAACGTTTTACGCACAACTGCCCAAATAAATAAACAAATTATCCAAATGTTTTGCTTTGGTTTACAGCCGGGCCTGTAAAGTTACTTTACCGCCCGCCAGATGTAAAATTGAAGTTTCGTTCATGGTAATTAAGATGTAAACCAACTTTTCCAATACAGTTGTGCGTAAACATGCATTTTTGTCTGACATTGCGGATTTTTTATCCTGCCTATTAGAAAATTTATTATCCGCGAATACACACAATTTTACTGAAAGACATATTTTTTTGGACATTTTTTAACTCATTCATTTTTCGAGGTATGAACATCGAACATGTTTATTTGCCCCGACAGACTCATCTTTGGTTCTTTATAACCCGGCAATTAATTGAGATAAAAAAATCCTAAGAAATTCCTCAACAACGTATCGTACTCTATGGACTCCTTGACAGAATTTTTTCGACCTCAATTAGGAGGGTCTTAAAAGTCTAATTGTTAAAAATACAGAAGTAAATGGAATTTTCAGTCGTTGGACTGACTCTTCTATTGCGTTCTTGTAAGAATCATATTCATTAAAAATTCTAATTAATCTCTCATTTTTCTGTTCTTCTAACATTATTAAACTCGAAAAGATTTTTAAAATAACATCACATGACCTCGACCATTCATTTACTTCTTGTGTTATACAGGGTGTTACTGAAAGTTGTACAGATATTTTAACCACGAGCTACTGGCTTCATGCAGAACTCGGAAAAAATATTTAAAAAATTCTATGTCAAAAAATAAAATGACAATTATTTTTTGAGCTACAATTTTTTTAAATTGCTTTTAGTTTTCTACGTTGTTCTACAACCTCGTAGGTAAAATTTCGGGACATTTTAAAAATACACCCTGTATATCATGTTTTATAAAATGTACGCCAAATGTAATCTGTATTAATGCAAAATTAGAAAAACTCTGTTTTAATATATTTTTTTTTCTACTTGATTTCTTTAAAACTTTTTTAATTATTACATAGATATAATGACATTTCATAGATTTCTGCACACATAAAATTCTACGATATTTATTTTCTAATATTTGAAAAAACAGCAGACTATCGCTGTCGGCAAAGGCGACAAACCATTTTGTCGCTATCGATTTAAAAATGTTATAAATGTACAACAAGTGCGATCTGTCAGAGACTCTAGGGGATTCCCGTGGATATTGGCGACAGGCCAGCACACAAAAAGTATCCCAAGACTCTTTGGGGAAACACCAACTTTGTCCAATTCACACTCGCTTTGCACATTATTTATTATTTTTCCAGTTTTGTTTATGAAAACAGGTATTCGACGGGACGTCCCAACCCATTTGGGATTATGCGGGTTAAATCTTGTTTATCAAATTCAAAGGGTTTTTGGTTTCAAATTAATTAAGTCAGAAAGCACAATGACAAACAAAAAATTAACAAGAGCTACCGAGCTTTTATTTGTTTCACAAAATAAATTCGGCCACAAAATTATTACATTTACATATTTATGATGAGCTAGCGGATAATGAGACAATTAAATTAGTAATTTGATGTGAAAAAAATCTTTGCCACACTGTGATCCAGATTCAATCACAATTAACTTAATTTTAGTAATATCAGACACCCTGGGTAACATTTCAAAATACAAAGAAAATATTTGTTTGACGACCTCGACTTTGTCTCGGTCTTCAATCTCTGGGCTCAGCACAAAAAAACTCACTTCTACTCTTAATGATTTAATCTACTATTTCAGCAATAAATAAATAATATTACGTTTAACTTGAGATCAAATAAATTTTTCCTTTGCTTTTTGTTATTTCCATCTAAACAGTTTGAATAGATCGCAACTCCGAAATGTGAAAAAGCTTGCATAATAGTATTACATCGGTGACACATGTGCGCCCCACCCTTTGAGCCAATTTAAAACGCAATATGACCATTCTAAAAGAGTCATTATGTGAGTAATCCGCGCCAAAAGCACAAAGCCAAAATTATATCCGATCAAAGCTCCATACTCCAGCGACGCACATGTTTCACTGTCGCCACAATTCACATAAAAATTGAATTAAAACCCCGCCATCGCTGCAAGCGTTTAATTAAAGAAAAAAAAAGCTCCGTGAACGATGTCCTAAACTCCGGGAGAGCGCGCGTAAAGGTGTAGGGGAGTAGAGCTTTTGCTTTCTAGGCGCCGGAACATAGTAGGGGATGCATTCTACAGGTGGAAGTCAGTTTCGGCAAGCTTCCAGATCGCACCGAATGCAACAAGTACGACGGAACCTGTCGAACCATCAAAACTGCGTTTCACAGCATCACACGAAAGTTTTGAAATTTAGGTGCTTTAGTACCTTGCTGTTAGTGACATTCCGGTATTCGCCTGTAGTGGTCGTTTAGCACCGAAGTTTTTGTTCTATCGCGAATTTTACACCAACTCCGACCATCACTGTAAGTCTTTTTTGTCCAATCGAAGCGCACCGTTGCATTTTTTAAGACGCGCCGGTGGTCACGGAAAATGTTATTTCCGGCACGAAATGTCGCAATCGTTAACATTTATTACGAGAAAAATTGAAAAAATCCAATTCTGCTTAAATTGACGTTGTTGACGGCGGAAAGCTCGAGAGCTTAGCTAAGCGGAATGATCAAGGGAAACTTCTTTATTCTGCTCATCGGATAACAAAACTGTTCAGTACCAATTTAGAAAAATTTCTTAAGCGACGACTTAATTTTTCACATTGTTCAATATTTTTCCACCCTTTAGAGTGTTGAAATTTGTTCACAATTAATGTTTGTTTTCTCGACACGTCTAATTGAATTAATTGGTTTAATTTAACAAGGGAGAGAAGACAATTTGTTGCCTAATAATTTACTAAGATGTTTTCATTTAATTTAAGTGTAAATTTGTCTGCAAAAGCACAGCTTTGAAAATACTCTTATTAGAAGTTTATTAATCAGGTGAGGATGTCTAACCATTTTATTATTTTTTGCTACATAAAAAAATAAATGTAAATTTGAGTTTTTTATTGTGCTGGAAACACGATTGTAAAATGTAGTTTTCGATTTAAATTACGTTCATTAACAATCTGCTAATTTAAACCCCCGTTTTGAACTAATTCTGCGCCACAAAACATTCGCAATAAACTCGTTTAGAAATAATTAATTTTTTCTCATTTCCTAACAATATACATTTAGTTAAACAATATTGTTTTGCTCCGGATTTGCAATAATCTGGGATTATTTTATCCATAAATGCAATTTTTATTAGAATTGCCTGCATTGTAATTAATTTTAATCAAGAAATAAATACAGTGCGTCCCATGTTCATTAAATAATAAAATTGTGATTTGCGACGTTTTTGCCAAATTAATTCGGTTGAAAAGAATTTTTTAAATATTTTCTGCAATTTTTTAAAAGAAAATTGCAGAAAGAGCTTACCGGCTTTTATTTAATTTTGTTAGCAAAACACATCTTGATTTTGTATTTCCTATTTTTTAAATTTTGAATTGCTTAAATGCTCTGAAAGCTCTGAACTTTCAAGTTTTTTCTGTTTTTAATGCGATCCTAAAATAAAAGAAAAAATGAAAATTGGAGAGAGAGTACACTGAGGTCAAGTGTGTGGTGCACCATCCTGTTGAAATCTTGTATACATCTGCGTGAAAGAACAAGTACCGCGTAGTTTTTCAAGAGAAAATAAATATTTTTTTGTGACATTGTGGCCATGAGAATTTTTTTATTTATAAAAAATATCAAAATAATTTTTTTATACAACTTTTAAGGTATTTTATTTTTCGATTGATTCGTTGTTTTAAATGAACCCTAAATGTTTCTTCTAGTCATGTGTTTCGTTCGTAGTAAAGTGTAAGCAATGAGAATTTAAAATTTAATAAAGAAGTAATGGAGAAAGAAAGAGGAGAGGACGTGTTTTCATTAGAGAGCTTGGGAAAAAATGTTTGTTCACTTAAAATTGCAACAAATTCTGTCTTTGGAAAGTTTTCATCAAGTTTTGGACAATACGATACAAAACAACTCTTTTTTTTCAATTGTTTTGTTCAGGTTAATAAAATACAAAAAATTGTACCATGTTCAGAGGAATTTTACAGAAAACACAGTTTTTTCAACTTGAAATAATTTAATTCGTATAAAAAATTGTATATTATTCAACGAGTGGGTAATGATGGTTATTACTCACGAGGATGATTTTGTGTCACGAGCCGAAGGCGAGTAATAGCCATCATTCTCCGCTCATTGACTAATACATAAGAACTTGCGTCCTGTTGCAACACATTTCAGAGAAAAATATTTATCCTTAATACCGTTCAATGTTTATCCTTCCATTTCATTCGGTCCCCAATTTAAAAATTCCGAACACGCGACGCATAAAACAGTCCCGCCCCTAAAATTAATTTCTTAAAAAATGAAACAGAAAAACTTTACCCACTTTGCGTCAAAAAATGAGGCACTTATTTAGATTGTTCCATTTAATTTTTGTGCGAGGGGAGAAAAAACATCTCTTTCAGAAAACTCTCCCGTCACGCTCCCCCCGAATCCAGCGAAATCAAATCCGTTCATAAAATAATATTAATCCTGCCAATTCATTTTTTCACTCAGGCAAACTAATTACTGTTGCAATAATTTTGATTGAGCGCTATTCGAAGTAATAAACCGATTCGAAAGATAATGAAGGGATTGATCGCGACTTCGGTAGTCTTTTATTGACGCGAGAGCAAACATCGTAATGAGAGTAATCAGTCAAAATGTTCCAATAAATACGAGATAATGTATTTTGATGTATTAGATATTTTATTACGACGCTAATTTGAGAGCTTAGACACTAATGAGTCACGTGAAAAAGTCATTACTCGGCTTAATTGCGAATGTCAAGTTGAAGAATTGTTTTCTTTCACTATACATTTTTAAACAACAGGTATTTTGGCCGCTGCTTAAATGGGGATTATAGTTTCATCAGAGCAAAACTGAAGGTTTTATTTGCTGGATGCTTTTCAAAAGCGACTCCCGTTTTGTTTGCACTCACAAAAACAACAACTTCAAACGGTTTTATTTAATTCGAATTTTTATTGTTCAGCAACGTAAGTAATCAAGCAAAATTTAACACATTCAGTTTTAAGAGACTTTTAAATTTTGTATTTCATTTTTTCAAAATAATTCTCATTCTGCGGAAGTTATTTATTTCAGGAGGGAGAGTTCCAACAATGTTGCGTGTTTAACCCTTTTGAAGTTTTTAATTGTTTTGGGAAAATTAAGAATGTTTTTTTAAATCTCACACAAAACATTCACTTTGCTCACTAGTGAGAAAACATAATTTCCTCACTAGTGAGAAAATATTATTCCCTCACTAGTGATTCAATTGCCATCTTTGCTAACTATTTTCAGTGAGCAAAAACTACTAAAATCCAATGATCATGGATCATTTCTATCTGTCCTAAATCATAGATTGATAGATAGAAAACTTTGTAAAATCGCTAATAAAAAACTGTAAAATTTTCAGCGATTTTCAGCAATTTCATTCAAATGATCCTGGCACTAATAAGAACACAAACTCTCAGAACATTCACTTTGCTCACTAGTGAGAAAACATAATTTCCTCACTAGTGAGAAAATATTATTTCCTCACTAGTTAGCAAACATGGCAATTGAATCACTAGTGAGAAAATATTATTTCCTCACTAGTGATTCAATTGCCATCTTTGCTAACTATTTTCAGTGAGCAAAAACCACTAAAATCCAATGATCATGGAAAAATCATTTCTCTCTGTTGTAAATCATAACATTGATAGATAGAAAACTTTGGAAATGTGAGACATTTATTTTATATTACGAACAAAAATAAGATTGTCTCATTTAGAGATAATCTGAAATTTTTCCTAAGACACCAATGTAGAGAATTTTTTATTAAAGCGAATTTCCTTTAAAATAAGCACTTGGTAAGTTTATTTACTATTTATCTGTTGTGAACCTGACGTGGCTTAATCGCTTTCTTTTCCAGCACTTTATCTTCTTAATTTATCGATCCACGTCCACTCTTAGATCTTACCTCCCACTTGTCCCATCCTTCAGTCATCTCGTTTATTTTATGTGCATTCAGAGGTTCTAACTAGTGCAAAAAGTCATAAAAAATTTAGCCACTTTTGCCTCTTCTATTCCCACTTAGTCCTCTCCAACTTTTTCAACCTAAATCCTTCACCCAACAATCCAAAAACTTGCATCTCTCAATCTAATTTAATACTTACTTGAAAAATAATAAAAGACACTCAAATAAAACAGGTCGTTTCACGCCGTATCCTTCACGTTATTTATTCGTATTTAAAGCCGGCGGATCCCCTTATTTCCCTTCAGCAAATCACAATAAAACCGCCATATTTGCCAATAATCTTTATGAAGCAGAAGTCGCAGCTTTGAACTTTTCACGCTCGCAGCTTCATGCACGGATTACTCCGGATCCTGCAACAATACGTAACTGCAGCTGTTGCCTGAAATGACCATTTGAATGCACCGAACAGGGACATTATCGTGTCGCGTGATAAAACCTTTGCATGCAAATCTGTCTTAGCATTCTGCAAATCCTGTTGTGCGCGCAAAGTTTCTGCGAGTTGGAGCCATCAAATACAAATTATTACCAATTGACAGTCTGCGGGTTCAAAGCGCGGCTTGAACTTTTGATTGGAAAAGTTCGATAATGGATTTTTACTAATCACGAAGAGGTAGTGGTGTCAAAAGAGGTGTAACAACGCCCGCGCCTCTGCCGGACTTTGATGACCAAGTTGGTAATAAAATTTGTCTGTTTTGCTTGGGGAGATTGGGATTTTTTCAATTAGGCGGGTCAGGCCAATATTAACTTTTCTAGGTGTGGGTGAAACACAGGCTGATAAAAGCCCATAAAAACGAGATAACGGTTGAATTTTGATGCGGCACGGTTCATCTATTGAAAAATTTATTGATGCAGAGCTGTGGAGAAAGCTATAAAGCTATAGAAATCGCCGGGCTGGTAAATATGTGGCGATTTTTTACTTGGAATCAATGGAAATCGGGTTCATAAGAGCTGACCCAATGACCCGCTAAAAACACTTTTATTCAAATGCAATACATTTTACAAGGATCAATTTCGCTTTCGACATGCTCAAGTGAAAGATTTATTACCCTGCAGAATATTTTCAAGTAACAAACAAGTTTCACTTCCCAATTATCACCGCCTGTTCCAAGCCTCGGTTGCGCCTCGGCCAGACAACCCTGCCTCTTCTTTTTCTTTTGCAAAATTCTGATCTACACTGTTTTTGAAACATAATGCGAGATAAATAATACTATTATTTTTCCAGTTTTCAGTCGTTCCCCTTTACTTGCTATATCATTTATTTGGCGGCGTAATGAAAGGACTTTTAATAAAAAAATTGTTTTAGTGGTTTTTGCTCACCGAAAATAGTTAGCAAAGATGGCAATTGAATCCTCACTAGTGAGGAAATAATATTTTCTCACTAGTGAGGAAATAATATTTTCTCACTAGCGAGCAAAGTGAATGTTTTGAGAGTTTGTGGATAGAGGGCACCAAATATGTTGTCTGAAACTTTTTTTAATCTGTTTTTAAAATACATACTTTCTGAATATTAGTAACTAAAACTTCTCTTATTTTTGTTTCATCTTGTGTTGGTTTTCCTGTCATAATTTTTTCGTACAGAACAAGAATTCGTTGTTTTTTTCTACTTCTATTACATTTACATATTTCAAATAAGCATCCAAGTAAATATAGCACCTTTTGATTTGTTTAAATTATACTTTGTTTATTCGACAATTGCTGGAAAGAAATTAAAAAAAAACATTCTTAATTTTCCCAACACAATTAAAAACTTCAAAAGGGTTAAAAACGCAACGCTCTTGCATACAAAGGAGCTCTCTCCTGAAATAAATAATTTCCACTGAATCATTTTGAAAAAATGAAATATTAAATTTAAAAGTTTCTAAAAACTGAACGTGTTAAATTTTGCAACTTCATTACTTACGTTGCTGAACAATAAAAATTCACAATTATCACCGCCTGTTTCAAGCCTCGGCTGCGCCTCGGCCAGACAACCCAGACTCGGACAAAAAAAATGACTTTTTGACCTTGATACATAAATAACTATTTTATGCTTCTTTTACTTTTTCTATTTCGTCACCAAATAATAATAACGTGGTTTCTGCTTCTTCTTTTTCTTTTGCAAAATTCTGATCTACACTGTTTTTGAAATATAATGCGAGATAAATATTACTCTTATTTTTCCAGTTTTCAGTCGTTCCCCTTTACTTGCTGTATCATTTATTTAATGAAAGAACAAAGTCCTTTCATTGCCTCTTGAGTGAGATAGTTTGCGAGGCATTTTTCCGACATCCATAAAACCGTTTTTGTGTGAAATTTATGTATTTGTTGTAGATGAGCGACAGGTGAAGTCTCAGGGATGCACTCGTTTCATCAATAATAAAGTGCAAGAGTTTCCAAGACCCTAGAGCAATAATTCTGAGCGCCCCTTTCAAGAGAGATCCCCCGTTTATTAGCGCCGAGAATTTCATAATAACGAACGTTGAATTTATAGTAGTAATATTGAAAATCTAATTATTTACAAAAGGACTCCACATTTTATATCAAAGCACAACGTGACAACGCTCAAACAAGTGCGAATTGTGCAAATGTCACATCAATCAATTTTAAATTAAACTTTCGGACCGGGGAATTCACTCAATTAATTCGCCGTGGAAGAACTAGGTAGTGCCGTTTAAAATGTACGAGTAGGTCCGCGATTTCTATCAATTTGCCGACGGAAAAAAGCAAATTTCATTCACGCGGAAATGTCACAGAGTCGCTTCATCTCTCACACTAAACCCCCTTAAGCCAACAAGTCCTCGAAATATCGTCCAATTTGTTCGGGGATTTCCCGAGTCGTGCCGTTCGAACATCCTTAACGTGATCAATTACCAATCAAAGAGATGGAAATTCCAAGGACCGGCGAGACACGTGACAATTAATCGACGAAAATACTAACGGAACATAAATAAACAAAACTCCAGTCGGAAGCAATGAACGACCAATTTGTCAAACACAAAGCCTTTCCGGCCACGATGTCCATTCAATTCGCGTTTTATGAGCCCACGCTCGACACGCTTACACGTCCGAAACACGCACCCTTGATGGGTTACTCTTTACATTTTACACAAGAGGCGACTGTTCATTACCACCACCAAAAATATCTATCAAAACGTGAAAATAAAACCAGTTTTTAACTAATTAACTGGGTTGTAAGTCATAAGAAGAAGGCGTATAGTCTGCGACTCGTGCTTATTTCCACAAGAAAAGCGTCCGTGGGGCGCTTGGGAAATAATAGGAAAGCGCCAGGGGGATTTCTAAGTGAAAGCGCTATTAGAGGTGTTGGATTTTCTCATGGGCTATGAGTGATATCTACGCAAACGACGAATATCGGTCTCAAGTAGGCGCTACAAACCGACCGGATTATCGCGCAGATATTTCCAAGGTCACAGCCCATGAGAGATTCCAACAGCTCTATTTGGATGATTGTTTCGGAAAAAGACGAGAAGAAAGGAGTTAGGGACTAGTAGTGATAAAGTATTCCGCAGGTCAAGTGTCTTTGTAAATTGGAAACAGAGGTCAAGGGTACATGTTTTCAATTGTTTTAAAATGTATAGTGAGAGGAGACATTTTTAAGTCAAGGTGTGTATTAAGAATTAAATTTAAAATGGTAGATTTATTAGAGAGAAAAATTTGTACAGCAAGGCAAGAATTACCAAATTTGGAAATACAAAGTTGAATTACTGTTGTTGAAAGGGGAATTATGGGATGTGGTGTGGGAGGAAACGTAGGAAAATTCAGACACTAATTGGAAGGCTTGTGATGGAGAGGTAAAAGCAACAATTTGTTTATCATTAGAAGATAATTAGTTAGGAGATGTCAGAAAGGTGACGAGAGCTAAAAAAGCTTGGAGTTTGTTGAAAAACTATCACGAAAAGTCTACGCTGATGAATAAAATATTTATCTTGTACTTGATGATGTGGCATTAATTTGTAAGAAAATGGAAATATGGAAAAATGTTCACATTTGGGGTTAGATATCGTACATCAATTTAAATATTTGACGTAACAAAGTTTGTCAAGTTTGGAAAAGGCGAAATAATAAGCATTTTGAAAAAACCATCGATGAAATCGTTTTAAAAGTTCGAGCTGAAGAAAAAAAAATGTAATTTTTATCTAAAGGAAGGATAAAATCAACGGGATAATAAAATTTCACATGAAGTAAGTCAAATAAATCGAAGATCCACAAGATCACTTTTGTTTGGGAATATTTAAAGATCATCACGAAGAATCAGTACTTTTAGCAAATGAGAAGCTGAGCAAGTTGAAAAAGGTATTGGTGAAGGAAAAATAATACAAAAGGACAAAAAGAAACTCTCTAGCAGCTCCAACGGGAGAAGATGGTGATGACGCGCTTGTTTATCAAGGATCAAGTCGTACTCGGTGTCTGGAAAAAGCATAAATACGAAATTAAAAAATAATTGCTAAATCTGCAATAGTTTCTTAAGCTACAATTACTAGAATTAGAGTGGTAACAAAAGATATGTGTCTACCGGTGAAGAAGAAATCAAATTAAAAGAATGCAATGGGCAAGACACCAGTAACTTTGAACTGGAGGAATATTTTGTGGTCTGATGGATCAAAATTTGTAATCTTGTAATCTTCAGTGGATTTAGAAATATAAAGTTGAATTACTGTTGACGAAAGGAGAATTATGGGATGTGGTGTTGGAGGAAACGCCGGAAAATCGTGATGGTAATTAGCTCCCCTTGGAAAGGTGAGAGCAACAATTTGTTTATTTATCAGAAGATAATTAGTTAGGAGATGTCAGAAAGGCGACTACAGTTGAAGATGCTTGGGTTTTATTGAAGAATAAAATATTTATCTTGATAAGATTACGTCGCATTAATCCGTCAGAAAATGGAAATACAGGGTTATTCACGAGAGGGGTATTTCTAAATTTCTTTTTGCCGCAACCCATTATACATATTCCAACAATATCTTGATTTCAAATTTTGAAAATAATTATAACTGAATCCACGACGGCTCTTAGTCCTGTCTCTTTGACATTAAAGCAAAAAATCTTTGTCAATTCGAAAAAATTGTTTTTACAATAACGACGAAAAGACTGATATGATCCTCATTTTGGAGAGCGTGGAAGGAATTTTGTCGCCGCTGCGGATGTTTCCAAGCCGATGGTAGACACTTCGAACACCTTTTACATGAACTTAATTTGTTAATTTATTTATTGAATTTTGATTAAATACAGGTTATCTGCCAATCTGACATTTCTGACAAATCTATTCAACTTACTTTGATTTCTAATTTAAAAGAAATAACACATTTGATTTAGTAGTCACTGCCATTGTATTGTTGGTTGCGGCAAAATAAAAATTCAGAAGTACCCCTCTCATGAATAACCCTGTATAGAAAAACGTTTAAACATAATATTGGATCTCGTACATTAACAGTACTTGGTGAAGAATTAGCTGAGCATCTTGCAGTTGTACTTTTATTGTGAAGTATATCGGATAGCTATAGTATGTTAAGAAGTGCTTTGGAAAGTAGATCCGGCAAGGATTTTACACTAGAATTTGTCAAGTCAAAAGTAATCCTCGAATTTAGAAAATACGAAGAAAATAAACATTTTGAAATATTATTGGACGAAATCGCATTAGGAGAAAATAGTATCGGGCCTTCAAATAAATATATATTTAGAGTAGGCGTAGGCGACATTCTAATTCTGTTAACAGTGTAAAGTAATTTTTGTAAGTAACTAATTATTCTCCGGAGTATTAACCTGTGTATTACACAGTAAGCTTTTTCCCAATTTCATATTGTCATATTCCGTGGAGGGGGAATAGGGAGAACGCACTACAAAAATTAAAAATATTTTCTAACCTAATTTTATTTCGTTAAAATGTCAGACGCTTCTTGTGTCATTTTCTACGCTGGAAATATGTTGCAAACAATTGAATTTCCACAGGTTGCTCTAAATATAAATTTATTTGAAGGTCCGTTATATTACACTATAAGTGATGAAAAATCGCACTTTGATTGCGAATTGTGTATACTATTTTTTCCAACGTAGCTTATAAAAAATTATACTTTCATCACCCAATTTAAATTTTCCTCACTAGTGAGTTTACATTCTCCATTTTCCTCACTAGTGATGCAAACGCCTATTTTCCTCATTAAATTGAGTGATGAAAGTATCATTTTCATAAGCGACGTTGGAAAAATGTTATTTTTGTCACAAGTTGGTACAAAATAAACGGTATTGTTGGTTTTGCAAATCTCAAAATAATAAAACTTGACATGAAGCAAATCAAATAAATTGAAGATCCGAAGATGTGCAAGATTACTTTTGTTTGGGAATACTGAAAATGATTCATAAAAAGATGAAAAGAAACGGACGAGAGAAGCTACCGTGAAAGAAGTGGAAGAAGATTGAGTGAAATTGGTCCTGGATGTTTATTATTATTCAATAGTGAATGTTTGAAGAAAGGGGTTTCAGGATGCTTCCACAAATAGCAGAGAAGGTTTGGTCATCGTAATCCAAAAGATGTGAAGAAAATATGTAAAGAAAATGTAGCTCTAGGGATTAAGATGACAAACTACAACTTTTTACCAATGTGTGAAAAGAAAATTGTCGAAAGTGCCATTTCCGAAAGAATAATTTTCGAAAACCGAAAAAGTATTGGATTTAGTTTATACTGATGTATTTGTACAATTGCTCCAGGTAAGAAACGATACGTCATAACGCTAATTGAAGATTACAGCCGCAATGCTATGCTTACTTGTTCGAAAACGAAAATGAAGTTCTTGGTTGTATCAAAAACAAGATACGAAAAGTTGAAAACAAATTTGGAAGAAATCCGAAAATTATTCGTTCTGGTGGAGGAGGTGAATCCAGAGATTTTGAAACTAAAAAATTGTTGAAAGCAGAAGATATCAAACATTAAGAATAAGCTTCATACTCTCTTCAACAAAATGGAGTTGTTATTTATTTAATTTGCAACAGATTCATCACTTCATCACATGCTGAATATAAAATGGTTCTCCAATTCTTCGGCAACTTTATTTTATGCAATTGTCTATTCTTCCGATTATATATCATCTTTAATATCGAGTGTCCAATTGAAAAGTTCTTCAATTAGCCTTTGAATTTTTCACGACATTGTAAATTATGTCTTGGAACTTAGGACTTAGGACTACGTCAAGAAGTGGTATTTTTATCTAAATTTATTTTATACTAGCTTTTACCCGCGGCTTTGCCCGCAAATTTCAGAATGTTTTAAAATTATGTTTCTATTTTCATGTATTGTGATAAACGCAGTAATTTCAATATGAAGTTTGTCTTTTTACGAAGAATAATTAAAACTTTACTGTAGACTACTTTTTTCTTCGACTATATAAACAAAAAGATCAATACGATAAGAAACTAACACTATGATCACTTACCAATTCATGAAAATATGCCAACATAACACTTTTATTTTCAGTTGTAACCTTATTTAGATCCTCCTATTGTTTGATTGTCTCGTTTGATTTCAGATACCTGCCTTTTGATTTTTCCGGTATTAAGCTATTTGAAGCTTGTTCTGCTTCATTTAAGACATCTTCCGGTAAAACACAATCATTCAAACACATTTTGCGAAATTGCTACTTTTATAAACAACCAAATGTAACTATGACACCTGAACATATCATGCAAACGCGATTTCCAACTCGAAAAAACTTTTTTTGTGCTTAACAGGCTTAAAAATGATAATAGGGGTTGCTTTTTGTGGGTGTCAAGCGGCGAAGGTGACGACATACTCAGAGGATGAAATAGGGGTGAAGCGGCGAAGGTGAGGGTATTTCCAACTCGAAAAAACTGTCTTTTTTTCTTAACATGGTTTAAAATGGTAGTAGGGGTTGGTTTTTGTAAAATTAAAGTAGACAGTAAATTTCTTCTTGTTTTGAACATCAAGTGTACAAAATTTCATCAAGATCGGACTAAAACTGTAGATTTGCATACAAAATATACAAACAGGTATTCAGTTTTATATATACAGATGTATAATCTGAGTGCCAGGTTATTAAAAAGGTTTATAACTTGAGCAGTACATGCTCTGGCTACATGTTTGGTAACACTGAATACAAAACCTCTTAATCTGACGAAAGTCACAACGATCTATAATCTCTAGAATTTTAGGTTAGATGTGTTTATTTATGTTGAAAGCATTAAATGAACACCAAGACATTATTGCCTACGTTGTCGACAAGCCAATTGCAAAGATGTAATCTTCTTGGATAATCTACTGGCTTAAATTCCTGCACTGCTGTGACACGGTGGGGATAAAGATGTAAATTCTTGTGTAACATTATGTACGTTGTTCCAACAGATCGATCACTCAATTGTCGGATAGGTGCATTAATTAAAGTGAAATTAAATTTAATCAAAGTTCAATTGGACAGAAAACGAAACTCAACTCAAACAAAAAAAACGTTACACTGGAAAAACATAACTGACACCTGTCAAACAAGATATTACCCCTTTTTCATCAAAAAGTCGTATCCAAGTGGATGAACTTTTCATTTGAACACCCGTTACTGTGTATTTCACTAGTGATAATGACCCCGGCGCAATTAAAAATGCAACCCACAATACATTTCCAAAGTTAACGTGGCTATTTTAAATATCGCATTGTTTTTAAATGAAATTATTTGTGAACTGACATTTCCAAAAAATACGACGATGAGATGAGAAATCGGACATGATCCTGATTTGTGACGAATGTAATAAAAATGCTTCTGCCGTTGCGCGTTTATGCAGCAATAAACATTTTCCTAAAAACTCCTCGTTTGTCACAATTTCATTTAACCAAGCCAATGACGTTTATGTCAAAATTTAGGAAACTGCACAGCTAACTACGTTTTATGTTTTTTAAATGAAAAAAGGAATATCCACGTTAACTTTGCAAATGTATTGTTGGTTGCATTTTCAATTCCGCCAAACTCATTGTCATTCGTGAAATACCCTGTATTTATATTAATGCTTTGTACTTGCTTTTTACTTATTACTCCTGTTTGAAAATTTGACAAATAATAACATTATTTCAGCTGGAAATATTTCCTTGTTGTAATAAGATTAAAATCAATAATGAATATCACATGGTCACTGATTTGGCCTTTCAAATGATGGTAATTTGTGATAAAATGATCGACGAGTGGAAACTTTAGTTACATATTTAACATTCTCTGAAATCTATCTTTAAACGTACTATTTAATCTATTATACTTAAATTAATTTAACACTCCATATCTGAAACGGTATTCAGTTGAAGTAGAATTTCTGTCCCGGCGCATCCACCAAAAGTGGCAAAAAAAATCTACAGGGTGTCTCAAAATTCGCGAATTCCGAACTCAGAGCGTAGTAGGGAAGGACCCAGTGACGCTCGAAAAATACTTGAAAAAAAAAATTTGCTCTTCCTGAAGAAAATATAAGCACTTTAATTTTGTTCAATACATACTCGTAGCTACGTTGCTATTCCATTTTTAAGAAATATTACAAACTTTTAAGATTTTTTTACTCCAAAGTAAAGCTATTCTTCAAAAAATTGTTTTACGTTATTATTTTGAGACACCCTGTATAATGAATAATTGTTTTTTTTAATATTCTTTTATAGTAAAAATTCATCGAATCTTAAAACAAAATGTTTCACATTACTTTTAATTGATTAATTTGTTTTTAGAACCCAAAGGTAACTTGTTCTTATTTATGGGATCCACATAATCTGGGCGTAGTGACAACTTGATCTTTATCTGCCCTTTAATAATATATGTATCTTTTGTACAATTTATCAATAAATGATGTTAAAAAATACTGTTGCTTTGTGGAATAGTTTTGTCGTAATAATTGAGTTTTTGAAACAATTTTGTTGTAATTTACAGCGAAAATAATGTATTTATCTCGGCTCATCTAGCAAACTCGATTTCAATGGAATCATTCAAATGCGAATTCGATAACAACAACATTTGAAAATAAAAAATAGTTTAGTTTTTAAATTTTCGATTTCGTCTTTCCGAGTCGCGTTAAAACAACTTGTTGAAGAGGATCGCCCCTTTGCCTAATTGGCTCTCTAAATGCCAGTAATTCAAATGACATTTCGCCGTCTGTTAAGAGCTTTTAAGTCTTGACGCTTAATGCAAATTAGGCGAACGTCCCGACTAAGCTACCTGATACATCGATAGGGCAAAAAGCCACGCTTTCAATTTGGATTATGCAATAAAGCTTTCGCACCTGAAACTGAATATAAAGAGGGACCCCTTAATTCGATTTAACACTAATGGCTCGCTCTTGTTGCAGATGTGGCGAATAATAATGACGAGTTTGTTGTACGTGGTGGTGATCGAAAGCCGGCCGATGGAGCTCCTCGAAGGACCTCTCTGGCTGCAGGACGAATCAATCTCACCAGCCGAATTATTTCTTAGGAGAAATCCGGACGTTCTCAGTCAACGAAGCCTCCACCAGAACATGTACAATCCTGGTAATGCTCTATGGAAATCCATTTCCCAGTCAGACGTATTGGCGCGTTATCGGACTATGAACTTTGACACATCGGGAGTCGGAGGCGGCCGCAGAAGCTTTAAAAAAGAAAGTAAATTTATTAAAGTTGGCGCATCCGACAGAATTGGTTGTTAGCCAGGCGCATACACCAAAATTGGAAAATTTTTATGCGGAAATTGCTTTTTTAAAGCTTCTCGCGCTCTTTTGTGGACGTGAACTGCGATTTTAAAAATATGAAAATATGTTTGTCAAAATACATCACTTTTATCCCAACTTGTTACTCACTTTCGCTTAAAAATATACCAAAAAGTCTAAATTCTCGGCGTAATAAATCAGTCAAAGTATGAACAGTTTTTTTACTATTAAAGTATCTATTTGAGCAATATATCGGGCTTTCAAATAAATATATATTTAGAGTAGGCGTAGGCGACATCTAATTCTGTTAACAGTGTAAAGTAATTTTTGTAGGTAACCAATTATTCTCCGGAGTTATTGTCATATTCCGTGGAGGGGGAATAGGGAGAATGCACTACAAAAATTTAAAATATTTTCTAACCTAATTTTATTTCGTTAAAATGTCAGACACTTCTTGTGTCATTTTCTACGCTGGAAAAATGTTGCAAACAATTGAATTTCCATAGGTTGCTCTAAATATAAATTTATTTGAAGGCCCGTTACGTGTTTTGTTTTAGTTTTTGCTCAACGCAGCGCGCTGAACAATTACATTAAAAAATTCTTGTTGTTTGAAATGTTTTTTATGTACCACTAAAATTAGATTTGTGTTTTAAATAGACGCTTGTGCTATCATGTAAAATAATTGAATACTTTTAGAACAATTTTAACAATAAAAGAACTGTGCTCTGTGCAATACGAGGGTGGTTTATAATTTATTATCACAGACGAAGACAGTTTAACGCCCACCAATGAAACACCGCGTGACGGAAATCTTTTCAAATAGTTCGAATTTTTTTTTTGTTATTTCGCTTTGAGTTCAACATTTTTCGAGTAGTTTTTCAAAGTATACAATTAAATAAGAAGATTATAGTAATAAACGAAACAAAAATATACTTCAACAGAATGAAGAATTAAAAATATTCTTTTGTATTCTATTTTCTTAACGTTTTTTGACAAATATCACTGGCAAACACGTTTTTGTTTCCGTTGCTGGTAAAACTTTTTACTCGATTATCTCACAAACTAAGCGTTTTTGACCACATAAGTATTAACAGTTTTATGCTTATTTTTGATCATAGAATCAGCCCTGAAAATTTGTCGATGGAATCCTGACACACCCTGTATATTTATACAGGGTGTTTTCGAAATAGAGGCATTCCTTTCAACATGTGATAGTATGCATTGTTCTAAAGAGTTTTAGCCAAAATTACCTTAGTAAAATGTGTACGGCAATGAAGATACAATATGTTAATCAAAAATACTGTCAGAGTTGTCATCTAATTTGCCAGATTTGGTAATTTTTTAAATTCTGTGTTTATTTTTTTTTCAGACACCGAGTACGACTTGATCCTGCCTCGATCCTTGGCAAACAAGCGCGCCATCACCATGTTCTCCCGTTGGAGCCCCCTGAGCAGCATCGGAAAGCAAAGAACTCCGATCCGAAGCAATCCCAACACGCTACCCTTCAACCAGATAAGAGACAGACAGCATGGCCAGCCTTTGAGATGGGGTTAGACGCGATCATCGCGCCGATTTTCGAGCACCTACCATTACGAAAGACGTCCACTTTCTCTTTAGTAAGACCCAAATGAGTCCGCAATGGCCTATCGCAGCATCTCAAAAGAAGCCCAATCTCATCACTAAAACGGCCCTACTGGATTTTAGTTAGCGCTCTTTCGTAATGGTGGCCGGAAAATCGTCCCTCCTACACATATAAAAGACTGCGGTGATTAAATTTAGTTCAACGCCCTTATTTATGTTCGACGAAATTATGCAATAAATCATATGTATATGCATGTTTCTCGTTTTCGTAACACTACATTTGTTGTCAGTTTTGTCTGTTGTCTGTTTATCCACTTTCTTTGCTGATGTATTTATGTGAAAAGTTAAATAGAGAATTTAAAGAAAATGTGTTGCAACGACTTCTGGCGATTTCTTCTCACAACGACCCCTCCACTCTCGATTTCTTCCTTCAACGACACAAGTTCACCTGGTTTTACACTGGGCTTAAAATAAACCGACAGCTCTGAGCCCAGTTCGCTTAAAGCTCTGATCTCGACGGGGGCGGCAAACCAAATAATAATTCGCTTATGTGCGCCCCTGAGGCACACCGAGTGAATTAAAGCAAATCCAGAAAGAAACGGTCAGGACTTGTTTGCGTCGTGCTGGTTGCAGATGTGTTATTTTTGCGGAGGTGAGGTATCGCGGTTTGGGTCATCCGAGAGCTCATGCACGCAATTTCGTATAATTTGCACTGTTATTTTAATATTTGATGTTGGCTTTGTGGGGCTCAGGCCGAATAACAAAGGATCTCGGAATGTTTTAGTTTTGGGGGCGCGAATTTGGAACTTTCCGTCGAATCAATATTTGAGCAAGACTTTGAACACATTGATATGGTTTTCGCAAATTAATTAACCAACTTTAGAGATTATTAAACATTTAGATTTGGAATTTTCTAATCCACATTATTTTATTTTTGTAATAATTTTATGATAGACTCTCTTCATCAAGGTGAATTTCAGTGAATCTAAATTTACTACATTTAATAGTAATATATTAAAACTTAGCTATAGAAACACTCTAACTACTAGTAAAGATTTAAGTAAAATCTGTTCAGTAATTCTTTTGTTATAAGCATACAAGTAACACATACAGGCTGTCCCAGAGTTGCGAAAATGCTCCATAACTTGTTTGTTATTAAAGATATCAACTTTTTCTTTTTTCTAGATAATAGCTACGCTTCTACTGCACATTCGGAAAATATTGAGGCATATATACAGGGTGTCCCAATATCATAAAAACACTAAAGTTGTTTTTTTAAATGGAATCTACCCAGTTTGATTTCATTTTTGGATTCTATGCTAAATTGTGAATCAAATCCTCACAGGTCATTTTTACTTATCTGCCATCGTTTATGATCAGTGGCGCTTTTTTTACCAGAATTCCGAATTGCAGGAGTCCCTTCGAAAATTCGTACCTTCCAAATAGTTCCACATAAATTAAAATAATTGACGGTGTTTGATTCCTGAATGTTTGCTGCATCTGCTAAGTGTTTACTCAATAACGTACTCAGTCGCATATGCCTACTGCGATTTTTTAAATAATACAAACTAAAAATGTAAAAAACTCATTTTTTTCAAATAGCACCTCGCATTTATTAAAGCTTTTTTGACAAGCTTTCCAACTGTATAGGGTTTGTATCGTCGAATGCGAAAATCTAGGGTGCTATCTTAAAAATCACTAAAAATCACTAAAATAATTAAATGTTAGGCCCACTAGATTTTTGTATTGTCTTTTTAACGGAAAAATTGCACCAAATTTAGCGATTTTAGGATAGCACCCTAGATTTTCAGATTCGACTATACAAACCTTATATTGTTCAAAAGCTTGTCAAAAAAGCTTTCGACCAGTGCAATAATAAATACGGTGTACCATTTGAAAAAAAATGAGTTTTTGACATTTTTAGTTCGTTATGTTTAAAAAATCGCAGTAGGCTTATGCGACTGAGCAGGTTGTTGAGTAAACACTCAGCAGATGCGGCAAACATTCAGAAATCAAATAGAGTAAATCATTTTAATTTATGTGCAACGTTTTGGCAGTTACGAATTTTCGAAGGGACCCCTGCAATTCGAAATTCTGGTAAAAAAAGCGCCACTGATCAAAAACGGTGGCAGATAAGTAAAAACGACCTATATAAATTAGATTCATTATTTAGCATAGAATTCAAAAATAAAATCAAACTGGGTAGGTTCCGTTTAAAAAAACATAACTTTTGTGTTTTTATAATATTGAGACACACTGTATACAGGGTGTTCGGTAAATGTCCGGCCAAACTTTAACCGCGAGCTACTGGCTTCATGTAGAACTCGGAAAAAATATTTAAAAAATTCTATGTCAAAAAATAAATTGACATTTAATTTTTGAGGTACAATTTTTTTTAACTGCTTTTATTCTTCTACGTTGTCTCACAACCTCGTAGGTAAAATTTCGGCACATTTTTAAAATACACCTTGCATATCATATTTTATAAAACGTACACCAATGCGGTTTTCTTGTTTTAAAGCATATTTCCTAGAGGTTACTTCGCATTGGCGTACGTTTTATAAAATATGATATAAGTACAGGGTGTATTTTAAAAATATGCCGAAATTTTACCTACGAGGTTGTGAGCAACGTAGAAGACTAAAAGCAGTTAAAAAAAATTGTACCTCAAAAATTAAATGTCAATTTATTTTTTGACATAGAATTTTTTAAATATTTTTTCCGAGTTCTACATGAAGCCAGTAGCTCGCGGTTAAAGTTTGGCCGGACATTTACCGAACACCCTGTATATACCGCAATATTTTCCGAATGTGCAGTAGAAGCGTAGCTATCATCTAGAAAAAAGTAAAAGTTGATATCTTTAATAACAAACAAGTTATGGAGCTTTTTCGCAACTCTGGGACAGCCTGTATGTACAGGGTGTAACAGAAATAAGTACATTAATTTTAACCAGTAAGAGAACTCGTCATGATGAACAATTTCTCTATGTACCATTTTTTCCAAATCGGCAATTTTGTTTAGCATTTCCCCCCCATAAATTAACGAGGCGTTTGCGTAAACCTTCAAAGCACAGGTTCTAATAATAGGCAGTATTTTGATTTCGTAAAAATGCTTAGAAACGATCATCACATTTATAGTCACTTCTGGTCTCCAGTGGCGGGTAGCGAAATTTTTGGAAAATTTTTAAAAATTTTAAATCATTAACGAGAACGTTTACGAAAAAAAAAATATTTAGAAAAATTGTTACTCTTGATGAGTTTTATTACCAGTTAAAATTAATGTACTTGTTTCTGTTACACGCTGTAGATATAAATTTTGTTTTCTTTAGTATGTTAATGCATTTGGAATTGTTTATTAGTAAATCTTTATTAAAGCTTCGAAGAGTTGGTTGAAACGCATTAGAAAATTTCTTTTGAAGCAATTTGAGATGAATCAACGAGCGTCGACAACGAAACTGTGCAACGCTGTTTACAAAACAATCCCAGACATGGTAAAAAATGAATCCCCCAGGACTTGTAGAGGTTGAGTGAATGTGGACTTTTTGTAGTCTCTTGACGGCAAAAACATGTCTTTAAAAGCAGAGAAGAATAAGTGTGGTTAAGTATTACGGAATAAAACGAAGTTTGAGATAACAATGAAGTACAACAATAAAACTTGTTCTTTATGGACCTTGGAGCAGGAGAACACAAAAATTGTACATTTTCCTGCAAGTTGTGCTTGACAGCACTTGACCAAGAGATTATTTAGCACTGCAAAGTAAAAGAGCGCCAGTTTATCCTGCGGCATATGGAGTTATTCCAGCATGTACAATAGATGCTTTGTTGCAAAATGTTATCGTCCTGAATGTCATTACCTAGATAACTAAAGCACCACAAGAGACTTTTGCAGCTACCGTGATTAAGTGGGTGGTATGATGCAGAAAGGAGTGGAGGAAAATTTGAATTTAATTTTAAAAGGAATAGACTGAAACTGCAGAAGAAGTTGAAAATTATATGGACCCTCTGAGTTGGCAGAATCTTTTAAAAGACTTCAAAGAGTGCACCTTCAGACCAATGTATCTTTGTGGGGAAAGTCCTGATTTTTTTTTAATTTCCATATTTTGACTACTGAAGTGATCCCCTACAACGCTCTGAATTCAGAATTCGCGAATTTTGAGACACCTGTATAATGGAAAGCAGTAAAAATTCAAGAAAATAAACAAAAAATTTTATTACGTTACGATGTGAATTTGAAAAAAAATCAAGCGTGCCATGGAAAACGATGACAGTCAAAGAGATAATGTCATTTAAATATTTAAAGTCCATTTTTTTTAAATCAATTGTCAGTGTCAAAATTCCCTCAAAGAACAGGCTGTATCACCCTAAAACCTTTCATTTCGGAACACCTCTATCGTAAAATTTCCCTAGATCAGGTTTGAGGTTATGTCAGTAATTTTCAAATGTCAGAAAAGTTTCAGGTGTAACCAAATTTTATACCAAAAGACAAGAAATAAAGACCATAATGACACTGAAAAGTGCAGCAGTTTACTTATTCATCTTTAGAATCTAACCCCCAATTGTCTTCCGAATATGATTCTGCGGAAAGTTGAATTATTATTGAAAGAATGTCCTCAATTGGTAGATTTCCCATCAATTATTTCCAGTCCTCTCTAATCAGTTACTCACAGTGACGAACACCATTGGCCCATATATTAAAATTATAAAAGAAAATACCTCGAATATGTGTGCATCTTTACTGCAATTTAGCATGGTCGGTTTTTCTCTCTGCATTTCTTCACGTAATCTAATCATAGCCAATTTTTCTCGTTGTGTTAGATTCTTACTTTCGGAAACTCATTTAACTTTTTATTTTTATTTAAATGTAATTGCGGCTTCACTAGCGCAAGCGCCTTCACAATTCACATCAATGACTGACACTGACATACAGTTGACATTTTACGTTGCCAACCTAATTACTATCAAATAACCAGTGGCTCATACCAACCTGACAACACTTTGACAATTGATTATAAAAAAAAACAGACTTTATTTAGGTCGTACTTCCACTGCCATTGTCATTGTTTTCCACGGTGTGCTTGATTTTTTTTTTCAAATTCATTAATAAAACATCGTAAGGTAATAAATAATATATTTTTTTTTATTTTCTTGAATTTTTATTGCACAAAAGTCAGTGTGTTGAAATTAGAAAAAAATTCTTTATCATAATAAAAATTAATAATTATATATTTCCATTTAAAAAAACAAAGTGACACTTATTTGAGCTAACAATTAATGTTGAAAAAAATTAAAAATCAAGCCGTTTTGTAGTATTTTTTTAACCATTGTATTACTTCTTTCGTTTATTAAAATCGGACAATAAATAACAGAGCTACGGTTTGGGGCGTTTTTTAGGAAACAGCCGGTATGTATTATTTTCTTAATTCTTTAACAGTTTCTGAAATTCGTATTATGGTACCAGGTCAGGTGACCACAAACATTTTTGAACAGACGTTATAGAAATAAAATACAAAGAATTTTGAGTATTTATCTTTTCTTCATCAACATAAGAAATGTTTATAACAACGAATCGCTTTAGACCTAATTTCAAGTTTTGCAGAAATCAGAGTTAAATCAAAAGGTGTCATAAGATTTCAGTTCACCGTTTTAATTCATATTCGAGTATTTTTTGGTCTAAAGAACGTTGCGTGTTGACCTTCTTGTCTAGCACAAGACAGCAAAAAATAAAGAAGGCAAATCGACGATTTGTTCTGTTTACAATAATACAATATTTAGGCAAATTCAATATTTACAGAAGAGTTTGTTGAATCGACGCAAATATGTCGAGTAATGTTCAGAAAATAACGGTTTAAAAAAATCACCAACTCAGAGATACAACTTGAAGCAGTAGTTCAAATAGCTCCAAAATAAAAAAAACTTATTAGAATTTAATTATTTGAAGCAATCTTTTAAAATGAACATTATCGCAAGATTGAAACAACTAAAAATTATTAATACATAGTTGTTTATGCAACAAGTGAGTAAAGTAATACTTTTTTTACGAGAAGGAAAATTTGCCGCACGAGCGCAGCGAGTGCGCAAATCCGCCGAGTAAAAAAAAGCTACTTTACTACTTTAACTATGAATGAAAAATTTTATAATTGCATTAACACGCTACGGCACTTTTTTTAACGCTTCTTGACCGATTCAAAAATCACATATTTTATGAACGCAAACGAATGAAAAAACTTGCACTTTTTTGACGGACGTTAAAAAAATAAATAAAAAAAAAGTCTAGTGATTTTATTTTGTTGTTTATTTTTGGTCCAGGTGAAGATTAATATCGTGTCATATTAAACCTGCGATAAAGAATACTGAAATGCAAATATTTGTATCGCATTTTAGTGCGTTTTTATGTAGCGAAATTGCTTCACAATCCATCGCCCGTGCACAGAATCCACCCACCTTACCCTTTCGCTCCCTTCGGCAAAGAGCGTTTCATTTTTTGCATTGACTTTGATCCAAGCCGAATCAACAAAGACACATCCATATAATCTACATTTTTCCCGCAGAAAAAATTTCATTTCGACGTCCTGCCTGCTGCAAAGTGGCAATTTTAATTGCATCCACGTCACTCACATCACTCGCTAAAAATAACTCGAAACTATCGCCTCTCAAGACACTTCCCGATACTACAAAACCATCTGTCGACATAATTGGAATTTTTCCTCGTCCACACTTTATGCTAATGCCGGTTTAAATTGCTCATAATTATGATCGGCCATAAAAGAGGGTGGTGGATCACGCCGTAATAATGGTATCAATCAACGTCGGTTTAATTAAGAAAACTGTCTTCGGAGCAGAGTTGTCGCTAATAATATGAGATGTGCTCTTTTGGACACAGAAGGCTTCTATTGTTCGGGTGGAGTGCCGGAGCTGTCAGGACACCTCCTGAGCACCAGCTATTCACAATTTAGTCCGATATTGCCACGGATCGATGTCATATAAGGCGTATTTAATGGATGCACATATACTTACACAACGGTTATCAGACACAAATACATGGGAAAATCACCTTTAAGTGTTACACCATCGAAGGGTTAAACGAATCAATTCTTTGTGCGGCGATTCGCTCGGAAGGGACCAATTAAGCGTGAAGAGCACGCGAAGATGAGGTCTCGTTCGATGTTTACACGTGTCGACGAATTGGGAATTGGGAAATTTTTATTCTGTATCAAATCACCGAAATATTTGTTAACGGTGCTCACACACTGGAATAACTAGTGCTCAAAGAAGTTATAGTGTAAGTAAGCTTGTTGCACGAGCGCAGCGAGGGCAATAATTACACGAGCAATGAATAATTCTTTCCCTTTTCAAGTACACTGTTTGATCGTGAACTTTCCTCCAGGATGTATTCTCTCGAATACATTTTAGATACGCACAAGAACGGTTCATAAGATCACAAGACGAGGACAAAATGAAGAAGAGTGAAAGATTCATTCCCTTTTCAATTATACAGAGTGTCTCAGCTAAGATTTTCGAGCCTAATATCTCGGTTATTTGCCAACGGATTTTTATGAAATTTAAAATGCAGATATTTTAGACCGTGAAAGTTCAATTAGTAATAATAAAATTACCTCAAGTTAAAAAATGTAATTTTAACACATGTTTCCTTTATCGAAAATTATGCGCGATTGTTATTAGATTGTTAAATATTAAAAAATAGGGGTCTACATAAACAATTAAGTAAACCACTTGTCTGCTTCAACGAAAAGATTAGATTTTGTCGTTAAAAATTTAATGTAAAGGTATTTGAGCAGTTACCTTTTGAAACAATTGATGATTAATTGCCAAGCAACATTTTGTACAGCCTTTAAAGTCTGTCAAAATTGGGCGCGCTACATTAGAAACGTCAAATTGTGAAAATTTATTGAAAAATAGACTACAACGGCAGAAATTTCAATACTGTTGAAAAAGGAAAAAAAAAGTTGCCTATGGAGAGATGGAGAGTGTCGTAAGAACTTCAATGACACAGTTCGTTTTCTTGTGGAACACTTTCCAAATGTAGGCTTTACAAAATGTAAGGTTAAGAGAGGCGTCAATTTATTTGAAGACACAGGAAGCGTACGTGAACTAAATTACCTTGCTAAAATATCCCGATCGTGTTTTAGTCCTTTATGGAAGAATTAAAGCATCCAGTATAATAAATTACCTCCAAATGTTGTCTTTAACTTTGTAAGTGTTTGTAAGGTTAGCAAGATAAAAGTCAAATATGTCACCTGCGCTTCTGCGAAAAGGGATGACCAAAATTCTGCAAAATTGCGCGTTTGTTTCATACGCGTCTACGTTTTTGCATTTGCCGCCACGTTTAACACAGTTTTTTGCTTTTTTCTTGCAAACCAGACGTCTTTCAAGGACGAGTTTTTCCCTACAGCATTTTTTATTGACGATCAATTTTTTATGTAAATCTTAATTGATTCAACATTTTAAAAAGGCATGTGAAAATTACGTTTTTAAGACTTGGGTGATTGCATTAATGGGATTTTATTCTTCACTGTCTCAACTATTTGCATTTTAAATTTCACAAAAATCCGCTGGAAAATAACTGAGTTATTAGGCTCAAAAGTCTTAGCTGAGACACCCTGTACTGTGTGATCTTGAATTTTCCTTCAGAATTCTAAATACTTCTAATACTCCTTCTAAAGACGTCTAAATAGGCAAAAGAACAAGTTCATAATATGTTGACAAAAGGAAAAAGAAATACAGCAGAAGACAGACACTTTTAAGCGACTTTGGTATATCTTTATATGACTCAGTGATTCAGAAATTTGACTACAAAACAGAATTTACATCAAGTCAACAAGAGCACAATGAGAAATGCTTCTCTAGAAGAATCAACTTTCTAGCTTCTAGTGTCAACATCTCATAGCAGCAAGAAGGCCATTCAATCATTGATATCTGTTAGACAAGCTTCATATAAAAGATTCTTTGAGTCTTTGAGTCTTTGATCTTTGATTCTTGAATGGTCTTCATCAACAGGTCTAGAGAAGAGAAGAATACATGTTGCGGTGTGTGGATGGTACTCTTCATTCTTCTAGTTCTACAGGAATTACTCCAAGAGAAGTTATCTCTGCATGCCAAACCGGATCTTTGAAACTTTTATGGATTTCTTGAGAGAGCAAGAATCCATTGGGACATGTTAATTGTTCACAGCTTCAAAACAAATCATCACATTTTCAAACACAACAATAAATCATCTAAAAGCTTCACAGTGGAAGTTTTTTCCTTCAATTTTTGGCAATAAAATACTTCTCGTTGCCGACTCTTGGACTTAGAAAGTGTTGCAATGAAGAAAACAGATCTTTCTGAACTTCCTATAGATTGAGTGGGACTTCTCAACATGAAGAAAGAACTTCCAGATGATTTGAAGTCATTTTCGGAAAGGTGAAAAGTGCATTAAAGTTGTCAGAATTCTTTCTTTTCGCATGATTCAAAAAGGAGAACGTGAGACTTGTTTTGAGTGAGTCGTAGACGAAATATGAGTTATTATAGAATTGACTTTGATCCATCTTAAAGATCATTCTAGGTTAGTAGATCAAAAATTAATACTTCATATTCTTGGTGAAGCTTATTTGAAAGATTTTAATATTAACTTGTCATGTCATGTCATCTTTTCATGTGGTTCGTAAGAACTCTGAGGTAATTGAGAAAAAGCTGATTCTTCTTATTCTTCTACTTTTGCTTTCTTCCAGATCATAACCAAATGCATAGTTTTTATTCAACCATCATCATCACTCATCAGACAAAAGATAATGTTCAAATTATTTCCTCTTCTTCTACTTTGCATTCTTTGATAATAATCTATCTGCTAGACATTCTCTTCTATAGAAAGAAAGTAAAAAAGAAAAATAACATTACAAGGAGCTATAGTCCAAATTTTACCCCTTTGCGATGACGTCATTATCTAGTAACTTTACGTATGTTTGAGCTAGGATCAGAAACAAATTTGAATTGATCATAAATAACTATAAATGTGTCAAATTTGTTGACAATTGCTTCGAAAGGTTATGTTTGTAATCAATGTAATAAGTGAAAGAAATTAAAAATTGTCAAATTGACAGGAGCATATAATAACCTCAAAGTGACCATCAATAAATAAACGTGCCTTTTTTTTGTTTTTTTCTGTTTCTGTCGTTTCAATAAAGACAAAGCGAGGAAGGAAATCGTGACGTCACCTCAAAAGGGTAAAAATTGGACTATATCAAATAAATTTGTGGCTGGGATTTTTTCTCTTCTTAGTTGGTATTGTCGTACGTTGTGACAATGTGACAATTGCTTCAAATACCTAACTTCACTTTAATCATACCGAGTGAGCAACAATTATTGTTTGAGTTGGCAATAAAACTATGGTGACTTTTTTGCGTCCCGGTTGGCTAAATTTGTTACATAACCGGAAGTGACGTGATTTGATAGATCGCCGAAATGTGCTGCGAAGCAACAGTTTATTGAAAAATGAGGAGTTTTTAAAAACAAACAAGTTAGAGCAAGAGAAAGGTGCTACTCCAAATGACATCAATTATTATCAATAAAAGTAATCTTTTAATACATTTAAATTTGAAATTTATGTCAGCTGTCAATAATGACAACAAAACAAATGGAAATAGGTACAATTCACAGTCTTGGCAATTTCTTTCAAGTACAATTTTTTATTGCCAATTCAAACAATAATTGTTGTTCACGCGGTATCTTCATTTGTGATAATAAATGCCGAATTGGAAGTTTTCGGTTCATTTTATACATCTTCCTAACTCTTTCTGCTATTTCGTCCTTCACTTCCTCTTACAACAAATACCAAATCACTATAAATGATTGAAACAAATTTAGTGGGTTGGCATCCTGATCAACTGGTGATCCTCGTCATTCCTAATGTGTCATGTCTTGATTCATTTTTTAGGTTAAGGTTTTGGAAAGAAATAATCAACATTAGAAATAAGATTTTGCATATTATTTGCAATTTCCTCTTGTTGTGCTCAGTAAAATCGATCTTTAAAAATAAAACTGATAATGCCAACTCTGTTTTATTTGACTTTTAGTTTGACATATTTGAATTTGAAAATCAGGTATGCCAACATAAAAGTAAAAATATGTTGACAACCTAACAAAAAAAATCACAAACATTTATAGAGGGTGATCAAGAAGGGCTGTTTGAGTTGGCAATACAATTAAGAACATTTTTTTATTCGGCTATTCCTAACACTGCAACCGGATATGTTTTGTTCCTTGACAGATATCTGACGTAACACTGACAAAATGGTAGGTTATGAGAGTACAAATTAACGGTAAAAAGAAAGTAATACACAACAATTATTTAAAAATGAACTCGAAGTGACCCTTTTTTTGCTCTAAACATAAATTAACTCGTCTTTTTAGGCTCTTGAACAGATTCACCAACATGTTTAATTTAATTTGAAATGTCAAATGTCACTTGTCAATGATGCGGCTGTCAGTGTGAAGCCGTCAACAAACGGAAGTTACTCCAGTTGTACTATTGGGGGCAAAACAAGTGGGACATCAACGCCATTGTCTTGACTTTTAATTGGAAATAACCCTTATCTGATTCTAACCCTACTTTGATTGATTGATTGACCTTGTCATTAAGTATTGTAGGTTGTAGGGAATGATTGTAAGTAAGCACGTAGTGAATATTTATTTACTTTATCAAAAGAAGAGGGCATTTGGAAAAGGAAAATATGAGTATAAAATAATGTTTTAAACTGTCAGCTAGAATAATGTCAAAAAAATGACAATAAAGCTTGAACTACATCGAATTTTTCAAAACTGACAGAAATTTGATGTCCCACTTTTTATGCTCCCAATAGTAGTACCATTTAAAAATAAAATTCAATATTACCAACTCAAACAGTCCTCAAACAGTCGGTATTTAACAGCTAATGGGTCTACGTCATACACCAGCAAGCACCAGAAGATTTGACCACACATCTGATGTGCTATAATAAAGAATAAACCTCAATAAAAATAAAACAAAGAATATTAATTTGATGTTGTATTTAGGCCTTTTGTGTTGTTATAATGAAATTCAAACCTCACAAGTGAATAATTTGAAAACGTAAATGTCAACGTTATTTTAAACTTCATATTCGCATAAAATTTAATTGCGACTCCTCTTGTCATCTATTTCGTTTACTCCAGCTCGCGATGCTTCCACGTGCCCCTATTATTCCCTACACATCAATTTCAAACACTCTTTTCCTCTGTTACAACTACAAATTCCTTAATTAACATTATTACGAATTACGTACGTACTCCACGTGTCACTCATAAATATAGTTCAATTTTATCGCACTTTTACCAACCAAGTAACCGATAATTCCACCCTCCAACTAAGAAATCGCCAAAGTTGAGAGTGCCCCATTACACGATTACTTCACAAGATGCAAAATATGGGGCAATTATCCTGATGGATCCTGCGATAAAAATGAGAAAAGTTTTTAGGAGAAAGTGCCTAATTAACAAATTCGGTTATGAATGATTAATTATTGGTAGCGTCGAGCTTTTACCTTCCCACAACGTGGCTGGTACCTAATTTTAAATTCGGCAATCGATGGGTTCACAAACGATTCTGCTTCAAAGGTTGAAGCAAAACTGACAGTTCTTTGGACAATCTTCTAGTTGGAGCAGTCAGGACTAGAGAAAATTTCCACAAGTAATAAAGGAGTTATAGCGAAGTACAAATAAAAATAAACATAAAACAACTGTAACAATGTACAGTGTCAATTATGAGGAATGTGTATATAACAGGCAATTTTTTGTCTTTTTGTTTTATTTGAATTTTAACACGGGATAGTTTCCAACGCGTCTATCTATTTTAGATTAGTTATCGCTAGGTGTATTTGTTTTCCTGACCGCACGAAGTGTGATCAATTTTTAATCAACCCCAGCAACTCCCCCTCTGAAAAAATTCCCATCAGAACGCTCCGAAAACATCGTTTACCCCATTTGTCGTCCACTATTTATTTTGTGCTTTTATTAAACAACAAAACCGCCAATCACTCTGACGTGCCAATAAAACCACGATAAAATCGCGCAAAGTTATGCCCCGACCATTTCTCTGTTTGCCGAATAGATGGACAATGTATCAAAAATAGAATTGTCGGCAATAATTTAATCAGATGTCAACAAACTCAACATTGCACGCTAGTTACGTAACTGACGACAATTCCAGATGGACGTGGTGTTATTGTCATTAGAAGCGGCCTTAGCTGCCACGCACTGGAGATTACGAAAAAAATTAGATTTATTAATGAACGTTCGTCTCTTCTGCTGCCTCCGGTTCTTGGACCAATCGAACAGTTTGGGACAGTGCGTGTTGGAACGCGCGAACGCGTCCCCGCAAGTGTAAGATTGGCATGGGGGTCCTTGGGATGCTGTGATTTTGTCCCGCTGCTAACTAGGTAAAGAAATATTTTTATTGTTTATTAAGCCAAAGCAAATAGAGACAATTTGGAAAATCTCGCGGTTTAACAAGTAGTACCTTTGCATTTAGATCTTTCTTCAGATCACTCCCACAAATATAATTCTCAAATTAATTGAATCGAGAACTTCTTTAAAAGACAATCTACCCTCCTATCCTGTTTGAAATCTTGCAGCAATCTCACGTTTAAATAATTTTCTTTGTTAAAACTGTCTTACATTGTCTTACATTACTAATGTATTCAAAAACGAATATGTAGTGACATTTTTTATTCAAATGTGTTGCATTGACCCCAACACAAAAATTCTTGGAGCCATGACAGAGAAAATAAATATTTTTTGTACATCCGCCACAACCCCAAATCAAAACCGTTGAAATTTCAACACTTCACGGAGTTTTATTATTTTACATCGTTTTCGCCTAAATTACAAACATGTCCTGACACCCACCCCAGAAGGATTCTAATTGTAAACCCCACAAATAATCCAAATTTGAATTAAGATTTCTTTGTTGCACCCGCTACGTCATAATTTATTTTGACGTCATCGTGGCAATTGAATGAAATGTATCAAGTGGCGCCCAATCTTCGACACATTTGTCACAATAATTAGGGCCGAGATACTTAACTAAATGCGGCAATAATAGTTAAAACAGATGCGGAGGAATTAACTTGTGCGTTAGGCAACCAGCAATACACGTGGTGCGCTTTCCAAGGTGAATTTATTTCGTTGGTCCCGTCGTAATTCACTTTTTGACATTTCTATATTTGTTGGATGCGGCTGTCGTCTCATATCAACGTCTCGCAGTAAAAATAATCGGCGATAAAAACGGAGAAATCGGGGACCACTCAAGCGTGAGCGACAGGAAGACAACCAGAAAATAATTCATTTCGCTGGCATTAATTGAAAGCGTCTGATAAGGCATAGCTTGATATCCAGACCCGTGCAATAAGACTTGCAAATATTTAATAAAAGTGAACGTCCGTGTTTACAGTCGAATGCAAACAGAGCATTTCATAAAACGGGGAAAGAATTCGAGATGCTGAAAAAGACAATGCGATCTGATTAGGGCTGGCGCTGGAATAATCTGATTTGCGTCTTAAATTGGCCTCTTCAGAGGACCATCGGTCAAAAATCGTGTAATTGTCGAGTGATTCGATTATGAGGCGCTTTCAGGCTTGAACTTTGATCTTGGGGGTGGAGTGGCGAAACCGCAACCTGTGCGGTGAACGAGTGACTGATGCTTCCATTATGACAGATTTCCGTGGGAATTTTTTTATCGGTTGTCGAGGGCGTGCAGTTATTGATGGAGTAACTGGTGACATTGAGATCGCCGTGACGTTTGAGGAAATAAATCTGAATTGACTTTATTTTGTTAGGCTGCGAATGGGTCAATTCGGACTACTTCGCTCACTACAACTTTTATTAAAATTAATAATGACAATAAAGCCTGATTGCTTCCTGATCTATATTTTGCTGGCCAATGGGAGAATCAAGGTTTATTGGAATGGGTTGTAATCTGATTTATTCCCCATCAAGTTTTACGTATGGGCTGTAAAAGAAGCAATTGGCATTTATCGCAAAAAAGTTGTAAAATATCAGGGAGAAGTAGAAAAGCTTCTAAGGGATGTAAACATTTTACTTGACTTGCTAATTTTTAAAATCCGGTAAATCTTTACTCAAAAATGTCTTATAAGATTGATAGAATCTTGCCACAACAGTAGACATAATTTTACCAAAAACGTAACTGGCCCATAGAACTACAGAACAGAAAATAAAACCCAACAAAAATAAATGTTATAAACTGAAAAGAATTTTTATTGGAGCTTATGCGGGATCTCTTTAAATTGGAGCAACATGTTTCTGGGACTGGGATACAGAAATACAATGATAAATAAATTAAAATGTAAATATAAATAAGTAGTGGTCGATAAAAAGTCTGTCGGCACTTCTTCCACTTCTTCTAGACTTAGTTATGAATTATTAAAATGTCGTCTGCTCCAATTATGTTCGATTGGGAACAAATCAGTTTACTATGTGAGATTGTATGAATTTAGAACACTTCTTACGTTATCTACTATTCCGGACACGGGATCTTGGCCAACATTTTTTAGACATTTCTAAAAAAAATGATGTAAACCAATCATTAGTGTCATTAATTAATGACAGTTATTAAAAATCACTTTGAAGTTTTTCTTATGACATCAAAAAAGAATGGAAATGACATTGTCGAGTCAAAAGTTGGGTTATATTCAATAAAGGCCAGTTCACACATATTTATCAGTTAAATGTCAGTTTTGGCCAAGATTCCGTGTCCGGAATATAGTCCAATTTTTACCCTTTTGAGGTGACGTCATGATTTCCTTCCTCGCTTTCTCTTTATTGAAACGACAGAAACAGAAAAAAACAAAAAAAAGGCATGTTTATTTATTGATGGTCACTTTGAGGTTATTTTATGCTCCTGTCAATTTGACAATTTTTAATTTCTTTCACTTATTACATTGATTACAAACATAACCTTTCGAAGCAATTGTCAACAAATTTGACACATTTATAGTTATTTATGAATTTATGATCAATTCAAATTTGTTTCTGATCCTATAGTCCAATTTTTACCCTTTTGAGGTGACGTCACGATTTCCTTCCTCGCTTTCTCTTTATTGAAACGATAGAAACAGAAAAAAACAAAAAAAAAAGGCATGTTTATTTATTGATGGTCACTTTGAGGTTATTTTATGCTCCTGTCAATTTGACAATTTTTAATTTCTTTCACTTATTACATTGATTACAAACATAACCTTTCGAAGCAATTGTCAACAAATTTGACACATTTATAGTCATTTATGATCAATTCAAATTTGTTCTGATCCTAGCTCAAACATACCTAAAGTTACTAGATAATGACGTCATCGCAAAAGGGTAAAAATTGGACTATAGTACTATTGGGGACACGGAAAGCTGGGCAGATGTGTCATTCAGTTGTCAAAATTTCTAAACCATACCTTAGTTACTCATAACATAACCAAGCTTAAGTTAATTTGACAGTTTTTTTGAAAATATCAATCATAATGACAGTAACGGTGCATTTACATTGACACTTTTTGAAATGACAATAGCAGACTGCCCAGGATTCCATGTCCCTCATTGTACGTACAATCGCGATCAGTAAATTTTGGACACTAGTGTCATCGTGCTGTCATACATTCTAAAACGACCTTCATTTATTAATAACCTTAATTTTGATTGTTGTGTCAATTTTGAAAATGTGAATATCAGATTTACCGACAAAACATTAAACAAGTATTAAAAATCAGACAAATGGAATAGAACGAGGTTTTAATGAATAAAAAATAGAAAATAAATAAAGGAAAACTATAAACTTAAATAATATTGACAAATTGTAGATAAATTTGACAAGAATTTTATTAATCATGTGTGACAATTTCAATAAAGCATGATTTAGAGTAATTTTTTTTTATATGTCAGAAAAATGATGTCCAAAATTTAATGATCGCATCGTATGTTTGACAAACGTTTTGTTAACAGTAAAATTGGTTGGGAATTAACAGGAACAAGTTTTTGAAAAGAAAGTTCTTTCGGAACCAGTATTTATTGATAGTCCAGTCAAATTAAAGTTGTAGAGGTGTTGGATTTTCTCATGGGCTGTGACCTTGGAAATATCTGAGCGAACAGGGAGCCATAACCAAGTGAAAAATCGATAAATGAAAACTGAAAACGTCGATCACTTTATACAAATAGACGAGAGAGAGAGAAATAGAGAGAGAGACGACACTAACGTAACGAATGACGAGGTTTTCCGGTCGGTTTGTAGCGCCTACTTGAGACCGATATTCGTCGTTTGCGCAGATATGACTCATAGCCCATGAGAAAATCCAAGATCTCTACTTGCATCAATTGTAAGGGTAGAAGAAAAAATGCGAGTCGTAAAATAGGTTTATTAAATGCTATTATGTATACATTTGTTGCGAAGGAAGTAGTCGAGCTATTATGTAAACAAATTATTAAAAAAAATGAATCAAAAAAATGAATTTGACAAAAAAATACCGAAAATATTTTTTAAAACTTGTTAGACAACTTCGTTTCATGGTTAAGCGAAACATACGAGGAAAGTAAAGAGCGTTCAAAAAAATGTGCGGTCAAATGCTTGTGGTAGATGTCAAACGTCATTTACTCACGAACAACCAGTTATGTGATTATTTCATTTGCAAAAACAGTTCTTTTTAGAACCAACCAATGAGGGAATTTAAAACTACGCCCTGCATTTGTCAGAAAAAACATTTTTGAACGCTCGTTACAAAGTACATTCACTACATTCTCAAATCTTTCCACATTTTCTAAACCATGCTGGTCCCCAAAAACTTATACAGGGTGTTATTGAAAGTTGTACAGATATTTTAACCACGAGCTACTGGCTTCATCTAGAACTCGGAAAAAATATTTAAAAAATTCTATGTCAAAAAATAAAATGACATTTATTTTTTGAGCTACAATTTTTTAAAATCGCTTTTAGTTTTCTACGTTGTCTTACAACCTCGTAGGTAAAATTTCGGCACATTTTAAAAATACACCCTGTATATCATGTTTTATAAAATGTACGCCAATGCGAAGTAACCTATTGGAAATATGCTTTAAAACAAGGAAATCGCATTGATGTACGTTTTATAAAATATAATATACAGGGTGTATTTTTAAAATGTGCCAAAATTTTACCTACGAGGTTGTTTGACAACGTAAAAGCAATTAAAAAAAATTGTAGCTCAAAAATTAAATATCATTTTATTTTTTGACATAGAATTTTTAAAATATGTTTCCGAGTTCTACATGAAGTCAGTAGCTCATGGTTAAAATATCTGTACAACTTTCAATAACACCCTGTATTTGTCGTCAGTAACATATTTATTAATCGGGAAACAATAATTTTCACAATACATATTAAATTGTTTTCAACACCTTTCTTCGCCATATTCCATTCTATCCAGACACCGAAGCTCAGTAAAATAATTTGCAAACTTTTCCATCATAAAAAGCTCCGAAAATGCACATATCCTTGTGTAAACTTTAATATTTCACTGGAGCCTCCAGGCTGAACTTCGATCCTTAGAGATCCTGCAGCGCGCTGACCTCTTGGTCATATTGTCCAAAAAGCATTTTGATCTTTCGCAACAAGATCAACTTCAGAATGATTGATTTATAAAACACGTTTCACTGACACGTTTTACATTTGCAGTGGATGGTCAGGCTGAAGCGCCGACCCATCGTCGTTGGATGACGCCATGTTGTCTCGCATCATTCCGAAGACTGAAGTCACCACAAATCAATTTCTATTTCTTCTATTCGTGTGGAGTTTACCAATCAAAACACTGTCGCAAAATGGTAACGATCATTTCAATCCCGCTTTTAGAAAACTCCTCTCCAACAAGCCCAATCGTCAATTACACAGAAATTGCACAATTAAAAAAAGATTTCAACTCTAATTAAAAGTTAAATGAGCATTTAGAGCGCAATTAAGTTTCGTTACGTTCATAATTGTACATTCCTCCATCTCTGCAAGAATGTAACTGTAAACAATATAAATTAATGATGGAAAAAATACAAATTTGCACGTTTCTGTTGGCAGACGAGGCTATTGCAGATTTAATCAGCAAGGCGGACTTGTGGGAGGAATCTCACGGAATTAGGCGAATATTGGGGCGATGCTTCAACAACACCGAAGACCGACAACCCTTGAGGTCTGATTGGGCCTATCGCTTCAACGAAAATCAAGTCTCTTTGAGCAGTGGCGACCTCTTTCCTCAAAGCTTTCCAAGAGATTTCTCCGTTCTTCTAGTGGCCAGAACCACTCCTGGGCACACTTACAATCTGTTTACCATCTACAGCGAAGACGGTGAAGAACAACTCGCGGTGTCACTCGGAAGCGACATCGCCTTCTACTACCAAGACGTCGGTGACTCTGTGGAATTTGGATTGCCAGTGGATGACGGGGAGTAGGTGAAGACGTAATTTCCCCCACTACCAGTATATAATTTTTGCCCAAATCTGATCCAGATGGCATCGTCTAGCTTTCAGTGTGAAGGGAAACTCAGTGACTCTGATTCATGAGTGCAACCAGACCACCACAAGAGCTCTAGAAAGGCGCTCATCTTCTAGGCTGAGCACAGATGGGATTACCATGATCGGCTTCGACTTATCCAACGAGGAGTATTTTAATGTAAGTTGAATCAGCGAGAAATACAGATGTTGTATTGGTTGTTGAAGGGTGACTTGCAACTGTTCAAAATTGCACCAACCCCAGACGAGGCCTACGAGATGTGCAAGAACCACGCTCCGGATTGTGGTTATCTTCTAAGGCACAGAAGCGCTTCTACTTACTCGTACCAAACAACAAGAACCGGATTTGCTTCTTCTGGGGGGAGCTCGTATAATTACAATTCTAGCTCCTCCAATTCGGGGTTCAATCAGTCAACTGTCAACACCATAGATCTAGAAGACTTGAATGAGTTGGTACGAGAAAGTGGTGGCTCCAGATTTCTAGTCAACCAAGAAAGTGGTTCAGTTTCTTTGACAACACCAAATCGTGGCGACGTCGACGACTACGACGACGACAACTTCGATTTCTTTGGAAATTCGTCTTTTACTTCTGAGGTGTCGTACAATGAATCGAATTTTGGGAATGTGACAGATGGTGACAACGAGTACAGCACGGAAGTGTCAGTAGACTATGATTTGAACGAAGATACGTATTATTATAACCCAAATCGGGGAGCACCAGGTCCTAGAGGAGACACAGGACCGCCTGGACCACCTGGACCACCAGGTCCTAGAGGTGAGTCCGGTAGAAATGGTTTGGATGGACTGAGCGGCCAACCTGGCCCTCCTGGTCACGTCTTCATGGTACCGGTGAGTTGTCAACTGTGGTCTAGTCCCAACACTTACCAAATCCTTCCAGATGAACATGCAAAGTAACGAAAAAGGACCAGATGGTCAAGCGGAAAACTTCCGCCAATTGTTGTCCCAACACATGGTAAAGACCTTTTGCAAACCTTGCTTATCCTTAACAGTTATTCGAATCCATGTTAAAGATGTCGATGAGAGGTATCGAGGGTCCCATGGGACTCACTGGGATTTCGGGACCGCAGGGTCCTCCGGGACCCGAAGGAAACAAAGGCGAGCCTGGAGATATCGGCGAGCCTGGTCCGCCGGGTCTGAGAGGTTCGACAGGAAGTCCCGGGAGAGAAGGACGCAGAGGACGCCCAGGACGCGACGGCGAACGAGGTTTGACTGGTCCTCCGGGTCCCAAAGGGGAACAAGGACTGGTAGGTCTACCTGGACTGCCTGGAGACAAAGGGGAGAGAGGAGCGGTTGGAGCTGTGGGAGAGCCGGGTTTGAGAGGACATGATGGAATGCAAGGCGACGAGGGACCTCCGGGTTTGCCAGGGTTGCCTGGTGAAATGGGTCCGAGGGGTTTTACAGGACCGAGGGGAATTCCAGGAGTTCCGGGACCGCCAGGAATCCCGGGAAATGAAGGTCCGACGGGGAATAAAGGGCATCTGGGACCACCAGGACAGCCTGGATCTCCCGGACAACCGGGACCTCAAGGGGCAATGGGACCGCCGGGGCCCCAAGGACTGCTTGGTCCTCCGGGAATTATGGTAACAAAATACTTTGGGGAAAATTGGAAGTGTAGGAAATGTGTGTAGGGCCCGCACGGGAAAGCAGGTATTCCTGGGTTGCCTGGACCTGAGGGTTTACCAGGTACTCCAGGAAATCCGGGCGTTCCGGGTCCCAAAGGAGAACAAGGATCGATGGGACATCAAGGACCAGTTGGATTTCCGGGAGCGCGGGGAGTCAAAGGTGACGAAGGGAAACGCGGAATCCAAGGAGAAAAAGGAGATAAGGGTGATAAAGGAACAGAAGGGGAAAAGGGAGAGCCGGGTCCGAAAGGAAATGTCGGAATAGTTGGTATTCCTGGAAGTCCGGGCTTGGAAGGACCAGAAGGACCAAAAGTAAGAGAGAGACTTTGGAGAGTAGTTCTTCAAGATCTCTATTCTTTTAGGGATTTGATGGTCCTAGAGGAGAAACTGGTAATATAGGTCCAACTGGCGAAAAAGGTAAAGATGGACCAGCAGGTCTACCCGGTTATCCTGGAGCTCCTGGAGAAAAGGGCGATAAAGGAGCAACTGGCAAAACTGGAGAACCTGGCGAAAAGGGTGAAAGGGTCAGATACCCGTTTAAATTTTTGTCAACAACAATTCTGAGAATGATATTTTAGGGTAATCAAGGAGCCGCTGGTGAGAGAGGTGAAACAGGTCCTCGAGGGTTCCGCGGCCCTCGTGGTCGCAGAGGTCGCGAAGGCTTGCAAGGACCCAAAGGTGACACCGGTCAACCCGGATCTCCAGGACCTCAGGGCGAAATAGGACCACCTGGTCCCGAAGGACCTCGAGGATTTACAGGATCTCCAGGACCACCTGGTCCCAGCGGCAAAGACGGAATTACTGGACCACCCGGCGAACGCGGACCTCCTGTAAGTCCATTTACTTTGAATATCTTCGTTGTTAATTTCAAGTAGGGTGAACCAGGATCACCAGGTTCTATTGGAGCTCCTGGAGTTATTGGACCACCAGGACCTATGGGTGAAGTAGGTCCGGTGGGAGAGTCTGGAGCTCCTGGAAGTCCAGGTGTTCCAGGTGAGCCAGGAATGCCGGGAGAATCTGGAAAAGAAGGGGCCCCTGGAGCTGTCGGTCCTGAAGGAAAACCAGGAACTCCCGGCCCAACGGGTCTTCCAGGGTTTCCGGGAGAACGAGGACTGCCTGGATTACCAGTAAGGATGTTTGTCTAAAAAAGGGTGATTGAATTAAGGGTAGTTATAGGGTATGCCGGGGTTAAAAGGTGAGACGGGTCCTCCAGGTCTTCCTGGTGTTGTTGGTGACAAGGGTCAACAAGGGGAAGCGGGTAAAGATGGCGCGCAAGGACCTGAAGGCAGAAGAGGACCTTCAGGTTCTCCGGGACCTGGTGGGTCAAAAGGGGAAAGAGGAGAAATTGGCCCACCAGGTCCGTCAGGTAGAGACGGCATACCAGGACTGAGAGGTTTGCCTGGAGCTCCAGGACCAGTTGGATCACCTGGAGAAGATGGTGATAAAGGAGACGTGGGACCTCCTGGTGAAAAAGGATTTAAAGGGGGTAAAGGAGACGCTGTAAGTTTTAAAAACACTACCAAAATTTGTTTGTATTTTTTAAATATATTTTTTTCAGGGTCCTCCTGGTAGTGGTGGACCTCAGGGCCCACGCGGTGAACCAGGACCAGTAGGACCTACTGGCGAAAAAGGTCCTCCAGGACAAATGGGAAGGCAAGGCGCAAAAGGCGAAGACGGACCAACCGGACTACCAGGTCCTCCAGGACCTGCAGGATTACAAGGCTTGCCCGGACCACCTGGAGCTAAAGGCGAAATCGGTGATTTTGGTCAAAAAGGACCCATCGGTCCAGCTGGAACACCAGGAGAGTCAGGTCCCAGAGGAGCAAAAGGAGCCGATGGATTACCAGGACTTCCCGGCCCTGAAGGTCCTTCAGGACCCAAAGGTGACACAGGTGCACCAGGAACTACAGGACCTCCAGGAACTGACGGAAAGCCTGTAAATTATTTTAACGATAACCAATCAATTTCTTCATTTTGCTGATTTCTGTCAAGGGTGAACGTGGACAACAAGGCCAGAAGGGTGAAGACGGTAAAACTGGTGCTCAAGGAGCTCCAGGTCCAAGGGGTCCTCCTGGTACTGAAGGACCAAAAGGATCACCAGGACCTGCCGGTTTTCCTGGACCTCCAGGAGAAGCAGGATTGGTAGGTCCTAAAGGAGAACCTGGAAAGGATGGTGAAGAAGGCCAACAGGGCGAACAGGGTCTACAAGGTAACCCTGGACCACCAGGCCCAATAGGACCGCCAGGACTCCCCGGAAAACCTGTAAAAACTCCAAAACATTTTTTTCTTTTTAATCACGTTTTCATTCAAGGGTCAAGAAGGACCAGCGGGATTACAAGGAACCACAGGACTACCTGGCGAAAAAGGCGATGTAGGAATTGCAGGACCACTAGGTCCACCTGGCGCACCTGGACCTCAGGGCGTCCCAGGATCGCAAGGACCACCAGGTCTGACTGGAGCACCCGGTCCTGCAGGAGAAAATGGACCCCAAGGAGCAAGCGGACCGTCTGGACTTCCAGGAAAAACGGGCGAAGTGGGACCTAAGGGACCTAAAGGCGACCGGGGAAGGCGCGGTCCAAAGGGACACAGGGGGGAAATGGGAATGGTCGGAATGAAGGGCGAAATGGGTGAAAAAGGAGACAGAGGACCCAAAGGATCACCTGGGCCTGAAGGACGCAAAGGAGATACAGTACGTACATGACATTAGGTATATTAGGACTGGTATTAGGAAGAATTGTTGCAGGGACCTGTCGGTCCTGCAGGATTAAAGGGTAGCGACGGACCTGGAGGTCCTCCAGGAGGAGACGGCCCAACAGGACCAAAAGGTTCGGACGGCCAAACAGGAATGAAAGGCGAGCCGGGACCTCCCGGAGCTCCAGGTCCGCCAGGACCTCCAGCTGAGATGCCTCTACTGCCTCCGGAGCTTTTATTCGAGAGAGAATTGAACAGAGAAAGACGCGCCATAGAAGATATTGTGTAAGTTTATCGAAATAAATTTATACAAAGGTAAAAAGTATCTTGTTAGCACCGAATATGAAGACGAAGTGGAGAGTAAGAAGACCCAAGAAGAGACGAGTGACGAAGAAAATGACATAACCGTAAAGTTTCTGGAAATGTACAGTACTATCTACACGATGAGACAAGATCTGGAGAGGGTGAGGAAACCAGTTGGGACACGAGAAAATCCAGTACGGACCTGCAGGGATCTCTACTATGGCCACCCTCAATTCCCCGATGGTAAAGAAATCTCTGACATTACGTAACCATTTTTGACTGAAAAATTTGCACAGGATGGTACTGGATTGATCCAAATTTGGGAATGATAGACGACGCGATTTACGTCTTTTGCAACGTGACAGCTCAAGGCGAAACTTGTGTCTTTCCCGACATCCACAGTGCGAACATGCCCAACATACCCTGGAAGAAAGAAGGACCGAAGAACAACTGGTACTCTCAGCTCCGCGGAGGCTTCAAAGTAAAAATTCACATACACGACGTGTATCCATTTTGACGCCTTCTTTCCAGATAACTTACGAAACTGTCGGGATCGTCCAGATGACCTTCTTGAAACTGCTGTCTCAAGAGGCCCACCAGAACTTCACCTACACCTGCATCAACAGCGCTGCGTGGTACAACGACAAAACTAATAACCATGACATGTCGATTAAATTTTTGGGAGAAAACGATCATGAATTTTCTCGCGTTAAAACCAAACCTCACGTGGTCACTGATGGGTGCCAATCGAGAAAAAGCAAAAGCGAAACAGTTTTCGAGATAAGAACGGAAAAACTGGATCGATTACCTATTGTAGACTTTTTGCCAGTCGATTATGGACTGCCTAACCAAGCTTTCGGTTTTTCGGTGGGACCTGTTTGCCTAAAGTAACCAAGATGACAAAAACGTAACAAAAAGTACTCACAGCATTGAAAAATTACCAAAACAAGAATTAACAATATGAATATTTACCATAATTATACATCTTGTTGTTATAGCACCTATTTATAAATCGTTAGTACCATGGAAATGTAAATATTATACCAACACTGCCATCCCATTTGATATTTTAGGTTTAAGTAAATATGAGTTTGAAAAGTAATCGAAATGTACAGATTTACAAATAAAACGTATTTTGAAAAGGTCGAATTGTAAATTCCCAACTGAAATCCTACTACTTGGTAAAAGTTCTTTTCAACCCTAGAATTTAAAAAACTACTTTCATTGCATTTAATTTTGAAACGCCGGAACCATCTGCAACCATCTTTACACCGATGATGCGAAAAAAATTAATTTATCAAGAAAATGTACTGAAGAATTTGTAATAAAGCATTCTACTTACTTCTTCTGTTCTATTATGTTCTATTTCGACAAATAAAACGAGGTTCGCACAAAACAGAGTAAATTATTTTTCCAGCCTAGAGAAATTGGTTATGTAATGTTGGTGAAACTTTTATCCGCCACGTAGACTTTTATAACACGTCAACATTGACGTTTCCTTAGAAAAGGATAGACATACCGCGGTGCTTAAAGCAAACAAAGATAAATCAAGAAGTGTCTTCATTACCTGAAACGTATTTATCTATCTATCTTTATTTAATACCTGATTTGTGATAGGTGCGAGAAAAACGACATGATCGGATGTGTTCCCCGTTTGCGGTTATATTTGGAATATAAAATTAAAGCAAGAAAAATTCCTACTAGTTTCATATTCCGCAAATTTGTTTTGTTGTAATTGTTGTTTATTTCTGTTTTGTGCAAATAATCGTTAACGGTGTCTGTGATTGACGTGTGAATGTTAGAAGTGTTGTCCCAGAAAAAATGGCCAACTAGACGGTTTCGTAACCTTCAAAAATGCAAATCTTGCCAAATTTTGGTAAATATACGATACTACGATAATTCTGTTGAATTGTGAATAAAAAAAATACTTTTCTGTGAGATTTGCCAATTGCCAACTGGTCCCGTCTTTTTGACATCTGTCATATCGTCGTACCGTATGTTATGGTTTATTTGTGTCGTTATTGTGTTTGTCGTGCTCAAATCTAAAATATTAATCGTTCATACCGAATACTGTAAGAAAATCGATGTTCGTGGTGAAATAATTCATACCTGTCCGTGTTAGTAATCGAGAAGTTAGGTTAGGCGATGCAAATTATCTGTCAAGGAGTGAAAGTTGTTTTTCCGCGAGCCTTGTGCATAAATTGATTTTCTTTGTGTATGTATTTAGTGTAGACAATGTCGTGGGTGAAGAAGCGAGGGCAAACCACCCCAGCCGCGCCGCCTCCGCAAGTACAAATGTACAACCCCAATCAACATTCCAATCAGGAGGTAAATCAGTAGAGTCATTGTCTTTTGTGTGTTGACACAATATGTTACAGAACCAGTGGCAACAACAGTCGCACGATAACTGGTACAATCAAGCTCCAAAAGAAGAACCGAAAACAAATTACTGGCAACAGCCCTATCAACAACAACAACCTTTCAATCAAAACGCGCAGCAATACGGCCACTACCAGGAGTACTACCAGAATAACACTGCATACCCGCCACAAACGTATGGCAATTTGCAGTACAATCAACAGTACAGCGCCCAGAACAACGTGTACGGAGCGCAACCCCCGCAAACCGAAGGCGACGGGTGGAGCTCGACTTGGGGCTGGGGCGACGAAGACAACTCCAACATACAAGCCCCCAGCCAAAACACCAACGTGGTGGCCGAGAGTTTCGCCAACGACAAGACTTGGAACTGGAGTTTAGACGAAGCCAACGCGAAACCGCCACCCAAGCCGGTCAAAGACGAAAACGAGACGGACCCGGCGAAAGTGGCGCCCTCGTTAGACCGTCTGACGGGGAAACGCAACAAACTGGAGACGCCCCAGTGGTCGGTGGAGTCTCAGATGTCGCAAGAATCGTCCGACGACATTTTGCAAACTTCCGAAAGCGACAAGAGTCGCATGTTGTCGCGCAGCTCCACAATCAGCCACTCGCCGATTTCGGGACAAGAGCCCCCGCCGGGGAGTCACCTGGAGAGTGCGCCAGCGAAAGAGGAGCAGGTCGAAGCGACCGGTTTCGAAAACAAGGAGATTTTGTCCCAGGTGGGACAAGATGCGAGTGGGTTGAGTGTCCCACCGATGAATAGTCACCTGGATGACAAGAGTAATCCGTACAAGCGAAACAGTGGACTGTCGCACAAAGCAGCCAATAAGTTTAGGAGTAGTAACGTGACTCCGCCCGATAGTAGGGCGCATAACGTGTTTCCTACGCCCTTCCAGGGACAGTCGGTCAATTTAGGTAATTGGGTAAAAGTGTGAATTGGTCAGGGTTGTCACGTTGTTGTATTTTTTTAGAAACTCTTCCTGATAATTCGGAGCAGCCGGACCCTATTCCGGTGCAGCCCGCGCGCAAAATCAGCAGCAACGGGTCGCACCCATGGGCGGAAAACAACGAAGCGCCCATCAACGACCGGAACCAGTACCTGGAAACGGCCCAGCTGTCGGACGTCGACTTCAACCAAGTCCCGGAGAGCGTCACCCAAGATAACGACACTCTCCCACCTCCGGGTCTGCGGCGGATGGTCCCGGGGCAGACCGTCGGCGGTCCGGAATCGATCGAACCCCCCGAAGGCTTGCACCGGATGATTCCGGGCGAATCGAGCTCCCCGGAGTCGAGCCTCCGCCAGCAGAACGCCGGCAGAGGAGACGACTCCGAACCGGAGTTCACCGATATAAACACTCAGCGGTCGGCGACAATCGGTGCGGACACGCCTCCAGTAACGGCGAGCGCCGTCGTCAACCGATCGGAGACAATCGGCGCCGATACTTCGCCCGATCCGGTAAAGCCCAGTCAAGGACGAGCGAAAAAAGGACGAAGGGATTCGGTGGAAGGGCAGATTCAGGACGCCGATCTCGGTGCGTTAGTGAACTCGGTGCGAAATTTGACGGTGGGAGAGCAACTGGGGGATGAGGGGAACGGCGCGGAGGGTAGCGGGAGGAAGAACAGTAGGCAGGAGAGCTCCGATAGTGATCACGAGGTCAGGCCGAAGTCGCCGGTGGACAGACGGGAGAGGAGGTACAGAGACAAGGAGGAGAGAGACAGGAACAGGAGTCGGTACTCTCCCGAGGACTACAGGGACAAGAAGTACGACAGGAGGAGGTACAAAGACAGGAGATACGAAGAAGATACTGATTATTATAGCGACAAGGAACGGGAGAGGAGGCACAGAGATGATCGGGAGTACGATAGGAAATACAGTAGTTTACGGAAAGAAAAGGACAAGGACAGGAGGAGGAAGGATGATAGGAGGGAGTACGTGAGGGATCCAAGGAAAAATGATTATTACTACGGGAGGTACGAGGAGGACTACGAGAACGAGTCAAGGTCGAGGGCGTCGAGTAGGTCGGATTCGATGCACGATTCGTACCGGGACAGAGGTCACGACAGAGACCGAAGGGACAGGCGCCACAGAGAAAAGGACCGTCACAGGAGGCACAGAGATCCTTTCAATCCTTACATGCAGGCCGGCGTAAGTATAGTCCACTCAAAAATCAAAAAAACACCAAGATTTTCCTCGATAATTGTAATTTTGAGGTTAAGTGGTTATTAAGGAAGGGTCTTGTTTAAGTAAAAATAATAAAAATCAACGCGTGCTGGGCAATAATATAACAATTTGAGCAATTTAATTTTATTTTGAACCAAATAAATAATGTCATAATTTATAGTTACCAATATAGTGTGAAAAAATAACTACATAGGGTTTTTTAAATTTGACCAACCTAAAGCAAAAGGTGGTGGTTTTTTGATTTTTGAATGGACTTCACAACACTCATTTGTTGCACCAGATTCTCTAATTAACTGTCTCCAGGGCTTCGGGTACGACATCTACAGTCAGTACTACCAACAGTACCAGTACTACGAAAATCTCCGCAAGACTAACCCGCAAGCCTACGCCCAGCTCTACCGGAAGTACTATCAAGACGCTTCCGGTGAGACTCCCTACGCGGGCGAGGACCGAGCTTCGGTGCACTCCGGTAGAAGTTCCGCCAACGACGAGTTGGCCAAAGACAGGTACTACACCAGTTCTTTCCGTTCGCGGTTTGTTTTTTCGTTTGTTTTTGAACAAGCTTTTCTAGAGAAGCTGCAGGTTTTGTACACACGCAATACACGTACATCATCATGTTGTAACTGACATTCTTAATACTGTACAGATCATGCACTATACAATCTACTTTTTCTTTGCTTTGATGTTTTCAAAAATCGAATTTAAATCCCATACAGGTATACACGTCAGAGCTATTATAGTCAAACGAGTTTGCCCCACTTAGGAGGTTACTACAGAGGATCTCAAACGCATAGTATATCAGGCCAATATGGCCTGGATGACTCTAGGTGAGATCTAAAAACCCTCTTAAGGCAGTTCATGTAACCTCTCTATCTATTTGTAGTGCATCTATCTATTAATTGGCGAGTCATTCTAAATTTTGTCGACGGTTTAAAATAAATTGGTGGAATTTGGGGGTAGAGTCTAAATAACGAGACATAGGCGATGGGTTACCGTATTTTTGGGCTTCCTCTTTGTTTGCTTGCATGCTTCTTCGTCTTCTTCTTTACCGTTCTAGTCATTCTTCTCTAGTAACCCACTAACCGACTAGTCTACTTTTCCTGCGACAACAGTCGCATTTTAACAAAATTCAAGTGAATGTCTTCACAGAAAGAGTAGACTAAAAGCGTGACTTAACCCGATTTTTGGTAATTTTAATGAACGAAAAGTCACTAAAACTGTTGCCAACCTAAGTAAATGTCAGAGCTTGTACTGTCGTCAGACGGCCGTCTTCCCGCAAAATACAATACAATTTGACGTTCTAGTTTCGTTCGCACACTCGATCAGACTGACAACCCGTTGAACTACGAAGATCCACACTTGACGGCTCAGCGTCTGACTCCGGCCAAATTTGCCACGGCGCATGTCAAGGCGTCGATATCGTCGGGCAAGCTCGTCAAGATTCTTCCCAACTATCCTCTGGACGGGCAAGCGGGGACCGTCGAGCTCTGCAACCTGGAGAGTCTCCTGCACAACGACGAGGACTATCAGGAGTTGAAACGGTTCCCGGGACCTCTGATCAAAGGAACCACACACAAGAAAACAATCATTGAATATTGCAAAAACAAGATCAGAGATGCCACCGACGATCTCGATTTGGGGGACAGAGACTCGTACGTGCTCATGTGGGAGCTGTTAATTCTGCTGATAAGACAAAATGGGGTAAGATGATAGGGTGGTGTTGAGTTTTTATGCTAGTATTGTTTCGTAGATGGTCGTGGGCGCAGATATTGCGGAATTGTTGTTGAGAAATCGGTCGCAAGAGGTCGCCCAACGACCACCATCTGTCGTTTCGAGTGTTGGTAGCAATGTCGTCGAACCGGAGTCCGTCGAAACGAGTAACGGCAGCACTACCAACTTGAAAGAGGAAGAAATCACCAACAAGTTTCGAGAATATTTGCTGTACGGTTCCGGCAAGGAAGCGCTGGAGTGGGCGATGAAACACGGCCTGTGGGGCCACGCCTTGTTCCTGGCCAGCAAACTGGACAAGAGGACGTACGCCAACGTTCTGATGCGCTTCGCCAACGGTCTAACGATGAACGACCCTCTGCAGACTCTGTACCAGTTGCTTTCGGGACGAACCCCGGCCGCAGTCACGGTAAGAAGTGTGAAATTCGTCCCCGAATGAGTGCAATTAGGGTGTTGCAGTGTGTGGCCGACGAGAAATGGGGCGATTGGCGCCCCCATCTCGCCATGATCCTGTCGAACTCCACGCAACGACCCGAATTGAACTGCAAGGCCATAACTATACTGGGGGACACTCTGATGGGTCGCGGGAGCTTGTACGCTGCTCAATTCTGTTATCTCATGGCGGAAGTCGGGTTCAGCCAATACGGCTGCGCCGAAGCTAAGTTGGTGCTGTTGGGTTCGAATCACAACAAATCTTTCGCGCATTTCGCCACCAACGAGGCAATTCACATGACGGAGATCTACGAATATGCGCGAAGCTTGAACGATGATGATTTCAATCTGGTCAACTTCCAGGTGAGTGTGAAGAGTTTTTAGATTGGAAGTTTAAAGTTGAACTTTTTTCAGCGGTACAAATATCTTCTGGCTACTCGGTTGGCCGATGTGGGTCTGCTCGAGAAGGCACTCTCTTATTTGGAGAAAATCGCGAATTTTATCGTGAAGAATCCGGGAATTGCTGAAGGAGGGTTGGTGAGCGAGGTGGCGCTGTTGGCTGATAGGTTAAAATACTACGACCCCGTGGGTGATGGTGAAGAAGAGACCGATTTTGATTCCAGCAGACCGGATAATTCGTGGCTGAAAGATCTCAGACGGGTACAAAACGATTACACGGTAAGTCGCGACGTGTTGAATTGTTTGAAAACTAGTTATCTGTTGGATTTAAGATGGGTCTGATAACTCAACAACCTAGTATGACTTTAACAACAACAACAACAACTCACACACAAGAGGAACACGTCTACAGTCAGAATCAAGATGTGTGGCAACAACAACAACAGCAGCAGCAGGTGTACGAGCAATACCACCAACAACCGTGGAGTCCTGAACAGCAACTCGAACCCACACCAGTCGAGTACCAGAAACAACCGGAACAGCAACAACAGGAAGGTCAGTATCGCCGAATTGAAATTATGAAATTGTAAACAGCGTTGTAGGTTACGGTGGGACTCACTATCAAGAACAACAGCAACAGCAGTACTGGCCAGGACAACAGCAATGGAGTCCAGAGCAGACTACGACTTATCAAGAGCCTGCAGAACAACAATATTATGGTGCTGTTGCTCACTCTGAGGTAGGAGGATGATTTTTTGGTTTTCTTGAATGTCAATTTCGTTATACTGATGCATTGTTAATTTAGCAACAAGGCGATTATGACAGGAGCTTGCATAAAATCAGCAAAAATTGTTTCGGTTCTGGTCGACAGAAGTGCGGACCGCGGACTAAACAGAAATGTCGTGTTTGAGTGGATGACGCGGCAATATTGTTGTTAGGAGACGTTGCATTCCTCCGTTGATTTTTAAATTGAAAAAGAAAACTTTTTAACTCTAAATATTGTTACGAGACAAATCAATTTATTGAATAACAATAAAACGTGAAATGTTTTTTTACGAAACAAAGTCTGAGTTGGAAATTCGAGATTTTTCTTTCAGTGGGTTATTTTCAGAGGAGCGTAACGACATGCAAGCTCTTGTTTGAATGTAAAAAAAAGTATATCGTGTAACTGTTGTTCTCTGAAAGTGTATTTTTGTTATTGGCACAAAGCGAGTGAAGGTAAGATCGCCAAAATCTAGTCATTGTTGATTTAGTTGGTCCGTGGGTCGCTGCCAAATTCCGTTCTGATGGTACTAACCGTAGTTTTGGGTCGTGTCGATTAAAAATTTGTGAAATGAGTGTGCTTTTTGTGACGAACAAATAATCCCCTCATTCAGCGTTCATATTAACTGAGGTGTGACTTTCTTGTTCTCTGTTCCTGTCGGGACGCAGCCAGACCAAGTCGAGAAACAAGCCACCGAAGTAAGTACATGCGTAACTAACGCCTCATCATCATCCCCCAAGCCGAACACGTCAGCTACCTTGCGTAAGCGCCTAACCGCAACAAACAAACTCGTCCAATTGAAGTCGTTAGACAGCGTCAACGACGACGCCAAATCCAAATCGAACGCCTTCGGCAAAAAGACGAAAGTGTACCCGTTCAAAAACCGCAGCGCCGAAGACTTCGTCGGCGATCGAAACTCGTCGCGCGACAGTTCCGAGCTCGATTTCGAACCGGTGTCGCGCTCCAAGAAAAACGTCTTCTACAAGAACGAGGAGAAATCTCAGCTGATCTGCTACAAAGACAACACGAAAATAATCGCGATCAAAAACGACTCGAAACTGACCAAGTACAACACGTTCGACATGAAATTCAACGACAAGAAGGGAAAAATCGTCAAGTACAAGTCGCTGGACGTGCCCGAAACGTTGGTCAAGTATTACGATTCGCAGAGTAACGTCGCGATCTCGGCACAGGATTTCAGTTCCGATTTTAAAATGACGAAATTCGACAGGAAAAAACATCACAAACACGACATCATAACTGATACGGTGGACGCGTGGGCCAAGAAGGGTTCGTCGAACGTCTTTTCGAACATAAAAAATTCCATTTTCAAGACCAACAAACCGGCCAAAGAGGTGATTTACAAGCCGCTCGTCTTCGGCGGGACGTACCCCATCGACGTACCCTTCCAAAAAGTCGAAAAACCCAACGACGCGAACAAAATCAAACAGATCAAAAGCGGAGGGGCCCAAACGAAATTCCGCGAGTACGGTCCACCGAAAACGTTCGATATCGACAGACCCATCTAACTGATTGCTGATGTAGTGCAACGCGTTCCATGGTCGTGCTCATTGTTTTTTGTTGCTAACAGGCGAGACCACGCTAATTTTGTGATCACACTGTAGATAATAACGTTGTTGGTAAAAGGTCTAACTCATAGTTATGCTGTTGGATGTACAATTGTTGTGTTTGTTATTGTTAAATAGTAACGCCGCTGGTGTAGATTTGTAACCGAACAGTACTAAAGCATGCTTTCATATTTTTTAGGATGTACTGCAATTTTTATTTTGAATAAAGATGGTTATTGAATGTTGCTACGGTTTTTATTGCCGGCGGTACCGACGGTCGAACCTCATTGGCCAGTACGGAATTACAGTTGGTGGCACTTCAGCGAAACCAATTACCCCTCACGGAGGAAATCGTTCATTTCTGCTTTGAATGCCGGTTACATAATTGTTACAATTCTCCAGAATGTAACATTTACGTTACCTGGAAATGTAACATTTACGTTACCTTGAAATGTAACATTGATGTTACCTTGAAATGTAACATTGATGTTACCTTGAAATGTAACACTGATGTTACCTTGAAATGTAACACTGATGTTACCGTGAAATGTAACATTGATGTTACGGTGAAATGTAACATTGATGTTACCTTGAAATGTAACATTGATGTTACCTTGAAATGTAACACTGATGTTACCTTGAAATGTAACATTGATGTTACCGTGAAATGTAACATTCATGTTGCCTTGATAATGTAACAGTGATATACCTAATGGTTTTTTTTCTGGTGGTCAATTTTTTTTAATGAAATGATAAGGTTCACGCTACATAAAAACATATGAATGAACCTTAATTCTAATTCTAACGTGTTCAAAAGACTTCTCTGTTACATAAAAGCGTGAGTGTGAATGATGTAACGCGTGTTACATTGGTGTAATGTCATCTCGATATGTATCCGCTCCAAAACATTGTCATGTAGTTAGGCACAAACTAGAAGTCTTGCTGAGCAACCGCCCAAACAGCTTAGCCGCCCCCAAGCACTCCCACTAGTATAATAAATTGTCGCTCTGTGCTTCTTACGCAGGACATCCCTCAGCCCCAAATTTCTTTGCCCAACCAACACGATGGAAAAGTCCGCAGCGACGAGCAAAATGAGCAGCCGAAGAAGGACCCCCCTGCCAAGGCGGCCAAACCGGCGGAGCCCTCTTTGGACAAACCCGGGGGCAGCGGCTGGTTCGGCGGGATCTTCAGCAAGCTCTCCCTCAAGCCCAAAAACCAGATGAAGCTCCCCGACGACAAGAACCCCACGGTAAGTGAGTTTTGAGAGTTTTGTAAGGATTTTCGACGAGTTTGTGCAGATTTTGTGGGACTCGGAGAAGAAGCGCTGGGTGAACACCGACGAGGACAACGCAGACGGCGCCAGCGACTTCAAACCGCCACCGAAGATGGCCGAGATGACGCCCAAGCTCCAGCCGGCACCGGCTTTCAACCCCACACCAAGAAATGTCGGGGCGGAGCCAGCGCAAGAGAACGGAAACGCCCCCAAGACCGCCCAACCCAACATATTCAAGCTGCAGAGGAACAGAAGTATGGGGTTTTGAGCGTTTGATAAAGTGTGATGTGGGATTGTTGCAGATTTGAAAAAATCGTACATCGACGTGTTCAATCCGGGGGCGAAGAGTGGTCAGGCGCTTCCACCGCCGGGATCGATGGGCGGGGCGACCGGCGCTCAGCAACCAATGAACTTCTTTGTTCCCCAACCGGTCAACGACCCCAACGCGCCTACGGATTTTCTGACGCCAGCGCCCCCGCTGCTCTACGACGAGAATGCGCAGGTAGGAGATCAGATTAATGAGAGCGCATCGTAATCATCCCGCCGATTATTAATCTGGTTTTTAATTTCGTAGAGGGGGAGATTTAACAAAACTTGAAAGATTATGTAAGGTATTTTGTGATTTTTCAGCATGATTGCATGATTTTCGCTGAATTAAAAGCATGGTGCATCACCCTGTACATAATTAAGTGTCGCACACTGCTTTTATTTTCGCTGAGATGTCAGACATTTTTCACAAAATTGATTTTTATGATTGGTTTGGTGGTGTGGTTTATGTGTTGTGGTTATGGTAGATGTCTAGATGGAGCTCCGCTAGTTCACTGTCAAGGGAGGTTCAGTCCTATACACTGCACAAACCAAATACCCGCAGATAGCTTTTGCTTCACTGATCCTTGCTTCACTACATCACATTTGTATGTTTTATTATGTAAGTATCATTTTCGCTGGTGATTTTATTTGTTTTCATAAAGACAAACTAACGAAACGTCGATTCTGATTTTAGATGCCAACCCAATGATACGATGTTGATGCGGATACCAACCTTCCAGGACGAAACAATGCTATTATAAATTGAGGTTTTTTTGTAATTTTATTCTATATATAAGTGATCCTGTGATCATGGGCTATTTAAATATTTGTAGTTTTAATTACTAATTTTATTGAGTAATGATTATGTAATAGAGAGACAATATGAATATTGAAGTGTACGAAATGTAAGGGAATAAAAATATGAACATTCTGGATTTGTATTTTTTTTTTATCCCACGCCCGAATTTTTTCGTTCATTTCTTTGTCTAGTGATTAAATGCAGCTTTTAACCTCAGAGCAATAATTTTTCCAGTAATTCATAATTATGTAATATGTCTCGTAATTTTTTTATATTTTTCTTTGTGTGTTCTTTTTGATGTGATGTTTCTTATCTCTAAAACACTTAAAATCCATTCAAAAAAGATCTGGACTGTCAAAATCAAAATTGCAGTTGTTAGGTTGGTTAAATCACTAGTTATTTTCATATTGCCCAGTTGCCATCTATGATTTTTTAATTTTTCAAACTATTCATTTGTTTAAATTGACATTGTCGAATAAATTGCAAAATTATTTAAGTGTATTTTGTAAAAAGGTTAAAATGGAAAGTTCAAAACGAACTAGGGTGCGAGAGAAGAGGGCCGTAAGAAATTATTATGAGGAACAAACAAAAAAGTGATAATAACGGGAAGAAATTACAAATTTGTGCCAAAGCCGCTCCAGTATTGTTAACTAAGAATTGGTGTTCGTTCTTGTGATTCTCAAATCAAAATTTTGCAGATAAGTGTTAATCAAATGTTAATTTAAATAATTTTCTTCCGATTCTGAATAAATGAAACAGATTAGTTTATTTTGGATGATTTTGGTTGTTGTTTAATTTGTTCCCTGTTTTCAGTTTGTCGTGTGTTTTTTATGAACTTTATTAAATTGCTCCAATTCATTTAGTTGCTGCATTTCACTTCAAGTGTTCGAAGCAATGAATGATTCAAAACATTTTTAGTTCAATAATTAAAAATGAAAACATAACCTAATTTTGTAACTAGATTCTGATGTCGGTACACTCTAGCGAAAATTTTTTATACCCAAGTACAGTTAAAACAAGCATTTTATTTAAAATTTAATTTTGACAGTCCAGGAGTTTTTTGAATTATAGGTATACATTTTTTAATTGATTTTTTCTTTGCCGCAACCACCACTACTGCAGGCAATCGATGGCCGCATAAAATTAAGCCAATTTTTAAAATTTTAAATATTATCTGCATGCAACCCACATTACACGTTCTCAAAAAAAATTGCAACTAATTTCTTTGTTAATAAAATGTTCTTTTCTACCCCAAAAAATAAATTTCCACGCAAAATCAACAAATCAATAATTATAACAAATGTTTTTTTTTATTTGTGTTTTGTATGAGGCAGAGCTACATCTTGTTGATCATCATTATTTTAGGTAATCCCCAATTTTTTGGTTTTTCGATTTACTCGCTAGAAATCACTGTATACTGAAACAATACCAATCTGGGTCTCGATCCTTGGCAGCGCAATCATTTATAGTTTTTTTGTTTTACTATCCTTCCTCGCTCTTTCGCAATCCTTGCGTACATTGTAAACAAGGTAACTAAATATTGAAAATTTATTGCCGTTGCTGCTTGTGAATGCGTGAAAAATTGCAACAAGTGCCCGATTAATCTCGAGTCTCGCAGGTGAAGTGTCGTGAATGATGAATGAATTTGTGCAGTCGGTCATGAGTGATGTGTATGGTATCGGCGTCCTTCCATGCGATTTCGCATTGCGGCTAAATGTGTTTGAATAACGGCTATTGCCCATGGCGACGTGTTCTGGACATAGGCGGCGCTTCAGGTGAGTCTGTGGGGGCTAAAGTGGCCCAAAAAATCGTGTCAGTTCACTTGAAATAACATTCTAAAATTTTCTCCCGAAATCACGAAATTTTTGAAAATCTGATGTTGACGTAAACACAAGAATGTCAAAAATGACATTTGACGTGTTGATATTGAGATATTTCAGTTGAACGGTTGGTACTGCAACTGAAAAGTTGTGAATACATTCTGAGAATGAAATTTCTGAAATATGAATTTGCTGAGTGAATTTTGAGACTAAGTTCTCAATATTGCGGAATTCAAGACTCATTAGGAGATTTTTTTAATTTTGATTACATTTTTTCAATAGGGAATTGTTATATGAAGTAGTGAATTGGCTCGCAGAATTTTCAGGTCAATTCTCAGTATCTCGATAAATTTGGAGATGTTTTTAGCATTAAGTCTCAAATGTATAATTTAAATATCAGGATGAGAATTCGGTAAATAAATCTTTTAAGATTAAATTCTCAATGTTAGGGAATTGTGCAAGTATCTCAACACATTTGGAAAAAATTTAAGATATCGAAATTCGGATATTTAATTTGGAATTGTGTCTTGGGTAGTGAATTTTGAGATTAAATTCTCAATATTAAGAAATGCCAGTGTCTCAAAGTGATTGGAAATTCAATTTTGGAATCTTAAATTAATTGGAGATAGTTTGAAAATTGAGCATTTGAAATTGTGAATTTCTCGGTGTCTCAATGGAGCTTTGAAGGTTCTAGAATCCCCTTAAGGTGTTGAATTCCGGTACCGTTTCGCCGGCGAGGACCGCAACTCGGTGCTCCATCCTCCGGCAGGGAGCCCGCCCCTCTCGCTGCGCCCATGCCGCCGCCGCGAATATGGATCGCATTTGTACCAGGAGCGGGCTAGTTAGCGACTAACCGTCTATGATATCGCATAATAGAACCTGTCCGTCCCACACAGACAGGTAAGTGGAAGAGGACGAAGAGCGAAGAAGTGAAAGTGTCAGCGGCGCGAAGGCCTAGCTCGCCGAGGTCCGTCCAGAGATGCACAGCTGAGTGCGGCGCCACACTTCAAATCGGCACCACTTCCGAACGCTGCCAAAACCCACCTCCAAAAGTGAAAGGGGTGTCATTTGGCGTCGGCCGCGTCGCCCCCCACGCGAAACGCGCCGTTCCGCGTCGCGGTTTCGGTGTAAACGGTGCTTAAAGGTGCATGTGCGGCCGGTGATGTAAGTATTAGCAAATTATTCACGTGTTGCATGTCAGGGCCTTATTGTCTGATGCCGGTCGGGGTTTTTCATTTTTTCAAGAGAGGAGGATCCGGGAGAACCGACTCGACGACGACGACGCCGGATTTTCTCGTGTAAGTAAAACATCTTTTTTTTGGGCAAGGTGCGTTCGAGTCCTTGAAGTTCTCGATCAGGATTATTTTGCGAACGTGTTTTTTGCGAGGGGGCGAGTTTTCAAAAAGCGGGGACGGCTGGTGGAAATTGTCGCCAAAAGTGAAACAGATTTGCCGTAAATGAGTCATTCGTTACTCGGAAAATGACAAAATTGAGTCGACGAAAGGTGACGTTCAGTTCTTCGAGTCGATTGTTTCGGAGCTTTGTAAACAAAAGTCACTTCGAGTCTGTTCTGCATAAAATATAAATTCCATGAATATTTGTTCAAATAATTTTTTACATTGCGCCGCCGTGTCCTGTGAACTATTTTTTAAATCGCAGAAGAACAAATTTAAAAATCTAAGAAGCACAAGCTTAAAGTTTTCGAGTTATTATCAAACATCAGGATCAGGATGAAAATAAAGATTTTTGTGTATTTAATTTTTTGTCAAAACACAAGTTTCAGCCTCAATTAATTTATTTAATTAAGAATGATTCAACTATTTCGTACGCTTAATCCAAACGACTCTCAAATAAAAACATCTTAACTGTGCTCATTACAATTAAATGAAGTGCTCCAACCATTTGTTTCAAGACCACATATGTACGTTCCAAGTTTTTCTTGTTAAGTGGTCTCAAGTACACCTTTTTCTTTAACTAACCACTTAAAAAAATTAAATTAAATTCAAGGGAGATAGGATCGTGCATTGGTACAATTATAGCTAATGACTGCAATTACGACGGTGTGGAGATTTGCTTCATTTTGTTGAGGCATGTAAAACGTGTCGATTATAAAGAAAAATTGAAATTTAAAAACTTGAAATAAAAATTTAAAAAAAAAATCTGATCTACATATACAGGGTGTATCTGAAATTCGTGCATTAATTTTAACCAGTGCAAGAACTCGCCAATTTGTGAAACTTTTCTCTATAACATTTTGCAAAATTCGCAAGTTTTCTACGATTTTTTGCCCCCAATTTTTATCAAATTAGTCTCTATTTTTTTGTAACCATAGGAATTTTAATTATTTTTTTCTATAACAAGACAAGATTCCGTTTCTATCACTACAGAAAATTTTCGCCCTTACCCAGGTAAGGTATACATTTTGATGGTTAATTTATTCAAAATTTTAAATCAAGTTGTAACGCTTTTTTCTAAAAAATTCAAATAGAAAAAACGTTTCATTTAACAAGCTCTGCTACGTGTTAAAATTAACACACGCATTTTAGATACACACATATGTATTTTCATACTTCAGCAGATCAGAAATGTCTTAAAATGAAAATATAAAATAGTAGTTAAGTAGGGTAGTATACAGAGTGATTCAGAAACTGTAGCGTACTATGTAGAAACACATCAATTTTCGGAAAATAGGTAAATAGAAACATTGTTATCCTTGTAATATAAGTTCACATTCTTGGCTAACTATTTTGTAAAAAAAAAAACTTGAAATAAATCGAGGTAATTATCAAAAATTTCAATTTTGTTTTTATTTTTTTTTTGTAATGTCTAAGTATGTAAGTTTATTCGATGCGAATTTTTTTCGTTTTAAAATCCAATTCTCACCGTTCATGTTGTTTTGGCATAATGGGAGGCCATGATTTATTTTTTTAACGTTGGACACACTGTTTTCCGTCACTAAAGTGCCTGACATGCGGACTTAAAAATGAACATAACATGTTGCTGAATTTCCCGCTGTGTCTTAGTATTACTAGTAAAACTGACAACAATGCACTAGACATTGACGCTATTTGTAACCCCAAACTTAGAAAAACATAACCTAATTCAACAGACAGCTTTACTGCCAAATTAAATGCTAAATTTCCATGGCCTCCCATTATGCCAAAACAACGTGAAGGCATTTTATTCACTGTAACGGAGCACCTGGTGTTTACACCGAACAAGCAAGTGAGAAGGAGATCCATCCTGTTGACATTGAGCTGCGTAATTTAGCGATTTCGTGTCAAGTTTGCAAATTTTCCTTGTATGTTTTTTACAACAATCAAAATCTGCCTAACAAAAAAGCTTTTGAAAAAATTATCGATTTTGATTTTTCAAAACTGTAGTGTTACGATTTTTGAAATTCCAAGAAAATATTAATTCTGTTAAAAATGAAATTGTTGAAATAAAGATATAAAATAGTGGAAACGATCAAAGGAAACGCAAATTATTATCGATGCTTTGCTTAAGTAGAGTCGTATACAGAGTAAAAATTTTGTTATATTACATAAGGAAATTTTTGAGAAAAAAAATAATAAAATTGGAAAAAATACATTTTATAACGAACAAAAACAAGTCAAAAAATCAAGTAGATAATCAAACAGTCAATTGTTACTGTCTATTTCATTCGTATGTGTTATTTGTTTTTCCGGAAATCGTCTTAGAAACAACATTTTCCTGCTTATTTACGCGCAGGAAAATTGAATTTTCCGGACTAGCACTGTAAAGACAACACACGCACAAAATTGATGACATTTTTTCGATGTTGTTTACTTTGTAACTATAGTTGCCAACAAAATTGACAAACTTGATTTTTGTGGAATTTTTGTAAATTTCGTCTTTTTTACGATTTCCGGAAAGATTTAATACAAAACACATCAGTAAAATCTCTTACTTGACTCGGAGCTTTAAAATACTCGATACAAAGTGCCTCGTATTTCAATTTTGCAATTTTGCTTATGTAAGATAACAAAATTTGTATACTGTCGTTTAGATAATTAAAAGGGCTATCAGAATAAAGAAAAAAATACGGGGTTGTCATTTAAAAAAAATATCGATGACGTCATCACTCGAAAACAAATGACTGCTTGGAATTTTATTTGGTATTAAAACATGTATTTTTATAAACTAAAAGTGATCCGTTCAAAGATTTTTTTGAAAAAAATTTTGTCTAATTTTTGATGAATTTATTCCATACTTTTGCCGCTCACTGTATTTAAATATACATATTTTTTTCCTAAACTTTGACATTGTCCAGTTGAAATTAATGAAAGATTTGGTACAAATTTCGTTACCCGCCTATGGGGATTATTTGCTGCGCCGATGCTGATAACTGAAGAAGAAAAACAAATGCAAGAAAAATTTCAGTTGTTTTTTTGCTAATTTTGCTGCGCCCCTTACTGTGACCTATAATGATAAGTGTGGAAGAGAAAAAATAGAATCATATGGTAGATATTAAATGAAAACAATTTTAATAATAAATATGTTTATCTAATCCCGCTGGATAAATGATACTTATCCCACTAATTTTGAGTGGGATAAGAACTTCATTACCGCACGCATTGCATTTCCTCACTCAGTGGGATAAATGAGTTTCATTACCGCACTCAGTGGGATAAATGAGTTTCATTTACCTTTTTTTTTTTAATGCATACCTGTTATTGCGAATTGTTGTGGCAGCATTTTCGAGTCGTTCTCTTAAAACTTCTATTGGGATCGAATACACCAAGTCCTTCAAGAAGTAGTCGCACGGAAATTCTCTGGGCTCGAGGAAGACTCGCACGTTTCACCATACACTACACAATATCTATGTATTCACTGTTCAAAAATAAAGGCGCCATTTTCACAAAATTTTAGCTTAAATCACAGAATCAACACGCAAACACCTGCCCTTTGTGGTCGAATAAAACTAACTGAAAATGTAATCACCGTGTCTCTACCTCGGCCGCGTAGCGAAAAAACTTTATTCTAAAAACACAAAGTTTTGCGCTGATTTTACAAAAACTATTATATCACGGTCACTCTCGTTGGGTTAAATAACTAGGAAATAGACAGCTCGTTAATTTATGGGGGGGTAAAATACTGAAATGAAAATTTGATTTCGAAAAAATGGTACATAACAATTTTGTTGTTCTTATTTGTATGTACTTATTTCTGAGACACATTGTATATCTGGTATTCGTTTAAATTTATTCCCAAAGCTGGCGTTAAAGAGCCGATTGTGAACGCACCACGGATTACAGATCACGAATCAGCTGTTTAAATCTAACCTCATTTTTTGCGTTGTTTGTGTTTTTACTCTGCAGGCGGACGAGTGGTGCGTTCACAATCGACTCTTCAACGCCAACTTTGACGGAAACACCCGATACTAAAATTAAAAGGTTTTTAGTTTGCAGTAGAAATATTTTTCTTTTCTTTGTATTCCCTCTAATCTGCACTTAATGACTAAATAAAGTGGCGATTCATCTTGTTGACACTGACGCATAATTTAGCGATTCGTGTCAAGTTTGTACATTTTTCTTGTTTACTCTGGTGTATTTTTTTTCAAGCAACACTCATCAAAATTTACATAACAAAAAGAGACCATGAAAATTTTTAAAGCTTGTGGTTTAGTAACAGTTTTTGAAACTCCAAAGAAATTGTATTCCTGTTTTCCACCCAAACAATAAAAAATTTTTCTTCGCAGAATTCTGATAGATCCAATTTGGTAATTGTCAAAAATTGTAATTTTCACACTGTATATTTTTGTAATGTCCAGTCTTCTTTCTTTAAAAATAAAATACATACTTTAGTTTAAAGAAATGCTACAGGGTTATTATAAATGATTGTAGTCCAAGTGGGCGTAAAAACTGAATGTAAAATTTATGGTTTTTATTTATTTTTGGATTCAATCGTTAATTTCAAAAAAAAAACTCGTCACCGCACTTTTCACCTAAAAAATGACAGTGCCAGCGACAAAAATTGACAGTTCACATGAAAGCGGCAAAAATGTAATAACATGGGCATGGCCTGCTTCTACTACAATCATTTATAGTAACCCTGTATTAGATGCTTGTAGATTTCAATATACAGAGTGATCTTCTCATATTTTATTTATAATCTGGTGTAAACGTCCGCTCTGATTGGTTGTCACTCAAGATACAGCAGTATGATTGGCACTTAGTAAAATATAATTTTCTGTGTACATATTTGTGCAACAATTAGTTTCGTTAAGAGCGATTATTAATTCCAAATTGATTCTCACAACACACGTCGCTCCTAATGATCTTTAAATTTACAAAAAACCTTATTTAACTAAGACGTAATAACAATCGCCAAGCATTTTTTATCGGCGTCGGCATCCTTGAAGGATTAAACAAGCGCAATTCATCAAACACTTTTATAGTGTTTTTTTCTAAAAAATATTGGCACGCGTTGTTTGAATACAAATGCGAGCCAACCATCTCTTATCGCCTGAAAATAGATTAAAAATGAAGCCAACACGACTCGGTCAGCTTCTTCGTAGCCATCCATATCAGATTTCCAGATAAGATCTGATCTCCAGCAGAGTATGCGAATCTCGTGGCAGACCTTGATTTACGCACCCACAAATTGTGTAAAAATCGGTCAAGTTTTTGTTTGCGATCAGTCTTGTTCGCACCAAATTGTCAAATTTCGTTAGCCAAACATGTTTATTAGTGATGATGTCAGTTGACTTGAAATTTCCATCAATCATGTTTTTTTCGCCAACAAACAACACAATTCAATTCGTATTTACCGTTACATTGTGTTTAGATTAGCAAACTGGCGATGTTTGCTCAAGAAAAAAACGATTTATTGTTTAATTGTTTGCTAATAAACTTGTTCCAGTGTGCTCAGATCTTTATGGTCTTTGTTGGATTAGAACGGCTCGTTTGAGCTTCTTGGGGTGTCTCTGGATGAGTTCGATCTGGTGTTAGGCACTTTGCCAATCGGGACAGACAACAAGCGTCTGCATCCAGACCGTCGATTAATCAGAGATGTCCTGTTATGCACGCGGATTGATGTCCTTTGTGTTGCACTTAAGAAATGTCGACTCGTCCCACCTAATCCTCGTCCTGTAATATTTATTAATGCGAATACGCTTTTGTTATTTATCTTTAATCGGATCGATAAATCTGACCCGATTTTGGAACGCCGAACATGGGCAAGTGTTGCAGGAACGTGTACAGGGTGGGCGCGAATCTGCGCCATTTTTCGACGCCGCGAGGGAATTAATTTCTCCGGCAATGAACAGCCATTTACTTCCCTAAGAGCGATTAGCATACCGGCGGTATGGAAAAGCGTGTGCTGGTAAAATACAGATATTAAGTCATGTCCCACGGTGGAGTCGGTGGGCGGGAATAATTAAGCGCGTTAGAGGCTGAAAAGGTGGCTGCGGTTTCACTGCAGATATACAGGGTGGAGACATAATGCGTGTCAAAAGAGACTGAGCTCTCAGTGGCACATATCCATCAGTATAAATCTAATTAATTTAATTAGGAAGATCTGTCAAAGTGTGACCAATAGGATGACAATACTAGACCAGAATGACACAATTTTGGAACTAATGTAACGTTTCTGCTAGTACTGTTCAACTGACTTGATACGCTCGCCGATAACTCCATCAGCAATTATTTACGCAGGCTGTCTCCTTTTATCCGATCCGACTCTATCCCCAGAATCTTCCGGGTAACACCTTCTGAAGTTATCTCGATCGTGGGTCGTTCGTTTTCGAGAGCCGGTGACATCACCTCCGTTCGCGACACAGGTGCGGACTCGGGAGAATTCCAGGCGCGTGTAGACCGTTCCACGTCTGTTAAGCAATAATAGATTTTTTTGTATTATTGAGCATCATCTGAAGGATGATAGATAAATTATTTACTTTATCTCATTTTCAGAAATTATTTTTTTCAGTAGCAATTGAGAGACTTGATTGATTTTCAGGAGAGTTATTTTAATCTAGTATCAAGAATGACCACCTAGTTTGTTTTTTTTTTTTGGTATCCGATTTCTAAAAATACAAATAATAAATGTTGACATTTTTTTATAAGTTAACTAGCTAGCCAAGGTAGTCGATTCAACACATTTATAGTTTATTTCTTCATCAGTAGTTTTTTTCATTATTCTATTGATCGCTCGGTAGAAAATTTGTTTTCGGTTTCTCGAAGCAACAATAATAATCATTAGCATGACAAAGAAGTTTCTCAAAAAGCTGTAAAACTTGTCTGGAATTGATGATTTTTGAAAATTGTAGTCGTGCAGTCAGTTTATTGAATCCTGCGAGGATTTTAATTGTGTTTTCGATTCAGATGAGTGGTACATTTCTTTCTTTACAAAATCTTATTAGATCAGGTTAATAGGTACACTAAAAAAAATACAATTGTGATATTGTCAAAGGGACAAATCATATTAAATTTACATATGTAGTATGAAATTTTGATAAATTTTGCGTTGGAGGTAAAACTCTTGGAAATCATAGGAAACTTTTGTATTCAGATACGAACATTTTCATTTATTTACAAAGTTTTGTCACTTCAGGTAATTATCAAAAATTACTATTTTGATAAAAGAAATGACAATTTTATGTTATGTAACTTAAAGTTTTCTCAAAATTTTGGTAAATTTGACGAATTTTTGACAGTTTTCTGAAATTTCTGCAAAATGTTAATTCTAACGAGTGTTCAAATGAAAAATTCATCAAGTTGGTTATGACTTTTTGATGAAAGAAGAAAACTTAATTAAGAAACAATAATATTTGTTCAAATTTGCTCATTCGATTGACCATTGCGCCCCGATGTTAGGTTTCGCATTCCATCGCATTTTACACCGTCGGATTCCCCTCTTCAAGGCGCTTCTTTTGAGGTATAAAAGTCAGACCTTAACTCTCTTAGTTTCGAGAAAAATGAAGAAAACTTAATTTAAAAAACAAGAATATCTCTCTTCAAGACGCTTCTTTGGATGTATAAAAATGAAACCGTAACTATCTTAGTTTTCGAGAAAAACCCAAAAACTTTAAAAAAAGCTTACTTTGCGTTCAAATTTACGCATTCGATTGTCCTTTGCACCCTCATTAAGAATCGTATTCCTTTGAATTTTACACTGTTGGATTGCTTTCTTCAAGACGCTTCTTTTGGTGTATAAAAGTCCTACCGTAACTCTTTTATTTTTCGAAAAAAATGAAGAAAACATAAGAAAACAACATTTGTTCACATTTGCTGATTCGATTGACCATTGCGCCCTTCTTAGGTATCGCATTCCATCGAGTTTTACACTGTTGGATTCGTTTCTTCAAGACCCTTCTTTGGATGTAAAAAATGAAACCATAACTCTCTTAGTTTTCGAAAAAAACCCAAAAAACTTCAAAAAAGAGGTATACTTTGCATTCAAATTTGCGGATTCGATTGTCCTTTGAACCCTTATTAACTCTCGTATTCCATTGAATTTTACACTGTTGGATTCCTCTCTTCAAGACGTTTTTTTTTGGTGTGTAAAAGTCCTACCGTAACTCTCATATTTTCGAGAAAAATGAAGAAAACTTAAGAAAACATTAACATTTTGGAAATTTGCTGATTCGCTTGACCATTGCGCCCCTATTAGGTATCCCATTCCATCGAGTTTTACACTGTTGGATTCGTCTCTTCAAGACCCTTCTTTGGATGTATAACATGAAACCGTAACTCGCTTAGTTTTCGAGAAGAACCCAAAAAACTTAAAAAAACGGTTACTTTACGTTCAAATTTACTGGTTCGATTGTCTTTTGCACCCTTATTAAGTATCATATTCCATTGAATTTTACACTATTGGATTCCTCTTTTCAAGGCGCTTGTTTTGGTGTATAAAAGTCCTACCGTAACTCTGATTTTTCGAAAAAAATGAAGAAAACATTAACATTTGTTCAAATTCGCTGATTCGACTGGCCATTACCCCCCTATTAGTTATCTTATTCCATCGAGTTTTACGCCGTTGGATTCCCCTCTTCAAGACGCTTCTTTTGATGTATAAAAGTCAGACCTTAACTCTCTTACTTTCGAGAAAAATGAAGAAAACTTAAGAAAACATTAACATTTGATAAATTTGCTGATTCGATTGACCATTGCGCCCCTATTAGGTATCGCATTCCATCGAGTTTTACACTGTTGATATCGTCTCTTCAAGACCCTTCTTTGGATGTATAAAATGAAACCGTAACTCTCTTAGTTTTCGAGAAAAAACCAAAAAACTTAAAAAAAACTGTTACTTTGCGTTCAAATTTACTGGTTCGATTGTCTTTTGCACCCTTATTTAGTATCGTATTCCATTGAATTTAACACTGTTTGATTCCTCTTTTCAAGACGCTTCTTTTGGTGTAAAAAGTCGTACCGTAACTCTTATTTTTCGAGAAAAATGAAGAAAACATTAAATGTTGTTCAAATTTGCTGATTCGATTGGCCATTACCCCCCTATTAGTTATGGTATTCCATCGAGTTTTATACCGTTGGATTCACCTCTTCAAGCCGCTTCTTTTGATGTATAAAAGTTAGACCGTAACTCTCTTAGTTTCGAGAAAAATTAGGAAAACAACAAGAGTGAAAAAGGGATGATGCTTTGACAGATGCCAGTTGTGTTTTGCGAGTGTAACGTCTTTTTTTAAATTATCCAAGAAGATTACATCTTTGCAACTGGCTTAAGCAATAATGTCTTGGTGTACTTTCAACATAAAAAACACATCTAACCTAACTTTTTACAGATTATGCATCGCTACAACTTTCGCTTTTGTATTGAGTGTTACCAAACATGTAGTCCTGCTTTAATTATAAACCTCTTTGATAACCTGGCATAAATTTAGTCAAAAATGTTTCTTCTTAACGTGGTCCTAACCTAACTTTTGTCATTGATCTTCTAAGATATACTTCACAATGTTGTTAAAAATTCTAAGGCTACTTGATAAAGTTCTCAATTGAACACTCGGTAGTTTTAGGTCGTTGCCAAAAATTACACTTGTAACTTATAATCAAAGTGAGAAATAATATGTAGTAGTAATAATAATAATAACTGTACGATTTGCGGAACTGAAGGGGAAAGAATTGAACACATCATTTCTTCTTGCACTGTTTTGGTTCAAAGCGAATATAAGAAACGTCATGATATATTCGCTAAAATTATACACATGAATTTAGCTGTTAAATTTAATTTATTAAAGAATACACAACCACATAAAGTTATACACCAGAAAGGTGTTTGGAAAATGATAATTACAAATTATATTTTGATCGAACAGTTTTAACTGACATTCATATTAAGCATAACAGACCAAACATTATTATTTTAAATAAACAACAAAAGCAAGCATATCTTTTAGATATAGCTGTTCCAAACTCACACAATATAACACAGACATATAACACAAAAATTAATAAATATTTAGAGCTCTCCGTTGCTATGAGAAATCTTTGGTGTTTAGAAAAAAATTCGATTTTACCACTTATAATTTCAGCAACGGGAATAGTACTGCAATCTCTTTTTAAAAATTTAAAAATTCTGGATTTAGGGAACACATTGGTAGTTGAAATTCAAAAAGGTATATTATTGTACTCATGTCATATCGTGAGGAAATTCCTTAACATTGACACAGAACATAATAAAACACAACAAAGTCAAAATGTAGAGGCGAGACGCCGGTAATTATGTTGATTAGCACTGCACTATTACTTGATAGTAATATCCGTAATAGTGTATGTACTCCGGCAAAATTGCCGTGCCGCCGGGTGGTGGAGGGTTCAGACTGTCAAAATTATATTGGCCACATGTAGAACGCTGTTTTGTCGCTGCCACTCAAAAATTTTTTGACGAACCGGAACACATTCCAGCCTTCACTTTTTCATTGTCTCTCCGTGTATAATACGTCGCTCCTACAAACCGCTAAATTTTTTCCCAATTTTTTTCGACCAACTCCGTTGAATTTATTGTTAACAACGCCATAAATATCGTGAAATATCAAAGACACCTGCTGTTAATAGATAGTTACAACGGTGTAGATATCGCAACAATAACCGTGGTATTTGAACATAATCGTCGGCAGACACTTTCAGGGTGATTTTTTCCTCAACCCCGCTCGTGACTCCACAATTTTCGCATCTTCGACGAACCTCCTCAACAAATCATTCCAACTGGTGGGCGCGTGTGTATTTTAAATATTATATCATCGTGTATTTAGGAGACTCTATATTTGGAAAAAGTCGAAACGGAAGTGCTTACCAGTTTTTTAAAATAATTGTTCTGGGTAGGAGAGGAATTAAACGAACGCTAAAAATAGAACGAGCAAGTGTTCGTCAATTTTACTGATGTCCCAACGTGCTTCCATTCATAATCCTAATTTATGACAGCAAGTTGTGCCGGAGACAAAAATTCTCTGATGGAATGTAAATCCTGCTAATCTGCGGCTGTGCTGACATTTGTCGAGGATTATGCAGATTTTTATCACACGCAAATCTAGAGAACGCAACACTATTCAGTAGTCTAGAATCATTAAGAAAAACCAATCGATCGCCTCGTGGTAATAATCAGAAATTGTGTTTGTAACGAAGCGACCTTGGAATATTCTGGTATTGATTCACAAAAAAAAATTTTTTGACGTGTGGAGGAATCTGAACGTCACGTCGCAGCTACATCGACGCGCGCCCAAATGTCAGCGATGACAGCGTGTGTCGCAAACAAAAGATTTTTCTGACGAAACCTGTCACCGTTCAAGGTATAGGATGTAACAGGCATTTTTACAAAAGGTGAATGCTGTAAACAAGCCAGATTTGCATAAAATATCAGATGTCAGCTCCTCCTAATCGCGATTATGATAATTAGGGAATTAAATGGTTAGTACGTCGCTGGTGGAAATCGCGTCGTTTGAATTGTTTGCGGAGCTTGTGCCAGGCAACGGTCGTTGTCATCTGCCGAAGTATTCCAGCGATTCGTTGAAGTTGGCAAACGTTTATTGCTTCGTTAAAAGGAGCTGAAATAAAAATAATTAGGCAACGTTAATGACCATCGCAGACAGAAATAAACCCAGAAAGATGTAAATAAATGTAAACAATTTTTGGGGTTCCGCGAAATAAAACTCGGCTTCTTTTTACACAAGCTTTATTTTGCGCATCCGTTACTTGGGCTAATTTTGCAAAAGAATTCACGTGACTTCCCCAGCCAAGAACCACACCTCGAATGCCCTTTTCCCGCTCTTCTCTCTCTCCTTCCTCTCCTCCCCCCAACGGCTTCGTCAGCCGTTGGATCTTCCGAGAACTTAATCTGGAGTAGACTGGTTACCAGGGCAAATTCCCGACAACACGGCCATTCCTGACCCTGAGAGTGTCCTCACTCGGAGGATTCCCGGTCTGAGGGCTGAAACTCGAAAGAGCGTATAAGTCACAGTCCGAGACAAGATACAATGATTGGGAAATTTCGTTATTAAACGCCAATTCACCGCGGATGCCTTCCCTACCGGGACTCTAGCCGTACTCGCTTTTATACCTAACCTAAAAGATAAAACACACAACTACCAATGGAATGAAACAATTAATACACATACATAACGATACCGCTTAACTCTAAGTACAAATTCCTAAATTATGGCGGATAGCTGCAGACTATCCCCGCGTGTACTGCCCTTGCCACCCTGGTCCGTCACCTCAAGCAACGTACCCAGGCCCAGCAGCCACCCTACTCTACCTCTGCCGGGGAGGGAACACTCACTCCCCGATCCGATTCGTCCACCAGCTATGCGAAGACGACCCAGGGCCGGAGATTGTCCACGGCAGCCACTCCGCGATATCGAAATTTGGTGCGTCTCGCGCCTGGAATGTCCTCAACGCGATATCGCTCGTTCGGCAGCACCTCCGTTATCCTGAAGGGACCACGCCATTTTGGTAGCAGCTTCTTACTTTGACCGGTCGCCGGATGACTGACGATCTTTGTCATTACTAGATCGCCCTCGCTGTAAGATCTTGATAGTGCTCGTTTGGAATCGAATTGTAGTTTCTGTGCTGCTTGGTAACTGGTCGTCTTTTCAGCGATCGCCTCTCGGACTTTTGTCACATCCACCACGGGGTCAACTCCTGGTTCTAACATTCTATTCGCCGACACTCGAATTCCCATCAAGGCTTCACTAGGGGTCACCCCAATTGCTCGATTGATGGTTCCATTCATTCCTAATTGAATATTATTAATGTTTTCGTCCCACTGATCATCGTCAACATCCGCCCCCATGGTAGCTAATGCGCTTAAAAGGGTGCGATTATATCGTTCCACTTGCCCATTGGCCCGCGGCACTGATGGGGCGTTTACGTAGTGGTGGATTTTTCTTTTCCGGCAGAAATTCGTAAATACCTTGCCAACAAACGATTTTGCGCCGTCGCTGATAATCCTATGAGGGGCGCCGAAATTTTTCGTGAGGTCCTTTAGGGCCCTCACCACGTGCTTAGCCCGCGTGGTTTTCACCGGGTAGAGCAAGACGAACTTGGTGAATGCATCTACGGCGACTAGGACTTCAGTGTTACCCTGCCTCGATTTTACGAATGGACCCACGTGGTCGATATGAACTGTATGGAAGGGAACTGCGATTTTGGGGATCGGATGAAGGGAACCTTGGGGTTTGCCGGCCGGCGTCTTGAAATATATACAATTCAAGCAATTATCAATGTATTTCTTTATAAATCGGCGCATGCGCGGAAACCAGTACTGGCGTGAAATCAATTCATAGGTTTTATCAAACGCGAAGTGGCCTGCATCATCGTGCGCCATCCGTAATATTTGAAATTTTGCCGCTTTGGGCACTACCCAGCGGAGTCCGTAATTGGTTATTTTGCAAACCTTTCCCCCTTTCAACGCGTAATCTCTAAAGATATTTTTATTATCTTCCCATTCACCAGATTCCAAAATTTCTCTAACTCGATGCAATTCCTTATCGCCCTGCTGCGCCGCCAGGAGCCAATCCTCTTCTGAAATTGTCACCACGTGGACCGCTGGTTCGGGGGTCGGAGGATTGCGGCTCAGGGCGTCCACGTGGCGCATTTGCTGATTGCCCCGATGAATAATGGTAAAGTTGTATTCGTTTAGCTCAAGAACCCATCTACCCACGCGAGGATTCACTTCGCTTTTGGAAAATGTTGCCCGCACTGCCGCGCAGTCCGTTATAATAGTGAAAGGGCGACCTAGCAGATATTGTCGAAAGCGCTTCACGGAACTGACTATAGCTAACGTTTCCAGCTCGAACGAATGGTACTTATGTTCGTTAAGGGTCGTGTGTCGGCTAAAATATGCTACAACATTTTCCCGGTTGTCCCTGACTTGTACCAGAATACCGGCAATCCCTATCGCGCTTGCATCCGTATAAAGTCGCGTTTCTAGATTTTGATCGTATAATGCTAATATTGGCTTAGAAACAAGGTAGTCTTTTAGGGTCTTGAATGCTTCGATTTGCTTTTCTCCCCACAACCACGGCACGTCCTTTTTTTACAGTTCCGTTAGGGGTTTTGACTTAACCGCGTAGTTAGAAATAAAGCGACGGAAGTAACTGGTCAAACCTATAAACTGACGCAGCTGATGGACGGTTGTGGGCACTGGGAATTCGCTCACCGCTTCTATTTGCCGATTCGTCGGTTGAATACCTGACTCTGAAACCTCAAATCCCAGATACTCGATTTTTGTTTTTAGGAAATAACATTTCGATAACCTTAGAGTCAGCCCACTTCTTTTAAAAATGTTTAAAACCTCCTTAAGAGTCTCTAACGATTCTTGCCAAGAGCGAGCCAAAATCAGTACATCATCAATAAAAATTAACACCTTGGTGAACCTCAAATTTCCCAGCAGAGTATTGATCATTCTTTGGAAGACCGCGGGTGCATTAGTGAGCCCAAAAGGGACTCGGAGGAATTCGTAGTGTCCGTCTTGCGTGACAAAGGCTGTCATCGGTATCGAGTCTCTGGCCATCGGGATTTGATGATAACCGGAGTACAGATCTAAACTGGTGAACCAACTGTATCCCGCCAGCCTACTCAAATGATCTTCGATGAGAGGAATTGGGTATTTATCTTTTATCGTTATTTTGTTTAACGCCCTATAGTCCACGCAGAGTCTTTGCTCGCCGTTTTTCTTGCCCACTAGGAGCACTGGACTAGCATACGGAGAAGTGGATTCTTGGATGATACCACTTCGTAAATACTTGTCAACAATCTTACGAATGTTGATCCGTTCGCTATCAGAGTAGCGACGTGGCCGATAGGCAATCGGTTGCGTGGTTGTTAATTTTATGTGCATTTCGGTCGTAGAAGTTTTGCCGACTTCCGACATATCGTTGGCAATGCACATTGAAAATTCGTCGAGAAGGGCTAATAATTGCTGAGTGGCTTTAGGGTCGTTGGTACCAACGTTTACTTTCCTGTGTTCCTCGACACTTTGACTAGCGCGACTTAGTTCCCGGAAAAGCAAGGAATCACCCTGTTTTTTGTAATAAATTTCGGGAAGTTCCGTGAAATTTTGCCCGACGAGGATCTCGACACCCATGACACATTTGTCAACAATGTACAAGTCTATTTCTTTGGCGATATCATCAATAGAAATAAGCGCAGTGACCTTGTACTCCACCGGTATAGTTGAGTCATGTAACGTCTTCAAACTGACGGGAACGCCGACTCTGACAGGCTCCAGACCCAATTTGTCTACTAAGGCTTTTGTTATCAAGGAGACTGAACTGCCAAGGTCAAGGAAGCATATTTCCGTGCACCCAGACAATTCAATAGGTTTAAAAAATTTATTGTTCGGCTTATCTCCGATGTAATTAACATTATATTCAATAGCGCGTTGTCGTTGATTTCGTGAGGACGTCTCACCTCCCGTTTGCGTGCAGTCTTTGCGCTTCTGCCCTGGCCGACCGCATTGAAAACAAGTTAGGCGCTGCGGCCTTTGTGAATCTGTTTTTCCGCGAAACGTGGGTCGTAACTGCGGCGCATCGGTTCGATTTGATTGCGTTTCTTTCTTATCTAGCGTTTTGAAATGCATCGCCAATACGTTTGGGTCCGTGATTCCCGACGCTTCTATTGCGAACTTTAGATGTTCATCTTGAATCGCGCCTATGATTAAACTAACTTGGTCCTCACCATTCATGGGAATTTTTAAACGATTAATAAGGGCCATTTTTTGAAAACAATATTCATATAGTGTTTCAAACTGATCTGGCTCACAGGCCATCATTTCACGCATTGCATCGAACAAATTTCGTTTGATTTTGAACGTCGCCAAAAGCTTTCCGCGCCACTGGTCCCAACTAAATACTCTACTGGGTAGGCCTCGATACCAAACTTCAGCCGGACCTGATAATTTATTTAGAGCTAAATGACTGGTGGTGCGATCGTCCCAGTCGTATATTGCTTTGAACTCGTCGACTGCATCGAGCCACTCTTCAATGTTGTGGTGGCGCGGGTCGAACGGCTCGATCACATTTTGTACCAGAGAAGTACTCACCTTTGGGACACGACTCGATTCACTACGTACCAGCAGTCTATCGATACCTTCCACGATGGCGCCGCTAAGTCGTGACAATGAGCTGTCTGCTCCTCTGGAACGACTCCGGGTCCGGGAGCGGACATCCCGCTCCGAAGAGTCGGATCTGGAACGTCTGTGTCGGTGTCTTTTCAGTTTTAGTCGTCCTGACCGATGTCTCGAAGATCTGGGTTCCTCCATTCTCTTGAACCCCCAAAGGGCGCCTCCAGCCCCGTTGGCTTGGTTGTCGCCCCCTAGCACACAACCCCACCAGTAGGCACTATCACTGTTTTGCACTACGTTTTTCAGATCCCACTCCTGATGTAAACAATTTTTGGGGTTCCGCGAAATAAAACTCGGCTTCTTTTTACACAAGCTTTATTTTGCGCATCCGTTACTTGGGCTAATTTTGCAAAAGAATTCACGTGACTTCCCCAGCCAAGAACCACACCTCGAATGCCCTTTTCCCGCTCTTCTCTCTCTCCTTCCTCTCCTCCCCCCAACGGCTTCGTCAGCCGTTGGATCTTCCGAGAACTTAATCTGGAGTAGACTGGTTACCAGGGCAAATTCCCGACAACATAAAGTCAAATGGATTTGATTGTAGTTTTATTGATGCGTCGCCTATTCACCCAACGTCTTTTTGTGTTCGTCTCTCTTTCAAGAATCGACAATGAGTGCGTGGGCGTAATTGCCGATTTAACAGCTGTTCGGCACAATTAACACACAGAACTCTCCCATTTGGTACAAAGGTAAACTCGAGTGCGACTCATTCCTCGCAGGATGTCCATATCGAGAGTACCACTCGTTGCAGGCAAAATTTTCCATGCACTTGGAAGACAAAGCGCAGCACACGTGGACGCTTCGCACAAATTCCTTCCCCCTTTCGTCAACGAGATGGAAATTAAAGTCAATTTTATTTCATAAACAGCGCAATTAATTTTAATTATTCGAGAAATTGGTGAGACGGCTATTTTCGGTGCACCACTGCACTTGTGGTAGCTGTCAAGGTCGAAATTGGAAATTTTTCGATATTCCGCTTGTGCAACGGTTTTATTTACAATTTTAATTAGCACTGGCTAATAGGAAGTAACGATTATCCACTAACCCCCTTTCGAAAATCACCGGCAAAAAATCGAAATTGAAACAACTTTCATGGTGTCGCGTGGAGTGTTAAAAGGTTGTTAATATGATGATTAGTTCGGTTATTTAACAAGGCTCGCGAAGTTGCGTTTCTGATGGACTTGATTTATAGATAAGTGGACCTGCTTGATTGAGTTACAACAGGAAACCATTATAAAACTAACTATAACTGACAAATTTACAATCGCATCGCTGTCCACGATTTGACTAATTTACATTTCAAATTAAAAGATTGTAAATTTGAAGAAATCAGCGACCGTATAGTTCCCGCGAGTGATTAAAAAATAATTTATGTGTTTAGAATAATTTACCTTGTTAATAGGTACGTTTTGCCATAAGAAACGACGGCCACTGCAAATTAAATTCAAGTAAATAAACAAAATCTGACAGTTTTCCTCCAAGAGAAGTCACTGGGTGATAAATCGCGGAAGTATGGTAGATATGATAGACTTTCCAACCCTAACTGACATTACATTCTAAAATTTCTGTTTTCACAATGTATCTGATCTTTTTCGATTCTCTTAACGTCTTTACTGCTTCCTTCTTTAATTGTTCACATTCTTTGTCCCATCACTCATTTTTCTTTCCTGTCCCTTTTGCTCCCTTGACTATTATTTCCATTTTTGTCGTTGCTTTTTCAATTACTTCTTTCAGTTCTATCGCTATCTTCAATACATCCTGCTCTTCAAATCTGACGTTTTCTAGTCTCCTTCTGTACTCTTCTACTCTTTGTTCATCCCATATTTTTATTGTCCCTTCTTCTGCTTCTCCTTTGCTCTTTCTTTTCCCATATCTTCATGGTTCGTTTCTTTTATAGGTACTTATTTCTAGCGGGAGATGGTCCGACTCTACTCTCTCTCCTATTCTGAATTCTTCTACTTTTTTCTATGCTTCTTCGTTTACTATTCCGTAATCTATCACTGTTTCCCCTCTTCCCCTTCTTCGTCCCCTTGTTTGTTCCCATTCAATACTTCCTATCCATTTTCTTCGATCCATTCCATCAATCTCTTTCCCTCTACATTTTCCACATTGTCTTTGGATTTTCTTTTCCCATCCTTCCTCTCCTCTTCCTAATTTCTTGCTCCCCTTTCTCCTATTCTCCCATTGAAGTTCCCTCCCATGAGCATACATTCTTCTTTGTTTTCTTTTATTGCATCTTCCACACCTCTTCTTGTTGTCTTTATCTCTTTGCTGTATCTTGTCATTATTTTTCACCATTTTCTTTCCATACATCCTTCTTCTTCTCCCCTTTCTTGTCGCTTTTCTTTAATTCCCAATTTAACCTCGGTTATTATTCCCCCAGCAGCTCTTCCTTTCTTCTTTCCCCGTTTTGCCTCTTGACATTCCAATTTGTATTCTTTCGGCAACAACCTTTCTATTTTCACAATGTATCGTAGTCATTTTGAAAATTTGAAGCACTTTTTGATTTTTCTTTTAAAGTTGGTTCTTTTCCATGAAGAGCCAAAGAGATCTCACACCGCGAGTAATTTATGAATGAACTTTTCATTAGAACACCCGTTACAAATTTTGCCTTTCATAATATGTTAAGAAGAAAATAGATCTTAGATGATCCTAAAGCATTTCTCCTTAATAATAATTTGAAAGTAAATTTTACACTCTTGAGCCACTTTTTAAAATACCCACCACTCATTTTTCTTTCCTTTTCCTTTTGCTCCCTTGACTATTATCTCCTTTTTTGTCGTTGTTTTTCCAATTATTTCTTTCAGTTCCTACCGTCATCTTATCTACATCCTGCTCTTCAAATCTGACTTTCTAGTCTCCTTCTGTACTCTTCTACTCCTTGTTGATCCCATATTTTTATTGTCTCTTTCTTCTGCTCATTCTTTTCCCCTTTTTTCATGGTTCGTTTCTTCTATACTTATTTGTAGCGTGAGATGGTCCGACTCTACTCTCTCTCCTATTCTGAATTCTTCTACTTTTTTATATGCTTCTTCGTTTACTATTCCGTAATTTATCACTGTTTCCCCTCTTCCCTTTCTTCGTCCCCTTGTTTGTTCCCATTCAATACTTCCCATCCATTTTCTTCGATCCATTCCATCAATCTCTTTCCCTCTGCATTTTCCACATTGTCTTTGATTTTCTTTTCCCATTCTTCCTCTCCTCTTCCTAATTTCCTGCTCCTCTTTCTCCTATTCTCCCGTTGAAGCACCCTCCCATGAGCACACATTCTTCTCTGTTTTCTTTTATTGCATCTTCGACACCTCTTCTTGTTGTCTTTATTTCTTTGCTGTATCTTGTCATTATTTTCCACCATTTTTTTTCCATACATCCTTCTTTTTGTCCCTTTTCTTGTCGCTTTTCTTTAATTCCCAATTTAACCACGGTTATTATTCCCCCAGCGCTCTTCCTTTCTTCTTTCCCCGTTTTGCCCCTTGACATTCCAATTTTATTTTCTTTCGGCAACAACCCTTCTATTTTCACAATGTATCGTAGTCGCTTTGAAAATTTATAGAATTTTTGGTTTTTCTTTTAAAGTTGGTTCTTTTCTATGATGAGCTTAACTAAAAGATCTACTCATACCGCGAGAATTATGAATGAACTTTTCATTAGAACACTCGTTACAAATTTTGCCTTTCATAATATGTTAAGAAGAAAATAGATCGTAGATGATCCTAAAGCTTTTCTCCTTAATTATAATTTGAAAGAAAATTTTACACTCTGGAGCCATTTTTTAAAATACCCATCACTCATTTTTCTTTCCTGCCCCTTTTCTCCCCTTGACTATTATCTTCATTTTTGGCGTTGCTTTTTCAATTACTTCTTTCAGTTCTCCTGCTATTTGCTCTACATCCTCCTCTTCAAATCTGACTTTTTCTAGTCTCCTCCTACACTCTTCTACTCCTTGTTCATCCCATATTTTAATTTTCACCCTCTTCTACTTCTCCTTTGCTCTTCCTTTTCCCCTCTCTTCATGGTTCGTTTTTTCTATACTAATTTCTAACGGGAGATGGTCCGACTCTACTCTCTCTTCTATTCTGAAACCTTCTACGCTTTCCTATGCTTTTTCGTTTACTATTCCGTAATCTATCACTGTTTCCCCTCTTCCCCTTCTTCGTCCCCTTGTTTGTTCCCATTCAATACTTCCCATCCATTTTCTTCGATCCATTCCATCAATCTCTTTCCCTCTACATTTTCCACATTGTCTTTGGATTTTCTTTTCCCATCCTTCCTCTCCTCTTCCTAATTTCTTGCTCCCCTTTCTCCTATTCTCCCATTGAAGTTCCCTCCCATGAGCATACATTCTTCTTTGTTTTCTTTTATTGCATCTTCCACACCTCTTCTTGTTGTCTTTATCTCTTTGCTGTATCTTGTCATTATTTTCCACCATTTTTTTTCCATACATCCTTCTTCTTCTCCCTTTTATTGTCGCTTTTCAGCAGCTCTTCCTTTCTTTTTTCCCCGTTTTGCCCCATGACATTCCAATTTGTATTCTTTCGGGAACAACCTTTCTATTTTCACAATGTATCGTAGTCATTTTGAAAATTTGTAGCACTTTTTGATTTTTCTTTTAAAGTTGGTTCCTTTCCATGAAGAGCCTAACTAAGAGATCTAACACCGCGAGTAATTTATGAATGAACTTTTCATTCGAACACCCGTTACAAATTTTGCCTTTCATAATATGTCAAGAAGATATTAGATCTTATATGATCTTAAAGCTTTTTCTCCTTAAAAATAATTTGAAAGTAAATTTTACACTCTTGAACCACATGTTAAAATACAGGGTGATTTTGAAAGTTGTGTAGATATTTTAATCACGAGCTACTGGCTTCATGTAGAATAAAATTATTTTTTGAGCTACATTTTTTTTAAATTGCTTCTAGTTTTCTATGTTGTCCTACAACCTCGTAGGTAAATTTTCGGCACATTTTAAAGATACACGCTGTATATCATGTTTTATAAAATGTACGCCAATGCGAAGTAACCTATAGGAAATATGCTTTAAAACAAGGAAACCGCACGGGTGTATGTTTTATAAAATATGATATATAGGGTGTATTTTTAAATTGTGCCGAAATTTTACGTACGAGGTTGTTTGACAACGTAGAATACTAAAAGCAATTAAAAAAAAATTGTAGCTTAAAAAATAAATGTCATTTTATTTTTTGACATAGAATTTTTTTAACATTTTTTCCGAGTTCTACATGAAGCCAGTACCTCGTGATTAAAATATCTGCACAACTTTCAAAATCACCCTGTACATCTGAACAAAAAAAAAACCTGCGAGACATTTTGCATTCGGAATAGTTGCCAAACGGGGTAACAGTTCCAAAATGATAAATTAGCAATGTTGTCCGCGAGCGCGGTCAGCGCAGCCCAATAAATAACTATTAGGTAACAAAATTGCTTAATTCTAGCAATTACAATTTGTTCCCGGCCAATGTATCACCAGGCCAAACTACATACCAGAAACAATCACGAATCGAAATTACATTACAGCCGTCCCATAAATAACGCAGCCATAAGAGCAGTAGATAATTTCCAAGAGTACTTAAGTGGGATGATCACGTGGGAAAAGTATCCTCCGCTCATTTCAGTCATGTGTTCAAAATCATGTTGCGAAATGTCACAATTTCATTGAGGCTCATGTAAATCTCCGATTAGAGATCCTTGTACGGTGCTAACGAAATCATGAATTATTCCTGAGGTTGGAAACGTCATCATCGATGCTCGGACAAATGTTCGCGATCTTCGACTGTTCGTTCCCCAAGTGTATCACAATTGACGGCAGTGTTTTGTTTCAGGTTGGCCGTCTTGGATGCATCCGAACGTGAGTAAAAGTCCAAGAGGACAGACCGAGATGATCAGTCAAGGTTTTCGACGGACTCATTTCAAATGTCATAACCGGGAGCTTGTCGTGCGGATTTTTTTCCACGTTTAGAAACTCGATAAAATCGCAATTAATACGTAACTCGGCTGATTCCGAGAATTCGTGTTTGCGCCGCGATTATTAAGAAAATGGCGGCGTGTTTATGCAAATTGTTTTGATTGGACCGTGTTTTACCAGTTTCCAAATTAATACCGAGACGATGTGGGTTAGCTATTAGATGCTGGATGTTTTATGGGATTTGATAAAACGTGCGTTTTTCCAACGGTCCGGAACGTGTTCGTAAATAATTGGATTATTCATGATATTTTAATACCGGTCGGATCGATTAGCAATTCTAATTTTTTCATAATTTATTTGATGTATTTTCGCCGCTGACGCCAATTAATAAAATGCCTCATCTGAGTCTTCAGTAGGCGATTATGGGTCAATAACCAACTAATTTCGAGGCTTAACGTTGTTACAGCTTCTTGCATCCCACATTGCACGATACGATCCCGATTTTAATCCGTCTAGATTGATCTATTTCAGCTGAGCGCTCCGCAAGGCTCTGCTAAGGGTCCACGTCTTTATCTCAAATATCACCAAGAACTGATTTAAGAAATAGAAGATGAGCACTGTAACTCTAGTAGAATTATATTCGTTCAGTTTTACACTAAGAACTATTGAGGAATCTGGAGTTTTGTTAATATTTCTGCACGAGTGATGTAATGAGAAATGAAAGTCGGTTGTCAAATGAGATATCAAGATCGCGGTAGAGGTGTTGTGTTGGTGAAGGCGATGTGATTAGAATTGGACGAATTTGTTCTAAGGCGTTAACCGTAAATCAATTTGAAACTTTAGATTTTAAAATCATCTGGAAAATAAACGTGCCGAGAGTACCCTTGATACTGGTAAGAAAAAAGTGGGCCAAGAATTAATCCTTGCGGAACTTTGAATAAGACTAATATGTGTAGAACACAAATTATTTTCTATTGTTCAAACATGTGTGTTTGGAAAAACTTAATAATCAGCGAATCGGACACGCCTAAAGAGTCCAAGAGAGAGAATGTCGTCGTGGTTGATCTTATCAAAAGCCTTAGAGAAATTAGTGGGGTATCAAGTTGGGCGCCATGATCAAGATATTTATTTACAAGTGACTGTAAATGCTTGTGACTGTTATATTTTTGACACTTTTGGTATCAAGTTGATGTGTAAATCAAGACACCGGCGTGACATAACCATTTTGACATTCATCGTTAATTAATTAGGAGTAGACATTTGTAAAAATTGTTTTCACAAGTTATTTATTACGATGTCCTATTGGCGAAGTGGTTCTGTTAATCAAAGTAATTATGGGGTTCATGAGAGTCGGTATATCATCTCTTTCGTGCTTTGTATCTAGAAGAAGAAGTGTAATATCTTGTTTTCTCGCAGCATTGTGGACGAGTGATTGAATGTTTTTTAAATGGTGGCAATATAGCTATAGGCAAGTCTACTGGACATGCTCCAGTAGCTGCACCAGATGTTGTGGAAAATCGTTCCAAAATTAATGTCCTTCATTCTATTATCTTTCTACGAGTATTAAGTCCCGAAGGAAACTCTACATTTATAGCCTTACAAATATTTCTTAGTTCCACAACTCCTACTTTTTTCTCTGATGAAGCTTGGTTTCACCTTTCTAGATTCGTCACCTCTCAAAATTATACAACTCGGTCAGCACGTGATCCCCACAATGTTATGGAGGTGCTGTAGCATCCAATTAAAATTTGTGTTTGGGTTGCAACGTCCCGCAGGTGAATTATTGACCAGATCCTCTTTAATGAAATCATTAACGCTCAAAGAATCCTTGAACCATTTATAAATCAAACGGATGACGTGGAACTAACAAACGGCTGTTTCCAACAACATTTAGCTACTGCTCACGGGACACGAACAACAATTAATTACTCAGAAGCTTTGCCTAACCAAGTGTAGGATTGTGGCCAAGCGGATCACCTGACTTGCCTCCTCTTGAATTCTTTTTGTTCCCCTCATGTGAGAAATGATGACCAATGTTTTTAATAATTTAAATAGAAGGAGCTCAATATTTTCATCAAGAGTCAAATGTCAAATTATTAAATCTTAGCGTCAGTTGTGAGTTAATTGATTTGCTTGTGATTTTCTTCAGTTTTTCTATATTCTAATTACTTTCCATCTTACAACAGTATTATTCATTAAAAATCTGTCATTAATGGACTTAACATAACCTCTGTTTTTCTATTTTTTTTTACCACAATATGCTACAGAGCGGCAAAAATCAAATACATTCGAATTCCACAGGTCTCTTGATATCCCTACGTTCTTTTATAGACACTTTGTATATTGTTGTTGAAATACAAGGTATTATTGAAATGCGTGACCAAATTTTAACCACGAGCTACTGGCTTCATGTAGAACTCGGAAAAACTATTTAAAAAATTCTGTCAAAAAATAAAATGACATTTATTTTTTGAGCTACAATTTTTTTTATCGCTTTTAGTCTTCTGCGTTGTCCCACAACCTCGTAGGTAAAATTTCCGCACATTTTAAAAATACACCCTGTATATCATATTTTATAAAACGTACACCAATGCGGTTTCCTATAGGTTACTTCGCATTGGCGTACATTTTATAAAACATGATATACAGGGTGTATTTTGAAAATGTGCCGAAATTTTACCTACGAGGTTCTAGGACAACGTAGAAAACTATAAGCAATTTAAAAAAATTGTAGCTCAAAAAATAAATGTCATTTTAAATATTTTTCCGAGTTCTCATGAAGCCAGTAGCTCGTGGTTAAAATTTCTGCACGCATTTTAAAAACACCTGTATATAAGGATCAGAGACAGATACTGCTGAAAACTACTGCTTCAAAGGAATCAGTTATGACCACACAAAAAAAATAGTTACTTTGTGAAAAAATGCTTTATGGGAGTTGAAAGCTCTTGTGAATTTTGATGTCTCTCCAATTAGCTGAGGATTTATTTTCGTGATCAAATTATAGTGTCCTGGCGCCTTGGTATTCACCAAGGTTACACAAAAATCATGTTTTATGCATATTTTCGAAATAATTATCCATTTTAACACGAAATAACTACAAATTGATTACTAGAAAAAATTATTTGACATATTAATATTCATTGAAAAATTATATTAGTGGTCATTCACAAAAACTCTCAAATTTATTTATTTTTAATGACCAACATTTGAAATGTAAATGCCTGTTTACGACGATATTTTAACTGTTGAAATTTATTGTCTCCCATTTCGTACGAGTTCGTGTGCGCCTCAAGTATCTGCGTCGGACCCCTTTCTGCTCACGCGCAAATGCACATACAAATATAGTCCTGCGACATTAATTATCCGAGCTCGTATCCTTGGGAAATTTCCCAGCGAAGCAAGAAAAGTGCGTGGACAGTCGGCGTACCTACCACGGGCCCCAGAAGCTCCTTTTGGAAAATGGTACATCCTTGTCCGCTAATCGGCGATTAATTACCGTAAAACCGGTGTTAAGCGGCCCTACCTACAATGCCCAACAAATTGATTAGTACGGTTTGTAGAAAATCCAGTTTAGCCCCGACAATTCCTATCACGCTCAAATAATTTCGATTAGGTGCAGCAAATATAGACATTAGGTAGGCGAACTGGAATACGATCATGCTTAGCGACAAGATCTGAGACAAAACGAGCTCATTCACGTGCGTTTTTCTCCTGACAGGTGTACGTGGAAAACGTCATTTCGGAGAAAAGCCTCTCAAATTGGAGTCGGCGGGGACGACGCGGAGGTCGAGACAAAACGGGAAACGTGAGTCAAAATTTGGAAAATCGTTTTTCCCCCCAAAAACGATCAGCTGGAGTCGCCGCGACCTCTTGTCCGTCAAAATCGATCAGACCGGCGAGATTTGGATGGTCGGTGAGGCGCCAACCTCACATGTGATAGTTGCCCATTGAGACTCGCCTTGGACTGGTTTATCCAAATTTGGTATTATTTTGCACAATGTGTAAACCGTTACTTCATCACTCTATTGGCCATAAACGATAGCCGCGAATGCGTTGTCTAATGTAATTTCGTCGTATCAAAGTTCCGACTCGTCACCTTGGACCTAGAAGGTCCGAAGCTAATTGCTCGCCTCGCGGTTTATTGCTCGTCTTGGTGGTGCCACCGATTCGACCAGATTTGCCCCAACAGACATCGGGGAGTGTCGATTGAGCTCGATTACCGGCTTAATGGGGTGGAACCGGAAGTGCTGCTGAGAGCCGCAGGGTGTGTATTTGAGGAGCTCGATTTATAGATCTACAACTTGGCCAATAAAATTCAACGAGCACATTAATGATTTGTTTAAAACTTCTTCTCGGTAAACAAGCAATAAAATGGGAAAATGTGGGCCGGAGCGAATAATTTTAATCGTGGGTAAACGCTTGGATGCTGGTCCTGGTCATTATCAATGAATGTATTTGGGTTGTTAAATGTCTTGCAATGTTGAGCACTCGGTGGACTGGAGAAACAAATATTTTGCGGTCTCTTTGATCAGATATCTGCTCCAAATACCTGCGCAGACGCGAAAATCGTTCAATCTTAATTGACGCGTCATTAAAATAATTGCTAGTCATGATTTTTGAAAATTTTCAAAGGGGAAAAAATACAATTTAATTTATTGCATTACTCATTCAGTCGCCTAAACCTTGATCAATTCGCGCATTTAGATCGTCTCGAACAGTTCAGAGCGTCTCTTTAATTTGTCCCACAAATTTTCTGTTGGATCCAGATCAGGTCTCGAGTCAGACCGTTCGACCAATTCTTTAGCTTTAACTGAAAGTGCTGTCTGAAAGAAAATCTGCGTTTCTTGAACAATATTCATTCTTTCTCTTTTGCTCGTCGTTTTTCGCTCACTGTCTTTCACTCACTGGTTTTCATTCTCTCATAAATGTTTTCAATTTTTTTCTCTGTCGCATCCAGGACATCATCCATTTCCACAATTTCCACAACGTGCACACAGCCACTTAATTAACGTTACAGAATTTTATTTATTTTGTATTTTATTTTTTTCCATAGCAACAGATCAGGCCAAAAAGGAGATTTATTTTTATTTAAAATTTCGAATGCAAAGTTACAGACTCACCGAGAGTAAGACCGCTTTCGTTCACTTGAAGTGTATTCACTCACTCAGCTCCGCTTCGTGGACGAATAAACAATTCGCGTGAAAGAAAGCTTTGTCTTCCTCACTCTTACTGTAACTAAGTACCGATTTTTTCCGTTTGAAAATGGATTTTTTTTGCCATAGAAGCCCGTTTTCTCTAGACTGACACATTTTCAGTCCCAGAAGATCTTGCAACAGTTTTCAAAAAGTCATTTTCGTAGAACAAAATTACCAATTGGTTAAAATTTAATTGTTTTGCACTGGAGTTGTGGCTTTATAGTACTAACTCTTTTAAGTTTCTTACATGACATTTTGTCTCTCCAGTTTAGTTTTTCTTTTTTCCGCGATAAATAAATCTTGAATGCATAAACTTGGCACATCTTTGTCCAGCGCTAAGGTATTCCTTGTAGATTTTTCAATCTTGGAACTTGTAACAGTTTTCCACAAGACATATTTTTTTAGAGCAAAATCACCAATTCATTAAAATTCGTGCGTTGTAGCTTGATAGAGGTCTTGGATTTTCTCATGGGCTATGAATCATATCCGCGCAAACGACGAATATCGTCATTCGTTACGTTAGTTTCGTCTCTTTCTCGTCTATTTGCATCTAAAGTAGTTTTCAGTTTTCATTTACCGATTTTTCACTGGTTTATCGCTCCGCCTTCGCGCAGATATTTCCAAGGTCACAGCCCATGAGAGAGTCCAACACCACTATTATTAACTCTTTTAAAACACGTTTTGGGTTACGTTCATGCTGGAATTGTCCCTCAACCCCTAAATCATTTTCACCACCATGCATAAGTGCCCCAATTGTGTATCTTTCGCCCTTAAGTCGCGAATACCATCACAAAAATTATTAATACTAACTGAAAGTGCTGTCTGAAAGAAAATCTGCGTTTCTTGAACAATATTCATTCTTTCTCTTTTGCTCGTCGTTTTTCGCTCACTGTCTTTCACTCACTGGCTTTCATTCTCTCGTAAATGTTTTCAATTCTTTTTCTCTGTCTCATCCAGAACATCATCCATTTCCACAATTTCCACAACGTGCACACACAGCCACTTAATTAACGTTACAGAATTTTATTTATTTTGTATTTTATTTTTTTCCATAGCAACAGATCAGGCCAAAAAGGAGATTTATTTTTATTTAAAATTTCGAATGCAAAGTTACAGACTCACCGAGAGTAAGGCCGCTTTCGTTCACTTGAATTGTATTCACTCACTCAGCTCCGCTTCGTGGACGAACAAGCAATTCGCGTGAACGAAAGCTTTGCCTTCCTCATTCTTACTCTAAATAAGTACCGATTTTTTCCGTTTGAAAATTGATTTTTTGCCATAGAAGCCCGTTTTCTCTAGACTGACACATTTTCAGTCCCAGAAGATCTTGCAACAGTTTTCAAAAAATCATTTTCGTAGAACAAAATTACCAATTGGTTAAAATTTAATTGTTTTGCACTGGAGTTGTGGCTTTATAGTACTAACTCTTTTAAGTTTCTTACATGACATTTTGTCTCTCCAGTTTAGTTTTTCTTTTTTCCGCGATAAATAAATCTTGAATGCATAAACTTGGCACATCTTTGTCCAGCGCTAAGGTATTCCTTGTAGATTTTTCAATCTTGGAACTTGTAACAGTTTTCCACAAGACATATTTTTTTAGAGCAAAATCACCAATTCATTAAAATTCGTGCGTTGTAGCTTGATAGAGGTCTTGGATTTTCTCATGGGCTATGAATCATATCCGCGCAAACGACGAATATCGTCATTCGTTACGTTAGTTTCGTCTCTTTCTCGTCTATTTGCATCTAAAGTAGTTTTCAGTTTTCATTTACCGATTTTTCACTGGTTTATCGCTCCGCCTTCGCGCAGATATTTCCAAGGTCACAGCCCATGAGAGAGTCCAACACCACTATTATTAACTCTTTTAAAACACGTTTTGGGTTACGTTCATGCTGGAATTGTCCCTCAACCCCTAAATCATTTTCACCACCATGCATAAGTGCCCCAATTGTGTATCTTTCGCCCTTAAGTCGCGAATACCATCACAAAAATTATTATTACTAACTGAAAGTGCTGTCTGAAAGAAAATCTGCGTTTCTTGAACAATATTCCTTCTTTCTCTTTTGCTCGTCGTTTTTCGCTCACTGTCTTTCACTCACTGGTTTTCATTCTCTCGTAAATGTTTTCAATTTTTTTCTCTGTCGCATCCAGGACATCATCCATTTCCACAATTTCCACAACGTGCACACAGCCACTTAATTAACGTTACAGAATTTTATTTATTTTGTATTTTATTTTTTTCCATAGCAACAGATCAGGCCAAAAAGGAGATTTATTTTTATTTAAAATTTCGAATGCAAAGTTACAGACTCACCGAGAGTAAGACCGCTTTCGTTCACTTGAATTGTATTCACTCACTCAGCTCCGCTTCGTGGACGAACAAGCAATTCGCGTGAACGAAAGCTTTGCCTTCCTCATTCTTACTGTAAATAAGTACCGATTTTTTCCGTTTGAAAATTGATTTTTTGCCATAGAAGCCCGTTTTCTCTAGACTGACACATTTTCAGTCCCAGAAGATCTTGCAACAGTTTTCAAAAAGTCATTTTCGTAGAACAAAATTACCAATTGGTTAAAATTTAATTGTTTTGCACTGGAGTTGTGGCTTTATAGTACTAACTCTTTTAAGTTTCTTACATGACATTTTGTCTCTCCAGTTTAGTTTTTCTTTTTTCCGCGATAAATAAATATTGAATGCATAAACTTGGCACATCTTTCTCCAGCGCTAAGGTATTCCTTCTAGATTTTTCAATCTTGGAACTTGTAACAGTTTTCCACAAGACATATTTTTTTAAAGCAAAATCACCAATTCATTAAAATTCGTGCGTTGTAGCTTGATAGAGGTCTTGGATTTTCTCATGGGCTATGAATCATATCCGCGCAAACGACGAATATCGTCATTCGTTACGTTAGTTTCGTCTCTTTCTCGTCTATTTGCATCTAAAGTAGTTTTCAGTTTTCATTTACCGATTTTTCACTGGTTTATCGCTCCGCCTTCGCGCAGATATTTCCAAGGTCACAGCCCATGAGAGAGTCCAACACCACTATTATTAACTCTTTTAAAACACGTTTTGGGTTACGTTCATGCTGGAATTGTCCCTCAACCCCTAAATCATTTTCACCACCATGCATAAGTGCCCCAATTGTGTATCTTTCGCCCTTAAGTCGCGAATACCATCACAAAAATTATTATTACTAACTGAAAGTGCTGTCTGAAAGAAAATCTGCGTTTCTTGAACAATATTCCTTCTTTCTCTTTTGCTCGTCGTTTTTCGCTCACTGTCTTTCACTCACTGGTTTTCATTCTCTCGTAAATGTTTTCAATTTTTTTCTCTGTCGCATCCAGGACATCATCCATTTCCACAATTTCCACAACGTGCACACAGCCACTTAATTAACGTTACAGAATTTTATTTATTTTGTATTTTATTTTTTTCCATAGCAACAGATCAGGCCAAAAAGGAGATTTATTTTTATTTAAAATTTCGAATGCAAAGTTACAGACTCACCGAGAGTAAGACCGCTTTCGTTCACTTGAATTGTATTCACTCACTCAGCTCCGCTTCGTGGACGAACAAGCAATTCGCGTGAACGAAAGCTTTGCCTTCCTCATTCTTACTGTAAATAAGTACCGATTTTTTCCGTTTGAAAATTGATTTTTTGCCATAGAAGCCCGTTTTCTCTAGACTGACACATTTTCAGTCCCAGAAGATCTTGCAACAGTTTTCAAAAAGTCATTTTCGTAGAACAAAATTACCAATTGGTTAAAATTTAATTGTTTTGCACTGGAGTTGTGGCTTTATAGTACTAACTCTTTTAAGTTTCTTACATGACATTTTGTCTCTCCAGTTTAGTTTTTCTTTTTTCCGCGATAAATAAATATTGAATGCATAAACTTGGCACATCTTTCTCCAGCGCTAAGGTATTCCTTCTAGATTTTTCAATCTTGGAACTTGTAACAGTTTTCCACAAGACATATTTTTTTAAAGCAAAATCACCAATTCATTAAAATTCGTGCGTTGTAGCTTGATAGAGGATTTTCTCATGGGCTATGAATCATATCTGCGCAAACGACGAATATCGTCATTCGTTACGTTAATTTCGTCTCTTTCTCTCACTGGTTTATCGCTCCGCCTTCGCGCAGATATTTCCAAGGTCACAACCCATGAGAGAGTCCAATACCACTATTATTAACTCTTTTAAGTGTCTCACCGCGGTATTTTCTCTAAACTTAACACTTTCCAGCTTACTTTTTCTTTTTTCTGAGATAAATACTTAAATCTTGAACCGATAAACCTGACATTTCCCTGTCCCGTGCCAAGATTCCTTCTTCTTCTAGATTTTCTAGTCTTAGAAGAACTTATAGTTTTCTAGAAGCGATACCTTCTAGCAGCAAAATCAGCGACCGACTAAAATTAATTGTTTAGCGTCAATTTGTTCTTTTCCCCATACTCTTCTAAGTCTCCCACGTGACATAATTACTTAAGATACTTTACTGATCATCTCTAAAATGTTGAATACTAATTTAGAGAGGTGTTATTCAACGATTTTTCACAGAAAAAATCTAAAGTACAAAGAAACCATCTATGTGAGAATAAAGTAGGCCCCATGGGGAACTCCTGTGGTACACCAAGTCGCGCAAAAGTTTGCAAAATCTGTGTACAAAGTCGTAAAATCAATAAAAATATCGCTGGTGGTCAATCAAATGAAAGTGTGAATAGAATGGGTCCTGCGGTGGACTCTTGCGGTACAGCTGACACGAGCTGGAACGATTTTCCACTTAATTCCGCACGATTTACATTATCTTATCGGCATTAATGCACCAACCCGACTAAATTTAGCGCCAGTGATTTTCACTACCGAACCAAAACACTTCACTTTTCACTAAACAAACATTGCGACAAAGCGATTTCATAATTACATAATTACAATACAACATCGACAATCTGTTATGCGACGCATTTTTAGAAAGTCTCGTCCATTTTTCACGGTAGATAATAAAGACTTAATGTTAGTGCGATTTATGAGCATTTTTGTCGGAATTGATTAATTGCAGAACCCTCTCAGCACTGACAGTGCTGGTTATGTAAAAAAATGTGTGAATTACCATAACGCCAGATGAATGGATTAATTGACGATGTGCATCTGGTGCAGCGAAGTGCTGCAGAGACAAAACAGGTCGTCGAGAAGTGAGACTGGCGAGAGATGTCAGATTGTCGATTTTGCAAAACGAATAAAAATGTTGTTTTAAGAATAATTAAGTTGACAAGTTCAACCTTGAGGTACGAGACTAGAAAATGTATTTCTTTTATTGCATCACCGAATGGAGAAACTGAACAGAAGCACTTGCCCAATCGATTAAAAAGTTTCTGGGCGGTTTTCTCATGCAGTTTTTTTTGCAGTTAGCGGATGATGCAGACAATGGACTCGAGGATCGGCCTGGACTTCATCGTCGAGAACCCGGAGTACATCAGGAAGCTAGCCGCGGCCCTCGACACCAGCAACGTCACCGTCAAGAAGCAAGTCTTCGAGCTGCTATCCGCGTTATGTGTCCACAACGAAGAGGGTCACGCTCGCGCCCTTGACACTTTGGAACACTACAAGGTCCATGAGTCACTTTGTTGCATTGCAGATAATTGACCCCCAACATGCCATCAACACGCCTCGAACGCACCATCTGCCCGAATTTTTCCAAAATTGAGGGGCCAACGGGTCCGGAATGACCCGCGCGGGGTCAGAGTCGACCGGTTGGGGTGGAAGTGGGCGGCTGTTTGTTCGCGTGTTACTGTGGATGATTGATTTTGGCCATTTTCGGCACCTGAATGCCGACATCCTTCGGTCTAGGAGTCGATTGTTTGCATTTACATAAAATGGAAAGCTGTTTGCTTTTCGACGCTTGCGGTGAAACCGCACGGGAGTCAAGTGCGAGGGAAAAGGGTTGCTGGAAGGTTGGGGGACGTTGCACTTTGCCAAAAGAAAAAAAAACACTACCAAGAAAAACGTTCAACCGTTACGTGCACGCACAATGCGATTTTGTGAGATTTGTTTTGAAAAGTGGAGTCAAATCTTGGAGACAAACTTTTTCCTCGCGTGAAAATTTCTGGAACTCATAAATTTTGGATATTTTAAGATATTTTGATTTTGGATTTTTTTCTTTTGAAGCATGAAGAACCAACAATTTTTTTCGAGAGGCACATACTGATGGAACCTCACAAAGAAATTTGCAAAATGTCTTTCGAGAAGCATTCACTTCACTTCACTTCACTTTTTGAAGTGCCGTGCACGCAACGGTTGAACCTATGAATTCAATTTTTGCTCATGACCATTTTAAACGTTGCAGAAACTGAAAGGTGAGAGATATAGACTGAACGTGATAGTCCAGGAGTTGGACCGAGCAACCGCCGTGGACTACCAGACGGCCCTAGTGGCCTTCATCAACTGTCTCATCATATCGACTCCGCGCCTCACGGATCGCGTCCGCCGAAGAAACGAATTCATAGGTGAGACGTTACAAATAATTAGATAAGAGCCTGCGGGACCTCTTAACGAGGTAATTAGATGTCGACGGTTCAAAGACGGGAGAGAACCACTCCGAACCGTCCTAATTGAATAAACGTGTACCAACAACATCCGAGTTTCTCCGCTAAAATCGAAAGAATTTGCGCCGCGGGCCCCGAAACATTCCTCCCGTGATTAGATCAAATAAACATATTAATGCGGTGTACTTAAATTATGTTTACAATGACGCTCTTCGCCGTAGATGGTCAACAGTTACTTCCTTCTAGAGTACAAACGGTTCGGGATTACGTAAGGAGTGCATCTGGCGGACACCGATACCGCTTAATCTAAATCGATCGCTTCGAATCGCTCAATCTAGCTCTTTTTTACCAGTTCAGGTGATTTGCCCGGTCGATCGTTGATTTTTAATGATTTTTTTCAGCGACTTATCGCATTTTTATGGTAATACCATTTTTGCTCTTGCTTGTACCAATTTGGGAATGTAGGTTCTTGTGCAAATTACGCCGAAAACATGAATTCTGCGGATATTTTAAGAGTGATTGCTTTATTAGCGACGGTTTAGGTTTTAATTGCAAGAGTTAGGTCGAATGCCGGTCATTTTTGTAAAATTATGCAAAGTAGGTGCCGGAAATGTTCATGTGATGTAATCTGAGAGTATCTAATTTAGTGGTGATAAAGTGAGATAGTTATCGGGTCTCAGTTTTCAACATTATTTAAAAATAAAATTCCTTAAAAGATCTTAGAGAATTTTTCCATGTCGCCGGTTTATTTATTAGATGTGTATTTTTGAGCAATTTTCGGTGTAGTTTGATATTTTCAAAATGAGTCGTTATGTTGTAACGTTCTGTGGATTTTTTCTTTTTCGTTTTCACCACCAGAATTGTTTGTTCCGTTTCCTTTTATCTCTTCATGTAGTTGCAGTTTCAACATGTATAACATTTTTTTAAATCAATTTTAACTGTCAAAATAAAATTAAAAACACATTATTTTCAACATCATTGTTGTCATTCAGTCAGAATTTTATGAACAATTCGCTGAAACGTAATTTGATATTAAAGAAATTCTTTTTATAGATCTGAATAACCATCATCCTCATTCCTTCTCTCTCCAAAATTAGTATCTTTCATTTAAGAAGTTTCATATTCTTCGGTTCAACAGGTCCTACCTCCTGATTCCAATTTTGCCATTGCTACAACAATTTCACTTAATAATGGCTCCTTTTCTACTGATGAGGCTTGGTTTCACCCTTCTCTCTTGATTTTTTTGTGCTTAGAAATCCGATTAACAATTTGCAAGAGCAGCATCCAGCAATTAAAAAAGATACCACAGCAAATGTGGTACCTGATATACTTACCAATGTTTTTGATAATTTAAATAGAATTAGTTGTTTTTTTTTTTCGAATATTTGTGTTTTTTTCTTTTTTAATTACACGTTTTTCACTACTAAGTTTTACGAAAAAATGGGTCAAAAAAATTCGTAGTAGACTTTTTTTTGTTGTCATTTAATTCAAAATTAAGTCACGTTAACAAGAACATCAATCTTAACCTCAATTTAAATCACAAATGTCTTTCACCAAGCTGGAGAAAACCGATATGGTTTTGATCTATGGCGAAGCCCGTGGACATTCAGAGCTAGCACAGCAAATCTACGGTGAAAGGTTGCCTCATGCACGAACATTTGTAAACGTTGTGCAGCATCTTCGCGGTTTTGGGCGTTTCGAAATAAATAAGCGCGATCTTGGCCGCTAACGAGAAGATCGCATTTAAATTCCAGAAGAAGAAATTCTTCACGAAATTGAAAACCAGCCAAGTTTGCGAGTTCAAAACAGCGCTGAGGAAATTCGTCAAAACAGAGGCATTCTCAATCGAGTTCACTTTTCTTGGACACGTCGTGCTGAAGCTTGCATTGCAAACGATGGCAAGCATTTTGAGCAACTTTTTTGATGAATCATTTTATGCTTTTACTCACAATTGCAGTCTTTTTACTTTGTTGTTTTTTGAATAAGTTGCAGGCACTATTTTGTCGTCACTTCAAAAAATTTATCAAAGATGAAGATGATGAAACTCAAAAAACTTTAAAGATAAAATCCATAAACCAAACATAACCTTGAATGACATAGAAACTTGATATTTTAGGTTGATAATGTTTGCATTTCGGGCGTGGACGGCGATTTTGGCCCTTTGGCGTCTTATAATCCCTCGGCCCTTGGGGCCTCCTGGTTATAATTCCGCCGCGGGCAAAAATCGCCTCCTTCACGCCCTTAATACAAAAATACAGGGTGTTTTTGAAATGCCTGCACAAAAAAATATTTAAAAAATTCTATGTCAAAAAATAAAATGACATTTATTTTTTGAGCTACAATTTTTTTTAATTGCTTTTAGTTTTCTACGTTATCCTACAACCTCGTAGGTAAAATTTCGGCACATTTTAAAAATAAACCCTGTATATCACGTTTTATAAAATGTACGCCAAAAACAAATGTTATTTTATTTTTTGACATAGAATTTTTTAGATATTTTTTCCGAGTTCTACATGAAGCCAGTAGCTCGTGGTTAAAATTTGTGCACGCATTTCAAAAACACCCTGTATATCATTTTGCCCGATTATCTCTTTAGTAATCTTTTGATTTTTTATTTTCATTTTTTTTCAACATTTTTTATTCCCCATATCGTTTATTTTGTTCTATGCATTTGCTTAATGCCCTAACAAGACCTTGTCATTTTCCTTCTCTTTGTATATTTTTTTTTATTGTCGCATTTAAACTCATTTACAAAAATTACAAAATAAATATTGGGTCGCTCAATCACAATTTTTTTTCAAATCGAACTGTTCAGCTTAAACTGAACCGAATCATTTAAAATTTTTGTACCAAATGGTACGGTCGGTGGACAAATAAAAATGGGACACTTAAAATTTAATCTATGTAAATCAGATCATTGAATTGTCAATATATTTGTGAGTGCCATATAATATGTCATACCAAAGTTAACCTATTTGTGATAAAGCCGTAATTAAACCATGCAAATTTGTAAATTTTGACTTATGTGATTGTCATTTTTGTCCCAGTTTTGTTTGTCCATCGACTGTACAGTTGGTTGCAAAAAAAACGGGAAACGAAAATTTTCCTAATGTACGTCGCGAGCAATAAATTTTGGTCGTCAATGTCATCTCAAAATTTGGTTAGATTGTCACAGATTTAAAAAATTTCCCTACCTAATTATGCCCACGTCAACAAAGTGTCAAAAAAATGAGAAAAAAAAGACAATTAATGTCATACAACATGATGATAGGTTATGATATTTACGACTGTTTTACAATGGGGCATTTTCGATTGCGTCAAAGAATGACCTTGCGACCTCGCGACTGTAAATTTGATTTTATCCATTTGTCAATTAGGTGACTGCTTGACAATATCTATCAAATAATTTAATTCTAACCTACCTCTCGTAAGAAGGATTCACACTATGAAAAAATTGTAAAAATGTGTCAATTTTATTCTGACAGTTCCCGTTTTTTTGCAACCAACTGTACATAATACTAATAAAAAAAAATACAAATTGAAACAAAAGTATCACTTGTATTAGGCATTCACGATCTTTTTGGGAGTTGGCCATGATTTTTTCTTCTCGCTGACTGATTCAGTGATGCAACGGATTCAACTTTTTTTTATTGTCAGTGTGTGTGACATTTTCTTGCCACCGCATTGCCAGATTTATTATTTTAATATTCGTAAGAAACTAAATTATTTATTACGTGTGTAAAAATAACTTTAATTTCCGTCAAAGGAAAAGCCAAAATTGCCAAAATAATTTTGTTACGACAAAAAATTTCCGATGCTACCTCTAATTTAAAAAGGAGAGACCACAATTAAGAGATCCGGCAACAATGTACCTATTCAGAAAATATAACCTTAATCTGAAAACAACCTAACCTAACACAAAAAGTGTCAATTTCCTTTAGGGAATTTAGTTATCACCGAGGTACTGCCAACAAAATCACTAGATGGTCATAGCCGACCCGGTCCCAAAACGATCGTGAATGCCTATTTTAGCGATTCTTTCTTTTTAGTCTGAATACATTTTTAATTACATTTAATTATAGTGTAGATCATTGTTCTGTTTACGTTCTTTATCTATTTTTAGGCTTCCATTTCAACACAGCATTTAATTTATTTAGCAACCGCGTGGCGTCAGAAATCGACCTTTGCAGAATCGAACAAATCCAAAGTTCTCGAGTAATTCGCAATTTATCAAACGTTCTACGCAAACCGGTATGACTTGCATTTTTTTTCAAATCACCAAACGCTGATACATTTACATAAAAATGAAAATTGAAATGTGAACGTCAGCTGCCGCCAAAGTCGTACCAGTAGAACATCGAGACACCGACATAAAAGCGAAGGAACGAGAGCACTTGTCACTGTCGAAAAATTATCATAACACCTATAACACCGGTGTTTGGAGGAAAATACAACGAATAAATTACAATTTTAAATTGGACGAACCTCGTGTTACATGCACTTGTTTCTACATCTGGGAGTTATAACAGACATAAGTCTGATCAAATTTATAGAGATAACGGGACGGGGTGTGATCAATCACAGGAAAAAAAATTGTTAATCACAGTGTTCGCGTATTAATTTAATAATCGCGTCGCATTAATATTCATTTAATATTTGTAATTTGAGATTTCCTAGAGAGGCAAGCTGAGATGTTATCGTCGCTTTGTGGAGCCGCTTGCAGTCTGATTTAGATAATATATCTAATTTTTATGCAAATGCGTCGAAATTATGGCCCCGAGTAGACAGATCTGGCCAGATATGATTTTTAATAAATAAAAATGAAAATAGACACGCGAGCCATTAAAATTCTACAGAGATTGAGTCACTGCGGGCAAAAGACGACTCCTCCAGGTCGATCTTCAGCCTAATTGACGTCTGTACTCGAGCACGCCCACCATGATAGATCCGCGCGCCTCAAATCGGGGTTGTCGAGGGGTCATTACGACGGTTATTGCTTACCCACGTTTCGCTTTTAATTACCAACCAAACATGAAAATACCGTTCGTCTTTAACGAATCAAAAACGTTCAATTTATTATAACAATGCCGAATCGTGACGACCATTTTTGGCTGTGTTGTATTTGTTCAGTTGCGGCAAGAGTGAATATCCGCCAGTTCCCGGAATGCAAAGCGATGCATTGTTACTAACTTTCGTCAAATATTTGTATTCATCGAGTGTTTTTTCCAGGATGTCATCTGCTTCCGGTGCTCAACAACTTGAGGTATGTGGACGTTAAACAGTGACAATTTGGACCTTGACTGTCCAAACAGCAGCGGTGACAACGAACCATCACTGTCTTTATGTGCAGGAAATGCGCCGAGGCGGAGCCGGAGCTGGCCGTCCAGCTGGACGTGTTCGACGAGCAGCGCGACAGCGACGACGCCCAGAGCCTGCAGGGCCCCCACGGCGTGGACCTGAACTCGCCTCTGGACGTCTTCTACGCGATACTGAAGCAAGTGGCCGAGACCCCCCAAGAGATCCCTTTTCTCAGCATCCTGCAGCACTTGTTGCGCATCGACCCCAAAGACGCCGTCAGCGACATCATCTGGGACACCGCCGAGAGACTGGTCCACAGAGCTACCCTCCTGGAGAACCGCGAAGACGCGGCTCGTCTCTTGAGGGCCCCCAGCGCCCAGTCGAAATTTTTCTGTCACTGTCACCTCCGCTCCGAGTCTAGTCCCACCAGGAGGCAGTCGCTGAACACGCCGCAGAGTCCCACTCCGGGACCCATCCCGCCGTCGCCGCTCGGACAACCGCTGCCGCCGCCTCCTCCGCCCCCGCCGTGCATCCCGTCGCCGCCTTGTATCCCCCCGCCGGTGCCGGCGCCGCCGCTTCTCCTCCAGAAACCGACGCCGCCCAAGCCGCCCCCCGAAACCGACACTGTGATAGAGAAGTTACCCCAGCAGGAGATTCCGGCGCCCAAGATCAAGATGAAGACCTTCAACTGGAACAAAATACCCAATAACAAGGTCGTCGGGAAGAATAATATCTGGACGCAGGTGGCCTACACCCATCAGCACTCCCCCATGGCGGACATGGATTGGTTGGAGATGGAGGGGCTGTTCTGTCAGCAAGCCCCGCCCACTCATTCTTCGCCCAACGTCAGGATTCGGGAGGCAGGACCCGAATCTCTGGACAGAAGGATGAGGAAAGAAAACTGCGAGATCACCTTGCTGGACGGCAAGAGGAGTTTGAACGTGAACATCTTCTTGAAGCAATTCAGAAGGTTGGGTGATCGATAGAGGTGTTGGATTCTCTCATGGGCTGTGACCGCGCGAGGTGGAGCGATAAACCAGTGAAAAATCCGAAACGTCTTTTTTGTAAATCAGCTGTCAAACTGTCAAGTTGGTATGAGGAATTGAAAGTAGCAAATAGTGCATTTTACAATGTAGGTTGGCAGCGTCGAGCCGGTCAAGGTTATCAGCGCTGTCATTGCGCATACTGTCATTTGCGTTTGCGTTGAAAAATTAACGCACAAAATTTGAAAAGATGTCTTCGCGAAGAAGGGTAGTGGGCAGCCCCTCACAGAGCGTGAAAAAATGACCCCGATTCCGTACTGCGAACAGTTGGAAAGTGACAAACCTGAACTGAGTAAGAAGGCATCAAACATATTCACTGTTTCATTACAAAACATCGTTAAACGAAAGTACATGCTCCACAAAATACATTCTCTACAAGTACCTACATTTCATTGAAACGTTTATTTAACACCTACCACGTTCGACAATTGAATTATGTTAGCCAGACATAACCTCAAATGAGGACGTTTTCTGGTCGGTTCGTAGCGCCTACTTGATACCGATATTCGTCGTTTGCGCAGATATGACTCATAGCCCATGAGAAAATCCAACACCTCTACCAACAACTTCTTTGGTCTGATGGTTTGGTTGCAGCTCCAACGAAGACATCGTCCATTTGATCCGGGACGGGGAACACGACGACATCGGTGCCGAGAAGCTCAAAGGCCTCCTGAAGATCCTACCAGAAGTAGACGAACTGGACATGTTAAAATCCTTCAATGGAGACTTCACTAAACTAGGCAACGCCGAAAAATTCCTAATCCAGTTGACCAACTTGTCAAAGTAATTGTTAACACTTGTGGAGACGTCCAATTGATTTTTTGGTTGCAGTTACAAGCTGAGGATCGAAAGTATGCTCCTGAAGGAAGAGTTCGCTTGCAATATGAGCTACCTGGAGCCTAGTATCAAATCCATGATAATGGCTTCTCAAGGTACGTTTTCCAAAGAAAATCTTTCGATCTGTACAGTTTTGTTTTAGATCTGATGACCAACAAACCTCTGCAAGAAGTGTTGTACATGATCCTGGTGGCTGGAAATTTCCTGAACGCGGTACTAGCGACGAGAAATATCGTCGACAAGTGTTAAGTTACTTGGTGTGTTTTAGGGTGGTTACGCCGGAAATGCAGCGGGAGTCAAGCTGATGTCCCTCCAGAAAATCACCGACATTCGAGCCAACAAACCCAACATGAATCTGATCCACTTTGTTGCTTTGGTAACTATAAAATAGTTTACTCAGCACTTTTCTCCATTATCAACTTCCAGCAAGCCGAGAAGAGAAACCCGAAACTGTTGACCTTCACCGACAACATAAGCGTCTTGGAAGACGCCGCTAAGTAAGTCATCTCAAATTTGCCCCCCCCCCTCTCTGTTGACCGTTCACGTTTCAAGGACGACAGTGGAGCAGCTGTTGAACGAAATCAACGTCCTCGACGTCCGGATAAAGAAGATCAAAAAACAAATCGAGCTGCCCTCGACGGAATCCGAGATAAAACACCAGATGACCGAGTTCTTGCAGATGGCGGAGCGAGAAGTGGCCAATTTGCAGCTGGACATGGACGAACTGGAACGGGTGCGAGTCCAACTGGCGGAGTTCTTCTGCGAAGACACCAACTCGTTCAAACTGGAAGAGTGCTTCCGGATCTTCCACGGATTCTACTGCAAGTTCAGGCAAGCCGTGACGGACAACGAGAGGAGGAGGATACAAGAGGAACAAGCGAACGCGAGGCGGCGCCAGCGCGAGGAACTCTTGGCCTCTAAACGAAGACAAAGTAAGTGGAAAGGGTTGCAACGAGTCGTTGTTAATTTGTTTTCTAGTGGAGAGTTTAGGGGGCGCTGCGGATTCAGAGGTGCCATTCATCGACTTGCAAATCTACGACAGCAGACACTGTTTTCCAATGAAAAAGGTTGGTAGTAGTGATTTTGTCCGACTGGTATTGACAGTAATGTTAGGGATGGAAAACAACCAATGGAACATCCGAAGACGAGTTGTCGTCGGTGACGGGTTCACCGTCGTTGTCCAGGCGGCGGCTCGGTTCGTTCAACGGCAACGGCGATTCCGCCACCGGTAGAGACGAAAAATCCCCAGATATTACCCCAAACGGGAGCCTCCGAAGACGTCGCAGCCGCGTTTTGTCCGAAGAAGACGAAGGAAACTTGATGGACTTCTTGAGGGCTTCGGGGCAAGACAGCAACCGAGAGAGGCGGTCTTGGGGCAGCTTGGACCGCTCCTGGTCCAGAAAAGCACGAGGAGGGAGTCAACGGAAGAGGCCGGCTTTGCTGGGGGCGGACTTCACCTCCGACAGAGAGCGACCGTCTTCGCCGTCTCCACTGAGCGAGTCCAAACCGATCTTGTCCGCACCCGAAGAGGAAACGAAACCGAAGGAGTTGCGGCAGAAGATCGAGTCGTGGCTGCAAGCCAGCGAGAGCGACCAAAACGAAGACTCCAGGAGACAGACTAGGAGACTGACCAATCGGAGGTCTCTGGAGATGGATTCGGAGAGCGAGAGGAGCAGCACTCTGGACACGTTGCCCGAAGGAAAACAGGTTTACAGCGGGAGTCAGTCGACTTACAGGAAAGTATATCCGGCGTGGGAACCCTCGAAGACCATCGAGAACACGGACGTGGTCAGTGCTATGGAAGCTGTGGAAGGTGAGTGGAAAGGATTGTTAGGAAAGGATTGCTTGGTGAAGACGCACATTTCAGAAGTCCAACCGCAGATCAAGGACAAGTCGGCTTGGCGCAAGTCGACCTTGAATGTCGCCAACAGTACGGAAGAAACAAAAGACGACACGCTGAGACACAGACACGACAACAACGACCGCAAGACTCTTATTAGTTCGTTGGGAGAGCGTTCTCCAACCGACAAACTGACTCTCTACATAATCAAGCCCAATGAAGTCCCGAAGTCCAATTTAGGGCACGCGCCTGCGCGCAGACTCCGCGATTCGCCTCCCAGTGAGGATCAGACCATCAGCAACAAAGTCGAGATCGATCAGGACAACATCGAGACGCCTCCAGCGACGAGGAAGATCTTCATCCCGACTCCTACCGAGAAGCGGGAGCCGACGCAGCCGAGTCCTTGTCGCCGTTTGATGGGACGTCCGCGGGACTCTTTGCCGAGTCCCGACGAACCCGAAGCGAGTTCGGTCCTCGGGGACGGTCAGTTCGATAGGTTTTCGGCGGCGCGAAGGACCAGACGTTACAAGCGCAACACGGAGAACAGCGAAGTGTCATCTCCGCCGGAAGCGACAACGGAACCGGTGAAATCGCCGGACCCGAAGGACGAGGACAAGGAAACTCGGCTGAAAGCTTGGCAGGACAAGTTAAAGACCCAGGGCGAGCCTGAAGTGAGGAACAGTCGACGCCACCGCCACCAGACCGGCATCAAACAAGACGAAGTGAAAATCGCGCTGCAGCTGAAGAACGAATCGACAAAAATCGACATCCCCTCGCGGAAAAGCAAAGAGCACGACAACGACGAAGGTTTCGAGGAGAGTCAGAGCTTGATGTCCGAGTCCCCGAGCCAAGGCGCGTCATCCGGGGGCAACTACGAACCCGACGACGCCACCCACTTAGTCCTGTCGGACTACAGTAAGTCCAAACCGATGAGGGCGTCGTCTCTCGAGAGCAAGAGCACCGTCGACTCCACCACCAGCAGCGAAACACCAATCACCGCCACGAACAAAGCTCTGAAAAAAGCCCCGCCCAAAAGTGGGCGTGTCCTGGAACGAGCCAGCACCGTGAGACGCACCGTCCAAGAGCCGCAAAAGAAGAGCGTGATCCCGCGCAGGTCGAGCAGTTTGCGCAAAACCGACTCGCAGTCCAACGTCCAGAGGTCCAACTCCAGGAACAGTATCGTGAGTTCGAGGAGCTCGTTGAACAGCTCCGCCTCGACCAGCACCGTCAAACGCGTACCCCTCAGCAAGACGAGTGTGCCGAAGGCGGCGAGCGTGACTGGCAAGACGGTGAAGAGGACGCCTTCAACGGGGAGCACCGCGGGGACGAAGCCGCCGCGACCCATGTCGTTCATGAAACCCACCACGTCCAGCGCCACCAAGATACATTCCACGCCGCCCGTCTCGAAGCACGGTACCTTGTTCAGGTCCAAGAATTAAGCGACCGCTTAAAGACAGATATTCATTTGTTCACTAGTCAAAAGTGCATTATCTAGTACATAGGAGAAGTGAGGATATTTTGTCTTGCGTGCAGAGCGTCACGTCACACTCTAGGTCATAAGAAAACAAAAAAGAAAAATCAAACGTACTATTCCTACAACTATCACCTACAAAAATCTTTTTGACAGTCTCATTTTTCACACAGTATTATGACAAATCACAAGAATAAAAGACTAACATTAACTCACTTAATTAGGTACCGACAATTCGCAGCATCAGAACTTTGTGGCGATAATTTATTATATATTTTTTATAATTATACTTAATGTTGAACTAATAACTAATAATGACATATTTATTTGTTACCAAATATTATTATTATTTGTCAATATAAAATTTTTCCCCAAACCACTCCCGGTGATCATTTAAATAACTGCAAAAGAGACGATCAGAAACTGCCAACACCGAACGTCCATAGCTGAGAGGCTCAAAAATATCATTCTGCAGGACTAACACCGTGATAAATCGAAACTCGTGCAGGCAAACTGTCAAAAAGAATTGTCCCAAGACAAATGGGCGTTATTAAAATATTGTGAATCAGACAGCCGAAAAATCTTTCTCTTGGTAATATTTTTGCAATACTCTTGAGCCGTTAGCTTAGCTGTAAAAAAATAGACCGCTTTCCAAAAAGCGTTGTCTTGCGAAACGCAGACAGACCTGAAGAGTCATTTAACGCTCATTTAACATAGTTATTTACATTAAAATCCGGTAGGCTTACATTGTACGACCGCGTTAGTAATGTAATACATTAATCTTTTGCCAAATTTTGCAGAACTTGTCAGACTGGCATTCGTTTAATGAAATAGCAAAAAGTTATCTACTATACCGATAACTGACATGCTTACCATTTACACCACCAGATGACGCATCAGACTTTAGATCCATGGCCTACTAAATCTGAGCTGCGCTTCGCTGCCCCACAGAATTATTTTTGAAGCCTCTCCACTAACACAACTTACTCTACGAACTGGTCCAAATGCTGCAAAAGAGTCTTCCACTTGTTCTCTTCAATACTGGAGGCGTTCAACAGTTCCGGTAGTTTGACAAAAAGCCGAGTCAAGTGTATCGCTCCGTAGACCAAACACGGGGGCGGCGGCTGTTGACTGTATACGTGTTCGGGCAAAAGTCGCACCGCTATCGTCCTGTTCATCGATCCCGACCCCTCCGAATTAGTCTCGACGCTGAAAACCCAAATGAAGTGTTTTTCGTGTGGAACCCAGCAACTGACCTTGAGACCGGTTTCGCTTTAGTGGCGCCCTCTGACTGGCAGTTCCCGTTCGAGACCCCGTCTGTGCTCTTGTTAGACCTCAGACTCCGCTTCCTTTGCAAGGCTTTGTCGTTTTGGTACTCATCCTCCGAAAAATTATTGGGGTAGGTGATGTAGTCCATGTAATTCAATTCGTTTTTGTTGCTGCGGCCAAAACAGATAAAATAGTGCAAGTTCGGACGCCGCCACCCACCTAGTGGACTCGTCCGTGTCTGGGGGCATGGGGGAGGTGTACACAGCTGCGGCGGTCTCGATTTGACCCTGCTCCGACTTGTACAGCAGCAAGTCTTTGTAAGTGAAGTCGAAATAAATGCGGAGTCCGTCGAGGACCTCGCTGCACACCGACAAACTGAAAATGGGGTTGTTTGACTCTCGCGTGACAACTAGACGTTTCTTACTTTCTTTGTACATCTTCGGGTCGACGTTTTGTTTGAGAATTGAACGGGTACCTGTGCCTCGAGTTCGTTTTCTCGTTTAAATCGTAAATCTGATTGGTGGCGTAGTGCCTCCAGTAACTCTCTAAAATATTTACAATGTTTGGTTCTGCCGGGAGTCTTACCAACTTGTTTTTTGTGTTGATCAGACAATAGTCTTGTTCTAAACAGGCGCGGAGCTCTGTCGTTAGTTCAATGGGGACGGATTCTTCATCCATTGAGGAGTCATCATCTGAGCTGCTCGTAACGCATTGTCCATCATCTGTGTCCATTCTCGCGGGGCTGCCGGAACTACCGTCATCAGAAGAAGGCGCGGTGCTCGTCTTGCGGTTGTGCTTCTTCCTGTCTCTTCGATACAAATAGGCACCTCTACAAAACAACATGCCAAATAGATGTTCAAAAAATGACAATACTTACAGTTGCAACTGGGATTTTTCCGCTAAATCTTTCTGTAATTGTCTATTTTCCGGTGTATCTTTCAGAACGTATTCCTCACTGACGTATCGGTCCCACGAGGAATTCCACCCCTGTAATGAGACACTGTTAAGCCACAACAGTTGCATGACAGTTGACTTTGTTACTTGAAAGTGTATTAAATATTCTACTGTTTTCCTCCCTCTGTGATCTTTGGTTACGACTACGTCTAAAACCTGAAAAATTATCAACATAATAGCTAAAAAAAAGTTGCGGTACGAGTTGAGTATTGATCAACACAAAACTTTATAGGTTATGTTTACGTACCTTGGAGTCGTACAACACTTTTGCTTTTGTCGGATCAGGCTCGTAACACAACACTCTCTCGTTTTCGCTAAATTTTAATTTGATACCTCTAGTTGACACCATATTATCGTATTTTCTGTTATTTAATCTTGTTTTAATGTTATTCACTCGATAACTTTGTTTGTTGACATTCTTGGGTTTTTTTTTAGTGAAACGTGAAACTGATTGTTAGGTTGGTACCGGCAACGGCAACCATCATGTTGTTGGGCGCCGATTAACAAAGTCGAAAGTCGTGCCAATCAATAGATTTGAAATGTGAAATGGCCACCCAGGGGACCCAGGCCACCAGAAGCACTTGGATCGCGAATGAATGGAAATTGGAAACTGTCAATGCGTCTTTATTGGTGCTATCAGCCTCAATTTTGATTGTTGTGATTGTGATGTGTCAGTTTTGAAAAGGTGAATGTCAGATTTACCGAAAAAACATTCAAGAAGTTTGCAATATATAGACAAATGGAATAGAACAATGTTTTAATTAATAAAAAATATAAAATGAATAAAAAGTATAAAAAAATTTATATTTTAAACCGGTGGCATTTGTATTGACAAATTGTACCCCTAATTTTCCTAATACGGGATGATCAAGAAGGACTGTTTAAGTTGGTAACTCTGAATGGTATTTTAAAACGTATAACAGGAGTAACTTTGGGTTGTTGATGGCTTGTCGTTGTTAATGCTATACCTATATCAGATATTTGTCAAATAAACCAACAAAACACATCCGGTTGCAGTGTTATAAATAACCGAATTAAAAATTTTTTTTAATTGTACTGCCAACTTAAACAGTCCTTCTTGATCACCCGGTATAATTCCTAATAATAAAAAAAAAATGGTCTTCCTCTCAATCAGATGTGCTACTATTCCTTGAATCAGTATTCCTAAAGAAATATGGCAAATTGATTTGCGATTCATTTGCAAATCATTTTACTCCAAAGTAAAGCCATTCTTCAAAAAAATTGTTTACGTTATTATTTTCCACAATCATCTACACCATAAATAACAATAAACACTGAACTTTTCAGCCTGTATTTGAAGAAAACGCATTTCAAAGATTGCACCTTCAGACCAATGTATCTTTGTGGGGGAGTCACGATTTTTTTTTATTTCCTTATTTGGACTACTGAAGTGATCCTACCTACAACGCTCTGAATTTGGAATTCGCGAATTTTGAGACACCCTGACTACTGACTTGGGGTATTTATTACATGGACTATAGTACTTGGAATACCCAGTATTTCCGAAATATGTACGCCCATAAGTTACTATTTTGGAAAAGAGTTATTATTTTAACTTTATTAAAGTTAGAAATTGGAGGCAATCTGACAATTTTGACAGATTAGAAAACATGCATCAAAATTCAATTCAAAACATCAGTCATAATGATAATAAAGCATGAACTATAGTCCGTTATTAAAAAGTCCGGAAGTCCCATTTACATTATATAAAAAGTTACTAGAAAAATCACAAGATTAATTTCTGGCGGTCAATTTAAATTATTATATAACTTTATTGTTATGTTAACAAAAATTGCATTTATTAATTATAATAAATGTTTTCACTTTATTCATTATAAAGGTAAAGAATTTTATTTAAAAAAGAAAAAAAATATATGCTCTGTTCGGCAATGTGCTCTGGATTCAGGTTTGGATATTTTAGAGCTGCATAAAACCGGCTGAATTTGAACCAATCATAGGCCGTAGTTTTAGCGCGACAAATTTAAAACACTCCTTTTAGTTTATAACATTTTTAACGATAATTACGAAAAATTCACTTTCTAATAAATTGTAAACTCATGCAGGTGAAGCACGTGACTAAACTATGTCAGTAAGTTTTTGCAAAACCTATCCGCCTGGATTTTTGCCGTATTTACTTTTTGTGTGCTAACATTTTTCATAGATACGAAGCTGTTGTTTTTTCACCGTCGCATCCATAAACGACTCGATTAAGTAACTAAGCTATTTAAATAAATCTAAAATCAATCAACCTTGTCTAGCATTACGTGGCATTACAAGAGAAAATTTCTCCTTGGAAACGAAGAATCACAACAATAAAAAATAATGACAAATACAATGCAATGTTGTCATTACCTACTGTATTAAAAGAATACATGAGAAGAACAATTTGGGAAAAGAAAAATTGTTCCATGATACACAATACACAGGGGATCTATAGATGATTGTCCGGTCAAACAGGCTTTGGATAAAATATTATTGTGCCGCCTTTTTGAAACAGATGTCCAATTTTAATTTATTATTAACTGTCACTTCTGACATTAAAGGCGTTATATTCGCGCTTTTAAGTCCAGTTTTCGTTCCTTATATTCATTTTATCACAGTTAATGAACACCAGAAATCAGTATTTTTCATAACAAATTGCAAATACGTCCTGCTTTAGAGCTATGAGGGTAGGCTTTAGCCAACAATCTAACCTGAAAATGTGACATTCAAAATTTGCCAAATTTATTCCACTGTTTCCTAAAAAACGCCACAAGCCATATCTTCGTTATTTATGGCTCGATTTAAATAAAACAAAAACTGTAATATAGCTATTAAGACAACAAGATTTTTAAACTATAAAACACGCGTTGTCTTCAAGATTTTTTCTAACACTAACATCTTATCAGAAATTTTAATAAATTCAGAAATTATTCGAGGCGCGTCACAATACACAAAATGCGGAGGTTGCCGTGGGTACTATGGTAATAATATCAACAAATTTGGAAAAAAACAATTTTCATCGTTGAAATGTGCCAAAACGTTCCAGAAGAAATAAGAAAAAAGGGTCAATTTGTTACCAATGAAGTCTAAAAGTGCATACGAAAAGGTGTATGTTTCGTTTCAAGGCCGGAACAATAAAAAAAAGCATCACGGAGGTAACGGAAGATGTCATTTTGGCTTTTCTTGATATGGGGTAAGCGTGTAGAACTTCATTAAAAGTTAATTCACACTACGGCAAGAATCATTTGAAGAAAATGTAAAGATTGCCATTTTCGATGGCCGGGCACTTGCATTGGATGGAACAGCAGAAGTTAAAGAAGAAGATGTTAGGAACAAGAGCACGAAGCTAATATGGCAATTCCAATTCAATAATTGTACTTTTCACTTTTGTGATAATTACTGGAAAAATGATGAATAAAATGTTACTTGAATGATGTGTGTGAGCGTATTTTATGACTCTATAAGATACGTTGCTATTGACGACGTGTCTCGTAGAGACAAGCGTATTTTATGGGAAACATAAGGTGTGAGCTCAAATGCACCATGGAAACAGTATAAGATATTAGTGTTAGAAAAAATCACTTTTTTCTAATTTTGACATATAAAGTGACACTTTTCAAAATTAATTGACGTTTGGAAACGTCTCACTTTTCGTAACTGGTTACGAAAAGTAAAATCTTTCCTAACTGGTTAGGAAAAATTTATTGTATCACCAGTTGACACTGTCATATTTTTTGTTTTTAAGCAAAATAACCGTGCCTACATACCTACTTGATATTTTAACACAATAATAATTAATTATTAATGAAATTCATTACTTCGTTTAACGTTTGAAGAAACTTTTTTTTGTCAAAATTAGAAAAAATCTTGTATGTAACATGTTTGGAAATGCAATTTTGTGTAACTCGTGTGATTTTGCGCGGTCTCGCTGCGCTTGTCCCGCAAATATTCCACTCGTTACACAAAATAACGCATTTCCTAACTGGTTACATAAATAGCTATTAAAACACTATAAGCTCGACATAGATTTATTTTTTCAAAAAGTCATTCAAGGTCAGATGATAGTCAACTTTTTTTTTTCAAATAGCTTTGTAGGTATACCAATTTTTTTATTCCGATTTTGAAAGAGATTATTTTTCTGAATCCAACGATACGCCACGTGTTACAATCCATAACCGCGAAAATAAATAAATAAAATAGCATTATTGAACGTGTACCTAATAAATATTGTGCAAGTTTTTTCATTCGTTTGCCTTGATAAAATATGTGATTTTTGAATCGGTCAAGAAGCGTTAAAAAAAGTGCCATAGCGGTTCATTTTTGCATGCATTTTGCGTTAAAAAAAGTGCCGTGGCGTGTCATTTTTTAACGCAATTATAAAAATTTTCATTCATAATTAAAGTCCATTGAAAAATCAAAAAACCACCAACGTCGCATTTTCCTCGATAATTACTATCGGCAACGCTGTCTAGTGTAAAATTTCGTGAGACTTGTAATGTTGAGGTTAAATGTTTATTAAGTGTCTTGTTTTTCTGAGCATATTTAAGTAAAAATAATAAGAATCAATAAATAAATGAAACGTGCTGCTAATAAAACTATGAACGAAATTCAAAGCAATTGAATTTTATTTTGAATCAAATAAATGTCATAATTTATAGTTACCAACATAGTATGAAAAAATATCTACCTAGGGTTTTTTGAATTTTACCAACCTAAAGCAACAGGTGGTGGTTTTTGATTTTTGAATGGACTTTAGTAGTTTTTTTAACGAGTTCGTATGTAAATTGGGATTTTTTTGGCATGAGTGGGCCAATTTAAAACGCGAGTAAAACCATCGTTTTAAAGGTCCACGGTCCACGGGTTCACAGAGGGGAAAATTTTCAAATTTTGAGTGTCGAAATCCCTCTACGGTCGAAATAGTAGTTTATTTGACTCGCGTTTTAAAATGGCCCACGGGTGCTAAAAAAGGCCCAATTTACACACGAACGAGTTGAATACAACGTTTTTTTGTTCGACGAGCCTCTTAACGGCTTCAAATCGCTTAAAACCTTTAAAATTAGCTTGATGTTTCGTTTTGACAAGTTGTGACATTTATCAAAATCCGTTCACATAGGAGAAAATTCTCAAATTCTGACAGTGTCGAACAAAAAAAGTTGTTATCTAAACTTACGGGCGCCAAAATATCGCGCGTTCAAATGAAATCCTGGGCTGAGTAGGCGTTGGAAAAATTAAACCGTTTAGAACAGTGTACAGTTTGAATTTTCCGCCGTTTATGTTTAATTGAACATGTTTGTTTTCAGCAAAGGGTGCCCTTAGCTATTTGCTTCGAGAATAGGAATCGTTAAGACATTCTATTTTTAATGTAAAACATTGCAAAAAAAGAACAAAAGAATGCATTTTTTCGCTCTAAATTTTAGGTTAGCCGTCAACATGCTCCGATTAATCTACGCTGTAAAAAAACACAACAATTGACGGTTTCCAACGCCTTCCCAGCCCAGGATTTCATCTGAACGCGCATTAGTATATTTTTCTAACACTAATATCTTATACTGTTTCCATGGTGCATTTGAGCTCACACCTTATGTTTCCCATAAAATACGCTTTTCTCTATAAGACACGTCGTCAATAGCAACGTATCTTATAGAGTCATAAAATACGCTCACACACATCATTCATCAAGTAACATTTTATTCATCATTTTTACAGTAATTATCACAAAAGTGAAAAGTACAATTATTGAATTGGAACTGCCATATTAGCTTCGTGCTCTTGTTCCTAACATCTTCTTCTTTAACTTCTGCTGTTTCATCCAATGCAAGTGCCCGGCCATCGAAAATGGCAATCTTTACAATTTCCTCAAATGATTCTTGCCGTAGTGTGAATTAACTTTTAATGAAGTTCTACACGCTTACCCCATATCAAGAAAAGCCAAAATGACATCTTCCGTTACCTCCGTGATGCTTTTTTTATTGTTCCGACCTTGAAACGAAACATACACCTTTTCGTATGCACTTTTAGACTTCATTGGTAACAAATTGCCCCTTTTTTCTTATTTCTTCTGGAACGTTTTGGCACATTTCAACGATGAAAATTGTTTTTTTCCAAATTTGTTGATATTATTAGCATGGTACCCACGGCAACCTCCGCATTTTGTGTATTGTGACGCGTCTCGAATAATTTCTGAATTTATTAAAATTTCTGATAAGATGTTAGTGTTAGAAAAAAATCTTGAAGACAACGCGTGTTTTATAGTTTAAAAATCTCGATCTATTAAATCCTCGCTCCCTGCGGTCGCTCTGATTTAAACTACGATCTCGATTTTTAAATCATCTATAAAACCCTTGTTGTCTTATAGTATATTAAAGAACGAGTTTTATAAGGGTTGATTTGGCGCACGAGTTCCAGGTGTAGAAAACGACCCGTAGGGGAGTTTTGTATGGAACGAGTACGCCAATGCCCTTATAAAACAAGTTTTTTATGTTATTTTTTAGAATTTGCACCCTTGTTTTAATTTTTAAATAAAAAAATTAAATTTTCAAATTCTAGGGAATTTTGTATTAATTGGCAATTCAAGGTAACGGATGCAACTACATCTGCAACATACGTTAAAAAGTAGAGTTTGAACATTAATATTGGAAGTTTTTTGGTGTAAATGACAATAATACACTGAAATATTGATAAAAATGTTCTTAGAGATCTATTAAACTACGAGTGCTTTAAGAGATAGCCATAAACGACTCCAAATTGAATACAACAATAGACCTATTAGAGACGCAGATTCTAAAAATAGCTATAAAACACAAGTTTCATAAGACCACTCTTGAAGCACGAATTCGAGATTAAAAAACGAGTGGCGTAGCCACGAGTTATTTTAAAAATGAGTGATTCAAGGTCTTATGAAACGAGTTTTTTATACTATTTTTTGTAATTTGCCCTTTTAAGCCGTTTTTAAACAAAAATGTTTACTTTCCTCGATTTAGGGATTTTTGTGGCGATTTTAAAAGTGAAAATTTGATTAAGTCTTCAAAATCGCCTTTTGTTTTATCCAAATTCTGTCACAAAAAACGAATATGGAAGATGATCTTTCATGTTCGCCCGCTGAAATACGTGAAATTGCCAAAAATACGGTCGCGAATTTGGTGCCTGATAAATCCTGATAAATAATTCTTTGCACATTTTGTTATTTAAACGGACACGCATGACGAATCAAGTTTTGCCAACCTAAAAATTTTCGTAAAATGTTCCGTGAAATAATGGCTATAAGGACATCCCAGATGATGACGTCGCGTTCGTTAATATGTCTATTAGAGAATCAAAATGGAGGCAAATTACAAAAATTTTTTGTATGCAACTCGTTAGTAAAGTATCTTTTTTTTACTCGGCGGATTTACGCACTTGCTTCGCTCGAGCGTCAAATTTTCCTTCTCGTAAAAAAGGTATTACTTTACTCACTTCGGTTTTCTTTTAACATGATAAACTTTCGTCTCTTTTTACTCTGAAAACAAGGAATTTTTAAAAAATATATTTTTTTCTTACAACATTCACTCATTCATTTTGCACAGCAAATTTTTATTTTTGAAACATATTTAAGGCAAACATTTCTAGAGCTCAGTTGAAATGACTAAAATCGTCCATTTGGTGATAAAAACAACAACTGCAGCAGCAGTTTCTTGATAGTTTACTACTGTAAAAATTTCATTTTCATAGTCTTGTTATTGGCATGATAGTTACACCCTTGTTCTTGAAATTTTAAATAAAGGTTTTGTTGTAATTATTTACATTTGTTGAACTTAGGTCTGGAAAACCTGTATTTTTCGTTTTACTTTCGCCCATTCCAATTCTAGTTTTTTGTTAAACTGTTCTAGAACAACACAAATGAAGCCATTTGAACAATTCAAATGCAATATTCAAATTAATTAGACTACTTAATTAAATTTAAAATCAATAGAGTTGTCAACTCTGAACCAATTTCTTTAGCAGTTACGTAGTTTTAAAAGTGAAGGCTTCTCGTTCGGAACGAAAACCTACAACAACGCAAGAACAATGACAAGTAAAGTTTGAAACATTTTCTTTTCCGAAAACAAACACTTCAACATTTTCAGTCGATTGCCTTTACTTTATTTATAAATTTACACTGGCCCAGTTGAAAAACAAATTTGTGAAGACATCAATTATCTGGTTGCTTATATTGTACACATTTACTCAAAGTACGTTTTTCTTTCTGTTGTCGAGGGAGCAAAACAAGACACACTTCCTCTTGAAATATTCACCTGCATTTTGTACCAACTTCCTTGTATGTATATGATATCTTGTATGTATGTGGTTATACTGCCTAATAATTCTTTAAGGTAATGGGAGTAGCTGTCGGTGTCCTTTGGAACGAAAACAATCACCTGGTAGCTGTTGAATTTATTAAATCTTCATTTATACAGCCAGAACCTGCCAGTGACCAAGTCAAGAAAATCATTCTCGAAGAGTGTTCAGTCATGAAGGTTCAGTATGTGTTGACCATAATTGTCTCGATTACGACCGCATTTGTTTATCTTCCCATTTTCGAAAGTGCTGAAGACCTCATCTTTGTTACAAAATTAATCAGAGAATACTATTCCTCCTGGATGACATTAATTTATGTTTTCTACTTCTGGGCTTATGTTGCCATCATTTATACCGTAATCTGTACTATTTTTACAATCCGCTACCTAGCAAAACATATGATCTTTCAATTTTATATTCTCAACGACTGTGTTAAAATGATGCACCGAAACAACCATGTGGAAGATGAAAACTTGTATTACAACGTACACTTTCAAGATCAAGTTACCAACAAGATGATATTTTGTATCAAAACGTACGCAACATTGAAAGAGTTAGTATAAAAATAAGCAACAGAAAATTCCTCTTGAATCACGCTATATTACAGATTGTTAAGACAATGGGAAAATATATATAGTGTCACTGGTTTATTTTATATCTTGGGAGTATTCTCAATATGCACGGTTGCCATATTTTCTGCCATTAGGGTATAAAATTTAAATGAGCGTATTTCCATGTAACCTCTAAATCGATCATTTTTCAGGATCTTCAAGATACAATTTCTTATCCAAGAAATATTTTCTCTGGTGCGGCTGTGGCTGTTTATATTGTACCATTATTTATTGACAGTCAGGCGTTGATAGATCAGGTAAGTATAAATACCTATGGATATAGGTAGTAAAATGCATTCACGTTGTTTCGGAATAATGGGAAGCCATTGAAATTTTGCATTTAATTTTGTATTAAAGCTGTCTGTTGAATTAGGTTATGTTTTTCTAAGTTTGAGGTTATAAATAGCGGCGATGTCTAGCGCATTGTTGTCAGTTTTACTAGTTTTCAATAGAAGAATATTCAGACATCTCAGGAAATTCAGTTTTAGTGACGAAAATCAAACACTGTGTTCAACGTTAGAAAATTAAATCATGGCCTCCCATTATGCCAAAATGACGAGAACGGTGTTTATAGATTTTGAACAAAAAATTATTGAGTTATATTTTAGGGTAACGAATTGTTTTCGAATCTGTATAACACTCCGTGGTACATGTGGAACTCAAAAAATAAGCAGTTGCTGTTATTTTTCATGACTCACGCTATCAGGCCTTTCCAGCTAGGAATCGATGATATTGTGGTTATCGATTATTCACTTCTGCTTAAGGTATCTTAAATCCATGGTAATGTTCATGTTCAAATACATTTTTCTTCTGTATCGTTTTTAGATCATAAGATGGTGCTTCTCTGTGCGAACAATGGCCGTTCAACTGACTCATATGAACGCCGCAGCGGTATAAGAAATCTGCAGAGCAACACTTAATTCCCCAAAATTAGGCAAATCACCGGTCCACGTTTCTTCACTAATTAAACTTTTTCACTTGAAACAACCTAATAAATGTGAAAATAATTTTTCTCCCTACCGGTTAGAAATGTAGGCTGTGGATACCTCATTTGAGGTGAGAAAATTCAACTTTCTCGCTAAGGTAAGAAAGTTAATCATGAAATGTTTATGGTAAAACTGTACCAAAATACAAATGTCAAAAGTGTCAAAAGTGAAATAAGTTATTGATAAATGAAAGCCAATTCAATGAAGTAAGTTGGTAGGTCAATCATATAATCTGGAAAATAAACAGATAAGCTAGGGAGGTAGATTACTTTACCCTGTTTATATCAAATTTTCGAACAAACCTCAAATCTTCAAATGCGATGACAAGTTAATTAAACAAATAACACAGCCTACTATTCAATTCTCAAAATTTTCGTTTTAATCACGAATATAACCATCTTTTTTGACTTTTTTCAACAAAGTTGTGCCGGTAGGGAAAAAAATTGTATTCAAACCTTGTTAAGAAAGTGTCCTTGCAGACCTTAGGCACTTACAAACCTCGTCTACGACTCGGTTTATAATCTTTGCCTGCGGTCTGCAAGAAACCACTTTCTTACCTTGGTTTGAAATATACTATTATCCACAATCACTATATGTATTATAAATTCATAATTCAATTGCTTGGCAACCTTTAATGTGGTCTATAAAACTTTAGTGTTTTACAAGTCATAAAACACGCCATAATTAGTTAATGCGAAATTTCTGTGATTTTTGAGGTGACAAACGCCGTCAGAGTGAAATGTCAAATTAATTTTGGATGACATCACATAAAATTTCGGCGATTCTGATTCTAAATGAGTGTGATTGTGGATAAAACGTTGTATTGCATGCGTGTTTCGAATGCATATTATTCACTTAAGAAAATTAAACGCTCGAGCAAGCTCTCGCGTTTAAACATTCTTGCGTGAAAAAAATGCTATCTAAAACACTTACACAATAAATAACTATTATCGTTTCTAGTGCAATAAATAACGATTAGAATCTGCACTAGCACTTCTAGTTGTGTGGTTAGTGTTTAATATGCACTAAAGTAATGAAAATTATTTATTAATTAAAATAGTTGTTGTTAAAATTCACCAGTTGTAGGTGAAAATGTGTTAACTAAATCGATCAAAATTGTTTTGTTGTTTTGTTTAAATTTTAATAGACATAATTTTTTTTTTCACGATCGGGAGTAGAAATCAACTTTTCGGATGTCAACATCGTGACAGAAGTAGAGCATTTTCTCCCTAGGGAGCAAATATTTGCTCCCTAGGGAGTTTTCATTTTTTTGACAGTTGTGGCAAAAATCTAATGGGAGTTTTCATTTCATTTCATTTCAAATTGAAAAATAATCAAAAATTAAATTACCCTTTAAATCCGGCCCACAAGCTGTCCGCGCCGCCCTCGATGGAGATCAGTGTCGCACCCACTTCATTGACGATGGACGAAATCTAGTCAAGATGAGGGAAAAAAAACTTTCTATCGACAACTTGAAGTAATTAATATTTATGACTGACCAAAAATAAATTTAGCCACAGCAGCAGTTCTTTATTAGTAGCATCAGTCTTCTCTTATACAATTTGCAACGCTAAACTCGCGTAACATTTTTGCAAACATTTCTGGATGTATTATTCGCTCGCATCCGATACATGATACGACAAATGAAATTTGTCGATAATCTATTAAATTATTTGATTGGGGGCAGGTGTGTTATTACGTAACACTTTCAAATTTATTTGTGCAGTCGAAAAATATCGTTTCTCAATTGTCCGGGTTTAACCTTTTCAAGAAAAGTTCGTTTTGATAACCAAATACATATTTTCAATAATAGTTATTTGTATCACAAGGCCAGAAACTGCACGTTTGCGAGCATGAGTACGGTTTGCACTACGAGTCGACAGACGAGTTTTGCAAGTACGAATGCTCGCAAAACAGTTTCTGGACGTGTGATGCACAAAATTTTTCGTGCCGACTTCTGCGGATTTTTGTTAAATTGAAGTTAAAGCACTTGTTTTAATAATTGGTATTAGGGACTTTTTTTGTGTTGGCAACACTTACATTTAAACATTTAAATTTTAAAATCAACATCGCTCTTATTCCCTGACATTTATTAAATTTCATTAATTTGTTTTGTTTTTGACATTTTCCTGAAACATTTGTTGTAATAAATATTCAAGAAGTGGCTCGAAACGAAATTTTAATTAATTAATTTTAGTTAAATATTGCTTCTTTGTAGTTTGTACGTTGTTATAAATAGAAAAACATTTTTAACGAGCCATCCACAGAACAAACATTGACGTTTGATAGAATTCTGATAACAAATGCCAAGCCAACCGAAACCGATGACAACTCAAAATCCCTACTTTTAGCCGGACTAGGCCGGCAATGCATGTGTTTCTGGACGATTTCGAGATCTGTAATTTACCAAATTCCGGCCGGAGGCACGAAAAATAAACTGTCTGACCTTTGTGGCTTCTACTTCTGTCTCAATTTGCGACGAGTCCCCTCTTCTTCAAAGTATCGGACTTACAGTAATTAAAAAGAACATATTGTAGCTTACGTTCTTCCTGCCCATCCGATAGTTTCAAGAATTACGAAATTAATATAAAATAAAATGAATTTTTCGGAAATAATTTATATTGAAAGAAACTGAAAAAAAAACACAAAAATTAAATTACCCTTTAAATCCGGCCCACAAGCTGTCCGCGCCGTTTTCGATGGAGATCAGTGTCGCACCCACTTCATTGACAATGGACGAAATCTAGTCAAGATGAGAGAAAAAAAACCTTTCCATCGACAACTTGATGGAATTAATATTTATGATTATGACTGACCAAAAATAAATTCAGCTACAACAGCAGTTCTTTATCAGTAGCATCAGTTTTGATAACCAAATACATATTTACAATAAAAAAAACTGTCTGACCTTTGTGGCTTCTACTTCTGTCGCAATTTGCGACGAGTCCCCTCTTCTTCAAAGTATCGGACTTACTGTAATTAAAGAAAATATATTGGAGCCTACATTTTTTCTGCTTATTTGTTGCTTTCAAAAATTATGAAATTAATATAAAATAAATTACATTCTTCGGGAGGAATTCATTCCTGAATCGTTTTGAAGATAAATTCAAATACCTACTTACTGAAAAAAGATAAATGTAGGTATGTACTGATAATTGCAAAGATATTATTCAAGAATTAAACCGGTAAATTATTAAAACAAGTGGATTTGATAGTCTGAACTAAATGTTGGATCAGAAAAAACTGCAAATTATACAACGTGTCTCAAAAATAAGTACATTAATTTTAACTGGTAATCGAACTTGTTAATAGCAACAATATGTTTTTTTTAACGCTGGCCATAGGGATTTACATGACAAAAACTTTGGATCGTGTTAATAAGCTTTTTAGCAGGAATTTTTAAGTGAAATTTGGCAAAATATTAAATTAGTATTTTATAAATCCATTTTAGTTTATTTTATACTACAGAATAAAATAATTACGGAATTAATTTTAAAAAAAGTACTTATAATTTATTACATTATTTTTTGCCCAGAAGGTTTTATAATCGTTAGGCAGTTACAAAATGTTCGACAAAATTTTTATGATCATCTTGGTTAGTGACTTGCAGCCTGTGGAAGACAGTTTGAACAATTTATGAAATGAAATTTAAAAAATTATTGAAATACTTTAATATTGTTGAAGTAGAATTTTATTTATTTTGATGTAATTATGATTTCCTATGTTTTATGTTTATGAAATAAAACTGCACATTTTTCAAAGTCTATCCCATTCAATAATTTCTTTATTTGAAAAGGTATCCATTGAAAATTATTACTGTTTGACGTTTGTTGGGTTTACATTACGTCAGCCTACTTGGCAAGCCACGTGATAAATTTAATATTGACATAATTAATAAATAATAGAACTAAGACTTTTTCCAGATTTTCTTTTTCTCATACCTGACTCGTTTATCTTTATCTAATAAAAAGTATATACTTATTTTACGTAACGTTTACGAGTGATAATGAGCCCGACGAACTTTTTAATAACTTCTTATTTCTTAGGAAGTTTTGGGTATTGAATAAACAATAAAGCTAATTATACTATAGCAAAGTATAAATTGTCCAGCTGGAGTATATCTGGTTGCCTAAGGTTTATTTATTTAGTTAGGAATTGGTTTTCTTACAAATCTCTAGACATAACATTTTCTTCTAGAATGGAAATATAAGTAACGATGAGTGAAAGATCAGAAAACAACAAATCTAGACCTTGTTTTACTGAAAATTTTACCAAGTGATAAAGTTTCAAGAATCAAAAAAATTTCATGTTACGTTCTTTGGTTTAATTCAAACTATAATTCGGCAATATTTTTTAAGAAGTAGCCGTGCGATCAACAATTGTTTAGATCAAAGAAGGCGTTGAAATCTCGGCCGTATGTCGACGGGGATAGAAGTATTTCTGGTTGCATATAGCCGTTGCAATTTAAATTTTTGCCGAAACTCCATTCTTAAGCTTGTTTGACACGATGCTAAATTTCGTAGTAAATTTGTTAGAAAATGAGAGAGGACCAATGAACGATCAGGATCATAGTCTGCCTTTGTCAGATCCTGATCGTTCATTGGTCCTCTCTCATTTACTAGTAAATTTTCTCAAAAATTTAGTATCGTGTCAAACAAGCTTTAGTTATTGAAAACACCATTACGAAAGTATCGCGCGTTCAAATGAAATTCTGGGCTGAGTAGGCGTTGGAAAAATTAAACCGTTTAGAACAGTGTAAAGTTTGAATTTCCCGCCGTTTGACACGAATGACGTTTGTTTATGTTTAATCGTGACACGATTGAACATGTTTGTTTTCAGCAAAGGGTGCCCTTAGATATTTGCTTCGAGATTACGAATCGTTGAGTTATTCTATTTTTAATGTAAAACATTGCAAAGAAAGAGAAAAAGAAAGATTTTTTTGGCTCCAAATTTTAGGTTAGCTGTCAACATGCTCCTATATATGAATCTACGCTTTAAAAAAGCACAACAATTGACAGTTTCCAACGCCGTCCTAGCCCAGGATTTCATTTGAATGCGCGATACGATTAATCTTTATGTCCTGAAGTAAAAACCATTTTTGCGTTAAAATTTTATTCATAGTGACAGTTGTTTGACGTTTATTAGCTGAGTTATAGCCGCCCCTTATCTAAGTAATTGTTGATCGGTCCGTATATTATATTTTCAAATGCTTCAATGACAAATTATAATTAATAGTTAAATATACAGTGAGTTTTTTTTAAGACTGGCCATAGGGTTTTACATGCTAATTTTTCAACCCCCTGTTAACTTTTGTTCCGATAAAAATATTCAAACCATTTTTGGAACAAAGTTGGAAGATTTTTTAAACTATCGGATAGATTAGAATTTAATATCCCAAACTGTCGAAAAAGTTGTGAAAAAAATACTTTTTGGGCGCCGAAATAATAGTATGTACGTCGAGCAGCCGCCAGAGTAGCGCCATTGTAGGCTCAACCATGGCCTACTAAATCTGAACTGCGCTGGGCTTATTACGGCCGTAACAAAGCTCGGAATTCAATGGAACAATTGATTCCGCTAACCTCAAAAAATTTACCATAGAGAAAATAAAATACTATAGAATGAAAAGTCCCTAATACATTTTTGGAAAATCGTTTAGCGCACCCTCACCACACCGCAAGAGGGCGCAAATGTTTTAAAAAGTCAAAACTTTAAAATCAAAGTAATCTCAATAATCTAAAAATCAGTCAAAGCAGTGTCAATCTTTATGTCACTATCTTGTAATTCAAAATGCGGCTGTGTCACGTTCACAAATAATGTAGTACCGCTGCTAAGATTGCTAAATTAGTTGTTGAGAGAATCAAGCAAAATTTATATAGAAAACAGTCAACAAATTGAAAGAAAAATAATACTTCAAAAAAGTCAAAATGCGGAGGCGAGACGCCGGTAATTATGTTGATAAGCATTGCACTATTACTTGATAGTATTATCCGTAATAGTGTATGTACTCCGGCAAAATTGCCGTGTCGCCGGGTGGAGGTGGGATAGTGTACTTCAATACCAAGAGATTACACCATTATTTGATACAGCATATCTTATTAAAGGAATTAGAAATTATAGGATAACAAAAGATTTGGTTTGGGAAGTAAACGAAGAAATTTTAAGTGCGAAATTGGACCATATAGTGAAGGTTTATCTTTATGATTCAGCGTGGGGCGAATTAAGAGCCCTCCACAAAATTACGGACATGCAGATAAGATCCAAAAGATGTGCTAAGCAACTCAAGTTTTGAGTCGTCATAATCATGATTAATTCAACTATCACGCTATTAGTTAACTGTGGTAATTTCTAATAACATTGTTGTTAATAATCTAATATATATATTTTAACTAACAGGTAGTACAAACCTAAATGATGAAGACTTGGGAACTGCAAAAACAATAACTTTTTTGACAAACTCTTTGATAATAATCTGGAGGGAGGGACATTTCGCCCACGTTGCGAGAAACCTCTTGCTTGTGGAGTTTACAAAAATCCGGGGCACACAAAATTTTGGCAGGAAGCAGTCCTACACTTACGCAATATGTACCTACTTTGGAAAATGTTTTGGATTAAAAAAACAGCACTTCCTTCCATAAAAAAAATTGAATGAAAACATTGGAAGGATTTTTGGATTTATACTAAAATTTAGCAGAAAGTGGCAAGTGTGAGTTTTTTAGAGTTTGTAACAAATGTTAATAAGATTCATAATATTTTTTAAATTATATTCAGAACATAATTTCGGCCGATAATATTAAAAGCAAAATTTCAACGGTAATTCAAACATAAGTACCTAATATGTATTAATTTTTCGTTCACTTAAAAATAAAATTGAAGATGAATTGATTGGTAAAATAATTCATTTAACCACATTTACATTAAGGTGTAAAATTTAATTTTAAATGGTAGGATACGAGAACGATAGCATTTAGGAATAATATTTATAAAAATGAAGCAGAACTGTATCAAAAACGGTTGAAAATAAAATATCGAAAGTATTGCTGGCGTTTTAATTTGTTGTGAAAATTTGGGATGATAAAAAAAATCAAATGAAAGGTAAACTCATCCAGTAGGCTGTGATTTTGCACCCTCACCAGGATAAGAGATGGCGGTAAACGCTTTGTGCCCAAAAAATGTATAGGGAGTTTGCGTTCTATATGTTCTTATTTTGTCTATGAAATTTACCCTTAACCAACTCCATCTGTTAGCGAAATGGAAAAGAAAAATGTAATTTGAATTGAAATTATCCAATCACAATCACATAACGTGTTTATTTTGTTAGGTTAACACTTTCTATTTTGTCATTTTGACGGAAAATAAATTTTCACGAATACATTTCATGAACGTAAGGATACCTAATAATTACAATAATCAAATTATGAAACATAATATTTATATATAAAATGGAATTGCAAAATCTGAAAATGGAGAGAACACAGTAGAAACATTAAAAGTAAAACTATCTGCAGGAAGACAATACCTTTCTCGTAAGTTTATAATTTTAAAACCTTCTTACTTGTGAGTTTATTCTGAATGGATTTCGTTTTTATGTAATCTGCTTTTTTTTAAACAAATGTTTAAAATTGGTTTAATTACTAATTTGATAATAACTTTACAAATTTTATCTTTGTGTTTATCACAGGTAAATATGGAATTCTTTATTAAATGTGGATGGAAAATAGTAACCAGTGGTTGACAAGGATTTTTTGAAATTAAATATGATAAAATTGCTGTGGCAATATTAGCCAAGTTTTTTAAAAGCCCCACAAATTTACAGATCCCACGGTCTTCAAGCCAAACTAATCGTAACAAGGGTCTTGGAGTTGCTGTAGATAATAAAGAAGAGACATGTATCACAGTGAAATGTTTCATTCAGTTTTTTTTAATAATTTTATCAATTTTGGATTTGTTTTGGAGGATGCTGGGAATTTGAAAATACATAACTGTTGTAATTTTCTCCACATGCAACGCACTATTTTCCCATGTTAGTACTACTTCAACCTTGATGAAATTCAAGGAAATTTAAATTATTGTGGCAATTTAGTTGATTTGTAGTTTAATATCTTTAAAGAGATGGCGCTAGTTAAGGGTAGATTTTTTGAGGTTAGCCGAATCAATCATTCAGCTAGTTTGTTACGGCCGTAATAAGCGCAGCGCAGTTCAGATTTAGTAGGCCATGGCTCAACCAAAGCCAGTCGATTAATAAAGTACCGACACGATTTGACGTTTAGATAAAAGGCAACCGTAACGATTTTTTCGCTACAAGAGGCGCTGATATCGCTATTTTGACTGGCTTTGGCATGGATTTATTAGTAATAAATTACTAATTATTACTAATAAATCCATGGACTTTGGTGAACAAATGTTCACCAAAGCCAGTCAAAATAGCGATATCAGCGCCTCTTGCAGCGAAAATATCGTTACGGTTGCCTTTTATGTAAACGTCAAATCGTGTCGGTACTTGGGCTCAACCAGCACCTGACGATCTCCGCTTTTGGACGCTTTCGGCACGCTAAAAAATATTGTTTTCACAACTTTTTCGACAGTTTGGGATATTGAATTGTAATCTATCCGATAGTTTAAAAAATCTTCCAACTGTGTTTCAAAAATGGTTTGAATATTTTCATCGGAACAAATTTAACAGGGAGTTGAAAAATTAGCATGTAAAATTCTATGGCCAGTCTTAAAAAAAACTCACTGTATAGTATGTGAATATGGGGTAGATCGCTTTATAAATTATAATAGAAAAAATATGGGAACTTTGTACACAGCGGCGACTGAAGATATCTAACTTTAATGTTGACATTAAATTAGTGAATAGTCTGAATGGATGGCAAATTTATAGCTTATTTAGGCAAATAAAGGTAGTTAATCTGGTTGAAAAAACATCTTTCGTTACCATCACTTTTTCATTTAAATGAAAATTGAACTTCAAATTCATGAGCAATATTTTTAAAAGTGAATTAAAATAAAAAGATTTTACTTTATCCTCGTCGGAGACAAACAATTCAAACAAAACTTTAAATCAAAATTCTTTTAGCATTTGTTTAAATTTTTGTTGAATTGTTTGGAATCGTTAGAATTTGTTGAAAAGATATGTAAAAGAGGAGATTTATTTTATTTTAATAACTATGAAATTAAACTAAGCACGCCAAAAATTTACTAATTTCCGCACAATTTGCGAATTAAAAAGATATTAACTGCAATACTCAGTGTACCAATCAAAAAATATACATTTATTGTTCGCAAATCCCCGGCTATAGACGGAAATTTCATCAAAATCTAACAGGATGAACAGGATGTTAGTGCAGAAAAAATTATCCTCTACGAAATTTATATGTCAAAGTGTAGCACATTACCTTTAGATTAACAATCCATCGCCGCAGCCGCAAGATCTTGTTTAAATTCTAAAACAGGCACGTTTTCTGAGAGGGATGAGTGAGATAATGATGTACACTTTACTGTGAGCAAGAAACTATTAACCACCTGCACACAATATAACCATCGCATAAGTTTTTTTGTTGTACTCGTTGACGTAATTAATAAATACCTAATAGAACTGACACTTTTTCTACATTTTCTTTTTCTCCTATCTGACCCGTTTATCTTAAATAAAAATATATTTATATATTTTACGTTGCTTTAATGTTTTTGTTCAATGTTTTTCAAATTGTGTGAATTATATACTCGTACGTGTGCAATATTTGCAAACGACATAATTTAAGACTGTTTCTATTACTCCGATGAGCCGGGCGCTAGGTGCTGTGTGGAGAATTTCACTTTTTCCAGGGTTGGCGACATCCATTTGGTTTTAATCCTCATTTGTAAAAAAAATATTTTGACAAAACACAAAACATAATTTTCAAACTCGCAGAATTACATTGTTGGTTGAAATGGTTTATTATACCACGTGAGCAACAATTACTGATTGAGTTGGCAATAAATTCTGACAACTTTTGGTCATGTTCCCGTAATGAGAAAACCATTTTATTAAAAAAAGATTGCACAAACCAAGACGTTTAAATTTGAAATGTATGCCATCTGTCAAAAACAAACCGAAATAGATACAATTCACAGTCTTAAAAATTTCATGTAAAATTTGTTATTGCCAACTGAAACAGTTATTGTACCGGGTGGGGCATCGTATACGCGCACGCGAGAAATCGTGACTTCTAATTAAATAAAATTGTCGAAATTTTTCAGACTTACCCGGCTATTGGTAAGGTACATTTCATAATTTTTTGATAATTTTTCACTTACAAACAAAGCCAAAAAAAAATAAAATGTAAATTTCAACCAAAAAGTCAAATTCTGATTTTTATACCAACCTACCCAGATTCACTTCCTATAATTATTTACGAAATCTACGGAAAAAAATACCAATTAGATTTTGAATTAAACGCAGTTTTAAAGTAACGCTTAAGGTATAAGATTATATGGCCCTTTCAAAGTATTTGACCGGAGATAAACGTCCCTTTTGTCGCAATTGCAGTAGGCGGTCAGCCCAACCATAAATCATGCTTCAAGCAATTCTCTGTTGTGAATTCCAGAGCCGGCCTCAAAACAAATGCGTACCGATGAAATTATATTTATTTATTAAATATTACAATACTATTACAAATCATCTTTACTGTTTTCAAGACACAAAGTACTAAAGGGAATTTCGTTACCATCGCAAAATTTACAATAACCATCAAAAACATGTTCTATCACAAATTTTTAATCCCTGCCCTGAACCAAGGAAAAGGGATGCAGCTGCACGAGCCAAGACAACCATCTCAACGCCAATATTGGTTTCCATTATTCGGATAATTTTAGTGCTGCCATATATATAATCTTATACCTTAAGCGTTACTTTACATTTCAACTTTCAAAATCATTTTTATTTATGACCTGCTACTTGTGCTATCGTAAATTTAGGTGACAATGGAAACTGTCAATTTAATGGCAAAAAGGTTTAAAACGGTCGGCTATACCTTTGTTGGGAAATTATACCATTGTGCCGTAAATCACCCGTCTGGTTTACGTTTAAATAAAAAAGCGAATTATTTAGCTAACCAAGTCAAAATTTGTAATTGTGCCACCAGGGTTTGATGGGCTAGCAGATACAGATTCATTTAGTGTAAAAACTTTATAGGTAAATTAACAGTTAATTTCAGAAAACTAATAAAACTGTTACGGCCTTATTTATTAACAAAAAAATTTTTAAAAATTCTCAAATAAACCTTATCAATAATTAGTCAGGTATATAAAATTTGGCCAATTTTATTTAATTAGAAGTCGCGATTTCTCGCGTGCGCGTATACGATGCCCCACCCGGTATGTCAAGAAAGATATTGCTACAAAATGGCAAATCGTGAACAGTTTCTGTGCAATTCGTTTTACAAAAAAAAAATAGTATATTATGATACAAGTTTATAGGGAAGCCTTTAAAGCACGCGCGACGAGTTTAAGAGCACGTCCCAAGTGTTTTAAAGGCCCTTATACTTATAAACGTGTATCATACGCTATTTTTTATTATACATACCTGCATTAATTACAATCTGAAAATTATAACAAAAAAAGTAAAGTGAAATAACTTTTGCGATGTAATCTGTGTCATTAATCCTTGTTATAGAAATGGTCAATTGTTATTGCTTCCTTGCTATGTACAGTCGCGGACAAAAAAAAGTAGGACAAGTCTTATTAAGAAATTTAGCCAAAATTGAGTAGAGAAAACCGGGGTTACTATAATAAATAAATATTTTCATAGGAACCATAGAAAGGGCAAGCAAATTTACATTAGCGAAAAAACATTGTTCTACTTTTTTTTTGTCCGCGACTGTATATTTACATATTATAAATTGTATATAAATGTAAATTTATAATTTGTTCAAAATGTAGGTGAATTTGTTGTTATCTAAGCAACTTTAAAGCTTTAGTGCTTTAAAGGGCCGATTTTGCACGCAAAAACAGAGATTATGATTCAGGTATAATAAAAAAGTCAATTAATCAATCGATAAATGCTGAATAGAAAAAGATACTTTAAAAATTAACCACTTTTAAGTAACTAGGCTAGGTACCTACTTAAATAAATTTAAAATCAATCAAGCTTGACTAGCATTACGTGGCATTACGAGGGAAACATTTCTCCTTGGAAACGAAGAATCACAACAATAATAACCTACAATTCTATGTTGTCATTATTTAGAACTGTATTAAAAGAATACATCGGAAAAACAATTTGGAAAAAGAAAATTTGTTCCACAATACATAATACATACATATGTATTTCCAATACGAAATTACGAATATGTCATCTTATATTAAAATATAAATAGTACTAAATTCTTAAATTTGGTTGCAAGATTCAGCAAAAACAAACCAAAAAATTTGTTTAAAAATATTTTTTTTTATAGCGCTTTTGTATTTGTTCAAGTTCAAAATCAATCCAAATAATGTTATTTATTGTAAAACATATTTAAAGAATTTTTTAACGTATTGATTAAGTAACAATCTTCGGTTTTTTAAATGATGTATATAATATGTAGTTATTTATGCAACGAGGTTCTGTGTAAATTGGGCTTTTCTAATTGCCCAAAAGGCCAGATTGAAATACGAGCATAGCGAGGATTTTAAGGCCTCGAGGGCAATTAGAAAAGCCCAATTTGCACAGAAATGAGTTGCATACAAACTTTTACTGTTTGAAACGACGTCTCCAAAGCTTCCAAATCTATTAAAAATGATTTCGCATTTGCTTTTGACAGTTTTGACAAAATTTTTAAGAAATGTCACTTTGAATGTGTTGTCTAGGGCAACGGTTGGTTATATATATATCTGCTATTGGGTGCAACTGAACTGCGCACAAAATCCATTAGATCCTTAATCCGACACTCAAACTGCGCTCAAGAAATTTTTTCTACCTGGACTGACCTTTACAAACACCTGAACTGCGCTCAGTATCCAAAAGGATTAGAGAGATGGTGAAGTAACCATTGATTCAAATTCCTTTTCCCTCACAAATCAAATTATTTATTTCAATATTTTTACAAAATGTAAATGTTTATATTATAATACATAACATAAAAAGTAATATATTTACCTATTACAAATTCGCAATACTACTAAATTTATACGAAATACATTTAACAAAATTATAACGTGATATTTCATGCCTATCTAACTGTATAATTTTTGATCGGATAAACTTCTGTTTTAACAATATTTCCCGTCGAATATATTTCTTTTCATTTCGCTTAATAAAATTAAGTTTTACATATGTGTCGGTTTGCATTTCCAACAATACGTTTAAAAATGAATGTATGTTTGGACATGGGCTTGAATTTTCTCTTTTAAATTTAGAATGGAAAGATTCGCATGTGTTTGTCGTCCTTAAAATGCTGCAACTGTTTTCCGCCCATATCTCTGGAGGAAATTTAGACTCTCGATGTAATTGTCAACCAAATAATCAGCAAACTGGTCAAGTTTCGAATTTTCTGGTTTTTCGCACATGAAATCTTCCGCGAAACAATCTCCCACTTCCGCCGGTGGAAGAAATGTCAGGCCGAATAAATGTTTTAGCCAGGTTCCAATAGGAGACTGCTCGTTTTTATATTCTGAAGCTAGTCCCAGTTGCCACCTGTAATAAAAAATCATTTTAAGTTATGTATTATTTGCTTAACAAATAAAAAAGAAATATGAAATAATACGTACCATGATTGCGCAAGATGGAATCGGCATCCAATAATTTGAACTCCTTGCCAAACTTCTTGGACGCTTAAATGAATTGCCATTTCGAAATCAATTACAATAGTCTTCGGGTTTAGAATACAATGCATCAAATCACATTTTTCTTTTAATATATTAAATAGTCTTAAATATGTACTTTTTGATTTATTTTTCAATAAACAAAATACTACCGGCACATAAACCTCATTGCACAATGCTTGTATGGCAAAAAGTTGCCCAAAGAATTTTGTGCAAAATTCGAATGTGCCGTCCATGTAAAGAGTGTCTTGTTGGCACATAAATTCGATATTGCTTTTACAAGAAAACACAACGATATTTTCTGATAGATTGTTACACAACAAGAACGGTTCTTCCTTGCTTGTTTTTAAGTTCGCAGTATTTAAAAATATTTGTACCTCTTCAGCCGATCTTGGCAATTTTGGCACTAATTGTAATCGTGCACGATTAATATTGTTTCTTATGTATCGAAAATCGGTGACAGATATAGTTTCTAATGCGTCTCTTTGATTATTTAATTCTTTCCGAATTAATTTCGCTGGTTTGGCAGAAATGTCTTCTTGGGCTTGTCTCTTTAAGGAGTTACTGACTTTTTGTCTTACCAATAATTCTTCTTCCAAATTGTGATTGTGAGTACCTTCTTTTCTCGAAAAAACTGAATTTAGAGTGTAAACTGTTGCTATTCAATTTTTGTTTGTACACCGCCACACTGTTTCTTCACTTGTTTTTAAAACTCTGTATTTTCTAAACTTGTATTTTTCAAAAATTAACAACAACTGTCCACGTTGACTTAACATAGTATCAAATTTTTCCATATTTACGCTTTTAGTAAAACTAAAATTCACAAATAACTTATATTTGTTACTTATAACTCACTTATTTATAATTTTTTCTCACCTTCTTACCACTCCTTCCAGCCCTCACTAAACAGTTTTTTGAAAATTGTTATTGGCCATCACCCTTCTTGGTTCTCCTATCTGCTCAATGGACAACTATTTGAAATAGATAGTTTTTGGAAATTCATAATATTGTTAGAGCGGCCTGTCCAATTTGGTTTATGAATTATGATGCCGCCGACAAGTAACTACTTTCGATACGTTGGTGGGCCCTCAAAGAACTGGGAAAATCCCAACATTTGGCGTCTGTTTGTCGCTATCCTGTGGCAAAATCCACAGGAGGCAACGTCGAACGAAACAAACAAAAAAAGTACCTGCATAAGTACTGAGCGTAGTTCAGTTGAAGATTAAGCAACCCTTCTGATAACCTGACTACCTGTTCCTAATCTGTGCGCAGTTCGAGTGCCTCCTCTGCTATTTTTTGCTTTAGAGCAGTTAGGAGGCAGTTTACAAAGGAGAAAAATAAGAATGACAGTTGAAAGCAATAAATACATTTGTTGAACTTAAATGGGGAAAACCTATATTTTTCGTTTTATTTTCACCTACTCCAGTCCTAGTTTCTTTGCTAAATTATTCTAGAACAACAGAAATGAAGCCATCTGAACAATTCAAATGCAATATTCAAAATAATTAGACTACTTAATTAAATTTAAAATCAATAGAGTTGTCAACTCTGAACCAATTTCTTTAGCAGTTACGTAGTTTTAAAAGTGAAGGCTTCTCGTTCGGAACGAAAACCTACAACAACACAAGAACCATGACAAGTAAAATTTGGAACATATTTTCTTTTCCAAAAATAAACACTTCAATATTTTCAGCCGATTGCCTTTATTTTATTTATAAATATACACTGGCTCAGTTGAAAAACAAATTTGTGAAGGCTTCAATTATCTGGTTGCTTATATTGTTCACATTTACTCAAAGTACATTTTTCTTTCTGTTGTCGAGGGAGCAAAACAAGACACACTTCATCTTGAAATATTTGCCTAATTTTTGTATCGACTTCCTTGTATGTACTTGTAATATAATATCTTGCATTTATGTGGTTACACTGTCTAATAATTTTTTAAGATAATTGGAGTCGCTGTAGGTGTTCTTTGGAGCGAAAACAATCACCTGGTGGCAGTTGAATTTATTAAATCTTCATTTACACAGCTAGAATCTGCCAGGGACCAAGTCAGGAAAATAATTCTCGAAGAGTGTTCAGTAATGAAGGTTCACTATGTGTTGAGCGTAATTGTCTCGATTTCGACCGCATTTGTTTATCTTCCCGTTTTCGAAATTGCTGAAGACGTCATCTTTGCTACAAAATTAATCAAAGAATACTGTCCCTCCTGGATGACATTCATTTATGTCCTCTATTTCTGGGCTTACGTTGCCGACATTTACATCACGATCTGTATTATTTTTACAATCCGCTACCTAACAAAGCATATGATCTTTCAATTTTATATTCTCAACGACTGTGTTAAAATGATGCACCGAAACAACCATGTGGAAGATGAAAACTTGTATTACAACGTACACTTTCAAGATGAAGTTACCAACAAGGTGATATTTTGTATTAAAACGTATGCAACATTGAAAGAGTAAGTATAAAAATTAGCAACAGAAAAATTCCTCTAGAATCACGCTATGTTACAGATTATTAAGACAATGGGAAAATATATATAGTGTCACTGGTTTATTTTATATCTTGGGGGTATTTTCAGTGTGCACGTCTGCCATATTTTCAGCCGTTAGGGTATAGAATTTAAATGAGGGTATTTCCATATAACCTTCTAAATCGATTATTTTCCAGGATCTTGAAGAGTCAGTTTCTTATCCAAGAGATATTATCAATGGTGTGGCTGTGACTGTGTGTATTGTACCATTATTTATTGACAGTCAGGGGTTGATAGATCAGGTAAGTTTAAATCTAAATAATAATAAAATACCTTCACGTTGTTTCGGCATAATGGGAGGCCACGGAAATTGTGCATTTAATTTTGTAGTAAAGCTGTCTCTTGAATTAGGTTTGAGGTTATAAATTGCGTCAATGTCTAGTGCATTGTTGTCAGTTTTACCTACTAGTTCGCAACAGAAGAATACTCAGACATCACGGGAAATTCAGCAACATGTTATATTCCTTTTGATAGGTCCGCTTTAGTGACGGAAATCAAACACTGTGTCAAACGTTAAAAAAATAAATCATGGTTTGCCATTATGCCAAAACAACGTGAACGGTGTTTATAGATTTTGAAGAAAGAACATTACTCGCATCATTGAGATATCTTCTAGGGTAACGAGTTGTTTACAAATCTGTATAACACTCCGTGGTACATGTGGAACTCCAAAAATAAGAAGTTGCTGTTATTTTTCATGACGCATGCTGTCAGGCCTTTCCAGCTAGCAATCGATGATATTGTTGTTGTCGATTTTTCACTTCTGCTTAAGGTAACTTACGTACATCGTAATGTTCAAATACATTTTTTTCTGTATCGTCTTTAGATCATAAGATGGTGCTTCTCTGTGCGAACAATGGCCGTTCAACTGACTCAGATGAACGGTATAAGAAATCTGTAGAGCAACACTTTAATTCCCCAAAATTAGGCAAATCACCGATCCACGTTTCTTCGCTCACTAAATTTTTTCACTTAAATAAATCTAATAAATGTGAAAATAATATTTTTGTTTGACACTGTCAGAATTTGAGAATTTTCTCCTGTGTGAACGGATTTTGATAAATTTGACAACTTGTCAAAACGAAACGTCAAGCTAATTTTAAAGATTTTCAGCGATTTGGAGCCTTTGGGGGGCTCGTCGAACAAAAAAAACGTTGTATTCAATTCGTTCCTGTGTAAAATGGGCTTTTTTGGCAGGACTGGGTCAGTTTAAAACGCTGGTTTCACTCGTATTTGAAACTGGCCCACTCCTGCCAAAAAAAGCCTAATTTACACACGAACTGGTTAAATAAATAACAATTAGAATCTGTATCTACTAGCACTAGTTGTGTGGTTATTGTTCAATACGCACTAAAAATCATCACATTTGGTATTAAAGTAGTTGTTTATTTATTCACCAGTTGAAGTTGAAGATGTGTTAAATAAATCGTTCAAAATTGTTTTGTTGTTTTGATTAAATTTTAATAGACATCGTATTTTTTTTATTTATCATTTTTTCCGCAAATTCTTCAAAACAGGTTTAAAATTAAACACAGGGTGTTATGGAATTCTACGTAATAAATTTAATCACCAATAGAATAATCGAATATTTTTTTTTACATTTTTCTAGAAGCCCTCTACGCTAGAAGCCCTAATTCGACACTTCGCTCATGGGATAATCATCAGTTGAAACGAAAGCGTAAGTGAAAATGTTTTTGTGCGATAAAAGATTGCAGTTGCTTCTGAAAAAAGAACCACCGCTTTTTACAATGTTATTGTTATTAGTATTAAAAAGTCACAGTACGGTAACTGTTCGATTTTTCAACTGAAGTTAATAATTGTTTTAAGATTATTAAAAATGGTGAATTTCACTAATGCCGAATTAATTAACCGATATCGTTGTTATTGTATGGGGAAGCTTTGATCCGGCTGAAAACATACGTGATAATCCGGAAATGTTTCAAAATCACTCTGTAGATATTGACCGACATTCTGGCATTGAAAAATTTGCATTCTTACATCTGTTAGGAAATATCCGCAATATAATTTTTTGTTAACAGTTGTAGTAGTCTTATGCGTCCCTCTTTTTATTAAAAAGGTTTGCGAAATATTTTTATGATTACGACAGAAAATGAAATCGTGAATCCAGGCCAGGCATACCAATCAAAAAAGTGCATTCGTTAGGTTGGTAATAGTGGTCCGGCTCACATTCTGCATTTCGACAACTCGGAGGCAGCCATCTTGGTAGCTTTAACAGTGGTTACGTTGTGATTACTCAAAGGTGTTACGTGCGCATTCATCGACCGTCACACGTCGCATTTTGTCCCTTTTGCCCTACTGTTCGATCCTGCTGAAAGTTGGCACCCAAACGTCACTTCGAGAAAATGGGCTCGTCCAGGCACCGTGACAGGAGCCGAGACCGCGACCGCCGGGACCGAGACAGGGACCGGGACCGCGACAGAGACCGCGATCGGCGCGACAGAAGGAAAACCAGTAGAGACCACGACCGACACCGCGACAGAGACCGCGACCGTGACAGACGGGAGCGCGACAGGAGCAGGAGCAGAGAAAAACGCAGGGAAAAGACCCCTCCGGAGCCTGACGGCGAAAAACTGATCGCGGACACTCTAGCCACGATCGCGGCCACCAGAAACTTCGCTTCTCTGGTGGCCCAGAAGGAAGGCGACGGTAACTCCAACCAGTCGAACGGTGAGTACCCAGCTGTGATAGTGTTCGCAACTGACACGTCGCCCGCAGGGAGCCAAGAAGACGACGGGACGAAGAAGCGCAAGAGGCGGTCCCGTTGGGGCGGGGGCGAGCACGAGAAGATTTTCATTCCCGGGATGCCCACTATCCTGCCCCCCAACCTGGACAAGACGCAGGAACAAGCCTATTTACGTAAGTGGATTTGCCTTTTGTTCACTGTAAACTAGTCATAAGCCTAGCGTAGTTCTTAGGGCAATTGCGATTTATGAGATTAGTTGTGGTGTGGTAAGTAGTGATGCCAGCACTTCATAAAAATTTTGGATCATATGGATAGTATCAATACAACAGTTTGTAAGTATGGATTTTGTGGATGACTACACCAAGAAACGTTCACGATCACCTGACCTTTCTACTGTAGTTACCCCAATCATTTTCCACTGTATTGATATAATCATATTTAGATGTTTCAGCAAAATTTTGTTGTAACGTTGACAAGAGATAAATTAATAATTCTTTTACATTTAGCTCACAATTTAGATTGTACTTTTTCAACAAAATCTAACTCTTGGGCTTTTGCCCTATTCTAACCCGTTTTATTACAGTTCAACTCCAGATTGAGGAAGTCAGTAGAAAACTTCGTTCCGGAGACCTGGGGATACCGGCCAATCCAGAGGAAAGGTGAAGTGTTACCAACCTTAGTTATCAACATCGGACCATCGTCAGCGGTTTGGCACCGATTACCAGTCAATATAATGTTTTTTTAATTTTCCCTTAGTTATTTACAATCAGAATAGACAGTTAAAAGTTGGAAATTTAACCGGCGGCTTAACTTACCAATATACAGGGTGTTTTAGTTTTGAGCTGCAAAAAGTGACACCGACTTTATATTTTACTCGCAAAAAAGAAAACTTCTTTACCGATGACGTGGAGCTAGTTGTGGACTAATATGTAATGTTATTTTGTTTGTTTTGTCAATGTTGTTCCTTGAAGGACGTTACACTTCCAACATCCTGTATACTCGTACGCCACGTCGATAAACAGCTTTTTAAAAATAGAATTTGTCACTGACCCAACACGACTCAGTGTGGGTGTTTACTTAAGTGTCTTTGCACCTTGAATCAAATCTAATAGTTGTGACTCTCGGCTAATTTTAGCACCTGGAGCTACGCGTAAGAAAGGTCAAGAATAATCATGTTCGTCTTATTTTTAGCGCGTTGACGAGACCTCACGTTGGTCAAAAAAACCAAGAAAAGTAAATCGACTAGGACGAGCGAGATTTTCACACCAGTTGACCTTTTTTGTTTAGGAATACGACAGTATCCACCCAATGAATGGTGTATCAAATTCTCCCGAACAATTTGTTACAGGATTTGTTGGGTTGAGTGTCACGGGACTGCGTGCTAGAGCTTGTTGTCATCAAGGCTCAGCAGTTGGTCCCACGTTCAAATAACTGTTAATGAATAATCTAAATATTTACTTTCAGCCATAAACAAGAAGGCGCTATTAATCATTTTTACTGTTGCAGCATTTAATTAACATTTTCTCTTTAGGGTGCGAACTTAAAGTTGCATTACACAAAAATTTCCAAAAGAAAATTTATCGATATATAGAGTGTTGGCGATAACGGGCGGAATTGAACGGAAAAACTGATATTCACCAGTCACCTGACGGTGCTCCACCAATCAGATGTCAGAATTAAGACTGTCTCAGATTTCGAGTTGGCGCTGTATCTTCACGTGACCTCTTTTCACTCAGTTGTCTTAATTATTGTTGGTGCAAATTAGAATCAGTTTTTTCTTTCATGATTAGTTCAAATGGCGGCCATGATGGATAACCAAAAAATGTTTGTTTTATAGAAAAAATTTAATTTTCGATTTTTCGTCATGTCCGGCCAGCACATTTCGGCTTGTGTCGCTAAAATCAGTCCCAATTTAGAGATAGGTGCCCCAGTAACAGAAAACGCCATTTGTTGCGCCACCAAGAACTTCCCTCGATGCCAGATCGAGGGAAAATCAGTGGTGGTGGAGCAGGGGCACTCGATTCCAGGAAATTATTTTTATGTTTTCTTGTGTGTGCAGATCACCCTCGCCCGAACCGATTTACAGCAGCGACGGTAAACGGTTGAACACGAGAGAGTTCAGAACAAGAAGAAAACTGGAAGAAGAACGGCACGCTCTAGTCCTGAAGATGCAACAGATCAATCCCGATTTCAAGCCTCCAATGGATTACAAGTAAGTATCAACTTCGACACGTGAATCGATAGGATCAAGTGCGTTTGAGAGCGCCCCCACAGACCTGTACGACTGTACTAACCATCTGTCAAAAGTGACACGTTTTTCCAGCAGCTACTAGATCCCGATCGTTTCGATCACGTGACACGTCAATTAACCGAGACCTTGTTTGGTGACAAAAGACATTAATTTTTGATTGAAATTTGAGTTGCAGGCCTCCAGTAGTGCGAGTAAGTGACAAAGTCATGATCCCGCAGGAAGAGCATCCTGAAATTAATTTTGTAGGTTTGTTGATCGGCCCCAGAGGGAACACTCTGAAAAGTGAGTAGAAGTGTTTCAAGGCACCGGTTTCGAATGATCTCGTTTTTTGTTTCGCAGCTATGGAAAAGGAGACGGGGGCTAAAATCATCATCAGAGGTAAGGGTAGCGTGAAGGAGGGCAAAGTGGGGCGGAAGGACGGACAGCCCCTACCCGGCGAAGACGAGCCTCTGCACGCGTACATAACGGCCACGAATCCCGAGTGCGTGAAGAAGGCTGTGGAGCGGGTAAAGACGATTGCGATCCGGGATCTTCGTCTTGTGGACGGGAACGTGATCGGGGTGTTTGGTTTCAGATCAAGGAGGTGATCAGGCAAGGTGTCGAAGTTCCGGAGAATCAGAACGATCTGAGACGGATGCAGCTGAGGGAGTTGGCTCAGCTGAACGGGACGTTGAGGGAGAATGACGGGATGCGGTGCAACAACTGTGGTGCCACCGACCACAAGTCTTGGCTGGTAGGTGTTAATGTTGTAACAGTGTAACGTTTACTCTGACGAAAACGACAACATTATTGCACTAACGCTTGTTAATCATCGTTACCGCTCCGATTAGCTAAATGGCGTGACGCACTTTTATCCCGATACGCAGATTTCCGAACATTCCAGGTAGGCCTCAGCACTGGATCATGTGACTCGAGAGAAAATGAAATACAAAAAAAAAAAACAGATACGAAATGAAAGTTGAATACAAAATGAGTAAAGAAAAACAGTGACGTGTAGATAAATCAAATGTGAAAAATTAAAAACAGGAAATGTACAAGACATTTAAAAAAAAGTTGAAATTCAATTTTGATGGAATTTTAACGCGAAATGTTTTTAGAAAAAAGAGGTTTAAAATTCGATTCTTGTAAAATATCGGCAACGAAGCAAATTTCGAAAGAAGTTTGTGGGCGTCAAGGCAAATATCATCAAGTCCAAAAATGCAGTTTCGAGAAAAAACGGTTTTGCCTTCTGTGAATTATACAGAGCGCCCAGAAATGTGGTAGCAAGTTTTTCGATTGGTTCCGCAAGATGACACTTTTTTACAGAGACGTTTTTTATGCATGGCAACGCCGCTATCTAAATTGAGATAAATAAATGTCAAAATTGTCAAACGTAAAACATTCAAATTTAAATTTTATTGAAAATGTTCAAATTGACCACCATTATGCTCAATGCATAACTGAACCCTTCGAGCAACATCTCGACAAATTTTAGTGCACAAATCGGGGGTGAAAATTGTTCAGAAAATCTGCTTAACATATTCTTTTGAAAAAATTCAAAAATAGAATGTTGCAAGATTGAACAAATTTGGCCATGGCCTACTAAATCTGAACTGCGCTGCGCTTATTACGGCCGTAACAAACTAGCTAAATGATTGATTCGGCTAACCTCAAAAAATCTACCCTTAACTAGCGCCATCTCTTTAAAGATATTAAACTACAAATCAACTAAATTGCCACAATAATTTAAATTTCCTTGAATTTCATCAAGGTTGAAGTACTAACATGGGAAAATAGTGCGTTGCATGTGGAGAAAATAACAACAGTTATTTTCAAATTCCCAGCAACCTCCAAACCAAATCCAAAATTGATATAATTATTAAAAAAAAACGAAATGAAACATTTCACTGTAATACATGTTTCTTCTTTATTATCTACAGCAACTCCAGGACCCTTGTTACGATTAGTTTGGCTTCAAGACCGTGGGGTCTGTAAATTTGTGGGGCTTTTAAAAGACTTGGCTAATATTGCCACACAAGTTTTATCATATTTAATTCCAAAAAATCCTTGTCAACCACTGGTTACTACTTTGCATCCACATTTAATACAGAATTCCATATTTACCTGTGATAAACACAAAGATAAAATTTGTAAAGTTGTTATCCAATTAGTAATGAAACCAATTTTAAACATTTGTTTATAAAAAAAAAACAGATTACATAAAAACGAAATCCATTCAGAATAAACTCACAAGTAGGAAGGTTCTAAAATTATAAACTTACGAGAAAGGTATTGTCTTCCTGCAGATAGATAGTTTTACTTTTAATTTTTCTACTGTGCTCTATCCATTTTCAGATTTTGCAATTCCATTTTATATATAAATATTATGTTTCATAATTTGATTATTGTAATTATTAGGTATTCTTACGTTCATGAAACGTATTCGTGAAAATTTATTTCGCGTCAAAATGACAAAATAGAAAGTGTTAACCTAACAAAATAAACACGTTACGTGATTGTGATTGGATAATTTCAATTCAAATTACATTTTTCTTTTCTATTTCGCTAACAGATGGAGTTGGTTAAGGGTGAATTTTTTGAGGTTAGCGGAATCAATTGCTCCATTGAAAATCCGAGCTTTGTTACGGCCGTAATAAGCGCAGCGCAGTTCAGATTTAGTAGGCCATGATTTGGCTTTTCGAAAGTGCCATCTTGTGACACTTTGTGTAAAAGTTGCTACCACATTTCTGGGCGCTCTGTATTAATGGGGGAGATTGTGATTTTCACACGGTGATAAAACGATTTTAAGAGTCGCATAGTTGAAATAGTTCTGTTATCTCGAGGATTTACTTTATGAAGGTCAATAAAAAAGAGGACAGACTTTTCATAATGTTGGACGAAAACTTGTGGCTTGGCGCCGACGAGCTCATGACATTTAGTAAATTGTCAACAAAACCGAACAAATTATATTTGCAAAGTAAAATTGTGTAATTTCAAATTTTAAAGCATAAAAATGATGGATTTGACGTCAGAATCCGTAAATAGATTAGATGAAAGTGTGGTCAATAAAAAATTTATAACCAATTCTAAAACAACACATAAATCAAGATCAAAGACAAATTGAAATCAAGTGCGCTCCATCTAACTTGATTCAATGAAGAAAAAGTCAAAATTAAGATAACATAAATCAACTGAGAGAAAAACAGAAACGTGTCATAAATTGAAAATGCAGTTCAATGAATTACGATTAGACAAAGATGTGATGATGTTTAAAAACGACGATGAGATATTGCGGTGCATTGAACGCGCCAGTTTTTTTTTATACATGCGTGTCTCTAATGTTTCGTCACCCACTTTATTTTTACACCGGGGATAAATAAAAACTGCCAACCATCCGCAGAAAACTTGTATTCCGTAAAAAACTTGATTGCTGATTTTGTAATTTATTTATTTTTTATATCCGAGCGAAAGGTTAGTGTTCTAAATATGCTCTTGCCAAGAATATTACACTAATTGTTAGATATTGAAAAACACAGTGTGTTACAGCGAACTTTTCGTAGAAAAGTGATTACATGCTTTTTTGTAATTTCGACGTGTCATTTGCAATTTTTCAAAATTGACCCAAGTTTTGCAACGTCATTTCGCGGCTGGTTAGGAAATGAAATTGTTTTCGCAACTAGTGATAAAAAAATTGTTTTAGTACAAAAAATAAGGAAGTAAATCATATTTTGCTTTTGATTTTTCCGGAATATGCACTTGATTTTTCTGCAGTCTTTTCGATGTCCGAACTGGACTCGAACATTTTTCGATCTCACAAATTACAGATTTCGACTTTATGAACGAAACTTCAAATTCTCTTTTTTTTTCTCGTGAATATGTCAACAGTTTAACAGTGTTGCCAGTGTTCTCTGATTGCATCTACAAATTATAAAAACAATGTACAATAAGAAAAGCAAAGGCTTTTAGAATATTTTTTGTGAAACAACATTCAATGGCAATGATGCAACACTGCAATTTTGTCGTTTTTAGAGAGGAAAAAACAACTTTCCTCACTGTTTTGTGAGAAGAAAATTGTGCTCTCTGGGTAATGTAGAAAAATATCATTTTATGTAACTTGTGCTATTTTGCAAATACCCCATTCCTTACACAAAATAAGACATTTCCCAATTGGTTACGTAAGTAGCATTTTCTATGACTGCAAAAAAAAAAGTACTACGTTTCACTATTTTTCGTGCGTACAATATCTCTTATGGTAATGGCAAAAAAAAGGAAAAAAGCGTTAAAAAATCTGCGTGTCGTTTTTTCATTATGCAAATGAGCTCACCGAAACAGCCGAATCATAAAAGTACATTGAAAACAATTGAACTGGTCGCTCGATCTTCGTGTGTTTTGTTATTGATTGATTGTTTTTCTAATTGCTGAGTCGTAGAAAAATTAGTCAATGGAATTCATGCACGGTGTATTTCTTTTCGGTCGTGGTATTGCCGCACTTGCCTCCAGCTCGTGGTGTCAAACTGTCAAGTTCGTTGATGAAAGAAAGTACACATACTACTTTATGCACTCGTTGCGTAAATTACTATTGTCGTAAAATGATACTTTTTCAACGATTGTGTACTTTATTTGCGTCTTAAATTACATTAACGTCACATCAAACGTATGTGCTTGCTCGGTGTTCAACCCCTTTCTTCCTCGGCGTCACAATACAAACTCTGCATCACTCAGTTGAGTATCGGCTTTCCACCAGTAGAACTTGATAGGCGGTGTAGTTTGCGAAAGAAGTGCCAACAACAAAAATCTGAAAAAATCGAAGAAGCTACGATAATCAAAGATGAAAAATTCTTTAAAGTTCCTTTCGGAAAAGCCTGCGAAAGTGTTTGGGAGTCGCTGTTTTATTTGATCGGATTAAGATTACCATAACAACTGGGTCAGTTCGGACCCACTTGCTAGAGTATTCCACGTTTTTTCTACGTTTTTCAACGTGAAACTCATCGCTTACGTAACATTGTAGTTCAAAAATAACGTCACTATGTGATTTATCTACTGCATTAGTTAAATCTGCATTGTTATGACCGCTTTCGCTGTTGCCAGACTAACAAACATCCACTTTCGTATAATTATCGCTCTTTTATTTAAAATCTTCCCACCTAGATTTATTTGTACGTTGATTAAATAATCTATTCTAATAGTCAATTACTCAACAGTATTACATTTTATTTTTACGAAAATTTCCCATCGAGGTCTTGAAAACAATCTAAATTATAGTTTTTACACGACGTGATTAGACATAACACACCCTTTGCCAAAATGTCCATTGTAATCTTTAAATATACGGAGTCATTGTAAATGATTGTCTCATCGCAGTAGGCGTTGGTGACGTAGTTGAATGTGCCGCAAGCTTTATAACATGAGTGAGACTAGCATCGCCGATAGGTAGCGCTGCTGGCGGTAGTGCAAATTTGTCTACTAGTTTGTCTAACATTGCGAAGCTAGCGGCTCATCCCAAATTTGTGTGGGTTTTCAACGCCAACTGCGATGGGACAATGATTTATAATGACCCTGTATTTTTATCATATAAAAGTTTTCTCAGCACTGAATCAAGATTGTTCAATCTTCAGCAATAAAGGATTAACGTTATATTTTAAGTAATATTGACAATTAAAATAATATTAACTGTCAGATGTAGAGCGGCTGTGAAATGCATCAAGACGTGCCGCGTAGCTTAGTCACAAAATTATTGTCTGAGCTGTCAAAAAAGATTCGTTACAATAATTGACATAATATCGAGTCGTTTATTTTCATGGCCCTATTTGTTATTTTATTACAATTCGTTCGTGACAGTTTTAACAATGTTGTAATATGTAATGAGATTCAAATGAACCCTCAAGTTTTCAAATGTTTTGTTATTCATTGCCATTTTTATGGAAACCGAATCGGTAGCCCAAAGCCCAACAACAATGTTGTCGGAATCCCTTTGACATGTCGTTTGGTTAAATTTTGCAGTGCCCAGACAAGCCCAACGTCACCAACAACATCGTCTGTTCGAGCTGCGGCGCCGCCGGCCACATCGCCCGCGACTGCCGCCAGAAGCGACCCGGCCAAGGCGGCCCCCCAGCCCAGGGCGACAAGGCCAAAATCGACGAAGAATACATGTCGCTGATGGCCGAACTCGGCGAGGGCCCACCCCCAGAAGCGGCCAAATCCGAAACCACCACGTCCACGATCACGCGCAAGACGGCCAGTTTCAACCTGTTCGAGGCGCAGATGACACCGAGACCTCTGATGCCGCCGCCGATGCCGAGCGCGGCGATTCCTTGCATGAACGGAATGGCACCGCCGCCGTGGGGCGCCGTCGCTCAGAACATGAGCTGGCAGCCGGGTCCGCCCGGAATCATGCCACCGCCTCCGCCTCCAGGTGCGAGCAGTCCGCCGCAGATGATGCCGTGGATGAGCGCGAATAATCAGCCGCCGCCGCCCGGGGCCACCACGACTAACGGGAGCATGACGACGGCGAGCATGCCGTGGCAAACGGCCGCGTTCTCGTGGCCTCCGGGGAATTGTCCGCCGCCGCCGCCACCAGGGATTGATGTTAATAGTTTGTTGACCACGCCGCCGCCGCCTCCGCCGTCTTAGACAGCGCGAGAGGCGGGATGAATTATGGGATTGTAATTAATGGATTTGTTCCGATTTAATGTAGGATTTTGTATCTGCATGTGCACATTGGCATTTATCTGAATCTGTAACATGGGATGTAACTGTTAATGATAAATGATAATTAATAAACATTTATGTCTATGACGTTTGTTTTATTCAGGGGAGGGGGGTAATTAGGCTTTTGACATGTGGTGACCCTGAACTTGCTGGTGAGTGAAAACAGCAATATTTCAACAAATTTGTTATCACCTCTTAAATTAAAATAGATTTGAAGGTTTGCAACGGTTTCTAAATAGAACTGTACAACATTGCTGTACAAGACATTTTTGAAAATGTTTATTTAACGGTAAGATTCAAACCAATTTATCATCGACCTTTTCGCTTTATTTGTGGATAAAATAAGAATGAAATCGCCTTGGTGGGTCTATTTTGGTGGTTTGTGAAAGTATATTGTAAAAATAATAATCACAATGGAAGAATTTATGTTGCGGAACAAGACGCATAAATTAAATTATTACGTAATGTAAGAATAGTAGTGATGCAAGTTCTAGTAAATAATAAGAAATAAAACAATTATTGCGTATAATTTATTGTTGTTTTATAACTGTTTTCAGTTTTTTCGCGCCGACGTTGGCAGGCCTGCGGGGCGTTTTAGTGCATTTGCAGCCGGTAAGTTGGCCAATTGCGGGAGTGGCATTTCTTTTATCTATGGTGGCACCGTTGTGAGTCGTGATGAAAGCTAGAAGAGGTTTTTTAAAAGTTAATGTTTTAATTTAAAATCAGTTTCCCGTGTAAAGTGTAGCGCCTTAGTGTACGGTGATTTTAACATTATGTGTAGGATTTGTGATTAATCGAAAATGTTCCGTTGTATACCGATATTTAAGGGTTGCAACAGACAAGTGGAGTTTGTTGACAAGAGGCACTGTTCCCTGCCTAACGTCCCCGAAGATATTTTACGGTATTCAAGGAGTCTGGAAGAACTTCTTCTAGATGCCAATCACATCCGGGATCTTCCAAAGGTATGCGTTCGCCCCGAGCCGCCAGCAGCATGTGGAACGACTCTGTTTCAGAATTTCTTCCGTCTACATCGTCTCAGGAAACTCGGTTTAAGCGACAATGAAATACACAGGTTGCCACCGGACATTCAAAATTTCGAAAACCTCGTCGAACTGGACGTATCGCGGAATGGTAAGTGCGGCGCGTTTGTTTACTCTTCACCTGCACTACCGTCGTAGATATCCCCGACATTCCGGAGAGTATCGGGGCGCTGCGAGCCCTGCAAGTGGCCGATTTTAGTTCGAACCCGATTCCGCGATTGCCCCCCGCCTTCAGTCAGCTCAAGTCGCTGACAGTCCTAGGACTGAACGACATGTCACTGACGTCTCTGCCGGCTGATTTTGGCATGCTCACCGCATTGACCTCTTTAGAGTTAAGGGAAAATTTGCTCAAAGAGCTGCCATCGTCGCTGTCGTCGCTTACGCGCTTGGAGAGGCTGGACTTGGGGGACAATGAAATTGAGATGTTGGTAGGTTCGCACGAGAGGCTTGGCCACCGGATACTCACGCTTTGCTTCCAGCCTCCGCACATAGGGCAGTTGCCGGCGCTGCAAGAGCTCTGGTTGGACCACAACCAGCTCCAAAATCTCCCCGCCGAGATCGGCCAATTGCGCAATCTGACGTGTCTGGACCTGTCAGAAAACCGTCTGGAGTACCTCCCAGACGACATCGCAGGTCTGGAAAGCCTGACTGATTTACATTTATCGCAAAACGTACTAGAAACCTTGCCGGACGGCATTGGCAAATTAGAGAAAATCACCATATTGAAAGTGGACCAAAACCGATTAATTTCCTTAAATTCTAACATAGGGTACTGTTACAATTTACAAGAATTAATTTTAACCGAGAATTTTTTAAGCGAATTGCCCAAAGAAATCGGCAAGTTAGTTAAGTTGACGAATTTAAACGTCGATCGTAATAGTTTGACGGCAATACCGGAGCAACTCGGTAATCTCCACGAACTCGGAGTGCTCAGTTTGCGCGACAACAGACTGACCTCGATACCCGAGACTTTAGGGAATTGCAAGCGACTGCACGTCCTGGACGTATCAGGGAATCGACTGCCCCATCTTCCTTACACCCTCCTGCAACTGGACCTCAAGGCCGTCTGGCTCAGCGAGAATCAAGCCCAACCGCTGCTCACCTTCCAAACCGACACCGACGAGAACGGCAAAGAGGTCCTCACCTGTTTCCTCCTACCTCAACAGGAATACCAACCCACCATAGGTAACACCCAGCTTGTGCTTTTACAACCGCTTTGGTGTGTCTCAGGCTTTGTGTCTTTTTGTTTTATCGCCAAACTATGTTGTTTTTTAAAAGGAAAACAATTAAAACGCAAATGTTTGCTGAAAAAATATTTGAAGTATTTCCACGCTCGAATTTTGCTCTAAATATGGAAGTCACGAAGCGCGATATCCATTTTGGGAGGTGGCACGCAATTCACTAGTTTTCATGCGAAAACAATGCAATGACGGTTCAAGCTAGGTCAAGATCGGGTAAATATCGTTTAGTCCGCGGTTCGCACAATTTTCACATTCGGATTTTTAAATATGGGTAGACAAAAGCGATACGTTTTTCTAGTGTTTTTGATTTTGTCGTACGTGTCGCATTGTGGAATGTAATTGGAAATATTCTCAAAGAGTGAGTCTGCATGGTCGGCTTAACACATATGTAAAAGAAAACAATATCGAATCTGCATGGTCTGCTTAACATGTACTGCGCGACAGAACACGTCTATTAAAATCGTGCAAAGTGATAAAATTATCTCTGCGTTATTTTTGGTCTAAAAGAAACTTGTGTAAGAATTTTATTTTTTCTACAAAAAAAATAATTTGGGAAATTTTGCTTTGTGTGCGACTAAGGAAGCTTCACAATGACACCTATTTTGGGACGTGTTGATTGAGTAGTAAAAATCACGTTTCGGGTAGAAGTAGGGCTAAAACGGAACGATAAAAAAATGTCTGACTAATGTGTCACTCTGATAAGATTTATTCTGGAAAAAATTAATGAAATGAGTCAAACGATATTGTGTAAAAATTCGAAGCTTAAAGACTTAAAGCCTGAGAAACTGCAGCTTCAATTGCGCTCGATTATTATTATTCCTTAATTTTTTTTACCTTTGTTTATTTTATCTCATTCAATTTGCACGCTTTTGTTACGTTGTTTTTTTCGTTATTTTGTTTTTGTAAGCACCGTTTTGTCTGTGTTGCACATGTTAGCTTCTGATGGGCGTTTGTTCCGCTGTGACGTGACATCCACTCTTTCTAACGGTGCTATAGCTGCTGCAGATGACGCCGTCAGCGACGAAGACTGGGAAGAACGCGAGGCGAGCAGGACTCACTCCGTCAAATTCTCAGATCCGCAAGATCAATATAGCAAAGAGGTAAAAACCCATTCACTTTTTTTTCGTTGTCATTCTTCTTGCCCCGTTCATTTTTATGGAACTTAAATAGATTAACCTTTGACTCGTTGTTAATTACGGTCGTTGCGGCGACATCCGCGTGCGGGTATTGTTCACGTTTTCTTTTCCATGTCCGTTGGCGGCATCAGACGCCGTTCGTGCGCCAGAACACTCCGCATCCCCGAGAGCTCAAAGCCAAGGCCCACAAGCTCTTCAGCAAGGGACAGAACTCGCTCGAGGACAGCGACTTGCATTCGGAGTCGGTGGTCGAGGCCGTCAATCCCACCGTGCAGAGGCCGCAGACGCCGCCGCCGCCGCCCCCGACGCTGGCTATTCCGGAGGTGACGGAGCAGGTGATCGGCAACGGGGCCGAGGACAACAGCGAGCCCAGCGCCGAGGAGGAGACCATCGACGTGAGTTGTAGTCTTAAGGCCCCCGATCGAGCGTCGCAGGTGTTTCGGTGGACGTTGCGGCGCTCGGTCGCGGGGGGTTCACCCGATTGTCGTTTTTTTCGCGTTTTGTCCTGCACCCGTTCGAAAACTGTTAATGGTGGGTGTGCAGGAATTGGTACCTAAGCGGGTCGGATTCTCCGGTGGTATTCCCGCCGCCGACGATGTCGACCCAGTAGCACGACCGAGTCGCTTACATCGTCGCGACACACCGCACCACCTTAAGAACAAACGCATCACAGCAACCGTAGACAAAGATAAGGTCGCTTCCATCATTGCAAAGGTCTCTTTATCCTTTTTTTTTGTTTTTGTTTTGTTTTGTTGATGTTTTATTTATTTGGTGCCGTTTTGCCATTAGTTGGTAGTGTTGATGCCAGTGCGATTGTCGGAATGTTGGTCGTTGCTGTTTAATGTCCATTGCTTGCGTTGTGCATGTCTAGAGGAAAACTGTAATTACGACGATGTCCTCACGTTAATCATGTGCGTTTCGATCTTCCTAACGGGCCTCAAATCAACAATAATTTCCGGTTTTTCTTAATTTCATTTACCTATTTCATTTGGTAGTCAATTTCCGAACTCGAAACGTCAGGTTTTACCACACCATCAGCCAATAAATCTATCAAGCTGTGACTTTCACCTCGACACATTGTTTCCGACCCGACCTCACAATCTAGAACTGTACTGTAATTACCGGCACCAGAAGTCTGTACAAAACGCCTCGATCTGATAGATCGCTGTTTCATTCAAACTTCTTCGAACTACTCCGTTTCTTGTACAAGAACTTTCCTTCGCCCATTTAGGTTCTGTTTTGGCAGATTATACAAAAATATAAAAATTCTGAGGTCTGTATTTTCATATTTTGTGAGTTACGTCGTTCAATCGTGTGAACGGTACTTTATGTAACGGTGTAAAATTAAATTAATGAAAAATTTGAAATATCTATATGTATTATAATTCAGAATACCTAAGTGGCATCGCGGTAGGCGTTGAAAATTCAAATTTACGTTGGCAGCAAGACCCTTGCTAATAATACCCTAGTTTCGACGCTGTTGGTATCCTTCGCTGTCAATTTGGTTTTGATATTATCGTTGGAATCGTTTTATGTTTATTTTCTTGTTACAGTACATATTTGGAATTTCTTTGTTTCATTTACGAAAACTGTATGATTCTTCTGTGGGTTATCTCTGCTGTGGATCAAAATAATGTGTAATGTGTAAATAATGACGGTTTCACATGTTTAGAATTTTTTGACATAGGTAATATAAAGCTCACTTTAGATAATCCGTGCCTACCGCGATGCCACTTATTCCGAATTATACTATAGCGAATTAATTTGGCAACTACCGCGTGAGCAACAGTTAGTGTTTGAGTTGACAATAAAATTATGGTGACTTTTTTGCGTCCCTGTTGGCTAAATTTGTCACAACCGGAAGTGACGTGAATTATATTATCAATAAAAGATTACAAAAACCAAGACGTTCAATTGAAATTTATGTCACTTGTCAATAATGACAATGAAACAAATGGAAATATCTACAACTCACAGTCTTGCCAATTTCAAGTACATTTTTTTATTGCCAATTCAAACAGTAATTGTTGCTCACGCGATATAATTTCGTTTTTGGCAGTTCACATGTTTTTTGAATGTACTATACCTACCTTGTTCACGCAAATAAAATATTATGTAATAACATTGTGCAAACACCAAAGACCGACACTTAAAAAAGTCCTACCTAGAATTATTGAATTTTATTTATCTTATTCCGGTTTTAAAAATCTTCCTTTCACCATATTGAGACATTTTTCAAATTTTTGTTAAGCAAATTTCTTTCTATTAAGCGTATTCGATATATTAATAGTTATTTATGCAACAAGTGAGTAAAGTAATACTTTTTTTTACGAGAAGGAAAATTTGCCGCTCGAGCGAAGCGAGTGCGCAAATCCGCCGAGTAAAAAAGATACTTTACTAACGAGTTGCATACAAATTTTTTTTGGCGCCCGTAAGTTTAGATAGCAATTTTTTCGACACTCAAAATTTGAAAATTTTCTCCTGTGTGAACCCGTGGACCTTTAAAACGCTCGTTTTACTCGCGTTTTACAGGGTGTCCCCAGAAAAAAAGACGATTCCATAGCTCCCTTATTTATTGGCGGATTTTAATTATCTATACAGCAAATTAAATGGTTGTTAATAGGCTACAAAATGGCCTAATAAATTCAAGTATAGCCCTATGGGCTTCAAGGGTAAACTGTCAAAATATTTTTTTTCAAATGGGATTACATACCTTTTATTAGTAATTCTGATAGAGATTTTAATTTTGAAAACAACAATGTATCACAAGTATAACTTCACATTAAAAAAAACAACACTAACTTTTGAAACAAATGACGAGCATTAAGCGAAAAGCTATCAAAATGCACTGCGTTACAGTGTAATAACCAAATTAAGGTAGCTGGAAAAACAAATGATAAATAATAACATGTGGGATTGCGCAGATATACCGCCAATGTTTAGCGGAAAATGGAACATAGACGATAGTAGCGGTTTTTTACATTTTTTTTTGTAAATTTTTGGTATTTAAGTGTATATTTGTGATACATTGTTGTTTTCAGAATATAAATCTCTATCAGAATTAGTACAAAAAAATATGTATTCCCATTAAAAAAAAAATATTTTGACAGTTTACCCTTGAAGCCCATAGGGCTATACTTGAATTTATTAGGCCATTTTGTAGCCTATTAACAACCATTTAATTTGGTGTACAGATAATTAAAATCTTCCGATAAATAACGGAGTTATGGACTCGTCTTCTTTTTTGGGGACACTCTGTAAATTTGGGCCACTCATGCCGAAAAAATCCCAATTTACATACGAACTCGTTAAAAAAACTACTACATAATTATGAATGAAAAATTTTATAATTGCGTTAAAAAATTACATACTACGGCACTTTTTTTAACGCAAAATGCGTGCAAAAAGAACCGCTTCTTGACCGATTCAAAAATCACATATTTTATGAACGCAAACGAATGAAAAAATTTGCACTTTTTTTAACGGACGTTAAAAAATTAAATTATTGTAGAAGAAATGTCTCAAATTGGCAAAATATTTCAAAATGGTTGTCGACGCAGTTAGCCCTGAAAATTTCAATTTACGTTGGTAGTATTTATTGTAATTTTAGAGTTTTTTGGTTTAAAATGTCAAAAAAACGTCAAGGTCAAGAACATTTTAACGAACGTCTTATTTGGGATTTCCTTTTGTTAGACATTCGTTAACTTAATAAATAACGCTTTTAACCAAAAAATATCTCTGGCACCATCAGAGAATTTGGTGATTATTATTAACAATCGTTATTTCTCCTCATGTTATTTTGATTTTTATTAATATGCTCAGGTTGTTCTCTATGAATGAACCATCAACCAAACTAAAATGCATTCACTTTTATACTTTGCTTGTCATTTATTTTAAATCATAATCTCCAACTGTCAAAACTGATATTTAGTTACTAATTAACACACGTATTTCAGGTATACACCTGTACAGGGTCGCGAGAAGGCGCGACTTTTAATTAAATAAAATTGTCGAAATTTTTTACACTTACCTGGGTATTGGTAAGGTACATTTCATAATTTTTCACTTACAAACAAAACCAAAAAAACACCAACTAGATTTTGAATTAAACGCAATTTTGCATTTTAATTTTGAAAATCATTTTTATTTATGACCTGCTACGTGTGCTGTTGTAAATTTAGGTGACAATGGCAATTGTCAATTTTATGGCAAAGCTGTAAATAAGAGGCTAAAAACGGTCGGCTAGTAGTGAATGATCCTTTTGTTGGCAAATTATACCATTTGGGCCATAAATCACGCGTCTGGTAATAAATAAAATACTAGCAGCTCAACAATTTCTTGTTTTAAGTTTTGCTCAAGAAATGGAGTAGTCCGGAACCAGTTTTTGTATTACGTAGAACACTCAGTATATTTTTATACGAAGTTCCAACAAGATCTACGCAGACTTCTGTCGATTAAAATTAACTATTTCGACAATTTTAACGCGTTCAGGACGGGAAAATTGACCGGACAACAATCTCAAATTCCTCAATCTCCAATTCAGATTGGCATTCGTGTGATTTCGCGCTTCGCATTTCGATATAAAAATGATTTCGGTGATTTTTTCCGCTTCCATTAGCTCCGACAATGATTTGTCGAGTCGTCGACGCATTGTCCGGACACCTCCACATTCTCGAGCGAAATTCTGTTCTTCGGAGTTCATCAAGCCCATAAAATATCTATCTTGGGATCGAGTCTATTCGAAGTTCGTCAGGTGGTCATAATTGTCGTGAATTCATCTCATTGTATTCGACGCGAACACCGATAGAAAATAAATCGTGATATGTCTCCTTTACGCCTTTTTTCCATGAAATCGTAATCGTTCGTTGGCCCCGTTTGCAGTTTGTTAGAAATTTCATCACCGATTTTTTCCTCGTGTTTTTCTTTCTTTCATTTCTCCAATCGTTGCAGGTGGCCGTCCGATAATGCGCTTCGTAAACCATAACGTTTAGGAAATACCGAATGATGATTCACTCCGGAACGATTTATGAAATATATTGATTGTGTAATTAAGGGAACGGTTTTTATCACTGACATTTTTAGGAATCCACGGAATTTCGGACTGGTTTCTGATTGGTTAATGTTTTTCTTGACGCCTCATTAAATTCAGATCGTGTCAACAGTTGTTTCATGAAATCTACAGTGTTGATCGACAAAGTAAATTAGGGTTATGTGTTTTTGTTTACACGGAAGCCGCGCCGGGTATATTTACATTGGGTGCGATGTCAGTCACACTTTACACACAGAAAGGAGGAGCACAAGGTTTCGATTTCCAGTTCAGATAAACGAACGATTAAGACGAGCGCAAGGTGAGGAAGTAAATTGGAAACGTGTCCGTAATCGCAAGAACGCGCCAAGAAAGTCGCAGCGCCGCGGGGAACCAATAAGTAAATGGGTAATTGACATTCGAAAAAAAGTCTGATTGAACGCGGTGCATCCGCTTCCGTCGCCGTCTAATGGTCGATTTCCTCGACGGATATGATGTGCACCAGAAATAAGCGCGGAGTCGGAACCGGTAAATGGGATTGTTTCTCTCGCGAAGAGCAAAACTCGAAGGAGGAGGTGGGTTCGTCGGTGCCGTACATCAACCACCTGACAACCGAAATTTCCGAGAGAGCTCGGAGCGTGCGAATTATTCACTTTAGAAAAATGCCACGGGATTAAAAATTCATTGACACGAACCGGTCTGATGACATTCAATTTGCACGGGACATTGTTGCACCGCGGTCTTAATCTGATAAAGACCGCTCGTGAATACGTCACCGTTTAGAGGGAATTAAATCTAGCATGCAATAAGTAAATAGAGACGTGTGTGACGGGTAATGGTCGACACGCTAATTCGATTTGTACCGGTTGAGTCAGCTTAATGGATCCGGCAAATTGAATATGTAGATAATTGTCTTATGTTGGCAGCATGAAAAAAAAGTGAAGATAGGAGGGTGAGTGTTGTGAACGATAAGTAGCTTCGAGCGGCTTGGCATTGGCTTTAACGCGACTGGCTGAATCGCCAAAGAGGAAAATTGTACGAGATTAAAAGATGCGACGAAATGTATTTTAGATCGAACGTTGCTTGGCTAAACTGGATTAGGAACGCGATTGATTTAAAATGTGTTATTTTAAATTCTATTAATTTATGCTGTGTTTGAGCACTACATAGTGGTGCTACAGTGCTACATTATATACCTAGGAACTAAAGAGATTTTTTTAATACCGGGAGAAGTTTCGTCGAGGACAATAATCACCTGAGGGATTAAAAGACACTTTATAACGTGCTTGTTGCATATTTTTTCGATAAATAAATCGAGCTTTACCATATTCAATGCCGAAAACAGTTGTAAAACTAGAAAGAAAGTAGTAAAGTAGTTGCTACGGTGACATTTGTTTATTTTTCATTTGACCTTACAGGACTTTTGAAAATATTTAGTCCCTCGTCTTGGAAAAAAGGGATTAAATCAGTACTTTTACTCCCGAAAGTGCAAAAATGTATTCGAAGTTCATTTTAAAACTGGATTTTTTTTAAATAACTACATACAATGTTTAGTATACAGGGTGTTTTTGAAATGCGTGTACAAATTTTAACCACGAGCTACTGGCTTCATGTGGAACTTGGAAAAAAATATTTAAAAATAAAATGACATTTATTTTTTTGAGCTACAATTTTTTTAAATTGCTTTTAGTTTTCTACGTTGTCCTACAACTTCGTAGGTAAAATTTCGGCACATTTTAAAAATACACCCTGTATGCCATGTTTTATAAAATGTACGCCAATGCGAAGTAACCTATAGGAAATATGCTTTAAAACAAGGAAACCGCATTGGTGTACGTTTTATAAAATATGATATATAGGGTGTATTTTTAAAATGTGCCGAAATTTTACCTACGAGGTTGTTTGACAACGTAGAAGACTAAAAGCAATTAAAAAAAATAAATGTCATTTTATTTTTTGACAGAATTTTTTAAATATTTTTTCCGAGTTCTGCATGGAGCCAGTAGCTCGTGGTTAAAATTTCTGCACGCATTTCAAAAACACCCTGTATATGGGGTGTTAATTTTAACCAGTGGAAGAACTCGCCAATTTATGAAACTTTCCTTAATAACATTTTGCAAAATTCGCAAAAGTTTTCCAACATTTTTCTCTATTTTATTTCTCATTTTTTTTTTGTAACCATGAGAATTTTATTTTTTCTTATTTAATTTTCTCTATAACAATCTAACTTTTTAGAGAAAGACCCGTTTCTATAACAACAGAAAATCTTTGTCTTTACCACTACGAAGGTGTACACTTTGACGACTAATTTATTCCAACTTTTAAATCAATTTGTGATGCTTTTTCGTAAAAAAATTTAAATAGAAAAAACGTTTAATTTAACAAGCTCTGCTACGTGTTAAAATTAACACACGCATTTTAGAAACACCCTGTATTATGTATTATGATTATTTTAAAAATTATTTCAGAATCATTTCAATTGCCCTAATTTAAATTAATGAAAGAAATACTTTTTTTATTGCTGTTTTAAAGAAAATAAATAAATTTGAGAATTTTCTCCTGTGTGAACGGATGTTGATAAATGTCACAACTTGTCAAAACGAAACTTTAAGCTAATTTTAAGCGATTTGGAGCCTTTAAGGGGCTCGTCGAACAAAAAAACGTTGTATTCAATTCGTTCGTGTGTAAATTGGGCCTTTTTTGGCACTCGTGGGCCTTTAAAACGCTCGAAAATGGCCCACTCGTGCCAAAAAAAGGCCCAATTTACGCACGAACTCATTAAATAAACTACTATTTTTACTACAGAATTTTTTTAAGGTTGAAAGTGTGGTATTCTTTCCCTAGGAAATAAAAACGTCAGCTCCACATTTCTGGAAAGTTCGTCAGTAAATCACGTTTTGAGTAATTCCTTGATGAACAAAAACGGCTTCTCTCTTTGGGTTTTCTTTTTGTCATCGGTTTTTTTTATTACATCATATTCCATTGTATACCTACTTTTTCCAAAATTTCTTTTCACAATAAATCCAATCAATTATGCCGCTTTAGCATCTTCGATTATATCTTGGGAAATGACTTGTTCAGAATCACTACCAGAATTCAAATTTTTCAGATTTCAAAAATTCGTGGCAACGAAACACAATCTGCACTATTTTTTAAATGCAATCCCGGTAACGGCAATTGTGCTTACTTTGATGCTCTGATTTTGACATATAATTTAGATTTTGAGGTTTTTGTTCAAAAAATATAAAAAAGAAGGTAAGAAATCATATGTGTAGATCGGGAATAAAGTAGATATTTCGTTTCGTGGCAATAAACTTCACTGGCAGGAGGAAATAACAGACTTTCGTTCCCTGTCGTACAAATAACTAATTGTTGCAAAGCGGTACCGGAAATGATTTTTTAAATTGTCATGATTTTTTAAAAGCTTGGAAGAAGACCCCAAAGATTTCATTGTCAGTGAAAGACGTAATGAACTTAAATGTTTTGACGATCATATTATTTTGACTGTTCGAGATTCACTATTTTACGAGAAAGATACTTTGTTCGTTTAAAATTCTTTGCTATAGGTGGAAGAGTTGCCGTACCAATATGACCATAAATGAACCATTTACTTCTAAACCCTTTGTTTTATTGAATAAAATCGGAGATATTTTTTTAAATATAGTGAAAAACCTGTGCATTACGAACACCGAATGGAGCAAATGTTTTGTCCGTAATGGAGTTGTTCCTTCTACAGGAAACACATTCTAAATCAGCAACTTCAGCTCTTTTTTCACTTATTCCATTTTCTCGACCGCTTACAAGACTACATTTGGGAAAAAAATACTATTTTTATATTCTTTACAACGAAGATGTGGATGCGCGGTTGTGGCGCCTATAAATAACAGAATTGTTCTATTTTTGCGCCTCATTTTTTTATCGAATTCATTCAAGGATTCCGTAATTACTCCTCGAATCATCCAAATTTTTCCGTTGCTTTTCCATAAAACTGAAAGATTTACTATCTTCAATCCGGCAATAATATTATTAAAGATTTTTCTGTCCTAATTAATTAGTTTTTTTTTTGCGTAATCTTACCGACAAACGTTCTATTGTCATTTTACCAGCAGCACAGTTTTTCGCTTTTTGGACAAGACACGATAAAAAGTGTCCACTCACATCTAAATTCCATTTGTCCGGCGGTGCATAATTTTTTACTATGTCGGGAATTTTTTAAATCCCGTTTTGCACAAATTGTTTTAGAAGAAATTTCGTAACGTGTCGCAGTTTTTCTACACCACCGTTCAAAGCTTGAAAGTTTTCAATTTCTAATTCCCATACAACTCCCTGTTTGTTTTTTTTTCCGAAAGGTCTTGTTCTCCACATCACACCAGTTTCTTTTACAATACAAATTCGGTATTTTTTTTTTTCTATTTTGCACCTTTATAGTATATTAAAGAACGAGTTTTATAAAGGTTGATTTGGAGTCCCAGGTGTAGAAAACGACCCGTAGGGGAGTTTTCTATGGGACGAGTGCGCCAATGCCCTTATAAAACGAGTTTTTTATGTTATTTTTTAGAATTTGCACACCCTTGTTTTAATTTTTAAATAAAAAAATAAAACTTTCAAATTGTAGGGAATTTTGTATTAATTCAAGGTAACGGATGCAACTACATCTTTTTTGGTGTAAATGACAATAATACACTGAAATATTGATAAACATTTTCTTAGAGATCTATTAAACCACGAGTGCTTTAATAGATAGCCATCATAAACGACTCCAAATTGAATACAATAATGGACCTATTAGAGACGCAAATTCTAAAAACACAGTTATTATACCATTCAAACGGGTTTCGGAAAGGAGTTCTTTTCGATACCGGTTTCAGGAACATTTACTTAAATTTTTAATGTTGGCAATGACTCACAGTGAGTACATAGTTGCGACGTGATCACTGCGCTTCACGCACTTTAAATTCAAAACTTGCAACTGTTCGTCTAGTTAACCGTGTTACCAACCCTTTATATTTGCCAAATATATTTTTCCTAGCATTTTTTGAACTTTTTAAAATTTAAAATAGGGGCCAAATAGAAAAAATATTGTATTACACTTGTTTTATAAGCCATTTTGTCGCACTTGTTTGCTTTATAGCACTCCTCGCAGCGCTCCTCGTGCTCTAAAAAACGCGTGCGACAAAATGGTGTCTTATAAAACTCGTATAGTAAATTGCTATTTTAGTCGTTTCTTCTAACACGAGATACAGATTTTTCACAGAAATGATATAAGTAATATTTTATAGTTTCTCGTAGAACTCGTTCGATGATCATTTCCTGTGGATTACAACAGAGATTACAGTATAGGAAATTCTTAAAAACTCAAGTACATATTATCAAAATAAAATTTTGATAATGTGTTGACTGTATCTACTTGGTTATAAAATTTTCTCACATAATGTATTATATCCCAAGTGCAAAAATTTTTATCGGAAATTTATTTGCTAATGAACGAAAACATCCATAAATGAGGTCAGAAGACCAATTATTAGCATTTAAGAGCACGAGACGAAGTCGAGGGCTTTTATTTGATAATAATTGGTCTTCTGACCGAATAATTTATGGATGTTTGAGTTCATTAGCAAAAAAATTTCCGATATTAAAATTTTGCACGAGGGGTATACGGCTGATTATTTCCTCAATAGAATGAAACCAAACGCATTATTTCCAATCCTTTATAATTTATTTAAAAAAAAATCAGGTACCGACATTTTTTATCAGATTATTGCACATGTGCATTTTAGAGAAATTTTATCGGGTTATTTTTTGTTTTCTCGTTTTGATTGGTCAATATTTGTCACGCAATTGATTGCTAAACACATGAAAGAAATAATCTCTAGAATATACTTACGTCAAACCTAGTAACAAAATAAATTAAGGTTATGTTTTGATTTTAAATATTTTTGAAGCGAAACACAAATAAAGAAATGGAATAATTTCAGAAAATCTATTTAGGATTTGTCCCAAGAAATCTATAATTTGTTACAGGTTTCTTCTTCTTTGAAGCAATTTTTTTCGTGACTACCGGAATTGTGTCCAAACTGTCCACAATGTAGGGGTACTTTAAACCCTTTGAATTTTTATGTGGCAATTCTATGACATAACAAAAACAAAGAGGTGTTCGTAATGAGAGGTTTCAGTGTTTGAAAGTCTTGTAAATTTGATAAAAAACGAGTGGTTTTATTGCAATGTATTGTTGATGAAAAAATGCCCAAATGTGCAATTATTTTTAAAATTTCTTTAGAATTTTCTAGTCCCATTTAGTAATCGATACTTTTTGTAGATATTTTTTAAGTAATTTAAATGGTATTACGAATCAATGTACATATTTAATTAAAAAAAAAAGAACTGAAAAAAGATTGATAAAGAAACGAGTTCAAAAAATACATAAATCTCTTTCCAATCTGCTTAATGTGGAGATTATAGATTGCATAGGAAAGCTTGTATTGAAATTTGAAATTGAATTTATATAGAACACGATTACGGTATGAAACAGTAAATTACAAAAAAAAAAAATCCAAGTGAAATTTCACCGATATTAATTCGAAGCTTAACAACATGCCATAAATTATCCAGGGGGATATTAAGAGTCGGCCTATGCAGACGCGTCATAAATAAGTCGGGCCCCAATTTTGGAAATGATTTTTTTTTTGTGTTGCCTGATCCAGTCCGCGAATGCCCCCGAGCCTGTTGCATCGCGCGCGCTGTTTGGCCGGCATCCAGTGCATCATGTTTGTTGTCGTGTTCGTGCAAACACCCTTTGTGTAAACTTGTTTGAGCATGCTACCATGTGTGTGTGTGTCCGTCCGTTATCTGATAATGTCACTTTCTAGGCCCTGAAATGTCGCGAGGATGACAGCGACAGAATGAGCGGTTCGACACCTCCGGAATCGGAACGGAGCGCTAGCAGTCAAGGTAAGTATGTAGGAGGCGAGGTTTCGCTCGTCGGTCTCGCAATCCGGCATTTCAGAGTATTGTTTACTCTTCGCGGTGCACCACGTCGCACACGCGTTTCCATTTAATTTTCGAACGTTCCGCGGGCGCGATGTGTTTCGTCACAGTTTGTACTACACCGATAAGCGCACGTTTCACGCACGTTATCTCCAGATAACGTCGAACGATCCCATCACAGTAACGTAATGTTGATGTGCGTGAATGATCGCGAAAAATGAGCACTTTACCGAAAATCCGGGTGAAATCCGGGGGCAGAAAGATCGATATCGTCTCGGGGACGCTGCCCCGCACCAAAGGGGCCACCTATATGAGCCTGAACGGGCGGAGGCTCGCACACGGGACAGCCGACAGGAGAATCCTTAAGTATGCAGGTTAGAAGGATTAAATTGATTGGCGCACGTCGACGTCCGTCGACCGGAATTCGGTTGCGACGAGGGGTAAGTTGCCGGAAATGGGGGAAGCGGAGGCGGTTTGGTGGTAGGAAACGACTACGAAACGGCGAAAGTACACACTTGTGCGTCGCGGGCTTGCCGAAACGTTTTCACCGGGCTTTTCCCGATGCTGTCACAGTTGCATATGTCGCCCGCACGTTTTTAAACGACCGAAAGTTTCGCATCAACCATGACACAAACAGGTAATTTTATGCAAATACTTGCTCGAAGAGTTATTTTTAAATTCATTTGAATAATCTCCGGTGGAATAAATACGAGAGAAAGTTATGTATTTGCCAAATAAACTAATACTTTGATAAAGCAGTGAAAAGCAGAGCAACTTTCTGAATTGAATTAATACAACAAATTTAATAAGTATTTATTGTTGCAATTTACAAATCAATTCGTGTGTGAAGAGCCCACGTTAATTATTACAGTTGAATTAGTCCCAATTAGACAGTAATTTAGAAGTAAACAATTTCGTTTGTGATCTTGGTGTTTTCCATTCCCATTGAAAAAATTAAAAACATCTTAATATATTTTTTAAAGTGCCTGAAACGATGTGAAATTGCCCAAAATTTGAATGAAGTATTATTGGAAAAGATAATTTTGTAGAGCACGTTCAAATCGAGAAGTACATGGGCGGTCCCGCGATTTACGTGATAACTAGTTAAGCTTGGAGACCACGTGATGTGTACTTTTCTCAAAATGAAAGAGATTTATTTTCCGACCACCAGCCAATTTCGTGGGGGACCCCGTTGCCGGCGCTTGCTCCGCCGCCCCCTCCGTTGTAGTACATTCTGACCGTGGTGATGTTTCTTGCAGCAGGCGAATCCGACGCAACCGTCGAGTTGCGCGAGGAGAAATACGAAATTCACATAGAAAGATCCCACACGGGCCTCGGCCTGTCGATAGCGGGCGGCCGGGGTTCGACCCCGTTCAAAGGAGACGACGAGGGCATCTTCATATCGCGCGTCACAGAGAACGGTCCCGCCGACCTGGCGGGCCTGCGCGTCGGCGACAAAGTGCTCACAGTGAACGGCGTCAGCGTGGTGAACGTGAGCCACTACGACGCCGTCGAGGTGCTGAAGGAGTCGGGCCCGATCCTCATCCTGGAGATAAGCCGCGAGGTGACCAAGTTCGTGCGGGACAACGTCGTCCGTCCCGCCCCCGTGCCCCGTCTCGAACCGAACTCGTTGCCGCCGCCACCCGAGGACGTCGTCGTCAACAAGGTCCTGGTGCACACTACCTTGATAAGGGACTCGCGTGGACTCGGCTTCAGTATTGCGGGCGGGAAGGGATCGCAACCGTTCAAAGCCGACTCGGACGCGGTGTTCGTTTCGCGGATCACGGACGGTGGTGTGGCCCACAAAGACGCCAAGTTGTGCGTGGGCGATCGGGTGGTTTCCATCAACGGAGTCGACTTGACCGGGGCTTCGCACGATCAGGCGGTCGGCATGTTGACCGGCTTGGAACGGTTCGTTAGGCTAACCGTCGAAAGAGACGTACCTGTCACGAAGAGTAACTCGCCTTCGCCGTCACCTGGACCTCAACAGTCGCCGAAGGTTTTCGGACTTCCTAAACCCTACACGGGATTGTACTCGGCAAATAGTTACATGGCCAACAGACCTGGCTACACCGGCTACAGAAGGTCGCTAGAGTCGGACAAAAAGGTAAATATCTATCGATCTGTGATCGATCAAAAATCGGCCACGTCAGATCTGAACCAAAAAAGAGTCAACTGAAGTGACAAGGCAATAACTTAAATCATTTTCTGTGTCAACGTCAAACTTACACCACTGACATTTGACATTTCGTTCAATGTGTTACCAACTGAAAAAAGTTTCTAGATTTCGGATTTGATAATGGTTTATTAACGCATTCATAATGAATGCGTTGACAACTTTTTTAAAACAGCAAATTAGAATGGTATATTATTTATACGAATTGCATAAGACGAACGAGTCGAACGAGAGGAATGAATTCGACATGTCTTATGAAACGAATATCGCCTTCATTGATTTCTTTTTTTTTATTTTTATTAAAAATGTAATAAAATAATTATCTAGTTATTTTTGTTTTAATGACATTGGGTTGGTATTGATGACGTAATATCATTTCGTTGAGAATTAAATTTCAAATTGTCTCCCAATAATAATCTACCCCCTTAATAGTTTATTTTGATCCTACAACTTAGATTCAGTTCAGATTCATTTTTGACAACGCATTTAACACTGGCATTTACAGTATTCTATTTACTTTGTGACCGTAACGAATAAATAGTAGGCGCTGTGGGCTGCATTTATGTTTTCAATAAAATTTCTGTGATGATGAACGTGATGTGAAAATGTCAAAACTTGTCAATGAGGGTAAAACAATAATCTGAATGTATTTATCAACTAGAGAAACTAAAAACCTCTGTCTGATGCTGTGATCGCATCTGTTGAAAAGTGGGGTTATATGTCCAGGTAGATCATTCAATGTCAAAACCTCAAAATCACGTTGTGCAATTCTCGTTATAAATGAAGTGGAAGAGAAACGTAAAAAATACCTGGGGATTACTAAAGGCTTTAATAAATGTCTCGAAACAAGTCAACATTGACCGTTTGAGAAGACGACGTGCGGTGATGAGTATTTTTTTAAATCAACGATTGAATCCAAAAATATTGAGTTTTGCAACCAATTCTAAAAATATTGAGTTGTTTTGCATCCAATTTTTACCCTTTTGAGGTGACGTCACGATTTCCTTCCTCGCTTTCTGTTTATTGAAACGACAGAAACAGAAAAAAAAGGCACGTTTATTTATTGTTGGTTACTTTGAGGTTATTTTATGCTCCTGTCAATTTGACAATTTTTTATTTCTTTCACTTATTACATTGATTACAAACAGAACCTTTCGATGCAATTGTCAACAAAGAAACATTTTATCGCGTGTTCAAATGAAATCCTGGGCTGGGAAAGCGTTGGAAACCGTCAATTGTTGTGATTTTTTAAAGCGTAGATTAATTGGACCATGTTGACAGCTAACCTAAAAAATCTTCCTTTTTGTCTTTTTTTGCAATGTTTTACATTAAAAATAGAATAATTTTTTGTTTTTTATATGGAGCGACAACCATAAATTTTACATTCAATTTTTATCCCTCCTTGGACTACAATAATTTATAATAACCCTTTAGAACGATGCTATTTTTTTTACATATACAAGGTGGTTATTTACGTTTTTTGAGGTTATTTCCAAAGATTTTAGAAAATCGGATATCGTAGCCTTCAAATTTGAAATGAAAATCTGATAGTTTTTTTTGAAAGAATAGAAAATGTGTCACTAAAATCCTGTCCGAAAATTCTCAAAATTGACGGGCTATAGGGGTTTAAAAAGAAACAAAAAAGATAAAATATCGTATTCTAAATAGACTAAAATACCTCGTTCAATAAAAATATATCAAAACATGTTTGTTTGAAAAGACATCTTAGCCAGGGTATTCACATATGACTTTCAAATGACATATTTCGAAATACAAATTATTTCTTTTTCCTGATTACAAGTATTTCATCCAAAAATTTGATGTTGATGTCTACTTAAAAACATACGTTTGTTGCCTGTCCTTCAATTGAACGGTGTACTATTGGGTGATTCAAAATGATTGTGTGAAGTATGGCAACTATGTACGAAAATTTATTTGGCAACTCTGTGGGTAGGATAGAGTTGACATTTCTTTGACAGTTCATAGTCGCGCAATTTTGAAAAGTGTCAAGTCAATGTGCAATGGTATAAAAAAAATCAAATGCACGCTTATGAAATGTCATACAAATGTCAACCCACAGAGTTGCCTTGCCACATAAATTTTCGTACATAGTTGCCATACTTATCCACAATCATTTTGAGTCACTCAATATATGTGTGTACTCTCTTTGTTGACTTAAATAACCGCATGTCAAATCAAGTAAGTCATAAGTTTTGAAATGTTTTGTTTTTCGCGGTCGTCTTGATCAGAAACTTTTTTGAAACAACATTTCCTGAGATTACAAGAACACCATACGTGAGTCCCATTTAATCACAACCACAACGTGCCGACGCACTGTATGCACACGTGATTCATGACTCCAGTTGATTCACGTCCAATTAGGCATTTTTGCTTCTCGTTCAGATCTGATTTTGCCGGTTCTGTACAATCGTTCTTTGTAATTATTGTAATAAAGCGTTGACGCACAAATGTGCGCTCGAGAAAAATGAAAATCGCTCGTTTTTACACGGAATGACCTTTTCCACCAGACGAGAAATTCCCAAGACCCCAGGGATTGTTACAAGACAAAGATAAGGAAACTGTAACGGTCTCCTACAGATATTTCCGTATTCTAATCACGACGTTCGAATAAATTACAATTGCAAATGCGGTGCATGTTCTGGACTTGTTGGTGCAGGAGGTAAATTTGTTGTTGAATTGAAGGTCAATTCGTGGTGCGGGAATGTACAAAGTAAATAAAATGTGTGTCCACCTCCTTGACATCAATTTTGTCCGTGTTTTTGTTTGTATTTTACTTGTGTGCAAATATTTCGGTTGGAAAAAAAATATATGTATTTGCAAACACCGTTAGGTGAATCGCTCCAAAATTGTAAAGTTCAAATGGATGATGTCATTCGGCGATGAATTATTACCAGTTAACATACCTGTTGGTACGCATGGGTGTGCGTTTATATTGATGATGTCATTGTTATTGAACCGCAAGGGATGATAGGACGGGACACTTAAACAAATGGGGGAAACAGTTTGCTTTTGTTATCGCCTCAATATTGTGTTGCGACACAAAAAAAGAATCAAAGTTGGAGTCAAGTTTGGAAGTAGATCTAATTGAAAACGATATCATTTCCGGCGGAACTGAAGTAATTCTAGGAAGTTGAAAGTTTTTTTTTTGTTAGTCATTCCTTGTAATTAGTACAATGATCAAAAAGAAAACAAATCAGAACAGGCGTTGCAAATTATCGGTCATGTCGTAGCGGAATTCTATGCAAATAAGCGTTCAATGCATGGGCGTAGACAATTTGTGGTCTCAAACACTACATTATAATAGGTAAATAAAACCTCATGAATTTTAGACGTCGTAACTATAATTGTACATTTTACTATTACATATTATTATTATCAGATAATGGAGAAAATTTATAAAATAAACAAGAGCAACATTTTACAAAAATCGGTGATTTACCAGCTTTATTGGCAAACGCGACGCCACTGGTACGCAGATTTTTCGCAGAAATGTCAAAGAAACGTCAACGATGTTGTTTTGTTTATTGGGAGTAATTAAAAGAAAATTTAAAGGACAAAAGATCGATTGGAAACATTTTAGTTGGATATTTAGAAGAAACTATGAAGTGTCTGATACGTCACGGTTGGTCAGTGAGAAAAAATAAGAAAAATACATTGTCTAAATTGTGACGTTTCAAAATCTACAAGTTTAATAAACAATAAGCTTTTGATGTTTTCTTTATATTTTTATAAAGAGTAAGAGATCAATGGGAACATTTTAATAGAATGTCGGGTAGAAAATATGAACTGTCTGATCCGGCACGGTTGGCTAGTGAGAAAATACAAGGAATACGTTATCAAAATTGTGAAATTTAAAAATCTAAGAGTGACATCATCCTTAGTAAACAATAAGATTTTTATATTTTGTTTATTATTGTTTATTTATGTTTCTATTAAAGACAGAAGGCCCATGAGAAACATTTGAATTGGATATTTGCTAGAAAATATGTCTGTCTGATCAGTTACGGTTGGTCAGTGAGGAGATACAAGAAATACGTTATCCAAACTGTAAAGTTTCAAAATATTGAGTGACATCATGTTTAATTAAATAAACTAGAAAGCTTTGTTTGTTCGTTGAGGTACAAAATATTTTAATTTGGAATGTTGTATTTATTTAAGTGTTGCGTAATGATGCGTAGACGCAGGTTACCGCAAATATTGTTGTAGTTCACTATCGCAAACATTTGTAAATCTACTTAACACCGATTCCGATTCTAATTCGGCCTCGGATCGGCGTAACGAGGGAAAGGTCATTCCGTGGACGTCGGAACACTCTTCCTTGTAGTATTTTTTTTGTGACAGGAATTTTTTGTTTCAGACTTTTTCGTCCGACCAGGCCCAAGAGTCGCCCCGAGAGCTGCCAAAAACGAACGGCATCGGGCCGACGCCGCCGCCCCCCAGCGAGGTGCCAAAACCGGCGCCGCGGCGCGTGTCGAGCAGCAGCCCGGGCGAGGGCGGCGGCGGCACCATCCCACGTCGGTCGCCGACGCCCCCAAAACCGGCCGCCCAACCGGTAAATCACAAGAAAGCCACGCCGACACTGTCTCTAGACGGAGACGACGCACAGGTACTGCCGAAGCCCATCACGAACGAAGAGTTCCAAGCCATGATCCCAGCCCATTTCCTCAAAGATTCCAAAACAAACAAACCACAAAACAATCCCGAGCCCGTAAATGCCGTTACCGTTACAATTAAGAAGCCAGATCCGATCGAATTGCCGCCCGCGCCCACGGGGCCAGGCCGTGTCACTGAGACCATCACCAAGAGTACCTTCACAGAGACTGTGGTTACTCGCATCACCGATAATCAGCTGGTTGTGCCCGTTATTATCGAGGTATGCTGGCCGACGACGACGCTCAAATCTTCTTGCACACACACCTGTTACCAAGGTTGAGGTCTGCTTTACTTAACACTAGTTGTACTTTTTATTTTACTTTTTTTTTTGTTTGGTTTTTTACATCTCTGCCAACTAACTTTTTCTAATCTTCACCTTCGTCGTTTAGTATTGGTGGAACGGGAGCTATTACTTATCATGTTTTGTCGATCAGATTTGCACAGTGCTAGTTGCGCAAGTTCGAATGCGGCGTACCATTATTATTGGTCGGATGAAGATAAAGAAAGCGATAGTTGTGCGATTTTTTTATCAAAAATAAATATTGCATTTTGAAAGCGACATTTTTTTAATATGTCGCGTGCCAAGATGAAGCTGCGCCTAACAACACAAACAATGACGCCGTCAAGTGATGGATTAGGCTGCAGATACAACCACAACATTCTTTTTTGTTTGCGGCGTTGCTCGCGTACATTAGCTCTTCGGAGGCCCCTGCGGTACGCATACCACGACTTTGCGTCGAAACATGACGATTGCTCAACGAAAGGTTTTGCGTAATCCTGCGCTTGAACTGTTCCCTAACAAGTGCTGAATCGTTGTGAAAGAGCAATAAGTAAATTCAGTAAATTTAAGCAGAGTTAAGTTCGCTTAAAAATTGAACTTATCTAACCCAACAAAATTAGAGCTTGTACCAATTAAAAATTAAGGATTAGAAGCAATCAGGCAAGTAGTGAATGATAAATGTGAGGTGACACGATTGCATGATGATTTTTCTTTGATTAAGAGCGACGAAACGGAAATAAGCGAGGAGAGCTCGCTACACCGTGAGTTTAAGATTACCGCTTGCACCTCTCTGGAGTAAACTTTGGTTGAAGAAAATCGTTCGATTAGTTTTTGAGTTACGTGGATGCAAAAGAGAGCCAAGAGTGAGAAAGGCAAAGCTTTCGTTCACGCGAATTGCGCGATGCAATTCAAGTGAACGAAAGCGGCCTTACTCTCGAGTGCTGTATATAGTTTTGTTCGATACCTCCTTAGAAAGTGAATCTGCAACTTTGTATTCAAAATTTTACATAAAAATAAATCGCATTTTTGGATGGATCTATTGCTATGGAAAAAAAATATATACATACAAAATAAATAAAGTTCTGTAACGTTAATAAAGCGGTTGTGTGCACGTTGTGAAAATGGATGATGAAAAGTTATGATGTCTTGGAAGAGGCAAGTGCCGCGAGGTACCAAAAATGTTGCCTAAAGAATCAAAATTACATATCAAGAAGAATTGGAAACAAGTTACGAGTGCATGAAAAACAGTGAGTGAAAGAGAGTGAGCGAAAAACGATGAGCGAAAGTGAGGTGAACGAAAGAGAAACCTCCACCCATTGGTAACTACGAATACAGACTCACTTTCTAGGGAAGTATCGAACAAGTGGCTTTTGTATCGAATAAGCGACCCAAAAAGTAGTACAATTTGTTTAAATATCGAAATAACTGACAGACACTACGATTTTATGAGTGCGTGTTTGCTTTCGTTGGTAACACATGTTAAACTTCTTATCTTATCTTAGACATTCAGAAAATAAACAGAAATTTAGTGTGGGTCGCACTATTATTGGAAAATATTCGTGTTTGTGGGATCCGAAATTTGTTTTTACTTGGTGCACACAACTCCCCAAAGCTACTGTTCAAGACCTTGCATTTTCGTTATCTTACGTCAGGTGCGGTGCCCAAGCGGTGTATTATGCGAACTTTTTTGTTCAGGTTGATTTTTTACCGAATAGGTTACGTCGAGTTATTAATAGCTTTAATGCGCGTTGTTACAATGCAAATGTTTTATGCGGTTATTTGTACCGTTTTTAATTAACCGCCATAACTTTGATATTATGTGATTTTGGCAAAGTAAGAATGTTGGGACGGTTGACAAGAAGAAATGTATTATGAAGAGCTGTTGTGATTTCGAGGAAAAATTTAATTAAACACTCGTGGATTCCGTTAATAGTATACAGTTTTGTGCTTATATTTTAAAGAAAAATGCGAAACGTTAACCAGTGTACAGTCTGGTTTGTCGTAAGCTTCTGATTTATGACTTAAGTGCATTTTATTGTTGCAAAAAACACTACGTAAGTGTTTTAACATTTATTTTTCCATGCTATACTGCATTCACTTAAGCTGTATAATAGCTGTAGCAATAAGAAGTCGCGATTTTCACTTGCTTGCTCGATATTGGGCAAAACGAAACACAAATGCAATGATAAAAGACGGAGAGCATTATGCAAACAAGGCTCCTGCACGTTTATTTCGGCAGTTAATCTCAGTACATGATTTGTTTAGTTGATTCAGTTATAACGAAAGAGTTTCACAATTAACGAAACGTTAACCTCAAATTTTTATTACATAATTACAAATATCAGAATACCAAATGCTACGCCAGTGAAGTCTATTAGACAGCTCACAACGAGAGGCGGAGTCTTTTCGGTAGTAGATCACGTGGTGTGCACGTGATTGTTATATTGCCCAAGCGAACGGAGTATAGGAAAACTGAAATAATTTGATTTCTCAACAAATTCTTTTCAAAAAGAATCTTTGTGTCATTTACCTCCACACGTTAATCGTCTGGAAAGTGAGTAGGTGAGATAATTTTGGAAATAAACAACTGTCATTGAGGATTACATCTGGCAAATAAGGAAGTTACTCCAATTTTTTTTAAGTGGATCACTATTATGGAAGTGCGAATCGCAGCGTTCTCCTTGTGAAACAGCACACCTTGTTTCAACTTGTTTTTTTCTCCTGTTACATTCTGTTCACTGCCAGAATCCCTAAAACAATTTTCGTAAGTTTTCCTGCTGCACTGGTTGCATGAAATTTTCGACGTGGTGAGTCGTTGTATCTCGTCCGTAATTCGACCTTTTGACTCTGGATTGAAGTGGTCAATCTGTAAGTTTCATCTTGAAGTAGTCAATCTGTAAGTTTCATCTCCGGTGACAGATCTTTCAAGAAATCCAGTTAATGATTGCTAAATTCGTTTCGTTCTTGAATGATGTCCTTTTCAATTAATTCAATTCTGAATTAAGTCAATCTTTTCTTGTGTCACAACAGTTCTGGAACGCTTGGTGCATATTTAAAAAAAAATCCAACACATTTAAACATTTCGAAACAGTTCTCAATCTCGATTTTATCTATTTTAAAAATAGATAAATTTCACTTGAATTTTTACGTCAGAACAACAAATGATGACGTTCAAATAACAAAACACATTTCTAAAGTTTGTCTTTTTCAAAAACATAAAATAAAACAATTGACTTCTACTGGCATGAGTCGACATACAATATACACAGATTGGACCCAATATTGTCAAGAAAGAAATTAGAAATATTGCTTTTCTGATTTAATAATAGTTTATGATTGAACAAGCGTGTAATGATGCCTATTACTCAGGAAGTGAAGCTAGTTAGTCGCTATTACACGCGAGTAGAACACGGTACTTTTTCTCTGATGTATAAAGTTCTTCATTTTCACCATCTGAATTCATTTATGATTTCTTTTTTATTAGAAAAATATATACAGAGTCGCAGATAATCACATTTCAATATAATTGTGATATGAATATTACCCTGCATCGCAACAACTTTGTTGAAGTAGTAAATTACTCACCGTAATTTAATAATGAACAGCATTACATTACAATAATAAATGTATTATGTATTAGGAAGAAATAAAAAATAGTTATTTGTACAACTAGTTATGAAAGTCATACTTTTTTTCACGAATTTGCAGATTGATTAACGAGGGCCTAGCCCGAGTTAATTAAGCAAATAAGTGAAAAAAGAGACTTTCATAACGTGTTGTACACACTATTTTTTTGCATATCGA